>NC_089980.1:40060500-40685500 GCF_036417845.1 Apteryx mantelli | reverse complement strand
GGTTTCAGGCAAGAGGTAGTGCTATGCCTAGGGCTTACCAGTACTTAATCTTCGGGTTTAACTCGGTTTACTTCACTAGTGAAATGTTCATTGAAAAATTAAAGCTATATAGATTTTTTTTCTCTGGGGAAAACCTATCTAGAAGACTTCAGCATCAGCTGAGTGTATTTCCGCTACTGTTGGTAAAAATACTTTCTTACCTCTGTAGGAAAATCCATATTTGTTCACATACAAGAATAGTAACTACTCATCTTTCCCAGTGACGTCAAACACCAAAGAAACATTTCAGGTATAGTAAGCCTGTTTGTAGCACACAGACTAAGTGTATTCCAGGGAGGTGGGGCAGGTGGGTGGAAGTACACCTACATTTTGTAGGTGTAGTCTCATCAAACAATGTTACTGGGGAAAACAATACAGAGCTCAAACTCTTTATTTCCATGCTTATGCGTTACTAAATAGTCAGACACATAATGGCACATTTTCTTCTTGATGGAATTTGTAGAGTGTGAATCAAATTAGATGTCTTCAGTCAGCCTGAAGTCTTGTCTCCATGGCTAAGAACCTTTCTTTAAACTTCCGGATAACAATGTTAACTTTCCTGTGATAAGAAAATAGTGAGAACAGGGCCCTTTAGTCCCGCTGTGGAGGAAGCTAGATCAGATCAACATGACACCACTGTGTGGGTCCGATTTAATCTAGTTTACCTGTTAGTAAAACAGAAGAACAAAGGATTTTTCTTTTTAGTTTTTCAAGAGATAATTGCAGTTGTTCAGAGATAAAAAGCATGTTTTTTCAGTCATGAGGTATTCTGCTTTTGAGCAGAATTTGGTGCTTTCAAACAACTGCAGAGGGAGGTGATAATGCATGAAGATGAAGCATTATCATCTTCATGCCCCTAGATATGGTATCTAGACCGTATCTGCACTCAAAATGGCGAATATGACATTGCAGTGGCACTGTACATTTCTCCACTCATTTTAACATAATGATCTGTTTTGTTAGTTATGATATAGACCTGTGTATGGGGCAACACTACCTACTAATCTGATTTTCAGTAATAGCTATGATGTGAGGTGATAAGAAGCAGCACTGTTTTGGGGGGCGGGAAAAACAGATAAACTGGAGCAATGGGGCAAGACAGCAAAGAGTTTCCTCAGGCAAGTTAACCTACCTGCCATGGAGAAATTTGGAGAGAGTGCATGTCCTTGGGTCTTGTGCCATGGTCCACTCACCTTGGTGTACTATTGTGCATCTTCACTCACAGTAGAGCTTGGAGCACACAGAGAGACTGGAACACACATAAGCCCAGCACTTTCCTGGAAATGAGCCCAGCTGCCCAGTCACGCATGCAGAGAAGGCAGGCAAACGGTCTGCTGGCAAAAGCAGTTTCGTGCTGGGATAGTCCAGGGATGTTCGTGAAGTCTTTAGCAGAAAGATGTGACCTCAATAAGCCTGGAGTACAGGCACACACAAAGTTGTGCAGCTGGGTGTAGCGGGACATGGAGTCTGAAATAACTAGCCCTGCTGACAGGTAGGGCAGTGCTGCACTAATATGGCTGTGCAGTTTCTTAGCAGATTAAGCCTGTGCCTGCCTCAAAAGCGGCACTTGTAGGCATGGCCTGAGGAAGGTCTGAGTTGGGTGGATGTATACAAAGTACATGGAAAATCCATTAACCTAGTGCTCTGGGGCATAAATGGTTTGTCACAACCAGAGTATAAAGGGTCTGATATAGTCTTACACTGTCTGTCTTTCCAGGAAAGGAGTTATGGAACAAGTATTCCCTGTTCAGGCCATGGTCCCTCTGATACAGTCCCGACGTCAGGTACAGCATTATGCAATTGTATTGTAGAACCACTTCAGCTGATGATAGAAGGGGAACAAGGATGGGTTAGGGTTAGGAAAGGTGCACTTTCCTTTAGCAGTGCATTCTATTTATTGTGTCTTTAAAATGCTTTTTTGAGCAACATAAATAGTTATATAGCAAGATTCAAGTCTTCCTTCAAGGACAGTGAAAGCTTATGCAACTGCTTCCTGCATGTATGAACAAAAAAGTGACAGTGGAAAAGACAGGAGGGAGCTGGATACTTCAGCTGAACTGTGTGTGGAAGCAGTAAAGCTGCATATAACCCCAGCTCCTCCAGTCGGTGATCTCAAAGCATACTGTGGACCTTCTTAGGTATCTGTGCAATTTGGGATCTGTCAGAGTAGGAGTTCCTGAGGACTGGTTCCAAGTTCCCTCAGGTAGCCTTGTTTATAAATAGGATGTCTTTCCATGCTTGCTCTGAAGTGGAGCTTAATTTGAAATATGATCCTTAATGATCAGTTAAAGATAGCCACACTATTGGGCAAAGTATGGAGTAGGGACTGGGTACTCTTGTCAGTTCAGACAAGCAAAAAAGTCATGGGGAATCCTGTCCCAGGTGCATTTGTCTTCTTTCAGAAGCTGCAATGATCCTAAAAATTCCACTCTGCACTGTCACTGCAGCTGTGCCTGCCTTTTAGCTATTTTCATAGCTTAAAACAAGTTTGAATAAGAGTAGATATGAGAGTGAAATCTTGCTGCCTCCCCTGTCACTGTAGCTAATGGGCAGCTATGGTACAAAGGGTCATTTCTGTTTTGATGACTGTCAGTATCTGTCATTCTAAGTTGATACAATCATGAATATTAAAATACAGTTTCTGCAACACTTTATGCTTATCCTAAAGAAAAGTTCTGATATGCACCACAATTTGAAGTTTCCTTTCTTCCCTCCCTTCCTTATACCATGTTTTTTTTAAGTTCATAATTTGAGACCGGCAGATATTCAGGTGATTGCTGCCCTGGGAGACTCACTCACAGTAAGTAAAGATCACTGAGTAACTCACTTAAGCAAGTAGTAAAAAAGCAGTTTTGAATTTTAACCAGAGAGAGAGTGAATGCATACAGTTCTGCCCTAATGGGCCAAACACATTTTTCATGCATTCTTTTCCATACTCCACCTTGACTGACAACTAATCAGTTCACAGGTCTAATGTGTGCACAGTTCCCATGTAAAGTCCACAAGAGTGCTGCACAAGGAAAAACTGCAAGATTAGATTGTACAGCAGCAAAAACACCCTGCTAGAGTGAACCCACGACATTTGATTTGCATTATTGATTCTAGGCAGCTCCCCAGGTATTTGCCTTTGAAGCTATTAGTGAGCAGCGTAAATAGAAAGAACAAATTCTTCAGCTAATGTATATAGATATATTACCAAAGTCTATAAAGCCACATCCATTTATACTAACTAAATATTTGAGTCAAATTACAGTAGATCATCAAGTATATTAAGTGTAACTTATCTAGAGAATTTTTTTAACGCTGTTTCTAGACTATCTATAATGGTTACTCCTAGACTGGCTGTGATTCTCCGATCAGTGATTGTTTCGCTGCTCATATTGTAATTCATGTTTCTTATATTCTGTACTAATTGCTACATTAAATCCTTGTAATCTCCTTTTTCAAGGAAATTGGGAGTGGGAAGTAGGAAAATCACTGTACTGCTTTATGACATAAGGGATATTATAATAAATTATACATTCAGAACACTGCTATCTTATTTATTCCTTATGTAAATTTAGAGTTATT
The DNA here is from genome assembly GCF_036417845.1 of Apteryx mantelli. Classification (NCBI taxonomy): domain Eukaryota; kingdom Metazoa; phylum Chordata; class Aves; order Apterygiformes; family Apterygidae; genus Apteryx; species Apteryx mantelli. The sequence continues at coordinate 40,681,891 of NC_089980.1, read as the reverse complement.
TGAACCTTTTGAACTTTCTCAGCTGCTTTTCTGCCACTTGATCTAATCAAGAAGTTGATAAAAGAGGATAAATCACTGGAGCAGAGCTGAAATATCCTCAGGCCTTGATCCTCCTGAGAACAGAGATCTAGTATATTTTGGGAAGATTATGTAGCTTGCCTCATTAAAATTCCTTTTAATTATTTTTGCTGTGATCAGTCGGAGAGCTAAGTACTGTAGCAAGCCTTATTTTCTGAAGGTGAGCTCCACTTCTCTTCTGCTTGTAGGCTGGTAATGGGGCAGGATCAAAACCCCATGATGTTCTGGATGTCCTCACTCAGTACCGAGGTATTTCCTGGAGGTCAGTCCCCAGAATTCCCCCCAACCAGATTCCCTTTGTTTTGTGGGGTGAAAATCTCCATTTTCTTGGCTTATGATATGCTTGCTTATTCTTGTAACAAATCCAGACTTGTGAGTCAGAGTGAGTTTGACTTCACACCCTGCATGTAGGCACCTGCTTGCACCTTTGCTCGTGATAAAGAAAACATTGAAACTAGTGGCCATCTAGAGGAAGGTGTAGCATGACTGGCCCAGGCCTAGATTAATGGATGAAATGAGGTCCATGTTAAGGTGGCCCCTTTCTCTACTTTCATCTCAGTAGCCATTGCAAAGGGGATTTCTGGATCCCAGTGCAGTTGCACTACTTTTGCATTCAGTATTTCTGTTCCTGCCTTTTCTATAGCTTGTCTTCTGTTCAAGTCATGGCCCATGTTGCCCATCTGTCTTGTTTGAATGGGCTACAGACAGCCTCCAGAATGGAATCACTTATGCTGCTATTTCCTACACATTCCTTAGTTTCTTGACCCTTTCCCAGTTTTACTTGTATCATGCAGAATAGCTCATCAGTTATCAGACTTCTACTTATGCAGCATTTTATTAGGTCAAAAAGCCATACTGCAGACAGACAATCATGTTCATTTATTATTCTGCAGCTGTATGGCACTGCATTGTCCAACTGATTTTCTGCTCATTTCTTACTCATGTGAGACACTGCAGCTTTATAGAGGTTTAAACAGGCACTAGAGTGCTTCAAACTATTCCATTTTAAATTAAAGGGATACTATAGAGGTACATCCAGATTTTTATATTTTGGTCTTTAATAATATTCCACTGACATTTATGGAAAAACAGTTATAATAGCATTACTTTATAATATGAGGAAGGATAAAGAACACACAGACAGATGGTGAATTTTGCCAGTCTAGTAGTAGTCTTCCAACTGAGTGGGGTTGGGGAAAAAGATGTTCAGTATACTTATCACTCTAAAATATCTACCTTTAGAACTTGTTGTTATGGACAGAATGGATGTATTAACTACAAGTGGAAGTAATACATATTTTAATAGGGATAACATTAGCAAAAATGATGGAAATTATTCAGTTTTTAAAAATTCTCATTTCTTTCTGCTACATTTAATATGTGCTAAAGCACATGAGAGAATAGAATGAGCAGTTAGTGTGCAGGGTTTTTAATATAATGATTATGATAGAGTCTCTATGTTTGTGACCCCATTGCTACGCACACAAAGAGCTTGCTTTGACTTGTTCTCTTTGATTGTTAAACAATACCTTGTGGGGGGGTGGGTGTGTGTCTACGTATATGTGTATATACACAGAAACACCATAAGGGGGAGCTCTCTTACTTATTCCATTACCTTAAGAAGTCCATCATATTTTGGAATATTTTTTTCTTGCTTATTTCCTTTTGACAGTGTTGGAGGAAATGAAAACATAAGCACAGTCACGACACTAGCAAGTAAGTGCCTTTTTCTGTAAACTTGATAGATATGTGGAGCTGTCTATTAGTTTATAGAAAAGACAAGAAGGAAAACTTAAAATGTGCATCATGGCAGAACCAATCGCTTCTTATTCAATGTCGACTGCTGAGCAAAAGTTGCTTAATAGCCAGACTTTAATTTGTTGTGAATGACTATAACAATGTATTCTGTAATTTCTAGGAGTTTTGGTTGTTTCAGTGTACTTCTGTTGGTTATAATTCTGCCCAAACTGTGTTTGGGGTAGATGAATCAAAGATCTTAGATCATAGCCTAAAGAAACTATTTTGACTGTAAGGTAAAGTCGTTTTAGGTAGGAGCCGAATCATGTTACAAGATCAGATTTTACATGCTTTAGAGGTTTAGAGGCTGGGGCATTATTGGATCTAGGGTGTTCGTAAGGCTTGTTTGCAACCTAAGGGAACTAGGTCTTTGGGGTTAATAAGTCTGGGGAGATCAGACTAAAGGATTTGACTCCAACCCCTCTGCAGTTCGTGTGACAGCAGGAGAGTCTCCTCCTGGGTGTAGGGTTGCTTAGCCTTGCTTACCAGGCAAAACGACATTGCTAGCCAAGATGGTCATGTTAAGTCACAAGCATCTGAATTCATGCAACTGAGCAACCTGAAGGCAAGATAATAGTTGTCTCATGATGAATCTCCACCTTTAGTGTACGTAGAGGTTTATTTTTGATAGGTATCTGATAAACCTGGTCTTTTATTAAGGTCTAATCTTTATAATGTCATTCGTTATCTGCTGAAGCAAGCAATGTTTCAAGATACTCTTTTCTGCAGATATTCTTCGTGAGTTCAATCCTTCCTTGAGAGGGTATTCCATTGGCACTGGAAGGGAGACTACAGATAATGCCGCCTTCAACCAAGCTGTGGCAGGTGATCGTGCAGAGTAAGAAGAAAATTCTTTTTTTGATTAGAAGGTTGACTTTTCTTTAAAATTCAGTTCCAACTGAAATGGTCCAAACCCTAAACTTTGGCAGGAGTGCAGTAAGGCTGATAGGCACACCCAAATATATTTCTTTAGCCCACCTTTAGCACAAAGGCTAAGAAATGCACTGGGGACTTTGCAGCTTTTCTAATCTTTGTCAAATAAAATAACAGCAATGGCAAAGCATTCTCTAGCACTTTCTTCCAAGAAGCTCAAAGTACTTTACAAGGACTAATCAAAGAGATTCACATCCCTTTGGTGAAGTACAGAAAAATTATCCTCATGTTATAGGAGGGCTGTGAAGGATATTCAAAGCCTGATATCAGTAGGACCAAGATTTCACTTAGAGAAACTAAGGCAGAGAAAATAGTGACTTGCCTATGGTCAGTCTGTGGCAAAGCTGGGAATTAACCAGAGCCAGATACAATGAGTCTTCAGTGAAATTCATATCAACCCTTTTTTCCCTTGGGAACACATCTTATAAAACATGCATCAGTGGCTTGATGCTATGTAATAATACTGATACATGCGTGGATGCTTCACAGTGATATGTGTATCAATAGCATCAGTGTGATGTTGGGGAGGAGTGAAGTATACTTGTTCTGTTGTAGTACAGTATATTTTCTACTATAGCTTGTAAAAGTGTAACTATGCTGTGTTTGCAAAGTGGTCTAGTGCCTGGTAGATGCTAAATGTTTTGTCTTGCTTTTTCTTTTTCCATCAGTAGCTTAAAATGTAGCCTTCTCATGTCTCTCATCCAGCAGACAAAAATAACTGGAGTTTCCCAAGTTTTTTAGACAACATTTGATGGACTCCCATACATCAACTTTTCTCTTTTCCCTGCTGTCTATGCAGGATTCCTTAATTTTAATTTTAATTTATTTATTTTTTTCCTGTTTAGGCATGTCCCTGCACAGGTTAGAAGACTGGTGGACCGAATGAAGAACGATACTGTGAGTTTAACATGTCACGAGTATCTTTAGGAGGATGAAGTTAAGTGGCGCCATTAGTCTCTAACCGCGCAACAGGCCAACAGTAGATGCCAAACAAAGCTGTGGGCACAGCAGTGTGCAATGTAATATTCCTCAGTGCAGAGTGTGCCTCAGCACACAATCAACTACAGCTTTGTCTTAACTAGATGTGTACAAGCATGTGATAGTTATCTTGCTATGAAATCCAGCTAACTGAAATCTCCCTATCATTTTTACCACAAGATAACTGGTAAGTTCAGTGCTACAGTCTCCCCTCCCAAGTCACCTCACCCTTTGAGACTACAGAACCTTTTGTCTGCCAGTATTTTACTGTGGCACTATTAATTACCTTGCAAGCACATGTTTTTGCTAGCTGCGAAGATACACGCTAGGATGCGGAGGACAAGCTTTCCAAACTGTAATCATATGGAGTGAACATGTGAAGTGAGGAAAGGGCTTGTTTTCTTTAAAACCAGTTTAGCTCCTTCTTTGCAAGTTATACATCAGAAATCAGCTGATGACTACGTTTGTTGTTAGGAATCATTTGATTAATGGTCTGTAATATATATATCAGGCTGAGGACTGCTTGCAGATTTTTCACCTCAACTACTGCTTTGAGTGTTTTCTATTTGTAATTTGACAAATAGGCTATGCAATCAGTGACCTAAGTTACATGGTATTATTTTGGCCTGCCAATCGTGCATTTGGAAAGCAGTCAAAAAGCTTTCAAGATAACTGTGTGTGTGTCCAAGATAAATATCCTAGTGAAAACATATTGGCAAAAATATTTGCAGTACCTTCCTTTTCAGTGCACTTTCTGGTAAACACGGTTTCACTCTCATGGCTGTGTCTGAAATGAGATTAAAAGGGATAGCAGTTAACAACTAAGCAATTGGATGTTTTTTGTTCAAGGCTTCTAAGCAGTATTCTGTCATATTTATTAGCTTGGAAACATCACATGGAAAAATAAGTGCAAATGCTTTTTCTTTTGACTAATTAACTAGAAAGAATGTTCATATTAGAGGTGATATATCTTTGATTTTAGAGCTTCTTTATCCTCTTTCTAAAACACTTGTTTAGAGCAGGAGGAAAAGTCTCTCATCAGACTGTTTTAATTTTCATAAGTAAATTTTGAGACCAAACCACTGGACAGGGGTTTTACCAGCTGGGATATATAGTACTGGAAGCTAGATACTTTTAACTCACTTGAGGCTGATGTACTGTTACTGCTTTTCCTTGTGGTGTTAGGCACTGAAATTCAAGTGCTAAGATACTGAGTACCACATCAGGTCTGTGGTACTAAACATATCTGAACCTTTCTTCGCAGCTAAGAAGGTTTGTGTTTACTCTGGTATAATTACTATACATTAGCCATCTCTTTGCAAAATCCTTCCAGAGAAAAGGTGCTACAATTTTTACCAATATTGTTAGACAGAGCCGAAACTGCCCCCCCCTTCTTTGCAGTTTGTCTCACAATAAAGCCAAAATGTATTGCCCTCCAGGATTTTCCAGCAGGACAGCTGCATTATTTATTACACAATAAAACATATGCCACCTTTTTTGCAATGAAGATATATTACCAAAATTTGTTAGAGGAGTCAGTCAATGTATACATAAGATACTACTAAGAGAAGTGTACAGATGGAGCTTGAGCAATAGTTTTCTGAAGCCAATAGTTTTGTGTGATACTATTGAAATTGTAAAGCAACAATTGTAAACTTATTTACATCATAGTGGTTTCTCCTCAAAATCATGACTGTAAATTCATTTTGTTATGAACACACCTAGAAACTACAGCCAGGCCCCCAGAGAAATGTTAAATTTCTCTTTAGTATGTTGCCTGACCTTTTTTTTTTTTTTTTCCCTTCACAACTTTCATTCCATCTCTTTTTTTTTTTTGTATGTGCAGAGGATAAATTTTCAGACTGACTGGAAGCTTGTAACACTCTTCATAGGAGGAAATGACCTATGCAAATTCTGCAGCGATCCAGTAAGTCCTCAGCTGCATGTAGTGTGAGCTGGGCTGGCCGGGGTGCTGGGTCCATATGCGTTGCAGTGCGTGAGAAGGCAGAACTCAGCAGGGTAGGGACGCTAGACCAAAATAAGGTAGACTGCGGCTGTGCAGCTCTGGTATGTAATTGCTCTGTGACCCTCAGGTCGTTCAACCTGTTGTTATGATAAATGCAGTGATATCTTCTGAACTCCTGTAAATTACATAACTGTGGCTTTATTTTGCTATTAACTAAGATAACTTTCTGTTGATCTAGCTGCTTTACCACCTGTAGATAAAAGAGATTGTCAAGGTTTTGCCCTCTTCCTTGGCCCTGTGTGCACTCATGTCTAGTGTCTCTCTTTAGTGCGCTGTTACCAGCTTCGGTGCTATGGGGTGGTCTGCCAGCAGCTCGGGCTCGTGCAATTAAACCTTCACATAACCTTCATTCTGTGTGATTATAGAGGAGATGAAACACTGTGGTAGGCTTCTCACATAGTGATGAGACCTTATTGTTTTACCTACTTAAAAGCGGCAGAGCACATACTTTCCATTCTGCATGATTAATTTCAGATAAGGGAAAAAACAACAAAGAAGCACAATGGTTCTAAAACAATGAATGAGCAAATTAACCATTCCTACCTTCTGCTCCTGATTCAGACCAAAAATGGCTGTTGCACATAAAGGTAAATGGCAGGGAGATGTCCTGCTTGCATTCAAAGACCATAATGATGCTTCCTTTATGTTACACAGCTACCAATAGTGCCAACCACAATGTGATTTAGGAAATAAATAAGGGATCTGAACTGTCTAGCTTTATAGAGTAGGCCAGTGGGGCTCACAAGGAACTTCTGTGTGAAATTAAATCAAGAATTAAGGCTGAAGATTGGGGGGGGGGGGAAGACATTTCTAATGCAGAAGTCTGTTTGACTGTGGAGTGTGTTCTTTGCTCCTCATGTGAAGAAATAGAATTCAAATTCTATTGAATTGAAGAGCAGAGACATGCCAGTTGTACTTAGGACAGTATTACTCTTGACCCAAGAGTTAGAAGTGCGAGTGCTGTGGTGAGACTCCAGATTGCCACAGTTGTGCCTGCTTGAATAAACTGACCCTCTTGTTTCAACAGGTGCACTATTCTCCTGAAAACTACACACACAATATACAAATAGCCTTGGACATGCTTCACAGAGAGGTAAAATAAGCTTTTCTAGTAATGTGGGAGTGGGGATCACATTCTGTTTGGAAAGCAGTCAGTGGTTATTGATTGAGAATTTAGTTCCTCACTCTCATCTGTGCAGCACTGCTGTATACAGAGGTGTTTGCACACAGGAAAACCTCTGTGAGAGACAGAGGACTGGAAGAAGTATGTTGCAGAAAAAATAAGGATGTGCTGAGTTCTAGCTGATGTGCTGCAGACAAATAGTGTAAAAAGTATTGTAACAAATTTGAACAAACATATGGTATTCAAGAACTAGAAAATGCATTGCTCATTCGTTATACTGCAAAGTAACACTTTACTGATCATTAAGGGTGAGAATCTGATACTCAGGATGAGGGTGAAGTTGATGGTGAGACCACTCAGAATCAGCAAATGTCTGAGCCATGCAGAGAAACACCTGTAACAACATTTTGGGATCTTTTTGAAATCATCATTTTTAAATGACTGGCTACCAATATTTAAAATAGAACTAGCCCACATAGGCAGGGGCTGTAATTTAGTATTTTAACTGCGTGGGATTAAGTATTACTTCAAATGTGTCTATTATAAATAATGCAAGCTGTTTCAATCAGCAGGCCTGTTATATTAGCACCAATCTGAAGTCTGCTGTGGCAGTTTAAGGGCAAAGATGGCACTTGGTGCTCCTGATGCCAGCTCTGGGTTTGCTTATTCTCTTGGCAGGTTCCACGGGCATTTGTGAATCTGGTGTCAGTGCTTTCTATAGCAAGCCTCCAGGAATTGTATGCAGAGAAAAGCATTAGCTGCCCAAGGCTGATCATGAGGTTTGAAGATGATTTATGTTACAGCTCTCACTGTTGCTCAAAAAAAGCTGCAAGGTCTTCTTGGGAAACTTTCTACTTAAAGGGAAAAGGTTCTAGTATTTCAGATCACCAAACACCTTTCTCTGTGTATACATGTGTACCCACATGTTAATTTTAAAACAGCATTTAGAAATACCTGTCTCTCTTTCACTGTCTCTGTATCTATGAGCCCTACTGCTATCACTTTTTGTGGAGCTTCCATTTTAATGACTCATCATTCATGTTGCAAGAGTTCAAGCCCAAGCAGAAGGAGCTCAGTTGTGCACTTCTGGGGAAAAGACGGTGAAGAGATTCAGACACAGAGTTTTAATTGATTACATTAATCTAGTTTTATTTGCAGATTTACCTTTCTGGAGCCTTAAAACTCTCCCTCTTGCTTCTGTAGTTCCTGATCTCTGTAGTCTCCTTGCTGGTTATTAGTTGCATTGTTAATTAGCCTCTCAGGTAGACATCTGGGATGCTTCGTTGTGCTACCTTATGCTCCTCGGCTGAGTAACCTTCACAGGTTGGCATGAATGCCCAGCTGAGGTGGCAGGTCTGTGACTTGGACAGGGCTGGGAGAGCAAAGGTGTTGTGTGGAGCGTGGGCTGTGCTGGGCCATCACACCAGCCCTGCATGAACTCCCTTCTTCCTGGCTGTGGGCAAGAGGAGAGAGCAGAGAGGAATGGGAGATGGGAAGGGCGGGAGGATTAGAGTCCAAACACAAGCGAACCAGGCAGTTGCCTCAGGCAACAAATTACAGACAGCTGTAAAACAGCCTTGGCTCTGCTGCCTGCTTTGCTTGTGCAATGCCCTGTAAAACAGGGACAGTAACTGCAGTTGCTGTGACTGAGTGTGGTTAATCTGTGTGGGCTTGTAGCCATTGCTAGGATGGCTACTCCCCCCCAGATGTGCTCCCGACAGGATTTTCTTAGTTTCAGAAAAGCAAGAACTCTACGCTTTTCTAAACAGACACGTGGGACAACCTTCTCTGAACGTGGGCAGCCGTTGCTCCTACTAATGCTTGGGCTGAGAATTTTGTATCTGATATTGGGCAGCACAGACTGTAATGGTTAGCTTGGAGGCTAGAGTCATAGGAGAGCTGCAGGGTCTCCTGCATCCGGCCACCTCAGTAAGACATCTGCTTTGCAGCCATCTGGCTGGGTCCTGTCAGCCACGAGGGACTCTGCAGGCTGGCAGCACCTGGCTGGGCTAGCGAGGACACCTGAAGGGTCTCATGGAAGAAGGTGGTTTTACAGGAGGAACATAGCTGCAAACCTCTTGCTGTGATTTAAGGGCTCCATGGTGACTGTCAATGGCAAATTAGCTTCTAAACTCAGAGCGCTGGTGCTTCAGATATCCTGTTGTAATTTTTCTTCAACTAAGGCTACTGGCTAGAGTGCATACGTATTTCAAGATCCTAGTCATCACGCAAAGTTATAGTTAGTGGAGCCTGTAGGATTAGATTATCTTGAGATACCTGTAACCTTCCCCCATCATTTCAAGTATCATGTTGAATTTAACATGTTCCTGTCTGGCAGCAATCCAAGTTTACAGGGTACTAAGCAGACCCTACGTGGAGTAATAAATGCCATGGAGCTGATTTGAAGAAGAGCCTGAAGGAGGCTTTTGTTTCTGAAAGCTTGTTTCTTTTTTTTCCAAGAATAGCCAATAACCTAAAAAAAATTGTCTCTACTGATTTTGCCTTACTTATGTTACCAAAATACTTCTGAAAATACTTAGCGTTGTACTTTCTTTCATATAGATGTCCTACATAAGTAAATCATGTTGCTTGTTAGTTACTCTCCATTAAGACTTGCCAGTTTGGAGGTAGGGATATATATATTCTTGATACATAATAACTGCACCACTGTAGGAGATATTTTTCTAAGAGCTCCCTCAGGGGTGCTTTACTATGATCACATGACAGGATTTTTAAAAAGAGTGTTTTGTTCTCATTTGGATTTCTCAAGTGATAATGAGGTGTGTCCAGGATGGGAGAACAACAGAAGAAAAAAATCATGTGCTAGAAGGGTCAAAACTGCAGGGAACGTTAAAAGTGGCCAGTGCTAGTTCATGGAAACTTAGAATAGCTCAGGTTGGAAGGGATATCTGAGGTCATCTCCTCCCAAACCCCCATGCACAGCAAGGCTAGCTTCAAAGGTAAAGCAGGTTGCTCCAGGCTTTGTCTGGTCAAGTTTTGAATCTCTCTAAGGATAGAGATTCTCCAGCATCTCTCTCTGGGCACCTGTTGTGGCGCTGCACCACCAGCACGAAACTCACTGCAACTTGTGACTATTATAGCAGATTAGAACAAATTTGTGGAAACGCCATCCTTAAGTATGCTTGTATCATTCTACTGAAGCAAATCATGTTGCACAGGTGCACCTAAGAATAGTTTTTTGCTTGCATGTAACCTTTTCCTTATTTTATATTCCTGAATCTATCCCTAATAAATATGTGTTTCTGCTCAAGAATTGGGGATATGTAGAAACTCAAAGATGGGAGTTAATGGTATCATTGATTAGTCTTTCAGAAAAATCCCCCTTCAGAGAAGCTTTTTACGCTGCAGCTTTTCAGCTAGTGAAAGGGAGGGAAAAAAACCAAAGACAAGCACTCTCAGCATATTGTTTCATTCTGCAGGAGTTTATGCCCTTGTGTACTAAACTATGATGTCAATTCCACTGAATTCAACATGTTGGTCTCCTTTAATAAAAAGTATCAGGTAAGGCAAATGGAGTTTTTTAAAGATTAAATGTAGTCCTTCTGTTCTTCTTCTCTGGCAATAGTCTCTTTTTGTTCTGCTGGGAATAATAACAGACAGTTTTATCAGTGATACCAGGGTCTGTTGGCATTGACTTGACTGAGGGACCACTGAGGGAGTATTTGGAGTTGGTGGACAGTTTCTGCTCACTTTAATGACATTTTGCAGTAGTGCTTAAAAAAAGGGCGGGAGGGAAGATGGGAGTAGGCTATTGGGTAATTGCACTGCTCAAGATCTTTACAACTCTGATTCAATAAAATAACAAAGCAGATAAGGAACAATTTGTTAAAGAAACATAGCAAGTAGAGTATGTCAGGGAACCAGCAGTTTTTTGACAACTTATCTTGTTGGAAATCAGATTACGTCAAAGAATGTGATAACTCAAGAATGAACCTCAGGGATGGGATGTCAGCCAGACTAAAAGCACTTCAGTGGTTCTGGAAGAACCTCTTTTGATAGAAAATCTAATTAATGAGCAGAGCCTTGCCTATGTCAGGTAACAATCCACAGGCTGCCTTTTTACAAAGAAATCTGAAATGAGTGTCTCAAACCTCTGCATTTGCTGCCTGGCATAGGCTGGAACTCACAGTCACTTCTGGGTTTCTGCACTCGGGTGGGGGAATCCATGGATGAGCTGTAAGTTACTGAGGGCCACAGTGATCTGAATGTAAGAGAAGGAACAGTGACAACTTTTTTTGACTCTTTAGGAGAGAACTCGCCAGTTAGTGGAGAGTGGAAGGTATGACACTAAGGAAGATTTCACTGTGGTTTTGCAGCCATTTATGATGAATGTGAATGTGCCAAAGACACAGGTAAAAATAACAATAAAAAAACCCCTACATTAAATCCTAGTGCCGTTCCCCTGACTTTTCAAGATTGCCTTGGCTGTAAATGTGACCAGCGTTATTCTGGGCTAATAATTACTGTATTCAGTAGAGCTACCATCCAAAATTGCAGAAAACACTTGTGGCATAGCCTGGAGAAAATCGGAAATAGGAATATGGGCCTTGAAGATACCATCTGGGGCACTGAAGCCACTCCCCTGTAATCACAAACAATTATGCAGTAGACATTTAGTTCAAAATATTCCCCAGGGAACACTCATCCCGCATCCCCTATACATTACAAAGTCCCTTCCAGTATTTTGGCAAATAGAAGACTTTTAGTATGAAAACACAAATGCCACAAAAAAACGATAATGTGCGAGTGTCAGGGGAGATCAAGGATATGATCAATATCTGTGCCTAGGTATTTGGTACCCAGAATCAGGGTTGTCTGTGTTGCTTATAACTCTGGAAATCATATATTAAAAAGCTTTAAAGGGCTTCGTAGTTCCGAGTTACTAGTGCTCTCTGGCCCGGTTCAGTTCTTTTGGTCTCAAAGGCCTTTGCAGCTACTTGGTTCAAAGTCAGCAGGGATATTGCACTGGAAAAAAGAGGGGATAATGCAACCCTTGTTTCATCCTCTAGGAGGGGTTGCCTGACAGTTCATATTTTGCCCCGGACTGTTTCCACTTCAGCCAGAAAACTCATTCCCAGGCCGCACGTGCTTTGTGGAACAACATGGTAAGATTTTAAAGGTTATATTGGTTTCTCCTTGTCTTCTCTATCTTGCCTTTGGCAGTAAAAAACCTAAGGAACCACTATGTAGATAGCCCTATCTCTTCTGAACTGATAGTTGTGTTTACAAAGGAAAAGAAGGCTCATCTGGAGGAAAGTCACCTGAAGTATTAAATCACCCATATCAAAATAGTGCATCCCAGGACATGTTAAGGCTACGGGGGTTGGACTTCTTTCAGGAGATAACGCATAGCTGGCATTTTGATTATTACACCACATTCCTGACATATCATGGGAATAGGATAGGCTGTTTAGTATGCAAAACAGCTTTCAAGATAAAATCTTGGGACAGCAGGTACTGTGTTTGGAGGGGATGGTCAGAGCATAGGCAGGGCATGGCCATCCTCTTGCTGTGCTGTAGAGATGATTTCCAGTGGTTGCCCAAACAGAGTTACCTCTGCACTTCAATACTCATTTGCTTTTCTTCTGTGTTCCCCCCCACCTGTTTTCCCCACAGCTGGAACCTGTAGGGCAGAAGACAGATAATCAGCAAATAGAAAATGAAATTGTTCTCAACTGTCCAAGTGAGGTAAATTACAAGGGTATCTGTGTTTGTTATGTGTGGTGCTGCTGGGGATGGCTGGGAGTCTGGGTAAGCCTTTACCAACAGCTTGAAGTACCATCTCCAAGAGGGGTCTTGGTCTCTCCCCTGCATGTTTTGTGCTGCTACAACCTGTAGCAGTAAAAACACCCTCCCCACACCCCATGAGATGGAGGGCAGGCTCATCCTAGGAAAAAACTTCCTTACAGCCATGCATAGGTTGACTGAAACATGAGGGCAGGGTGTTCAGCCTACCTAGTCAGACCATTTAGACTTCAGTATCCACACTGAATGAAATGGCTTCAGTGGGGGAGACAGAGCCACGCTGGCTCCTATGCGAACATCAGTCAGCACAGCTCTGCAAGAGGTCAGTGAAACTATCCTGGCTGGCACAGGCGCAATCAGCCTGGGCAGTGCCTTTAACAACAGTCCTGTTGTTAATTGCACACATCAGGGTCTTGCAAATCTTCTGTAATTTCTGGCTGTGTAAAAACAGTACCCCAGGTTTACACTTTTATTATATGGATTTTAAAAGTCAATTTTTTTAAATCCCTGGGTTTCGTTTGCATCAAGTTATTAATCACCTACAGACACTTGAGAATTGAAGCTCAGGGAATAGAAATCTCTGCTTATTCTTCTGATGTTTTGCATTGACTCAGATTGCCTTATTTTGTAGGCTGAGCCATTCCTGAGGACATATAAGAACAGTAATTACACATACCCTAACCAAACTCCAGTAAGTGTCAACACCACCATCCCACTGTTACTCTGCTGCGTGTGTTCCTGTGTGGTAACCAGAGGAGTCATGCTTTGCACGACAGACAAAATTGGTCTTTGGCCAGAGGGGTTTGGGAGGTGGAGAGCGCAGCACAGAACAGGGAAGTATTCCCTGAGTGAGGTAAAATGCATCTAGAAAGATCTGTAAGAGCACATGCTCAGACAGCACAGTTATTGGCACAGGATGCTATTCTAATCTGATTAATACTTTATATGACTATTGAATCAAGCAACCAAGGTCTGTCTGATTAATTATATACTAAACAGGCTCTGGTTTATCCACTTGGCCTCTATTAGGAGGATAACTAGTTACTACTGACTATTTTCTAGCCAAATGTTATTCAGCTTTCTTTTGGCTCTCCTTCTCTTTAGAGTTATGGAAGCCAGCTGCTATGTGAGGACTGGACTCCTTCCTCCCCTTCTGCAGCTTCAGGTAGTCTTACCCATTTTGTCTAGAGATTGAAATACTTTCAAATCTCTTTCTAGAATGGTTTTTGGTTTTGCTGAAATGACTGCTGGACTGTGAAAAATGCTGCTCAGCAGAGATGTCACGTTTTTCAGCAGCAGGTTAATAGATACAATGCCAAACGATCACACAAGGTAGCATTCTGACTAAGTAGCTTGCCTTGACTCACTGACTGCGGAGAGCTTCAAAATATCTCATGAGAAAATCCAAATTTGGGTGCTGACATAGCCTATAAATGTTATCACCTACGTTTCTGGGACAGGGACTGGAAGTCCAGCTTTCAGCACATTAGTCTGGGACGTGACAGTATTCGGTTTTTCAATGAACATCATATTGCTGTCTCTTTAGGCCTTTTTACATCACTTAGTATGCCATTCCTGCTTTGTCTAATACTGCACTGTTTCACCCTCATCTTGGTGCTCGATATTGATTACAATGTATTGTTATTTTCTCCTCGCTCTTCTGTCTTTTTTGGTAGCAATGTTAGCCATTAAAAAACTAGCTATTGTGCACGTGCTGCTGCTACAATCATGTAAGATGAGCTGCAGAGAGCTTCTGTTTTGTCATTTGGGTACTGCAAAAACAACGTGGCTGAGCATCAGAATATACAATGGCACATTTCACATATATAGTGGTGAAAAAGCATAATTGTTTCCTAGGCACATTCAGCTGTATCTCTTTCTTTCTACAGTGCATGCCCTAAAGCCAGCTGATGTGAAAATTATAGCAGCCCTTGGGGACTCTTTGACGGTAAGAAGATGGTGATTTTACTGTTTTCTTGGTAAAACTGTAAACGTGTCCCTGCTCTGGTGGAGGGGAAATAGCTGTTGTTCCTGGAAGTAAAGATCCGTTCATTCATGGGCTGGTAGCTAAAACGGGAAAGAGGATATCAGTTCTCCAACACTCTGTTCCCCCACGCACATATTCACATGCTCTTGAACACAGGCAAATCATTTAAGAAAGTGTTTAAATGGGTTGTTGAATAGGGAACAGAAGACATCAGGTGATGTTGAAACTAATGGGACTTAGCACAAGTCTTAAGTTATTGTGTGTTTCAAAGTTTCCTCCTGAATAGGAAAGAGCTAGTGAACCTGTCCTGTTGCCTCAGTTCTTTCAGGAACAGAGTGACTAGGAGATGTTGGATAATGAGATATGGATCTACAAGGGAGAGTGTCCTCTGGCTTCACCCATTTCAGAAAATATTCAGTCTCTTTATTGTGCCTGTTTTAACTCATAGCCAGTTTCTTCCCGAGATGTAATTCTCACTGAGGATCTTTTGTAGGCTAGAAGGAATTTGTATCAAGATCCAGACAGCCTAAATTCTGATTACATCTTTCTGCCTAATGTTTTTCTGTTGGCCAAATCCCCTGAAATCCTACAGCCAGCCCATGGGAAACACTGGGCAGAAAGCCATAACTGGAATTTAGGTTCTCTGAATCTGAGCCTGAATAACAAAGACATTGAGTGTACAAACTATGAAGCCTTTACAACTATCTGGCAGGCATGGTGCTGAAACTCCTACACACAAGAGGCTACTGAAATAAATAGAAGTATTTGAATGCAAATCTGCAATATTGACAAAGACAAGATAGTCAGTATCTAGCTGCAGTTGCTGTATGATAATAACCAGGACCCTACAGGTGTTTCTAAGTATAGCCTGTAGGAACTGAGAGTAAAATCTGTTTTCATAGAAACAGCATTTGTGTATTACTGTTTCAGAGCTGCACTTAGCCAATGCACAGATATTTTGAACTCCAGTCTTTTGTTAATTTGACAAAGCTCATATATAGGAGAAAATGTAGTATTGTTTAATCTAAGGCAGCAATGGGCAGTCTACCCGGTACTCAAATTTAATATGACACTATAGTATTACTGTGGGCAAATACTCTGCTTTTGAGTTCTGGTGGTTTTTAAAGAGGGACGTAGTTGTCAGTTTGCCCCATTGTTAGCGTGAGTATAGAGAGTGCTTCCCTCCTTGCTGTAATACTATGACAAATTTCTCTGTGTAGCACAGTACTTCTCAAAACAGTGTAATGTTATTACAGGACTTCTTGTTTCTGAGATACCTGTTTTTCTCATCTGTATTGGATTCATATAGTGTTGCCTGTCACTAGCCTGAAATTTTTATGGGTTTGTTTGAGATGTTTTCATCATTCATGAGTAATGCAACTATAAACATTATTCACCTCATCTAGAACCATGTGAAGAAAGCCTTCCTTCCACTGCTCCATCATATATCTTGTGCGTTATGTACAATACAACACTTGTGAATAATCATGAAAGGAATTGATGCATTTTTCAGGAGGAAGTTTGGGGAAAAGCCAGATGCCTTCTAAAGTTTTTGAAGAGACCCATTCAAAAATAAATAAAATCACTGTGAATGGCTATTGTGTTAGTAATTGTGCTTTATTTTCATTTGGTTAATGAAAACTAATGTCCAGGCTGGTACAGGAATTGCCTCAGATAATCTCATGGATTTGAGCACCGAATACCGAGGACTGTCTTGGAGGTAAGTCTTCATCCAAGGTGATGAGGAGATACAAGTCTTCTCTGCCATGAAAAGTTTTTTTCTCTTCTACATGTTTTGGGACTTTCAGATGTCAGAAAGTGGGAAAAGAGTTGCTTCTCTGGCTGGTGTTTTTTATGAAGAGTTCTGGTTTTGTTACAAATGTGGTTCTACATGAAGTATTTTCAGCAATAGATTTTCAGACAATCTTTTGGCTTCTGTCATGCTTTTTTCTTGGGCTGCTCATGACAGTTTGTCTTTTTGTGGTGAGATGGGGAATTGGAGATCTACAGAACTGGAGAAAAATCACTGGTCGAACAAATCAGAAATTTTTACTTTTGGGAGTTCTTCTCAAACTTTGCTATTCTGGAACTTTTTGTTGGACCAGGGAATAGAGTTTCTGTTTAACTGGAGAACTTTTAGCACATGTAACACACACAGTCATGAAAGGCTAGATTTTTTTGGTGTGACAATACAGCACAGCTGAAAGTGAAGCGGTTCTGTATTGTCATAGTCTCCCCCCCATAAATCAGTGTCCCAGTGTGTTCCAGCAATTGAAAAACCTGAGAGAACAAACTCTTGCGCAGGAAGCAGGCAGGGAAAGAGTTGTAGGAGCTGCTGTCACCAATCTCAGTCACCAGAGGGGCTGGTTGCACGGTGCCGCCTTAGGGCGACTTCATGAGGCTGAAATTGGTCTGCAAACCTGCCTTGGAGTCTGCCGTGCTCTAGGGCTCAGTCGCTCAAAGATGCAGCCTTCTCAGGCACTTTTCTGCCATTTCATAATGATTGACTCAAACCCCTGTACAACTGCAAGAACATATATCCTTCTGACAAATATCTCTACCATGGAAACCTCAGCTATTCTCCCAAATAACACTTCCACTTTTGGCCCTTCCACTTAGTCTGATAGATTGTATAGTTTCCAGATTAATCACCCTTCACATTTTCCAGACAATGTGGTAGGTTTTCTCTTTCCTTATTGTTTGTGTCCAGCTGAGAGATGAGTGACTGGGATTTCTCTTTCTCTTTTTAGTATTGGAGGGGATGCCTCTTTAGAGAATGTGACAACTCTACCTAGTAAGTAAATGCTTTCCTAGATCTAACTGGCAAGATTAAAAAGAGGGAATGGGCTGATTTGAGCGGTGTGTTTGCAGAGAGATCTTCTTAAATGCCTTCAA
Source organism: Apteryx mantelli (assembly GCF_036417845.1). Taxonomy (NCBI): domain Eukaryota; kingdom Metazoa; phylum Chordata; class Aves; order Apterygiformes; family Apterygidae; genus Apteryx; species Apteryx mantelli. The sequence continues at coordinate 40,664,308 of NC_089980.1, read as the reverse complement.
GATATCTGAGAGTAATTCACAAGAACTACCTTTCAAAGAAACAATATCCCAAGACTAATGAAAAAACATTTGCTTCATCAGTGACACTGAGAAGAAACTAGAAATTCCCTTCCTTTCTTTTTCCTCTCCCTTTTCAAACTGCTTGGTGGGCGTTACCTGAATTTCTAAATAAGTTTGCTATGTCCATGTTTGTGATGCAATTAGCATTTGCTTTTAATAAATATGCTACCACACTTTTTTCCTAAAAAGGGATGCTTGCAGAGAGCAGGCATCTTTGGTAAATACAGCTAACTACTTGTACATGTAACCTGAGGGAAATAATTTTAACTTTCTTTTCACTGAAACCTGCAACTTCTCCTAACTCAGCTTATTGTTAATGTAAAGCCACCAGAGTTTGAGTTCAGATTGTCTATAATAAACTTCCGCCTCAAGAGGGTCAATAAACTGGCCCTCTGTGTTGCTCATTGTTATGAACAGAATGTAACAAGAATATCATCTTTATAAGCAATTATAAGCAATTAATTGATTCACTGGATGCTATTACATTTTGATAAAGCCTTTTTTAACCATTAAAATGTGTTTAATTGAATCTCTGAGGTTAAAGTAGCATTTATAGTTTATAATGTGGCTTTGTTCTCATTATCGGCTCTGAATTCTGCTGTTTACCTCCTTTTGGAAATTACTATTGAGATAACAGAGCATAAGGTGGGAGTACTTCCGAACCATGCATCTGAGATTTTCTTCAAATTTGTCAATAGTGTGAGATGTTGCACAGCCGCGAGACCGACCCAAAATCTCCAGTTGAAACCTAGCACTTATAGCTACTACAGGGCTGACACCCCCTTCAGACTCGCTTCACAAGTCCCCATCAGGTGACTGTGAGGGTTTTAGTTCAGGCTTTATCCACTATAACAAGTAGGATAGCTGCATACAATAAAATTCTAAATTCTGATCTTCTTATCCTCTGGTGACAGTACAGGGCACGCAAGTTGACCCAGTGCTATCTGAGCCGCTGCCAGCTGGTTGCTCCTCTCGCCTCTGCTTGGTGGATGAATGGAGACTGTAGCAACTGTACTGTGTTGTCTGAAGGCAAAAATGTGGCAGTGCTCGTGTGTGTTGGTCCCAAGAGGCAGGAAACAGATAAGGTCATTTTCCTTTCATTGCCATCCTTCTTTTTCAGACATCATTCGAGAGTTCAATGCTAAGATCGTGGGCTATTCAACTGGGACAGGGCGTGCGAATGAATCAGGCGCATTCCTTAACCAGGCAGTCCCTGAAGCAGAGGCTGAGTATGTAGCTTTTTGTTTTACCTTTCAGGTGGTGGATGCTTCATCTAATTCCCTTCCAACTGTCTCATGTGCTGTCATAACTTGCTCTGAGCAGCAGGCAAAACCAGTCTAGTTGGTGGTGAAAACTGGCTTAGCTGAACTTTCAAATGAAACCAGCAGTCCTGGTTATGTGCTCCACAAGCAAGAAATTGACAGAAACTGGTGGTGATGGTTTCTACTCTTTGTCTTTAACATTCATCCATTTATCTATCTATCTCTCTATAAATCTTTGAGAGCAGGGATGTTTTAGGAAAATGAGCATGTAGTGAGTTGGTAAAGAATTACTAGGAGAAAAACTCAATGAAACCTTCCATAATTCTGGCCTCAGGCATCTGGATAGGCAAGCAAGATTGACAGAGAGAAAAAAATAGTCACAGTCTGGAATCTGAAGAAAGAATTGCTGATAGTCACATCTGAGTTTTGGTGCACTGCAGACCTGGTGCAGTTGCAGCCAGTTCTGCCAGTTTATTGGGGCTGTAATGTCTTGCAGTCATCTGCATTTGGCCCTTTACTTTTAATCACACCTGGGAGGCTGTATGAGTTGAACTTTGATATACTCTTATCCTAGAAATTCCTGGCTTCCTACTGAATCAGTGCAGTTTAATTAACAAAACATATGGTTGCTGAGATTCAGTCACAGTTTGGGCAGAGGACCTGGCAGACCATGCTTGGATTTGACACTGTTAGTTGATAATACCCAGATCCCCCCCCCCCTTTTTTTTTTTGTTTAAAAAAAAAATCCTCTTGATTTCCAAAGAGCTCTTGAAAGTGAAATCCAGAAGCCAAGTGAGGTCTTTGAGTTTGCTGCATCTAAGCGATGTCAGTTAGGATTTATCAGGTATTACTTATGGTTCTCCTGCAGGCCTTGAGTAACTTCTGACTCATACCAGTATTCTCAGTAAATGCTTATTTTTCTGGACAGAAATAGTCTGCTAGATGCCCTGAAGTATCATACAGCGTCCCATACCTGAGAGCAGGAATTTCATTTCATAGTGGTGACTGAATTTGTTTCTGTTTGTGTCAGTGAAATACATGCATGGATTATGGCTCTGATTCAGCCATTCATGAGAATTCATGAACAGACTGCTATATGGAGCATATATCCAGATTAACTTCAGCTTTTGTTTGTTACAGGAAAGAATGAGATAGGTGGCTGCCTTGCATTTTGCATCAGTTAAAGCCTAAAGAGGCTGTTTGGAGGGGGAGAAGGATTGAAACAGGATAATATTTCCTTTTAAGTCATCAATATGAATGCCGTCCGTATCAGTAGCAACCAAGGCATTAATATTAGATAGTTATTTGGTAGCCATTTGAAATGAATTGATGGATGTTAGTTCAAAGGACAACTGTCTTTTTCATCCATACTGATTAGTCTTTTCCCTTTCAATCCAGCTGGACTAGATAAGCATGAAGAGGTAGAGCTGTCTTGACTTCTGCAGCCACCTTTTTATTTTGTAAATATTTAGCAATGGGATGAAGACAGTTCTTCATGATTCCTGCTAGTCTTCTGTTGTTTCTCTATTTGTTACCTCTCTGTAGAAAGGTGTGCAAGAGTAAAGAAAAGAAGTTCAGTGTCTCAGAGTAAACTACTTCAGTAACATCCCTGAACTTGAGATGCCTTTTTTGAGATTCTTTCCTGTCCTTTTGTGGTTCTTGATGTATCTGAGGAGTTACATGTCTCCTAGTAAAATTATTTAAAACTGTTGCAACATAAGGGAGAGAGGAAATGTTTCTCCAGCTTTAGATACTTGGCCCTGGAGTGATAGTGTAATCCAGGGTTTATTCTTCATCAGCCAAAAATATTCCTTTTTTTCTATTATCCAGAGGGCAAAAATACTCCATGAATGAAAGCATCTAATGCTGATATTTCAGAACTGTTACCTGGTCTGTTTTATTTTTGGGTACCAATATGGAAACTGTTTTCCAGAGGTGCTGGGCACTTGCTGAAACCAAGTAGTTCTGCAACCTTATCGGCTTTTAAAAACCAGATGTGGGGGTTTACGAAGATGAAATCAGTGGTTGCCTTGAAGAGATGCTTAGTGAACTTGATGGCGATGTAGGAGTCCAGACCTTTTTCGGCAAAATATTCTTAAGCCTATCCCCTTTCCTCTCATTGCCAAAGTGCTTAAGTACATGCTGGAGTTAAGCACGTAGCTAAAGCATATTGCTGAAGTGTACAGTCTTTTTGACAGCTCTGATTTCACTTGAAAACATGAGGTGAAGAATTGAAGGCTCGGAAGAGAGAACAGGTGACAGGAACTGTGAATATCAGTGTGTTTCCCATTAGCAGAATGTTTCTGTTGATCAAGATGTAAATTTTTTGGAGACTGCAGCTCAAGAATGGAAAGTTATTGATGCTGCTTCATTCAGGATATTGTTAGATCTTATTGACTGTTGGCTGGGGATGCATCAGCAGTTCAACGACTGCATGAGAAATCTAAGGTGTTGCAGGCTGTCTACTCAATAAGTGGTGTTTTCCTCTGGATGAATACCAAAGTCAGTGCCATAACTTAGGGGCTTCCACAGTGAGAACAGAAGGAAAATCCTTACAGCTTGTGGCCTGTGATAGCTTTGGGATATAAATAAGTAGGTTATGACTTTGGACAAAGGCAAGAGTGAACAGAACTACTAGATTCATACAGTGTCTGTGTCACAAGTAGATGTGTGTCAGGGCTCATTCCCCAGTAAATACACTTATGTTAGTGTTAGATCAATATTCAGTTGGAGGGAGGTGGTGGGAAATATCTCCTGCTTCTACAGTAAATACAGCATTGCAAAGGAGAGCTGAGCTCTGGTTACTATACAAAACAAGTGTGTCATGCTTAATGTCAGCTGATGTACTTCCAGAAATTATATACAGTCAGTGAAGTGTTTCTAACAAGAGCTGGGAGAGCGATGCAGCTCATCTCAGACTACAGAACTGCCTGGAGGGCCAAAGCTTTCCAATCATGTTCTTTAAGCATATTTGAGGATCGATGTGTCAGAGCAGTGGAACAAGATTGAAGTGTTCAGTCTAGGTAACTCAAAATTCATGGCAGTTGCAGTTATGTATGTGTGTATATACATGAAAGAGAGAGAGAGAGTGCTTAAATGGCTATTGCAAAACAGCAAGGCTGTCAACTTGTCTGAGTAATCTTGAAAGTTGCTTGGACTTTTTAATTAGCTTAGAAAGGTAGAGTACACAAGGCTGTTAGTACACAATTGAAAATTTAAGTGTTGACTCTGGGCGCAAGCTACAGAAACCAGGGGAATGAGCACAGAGTGGTATGTGCACAAACTTGCTCAGGAGGTCCGTTAAATATTGGGACATATGATTCCTTTGGTGTTTTGGTGCACAAGGAATAGGTTGATAGCAGCCCAGTTCTAATCAGACCGTCTGCGAACAAACAAGATGCTGTGCAGTGTCTGGCATTTCAGCTGTTTTAGGTGCTAAACACTGTAATAAGAAGCTAAACTTTTGGTTCCAGACTAATTACTGAACTTGCATGCGATCTGTATCAATCAATTTGATGTTTACTTCCCGCAAAGATGCAAACATGTAATTTGATAACTGCAAAATGAGAATTGTAGTGTCTCTCTCTTGACTCTTCTGATATCTGAAAATGCATAGTATTTAAGGTGTCTGAAGAGCATAATTTTGACCTCTCCCTAAGGGTGTTTCTTTCACTCACTGATTGTCCTTCTTCACAGGCAATTACCAGATCAAGCAAGAACTCTCCTGAGATTAATGAAAACTGATCCTGTAAGTTGTCTGGGACTTTAATCTTACAACATGAAAAGAAACAGGTGTTACTTCCCATGATAGATCCATCTTCAAAAATACCATGTACATACCAGTCAAAGAAAATTGGGCTCATTATTTTCTTCTTTGTTACATAGAGAATTGACTTCAATGCTGACTGGAAGATCATAACGGTGCATATTGGAGGCAATGATCTGTGCAACTATTGCAAAGACCCTGTGAGTAGTAGAAATGGTTAACTAAAACAATAGTGGGACTGTGATGTCAGAGTAGAAACACTTTAAGGGAAATCCATGAATCCTTAGAGCCTTTAACAGGAACGATCATGAATTGTATGTGCTGCTGTATGTTTTGATGGGGGTGCTGCTGACAGTGCCCTGATGTAGTAACAGTCACCAGCAGCAGAGTTAGGAAGTCTGTGTTCTCTCTGGCTCACTGGGATAGGAACCACTGTCATCTTTACTCTCTTTTATGACCATGAGCAAAAAGTGGAAGGGCCAAAGGGAAGAAGAGCTTCACTCCTCTGATATGGTAACTCTGTTGCCAGCAATTAGACACCCAAAAAGGAATTATACTACTTTGAACCACCTTCAGTCCAACCCAGCAATGTTTGTCATCACCCCATAACTCAGTGCAGGGAGGTGCTAGGAACAGGTGAGGTGTATATAGGGGAAGTTGCTGTGGTGCTCAGTATCTTTTGATGCTTCTTTGGACTATCTTGAGGGTTGCCTTGAAGAGATCATGGGAGCTGAGTAGGCAGGTGGTGAGGAGAGACCACCTTCCTCTGCCAGCTCTTACTCTTTCACTTTTAATACACTAACTTCTGAACTTGTGAGCACTTTCAGTTCCCCTGCACCCCTTGCGCTTGGGGAATTTTCTGCTTTTGCAGGAACCTTGATAGGTGTCTTTGCTGCTGCCGCCAAATATTAATTATAGCTATATTTATAGCTATGTCCTTGACTAGTAATGATTTCACCTAACTTTGAGAGCTTATCAGTTGACTGTGGTCCTGCCTATGTCTACTTGGTTTATGTTTTTCACACGCAAACATATTAGGTTCCTTCCTCCATCCTCACATGAAGGACGCAGCGGATTCAGGTTTAACATGCTGCTATTCAAGAGGGTTTATTTTAAACCCTAAATTAACTGAGTCTTTGTACATTTTAGATTAACTGATAGGTTTAAAGTTCCTGGTCTCTAGAAAGGAACAAGAACATTCCACTGAACATACTGCTGTGGCACAGAAGAAGTGCATTAATGTGAGTCTCCATCCTCACTACTCAAATGTCTTGTCTCCATTAGCAGTAAACCCTTTTCTTCTCTTTTTACCAGGATCATTACTCAGCTGTAAATTTCACCACACGAATTCAAGAAACCCTTGATATTCTGCATGAGCAGGCAAGTGCTGTGAAACTGTCCCGGCATTCTAGCTTTTACTGGTATATAACTGTTGGTGCCAGCTTTTGTTGTTCCTTCCATTCTGGTACCAAATGTACTCTATTAATTTCCATAAAAACATTTTCTTTTGTCTTGTCTACCTGAGGGTAGTGAGATGCTGTCTGAAATGACAGACAGGAATACTGGACCATGGGACTGGGTAAGGATCAACAGCTGGGTTGGAGAAGTTGTTTTTTTTTCTCAACAAGGCAGAAAAGAAAAGGGAAAGGAGTGGCTGGACTTCGTGATATAAAATAAATGCATTTAAGACCACCTAGCCAGTTCCTTCTAAGCTAAGGTCTGACTTTCCTTTCAGGTTCCAAAAGCTCTAGTGAATCTGGTTGAAGTAATGGACCTTCTCCCTCTGAGGCAGTTTTTTGTGGATACTCAAGTTCAGTGCCCCACTTACTTGGCAGAGTAAGGCTTGTTTTACTTCCTTTTGCACCTAAACTTACTGTCTATGATGATAAAGCACATTTTTGTTCCATTTGTCTCATCATTTGACCTGATGTTCAAAGATAGCATTAGAGTCCTATGGACATCCCATCCAGTGCTGACACCATCCTGCCTGATGGGGCTGCCTATCTTGTCTTTCACTTAAAAGGCTCCCAAGAACAAGTATTGTTTCTACAGGTATTTCAGGCAGCTCCTTATACTAATTTGTGGTTACAGAGTGTAAGCAACTCCGGACCAGGTTTGGTACAGTGGCTCAAAGATGTTCTTTGGCAAAGTTTATGGCTCTGGAGAGTGGAGTTGCTTGTGCTAAATAGTAGATTGGGTTTCCTAGCTGAGACGCGTAAGGACTCCTGATGTTACGGCTGGATCAGATAGGGCACCCTGGGCTATGATTAAGGTAGCAGAAGTTTTAGATGCCTGGACTATGGTTATACTTGAGTTAGGATAAGGGTGGAAGGTGGTGAGGCTCCTTAGGTCAGGATCAGAGAGATTAGAACATGTCTATCTAGAGCTTGCATCAGAGGTAGTAGAGCTTGCATGGGATTTAGGGCTGGGGCTGGAGAGGAGCTAGCTGCATGAGGATTTCATTTGGGTCTGAGAGGGCTTATAAGGGTTAGGGGTAGAACCAGGCTTGTTAGAAGTCAGTGGTCTAAATTGCGTCTAAGATTTTGGAAGCTACAGATCTCACTGTGACTCCAAAGATGTGGACTAAGGCAGTGCACAGGACAACATTTAACATGAGCAAAGTGGTAAAGTCCCCTGGCAAAAGAATGAAGGTTGGGCCTGGTATGATCAAAAAGAGTGAGGTAACAGGCTTAACCTTTTGCTCAAGGTTTGGGGTAACAAGTTTAGACTTGAGGCAGGGTTGTATTAAAGGTAGCTTACCCTTATGGAACTATGCTTTGATTTGGGCTGCTGGATTCCCTTCCAGGTCAGATTAGGATCACGTTCTTACGCTAGTTAAATCAGGATTTGTGTAATAGTTCCTTGGACTTTGGTTAAGATAGGGGTGGATTTGATTTGTAGGTCATCATTCCCTTTCTGGCTGAAAGTATTATGGGGCTGTTTGACCTTCAAGCATGTTACAACAGTTGAGGCCATTCCATTTTTCTAACCTCAGAGTAGAGACACTAGTTAGCACTCCACATACCATTAGTTTTAGGGAAGCTCGGCTCACCTAATAATCTTCATTTAGTGTTTGAACAAATAGATTTCTCTGGGTTAGGGCTGCTGTGGTCTTACAGGTCTCAAGGGAACAGAATTTGCCACACTAGAGTAGTTTGTAGTGAGCTGGGCTTCTCTTTCTAAGGTTAGAGTATAGATGCCTGTGCCTTAAAGATTAGGACACTTAGGCCAAGAGACCCTCTGTGTGAAGTGTCTAGGTCTAGAACTGTAGGGCTTCCTGTGATATGTAAGGTAGACCTCAGTGGGCTTGGGTTGAAGTTATTGATACAGGGTTCCTCAAAGTGGGTTGAAGTCCACAAGCATCTGGATTTTCAGGCCTTTTGAGGAAATGGGAAGTATTTGCAGAGTAGGCAAGTTTCTCCTGGTTAGAGGCTTTACTGAGATGGGTGGTTTGCTTTCTTTGCTAACCCTCTAGACAGGGGCATGTTCTGTGTCTCAGGAATGCAGAAGGAGTGGTTGCCTGGAAAGGCTCAGGGGTAATGCAGCCAGTAAATTTCAAAGACCTGTTTACTAGTTCCAGGGGGAATGGCATGCACCTCTGTCAGGCCAAAGGGTCTTTGGATGCCTGGATACAATGAATGGGACATAAACTGGTACAGTAGAGTGATCATCACCTCAATATGCCTGGGGGTGAAACTAAACCAATATTAGAGTAGCATCACTCATGTGAGGCAGAAAATAAGACTAATTCAACTTGTAATGTTGAAAGATGGCAAGGACCATCGGACACTTTCACAGAAACACTAGAGTGTAGATTTCCTTGTTGCTCCCGTGTTATAGGGCTTTGGGTGGCAAAGGGTGACTTCTGCATTCTCAGGTTTTAACAGTCTCTATTTCTGTTTACTCCTCTAACTTCTCCCCCAGTTACCTGTGTAGTTGTGTCCTTCTAGGAGAAGAAAACTCACAAAATGTAACAATGGTGAGAGAAGCTACCAGAGCTTACCAGGTACGTTTATCAGGAGTGGTGCAGTCACTTTGCTTTTAGTTGAGGTGAGCTCTTGAATACCCAGCAACCTGTCTGTTTATTGCAAATCATAGCAATGTGTTACCCAAATGGGCCCTGTGAGCTATCCAGGAGGTAATTTGATGTTATTCAAAATACTATATGACAGCAGCCAAGCTGTTCAGCAAAATTCTGTTCCCTAGTACAGATGGATAGGTGGGGTTTTAGTTAACAAAATCCGGTCCCCCCAAAACCAGTTGCAGTAGTGTGTTCAAGCCTTCCCAGCCACTTTGCAAAGGCTCACCTTTTTGTCAGTCTCCCTGGGTATTTCAGTTAAAAACAAAGCTTCCTACTGATACCTGCATTCTCAAAGAAAAATGTCGATGGGTTATCATGAGTCATTTTTGTTTCTTGCAGCTTGGTATTCAGAAACTGGTGGAGTCTGGCAGATATGACACCCATGAAAATTTCACAGTGGTAGTCCAGCCTTTCCTCCAAAATCCCAAGATTCCTCTTCATCAGGTATGGTCTGGAGACACTTGCCTGCATGTAAAGGACTAAGTGCAAGTATCTAGCCTTTAAAGTTGATGTGCAAAATAGTTTCAGCTCGTCATGTTTTATTCTTTTTTATCAGAACTTGTTGATTTTTGGTATAACAGATTATTAGACTTCTTTGGTTATCAGTTCTTTGTTTTACATATTGTGCTGTCAATATGAATTACTGCTTTGAAAAATTAATCAAAACTTGAATTAAGAGATTGTTCTCTGTCTGTTTTCAAGGATATGTAAATATTTTTCTTTCTGAAAATATAAAATGATTAATAAAGACAAAGATATTAAGTTACAGCTCTTAAAGCAACATAGGTGCTCACTGGAGACGACAACATCACCTCCTTTTCATGTCCCCTAACCAATTCTTCTGTGCCTGTTCAGAAAGAGAAGTTTACACAAGATCTAATGGAGGTAGTAGTTTTATGCAGTGAGCCCTTTTCCCTGTCAGTGGCAACTAGAATGTACTTCAGTTCCTTGTATGGCAAGTCCCAGCAAACTATAAATCTAGGAAGTGACCCAAACCTTCTCTGAAACTGAAACCCCATGTGCTAATTCTCACACATCTGCAGTTCCTGACTTCAGGTGGGACTAGTAGCAGATGGGACAAAAAAACTTGTGAGCAGCAGATATGGCTCTGGTATCATTGGATCAGGGTGATCCTGGAAATAGCTTGTGATAAGTTTGAAAAGTTCAGATGCTAGACAAAACTCTTAAATGTCAAAACTGGCTGAATACAGAAAAATAGGCTTTTATTTATTTATTTATTTGTGTTAGTTGTTGCGATAATTCATTTCCATGGGTTTTGGTACAGAGGAAAAGAACACAGAAACAAAAATAGGAGGAGAAAAATCTCTGAACTCTTTAATCTCACAATCATTCTTTCAGATTTTAAGAAAGTTTTTTTTTTTTTTTTTAATACCTTGCACAAAATTCAGTTGTTCCCGAACAGAAAATTCTGCCTCTAAACTTGGCAGAAGATCAAATATGGATCCAAATTTTGGTGGTAGACCTCTAATGAGCTAGCCAAAACATACTGGATCAAAACCTGCTCAAGCTTTGAGGAAGGAATGCTCTGAAAAAAAGGTTTCAATCATCTGTAATCTAGTCTTTCTCATCTCAGTAGACTCGCATGAAAGCCAAGATTTTTAAATTTCCACACTCTGTTTCCTTCAGATGTTCCAGTGTCTGTACTAAAGTACAGCTGTGCTCAGAAGGACACTGTGTTGGTGTATTCAGTCATTTTGGCTGCCTTCACTCAAAAGCATTTTATTTGCTTTTTACTTCTTTCAGACTTGCAGAACTGACACAGCTGTGAGAAATGGGATGGATTCTGTTCCTTCTGGTACATCATCAGTAATACGCTTGTTACCATGTGAAGGCACTGCACAGCATAGTGTTGCCTGTGGAGCAGCTCTGATGATGTGTCAAGGAGAAGAACCTATCCTTATTGGCGAACCTTGAGAGAGACTAACCACCAAGCTCAAAATCCTGTTTTTTGTTATTTCTATGTGGATCTGCACATCAAAGAACCTGAGCTTCTAGGCACACAGAGGTTAAGCATTTCTAACAGCTAGTGGACCTGCTGCAGTATACTTTGTATCACCAGATAATCAAGAGACTTTCTGCATTGCAGCATCAAATACATATAGCATGCAGCTTCCATTAGCAGCTCTGGTTTGACCTCAGCAACCCAAAGTTGGAGCTATGTGGATTCTTCTGCACTCAGATGTCCTTTATGTTTTCGTTTTCAGGATGGGCATCCAGATGTCTCCTATTTTTCACCTGACTGTTTCCATGCAAGTCAGAAAGGTCATTCTCAGCTTGCCAGGGCTCTCTGGAATGCTATGGTAAGGTGACATGCATGGCACATAATACAGTCTTTAGCTATAACTGGCTACCCCTACAATTATCTATGTAATTATTTATGTAATAAACATTGCAATGAAGGCCTGGATAACTCTGGATCTTGTTGATGAGCTCCCAGTGCTTATGTTCCTAGTTTACTAGTCAGATGCCTTCAAATTTAGAACTGATCTCAACCTAGAAGCTCTTGCTTCTGCAAGTGTGTGGGGAGGGGTGGTGTAAGTGCATCATCTGAGCCTCTAGGGATTTCAGCTGAGTAACTTCCAGTTTATTTCACCGATTGTCACTAAAGGTAGGATAATATTTAGTAGAGATGATGTTTCTATGGACTTATTTGGGGGAACCACCAAAAAAGAATCCTAACTGCATATGCCAATTTAAAATGGATTGCTTAAATTGTTTTAAAACCTTGTAGGTTTCCTCATTAGGAATTAAAGTGGCTTTAATTCACTACCTTTGAACATGAATAAAACTCAATAAAAATGAGTTGTTAAGTTAAAGGTTGCTTAAGCAAACCCATTTTCTTAGCGTTGCAGTGCAGTAGGAGCGTGCAGGCAGACAGAGATAGTATCTCAGATCCTGGATGGTAACTTCTATATGTTTGAGTGTATTGTCTTAACAGCTAACATGATTGCCTGCAGTCAAGCAGTACCTCTAAATAAATTTGTTTTAATTTTCTGCGTATAGACCACCTCTTGTTGGAGATGGCCTCATGCAGCTTAGCTATAAAAATTGAGGGACTCTTAGTATCTTCTTTTGTGCAGGAGAAGATAGTTTATGACCTTGTATTCTGGCATAATTCCAGAGGAATTGCATATGCCTGCCAAAATCCTCCTGGAGTTTAAACTGATGCAGTGTAGTTTTCCACTTCCCATTTTAAACTTCTTTCTAGAGTTGCTGTTTTATTTTACAGTTGTCATGTTCTTTCTGAGAAGCAGATGCATCTCAGTCTTGGGTGAATCAAGATCTGTAAATACAGGCAGCTTTATATAAATTTGAAAGGTGTATTTAGATTCTTTTGGATTAGAATTGTTATATGAATGTAAGATGAGAAGACACAGCTACAAGATAATTTCTTTTGTCTTCCTTTCTAGTTCCAACCTGTAGGCCAGAAAACAGACTCCTTTGACTTCATGGCTGACATTACCCTCAGCTGTCCAACTCAGGTAAATATTCCCACACTGTGGAAGCCAGGTATCAGCTGCCTGTGCTTGTGCTTGCTGCAGAGAGCAGGGACTGGGTATGTCGGGAACAAGTCTGTTGAAAATTTTCACTCTCTGATTAACTCTGTGTGAACAGGTGCTCAGGTGTTGCTTGGTCTTTAACTGTGCAGTTAATACCAATTGATAGCATGCTGATTTGTGTGTTTTCAGTTGTAGCAGAGATTTTGTTTTGCTACATTTTTTAGTACTGAGGCAGCTCAAGATGCAAATAACGGAATATTCTGAGTGATCTTTCCAATTAGAATCAATAGGTTTGGGGCATGATAGCAGCTCTGAAAATCCCAGCATCTGTTCTATCTTGAGTTAGTGGTAGGTTGGGTTTCCTATCCTCATCCATAACTGAGATGCTTTGGACTCTGTGGAAACTGCTTCTACATTTATAAATCAAAACTGCTGAATTTGAAGTGTAGTTGCTAGATATCAGCATGTGGAAATGACCATGGCAGATGATGGTAATTGACTCCCTTTCTTCAATGAATATCCCAAAGAACTGAACAGACTAGGGTGTAGAGCTATGCTCTCAGATCTGAAGATGGTCTTTTAGGTCATACAAGGGGATTTTGTCCATATCATGTCCATTCTGTGGGAAAAGGGAGATTTGCTGAGTTATTAATCAGCATGTTTCAAAAGTTCTCAGATTCACTTAAATTAATCCTACTTTATTTCACTCTGTAATTTTTCCAGGGAGCTTAAATTAACTTATCAACTTCTTCAGTGCCAAATAATGTGGATTTTCATATTTCTTTCCTTTCATCCAATCCCATTCAAAGATGCTGGTGCTGCTGAGAATTAGCCACAAAGTTTTATATCCCTTGCAAAGAATATATAACCATTATTTTCAGAAATGGTATGCCCACAGTGCTTTGAAAAAGTCATTGATAGTAATCACCGTACCTTTCCCTATTCAGAAGGCTCTGAGGTAAAGACTATAAAATAAAAGTACAAAGCAACAGAATTGGCTGTTTCCAGGGAATTCTGCCTTTTCTGTTACTAAAGGGAGTAGTAAATGATTTCAGATTCTGACATCCACAAATTCCATCCCTTGTTCCCATAGTTTCTCACAACAGTTTTAAACTCATACTTGAGGTGTTCATGTCCATGAAAATATCGACTGTGCCAGACTGTAAGGGTCCATAGGGCCAAGAAAAATTATTTGTATTGAGACAACTTAAAGTAGGATAAAAACCTATAAATAAAGGGTCAGAGGCACTTCCAGTCAATTAAATATGCTTTCTGATTCTAGTATTTTGTAACACCTCCTCATGCAGTTACTGGAATTGTTCTTGTCTGAGATCAGTGGGCATCCCAGTGAAGACTTTTAGCCTATAAAATGTACATATCTCCATGAATTTATGTTGCAGGAGTAGGGGACAGAAATAACCATGCAATTTGTACAGCCGTTCTTTGGGGAAAAAGTGAGTAGTGCGGGATTCAATATTCCTTTCTCCTCTTCTGATGCAGGCAGATCTGCCCAGGTTTCTCTGGGCTTTACATCAGGGTGGTGTCTTTGGAAGGACTAGACATCTAATCAAGTCAAAGTAACTTGTGGAAGAGCTAAGAGAGGGGAATGTTAGACTGCTAGTCAGGATCTGAATGTCTGGCACATGTCATTTTTACTATAATGTGCTGAACAAAAATCTCACTTCTGAATTTCAAGGACGAGCATAGTTTCAAAAACTAGATCCCCATTTTTCAGCTTAGGCAATTAGCAATTATGCCATTTTTTTTGGTAGCATCCTATCTTAGTGTCACTTGGTTTGGGCTGTGCCATGTGTTCATTGCCTAATCTCTATTTCTCTCTTTTTTTTTTCTTCTTTCACCAGAACACACCCTTCCTGGGAACTTACAAGAATAGCAACTACACACACTCACCTGTGGATCCCACTAACAGGCCAGCTGAGGTACTTGTTGCATCTTTTGCTTGATTTTATAGAAACTGTGCAAAGCTGTCCCTGTGTAGTGACTGTTTGCATGTCATCCTGAGTTTTTAAATGAGGTAACTTATTACCAATTTTCAAACATGGAAGTCTCTCTTACATTGCATATCTTCCTGTTAAACTCTTCTTTTTCCTACAAGCCATATAAAATCAATTATGTCAATTGGTGCAATTTCATCAAAACTGTGCTCAACAGTAAGTCATGTGGGATGCACCACTATATCAAAAGGTAAGGTGCTCATAACAGGGGGAAGAGGATTTAGGACCATGAGCCCCCCCACAATTTGGGGAAGTTTGCGTCCTACTTCCATGCAGTCAAGTAAGCTTAGCCTGTAGAGGGCAGTCACCTGTATGTGTTGGACACGTTTCCAGCAGCAAAGGAAGCAGTAGGGGTCCACTGGCAGGGATCCAGTCTCAAAAGGAGGCTTTCACTTTCCATCATGACTGAGCAACTAGCACAGGGGAGATAAAATAAACTGTAGAAACAAACCTTGCATAAAACTTGAAGAAAAGGGCAGCAACTTGCTCATGATAAATGGCTGCAGGCATGCAGAATTCCTGCAAACGGATGCCCTTTTTTTTTTTTTTTTTTTTTGGTAAAAGTAGCTGGAGATGGCTGTCAAAATGGCCTAGACTAGCTGGGCACACTGAGGGTCTTCAATGCCTAGCAAAATTATGAAATCCTCTATATACCTTGAGGGTTATGAAGAGCTACAGCTAGTATTCTTTCAGCAAGCCATAGTTTGCAATGTTCAAGTGGGATTTTTATCTGTAGGCAGGAGTTATATTTTTAATGGGTAATTCCTGCACTTTAAAAACTGTTGTTGAGATTCGGTAAAAATGATAAAGGAGAGAGACAGTAGACAGTAAAGGAGGAGTTTCTTCTCTCATCTAAAAATAAGCCTAGCTGGCCATTCTAGCCTCTTGAAGCAGCTTTTAACTAGATGGCTGATTGTACAGCCTCTTACATTGTGTTATACATGAGAACCTTTTTGGCTTTTTTTTTTTTTTCTTTTAGTGCTAACCTCATGAGACTCTCATACTTCCTAAGATCATTGGTCTGTGTAACTTCTGTCTGAATGATCAAATCATGCAATCATAGAATAATTCAGGTTGGAAGGGACCTCAGGAGATCCCTAGTCCAACCTCCGGCTTGAAGCAGGGTCAGCTCTGAGATCAGAATGAGCAGATATCTCTGCTCTTACAGGGAACTGCCCATTGCAATGTTTACAATTTTTGCCTTATTACGTTTTCAGCTAATATTGTTGCTGTCATTATGAAAGAACATAGGTAGTACATTCGTCAGCTGCCTCTGTGAGTGAACCAGGATGTTTCTGCAGTGCTTGATTGACTCAGTTTCATCATTGGCAGAGTAAATATACAACCTATGATATCGTTTGCAAATATATAGTAAATTATAGTTACTGAAGCTGATTAGAGGCTGACAGCTCTGTTTATCTGAAACTTCTGAGGCTTCAAAATTTTTTAAAATTTTTATATTAAGTGAAAGCAAGGCATTTTTGAAAATTTCCAGGTAAAGAAGAGTTTTCTAGCAAGATATGTGGAAAATAATAATAATATAGCTTTGCAGAGAGTTTTCTTGTTTTTTATTGTTGCTTGTTTTTTAAATCTGAGGTCTCTTCAGATCAGAGCAGGACTTCAAGCCTGGAGCCCCCACCTCCTAAGTCAAGGACAAAATCTCCAGGCTGAAAAGAGGGGAAAAATTATTCTCCTTAAGAAACTTTGTCAGAAGTGATATATCTAGATGAAATGTTTGACTTTGGAAAATGGTATGTTTTAGCTAGAAGATTTCACCAAAGACAATATTTGGACAGCATTACACAAAGAAAAGGGAAAGACTGCTGAGCTACGTAGCACCAAACTAGAATATACATCTTGATTTTGTTTTGCTTTTAATTGTGCAATTCAACTACATAAATATTCCATATAGTCTTCTAACCATAAAGTGACCAGTCTCGTTATTTGTCACTTCAGAATTGGGGCAGTGACCTGTTGTGTTCCGAACAGACTCCATCCAGATCTGTCCCAACATCAGGTGAGAAAGAACTTGTAAGCTAAAATCACAAATAGGAAAGATTTCTCCTTTTATTTTTAAAAACAGTAAGATCTTGAAACTGTAAATCCTAGATGGAAAGGAAACAATAAAGGCTGACACATTTAGCAGCATAGCAAGAAAGTCTGTCTTGCCATATGCAGCAAGTTCTGCAGCCCAGCAGGTGTGTTCTCTGTGGATACATGTGATCATACAGCAACATGATTAAAATCTCCTAGGCAAGTTAGTGGCTCAGCAAGTTTGACCTGCCTGGTGAACCTGCTATGATAAGCAGCGCAGTAGGTGCGCTGTGCATAGTTGGAATGCTTTGCAGGAATACAGCTAATGGGAAGTATTGATCTATGGTCCAAACCTTAAAACCAATTAAAAGAGAATGAAAGTATGCATCTCTAAATGTATCTAATCTGTTTTCATTCCTTCCTAAGGTGACATGTGGAAAGCTGTTTTAAGGTCCATTTATTTTCTTGTTAGTTGAGGATATTATTGCAAGCAAGTTGCAAGAGTTTATGCCTCTTGCTTAGCTGATGGATAGAACTTTTTTAGGCTTATTCTCCCTAAAAGTCTGTAAAAATATCATCGGGTTGGAACTGAAGTTTTGGATCTTTATTTTGATGAGCAGCATTTTGTGTCAGTTATCAATAATTCTGCCTTTTTTTTTTTCCTACTCTATTTTAGTACATGAGCTGCGACCTGTTGACATCAAAGTCATAGGAGCACTGGGGGATTCCCTGACTGTGAGTACTGCTGTATTCCCAGGTTTGAAATGGAAAAAAAACAATCGTCATTTTCCATCTGTTGTCAAGTCAGGCATCATCAGATAGAAAGCAAATTGCTTTGACTTGGCATAGCAAAACTCATCCACCTGTGTCCCTTTGCAAAAGAAATAGCTAGCCTGAAGGGATGTGAGTGATACTGGCAATTGTGTAAATCAGTAATGAATAACTCAGGCCAAAGCAGAAATGCGATCACATTCTGTATTGAACAGAGGTTTCTTTCATATGTTTTTGAAAAGAGGAGTGTCTGTCTTGAAGGAATAGTCTTTTCTGACATAAAATCAAAAACAAACAATTGGCAGTTTTCATACAATGAGAAATGTTGATGAAAATTCCTGTGGAAATAACTGACTGCAAAATGGAGTGTTCCTCATTTAAGGTAATTTCTGATATTCAGTATTTCAGAATTTTGCTTTCAAATGTTGTTTCCTGGGTTAGGCACCTTCCAATTAAAACTCTGATATATTTCATGTACCAAGAACTGAAATGAAAAAGAATAGGCACAGAAAAGAAAGGCAGTGAAAAAGAATAGCAGGGAATACTGCAGATCTGCACTGACTTTCTTTGAGGAAGAAGTTCCAGAATTGCACAGCAGTACAGAATTGTTCTGGCATGGGATGAAAGCAAATCTTGGTGTCAACAGTTCTGATGAATTGTAATTCCTGAGCAAAACCAGTGCTAGTTCTAGCAGCTTCAGCTCCTGTAGGGTTCAGAGGAAATTGAGGGGACCGAGGCCCTCAAATGATCAGGCTTCTCTACAGGCAGGTGTGCATGTCTTCACCTCCTTGTTAGCTCTGATAACTGATTTTGCATGACCTGAGATAATCCTGGCTTTGCCCCCTGCTGAGCTTTGAGCTTTTCTTAGAAGACCTCAGCAATGACCCTGTAAGCCTCCTTCCTATTGTTGCCATGACTCTTAAAATTAATTGCTTGACTTCCTCCTGCAAGTGCACACGTCTTTTCTAAATTTTCACTCTCTTAGCACATGAAACATCCGAGAGTGCCATAGTCACAAGGGCCACAGAATCTGATGTTTGAGGTCCTTGTCTCAACAGCTGAGTGAGACCACTCTGGGTGACACATGGCTGCAGTTTTTCATGCTGTTCTTGCCAGTTGCAACTGGTACTTGCCACTGCAATGTGACTGGGGTTTTTGTTAAGGGATTTAGTGCTACTGACTGGGGGTGGAAATTAACAGGTCCCACAAGAGCCCTGAATGCAGTCAGTGTTTACAGCTGAATTTGCACTGTGGCTTTTTGAAGAGAACGAAATGAAGTGAAACCACTAATAAACTATAAAGCTCCGGAAGAACCCATTTTCATGATTACTGGCCTGAATGCATGTCAGTGTGCTGACCTTGCTAGAGGTTTAAAAAAAAAAAAAATCCTATCTCTTTCCTGTGAGCCCTTGAGTTGCTCAAATCCATCACCTATCTATTTTGTTCTGATAGCTTTTCTTTATTAAAAGAAAAGTTATTTAAGTTCACACTGCAGGAAGACTATTCTCAGTCTAGATGCAGTTGGAGATTAATGAAACATCGAGCAATTTAGTCATGCCACTGGCTGGAATGCGTCTGTTTTTGACTTCTCAGCACCAGTGCACAGTGAAAGCAATAGATTTGCCAACACGCTTATCTGTATTGGCAAAAAAAAAAATCCTGCCTATATCTCATCAAGTCTGTGTGCTAGACTAGGAAACTAGGTCCAGCAGAGAAAAGTGGATTTTAAACCAAAGACTTGTTTCTGTGGAAGATTAAAAAACAGCTCCTCTACTGATTTATTTACAGCTAAAACTGGCTGGGAATTCTTCATCAGTGGTTCCCCCCCCCCCCCCCCCCCCCGGATTATAAAGTCTCTCTCAAATCAGCTTTCTTTCGAAAATGCCAGAATGAAGCATTTTCCATCAGAAAAATCCCCCCAAAATACAAAGCTGTTGATATTAATCTGAGTCCCCTTGGGTTGCTGAAGTAACTTTATTAGAGTAGTAATTCCAAAGCTGTATCTTCTTGATCTTGTGGTCTGATGCCCTGTGGTTGGACTGCATCTCCTCTGATGCCCCATGGTCTATTATCTAGATGAGCTGCTCTTGCATAGGAGGAGAAGCCCATGAATTTGAACCATAGGAGACATAGGGTTGCCTAGGGGGCCAAGTATGTCGGTGAATCAGGGTATGGAGCATTTAAGTCCCAAAGGAATACTTGAAAAGCTTAGCTGGGTGCAGAGTGATGTTAATGAAATGCTTTCAGCACTTTGAAATCACTATGTCTGTCTTACTTCAGCTTGCAGCATTTTTTTCATCTAGTATTTTATAAACAATTCTTCCCATCCTTTCCAGACTGCAGTAGGAGCCCAAGCAACAGACCCACAAGGAGACTGCAGGGGACTTTCCTGGAGGTAAAAATGCTCTGGTATTTTTATCTACAGACACAGTTAGAAGTGTGAGTCACCTGGTGGTGTAGTCACATACTTGAGAAGATGAGAATGAGGTGTCCCAAATAAGGGTTTGCTGCCACAGTTGTAGTAACTAAATCCTACTCCTACAGAGCAATGCCTCCCTAGAAGGAGTAAATGTGTGGTTAGGAGGTTAAGAGCAAGTATTGCTGGATAAAGATTGGCAGAGGAAGGAAGAGAGGAAAGAAGATCTGCTTGTCAAGACTGGAAGAGAAAGGGAGTGATTCTTGACCAGATTTGACTGCTGCCAGTGTAGTCCTGTGCCCCAGTCTGGCAGTATTAGGTTATTAATATGAGTGAGTTTTCAGCCTCCTGCTGGTCCCCCTGGAGATGATTCAAAACATTCCTGATACTGTGATTATCTACTGCCATATCTAATGATAGAGATTATGAATACAAATGTGGATTGGCCTGAACATGGTGAGAGCACTACATGTATATTCAAAAAAATTTGTCCCATGTGTTTCATGACTAAGTTTGTTTGAAGGCAATTGCAAAGTGGTCAAAGACGATATATGTCTGGGTGGGTGCAAACCTCAATGTCCATGACAGAGTGGAAGGAAACTGCCTGCTTTATATGGGCAGAAGTATGTAGAAAAGCACATGCATGTATACATTCTTTCCTTGATCCTTTTTCTCCCTCCCACCCATGTATATGCAGGGATAGGTATGTTTAGGAGAGGCTGATAGAGTTGGTATAGGAAGGTATTGGCTGTGCACACAGACACATAGACAAGCTTTAAATGGTAGAAGCAGAGACTTTTTTTATAGTCTATATTGCAGGATCCTAAATAGGTAGTTAATGGGCATTTACTGCACTCTCTCTTCTATGCACACAAGTACAGTTGCAGCAAGGTCACATGGAGCAACTTTAGTAAGGAAATATGCTGGGGGGGGGGGAGAGGGGTGGTTGTTTTTTGATGATGGACATCCCAGCATGTGTATATGAGAAAGGTATTTCTGCCAGCATTTTCTACTGCTAGGCTATAGTCATAGCATCTGTCTTAGCAGTTTGATTTAATCTAAAATCTCCTTTCGGTACTTTCCCTGAATTCCTACTTGTGTTGTAGTTTATCTTCTCAGTCCTGTTCAAGGCTTCTTTTTTTTTCCTTCCTTGGCTGCTACAGCAACAACATATGGTGACAATAAGACAGATGGTTGCAGGATTAGTCTTACTTAGTGCTTCTGCTCTTTCCCTTTGTAGTATTGGAGGTGACGGGACCCTGGAGACTCAGACTACTTTACCCAGTGAGTATCCTGGAAAACCAACATGAGAAAAGGGAAAGGCATGTATTACTCTGAGAGCAATCCAGGCAGATGCTAGGAGACATCTGGAAATGATCATGCTTTCCTTGTGAACAGTGGGGGATGCCTGTCTGTTATGGATACAAGCAGTTCATCTGAGTCACAGCTGCAACACAGACTGACCTTATTAGCTATAAACCTGATTCAGCTCCTCTGCACTACAGGATCTGCATGTGATTGTAACATCCTTTTGACAGGACTGGTGAGGAGCAAATGTGCTGAAGGTGATAGAAGTTCATGGCAGATCTGCCCCTCCTTTATTTTGTTCTGTGCTTTCCAACGAGTGATTGTAATGGCTGTGAGCAAATGAAGGGTTGTGAAGCAATTAGTGGTCCATCTAGAGAAGGCTGTTGACAAGGTTATGGTTCCTCCCAGTGATTTCAAGTTGCTAAATTGCACTGAAAAAATCTAAAAATACTATAAATTTCTTGTCCTAGTGTTCTGTGTAACCAGTTGCTGTAGTTGCCATGGAAACTGCAAGTGGTCAGTGTGACCATAAATTAGAGGGCACTTGGTTCACAACAGTTCATCTATATGTATGCGATTCATGCTGTGAAGCAGTCTGACAATACCTGTCATAGTTGGTAATAAAATTCATTACGCTTTGTCTTGTACCGCACACGTCTGTGTCTAAAGAAGAATAAAAGGCACTTTTTTATGTATGCAGCATTGTAAATATGACTCTATAAAGAGGCTTCAGACAGCGTTACAGACACAGTAGCCATCAGACATCATGCTTCCCCACTGAGGGTGAAATCTCTAAATGTGAATAAAACTTCACTTCTTTGCAACAAACACAGGTAGCTGAAGAAGCGGGAGGCAGATCTCCATATTCAGAGCATCTAAATTAAGGGAAGTATTAATGGAAGTAGCTGTGATCACTCTGGCACTCATATTCAAGAATGGCGAGTTTCTTGAGACACGTAACTTTCCAGGTCTGCCAGACCCTGGCTTCTGGGAGACCACTGAGAGAAATAGTTGCAACACCTAAGTTTGGACAGTATCTGGAGCCTCCAAGGCAGGTGTGTCCATAGCTTACTTAAGGTCACAGTGAATCAGGGGAAAACCAAGCCTGTATTTTCACCACAAGATTGGCTTGCACTTCTGTGGGAAGCAATACTGTTTGTTGTGCTGTGGATGGCTAAACATCATGTCTTCTCCTCCTTTTAAGATATCTTGAAAAAATTCAATCCAAACCTCTTTGGCTTCTCCACTGGCAACACTAAGGAAACGGCTGGATTCAATGCAGCGAAGGGAGGCGCCAAAGCACTGTAAGCATAATCGTAACCAAGGAAGGGCAAAGAGGGGTGAGAACCGATGGCCTGGCAGATTAGCTTTGAGCTGCATGTTAAGGTCGAGTTAATACTGATGATCTCCTTGTACTATGCATGTTTCTGTGGTTTGACTGTTGTTTTTTAATTCAATATTTGGGGGATTTCTTTGCATCATTTTCTAAATTAGAGACAGAGAGAAACTTCCTTTCTTCATCTGACTTTTTGCCCAGAACTTCCAAGACAATGCCTTAATGATAATATGTTTCTAATTCTATCAGTTCCTTTTTCTACCCAGCCTTTGGTATGCAGGTCCCTCATTCATTGTCAGGCCATGTCTATAATCAGACAAAATTCATGATCATTTTATAGTTATTCCTTGATTTCTGGGACATGCTCCTCAAATTATCAAATAGAAGCCTACTGCTACCCTAATTGCATTAAAAACTACCCCTGTTTGCGGTGCAAAGCAGAAGAACAGAATGAGCGGTTGGGAATTAATTTCTTTCTTCTCTTGAAGAAAAACTCCTCTAGTTTGAGAGCCAAAATACATGAGAGTATATATTGCATATGCTGTACCTGCTCTGTGGATACTCATGGAGTTTGTTTCCAAGACTTTGTGTGACAGCCTTAACTGTCATTACATTTACCGCAAGAGAGTTTCAGGGTAGCTAGCAAAGCTTGTGTGGTTGTGAAATACTTCATGGATGTATCGAGCAAAGACTCAGGGCAATCAGTATGGTTCTGGGAGTGCAAACAATGTAGTCACATCTGTGTAGCTGCTGGAGAGAGGCAGGGCTTGTTAGATCAAGTACAGTCTCATGCTAGTATATCAGGTTTCCACCTGGTACCTTGACATGGTTTGTGGTTCACTCCATGGATGTTGCATCCGGCTCGGAGACGGGCTGGGACTCTCCAGCCTGGCAATTCCACAGTGTAAGTGATGTCCTCCAGCTCTGAGACAAGCCATGGGAATTTAAGGCCAGGTCAAGAAAGCTGTTTAGGTGCCTAGCTTATGTGTAAGCATCAAACTCTCTCACTGGATTTCAAAGGGAGTTATGCAACTAAATGTCTCTGTGCATCTAGGGTTAAGTGTTTTTCTCCAAACAAAATGCATTTAAGTGAATTCTGAAATGGGAAATATTCATCCCAGTTGCCTGCCACTTGGCAGCCATCCTAGCTAAAGCCCTTTCAGGTCAGATTATTCACTTGTGCAGCTGCTGCTGCTCTTAGTCCCTGTTTGTTTGCTCTCCCTTTTGAGGCATTGCTTTCCCTGTACTGATTTCTGCTGTTCCTAAGGTTTCCTGAAAGGAGGAGTGGGAGAGCAGGAAGATGATGTGCTTTCAGAGCATAAATCTAAAATGCTTCTCTCCTCTCTCTATAGCAATATGTCATCCCAAGCACGTGAATTGGTGGAGCTAATGAGAAGCAGCTCGGTAAGTGGATTGCTCCTCTGAGCTATCAGGCTGGGAGCTTGAGCCACCCTCAATGATCCTGTGGTCTCTGGTAGATAACTATAACTGATGGGACATTTGAGTGGTAAAGAGTGCTTTATAGATGGAAGAAAAATCAGTGGTTTTGTCTCTGGTGTGCTTTCCAATGTGAAAGTGCAATGGATTAGTCACTACCATTAGGAGATTATAATTTACCTATATAAATCTATGTAGGTAGTGTGCAAACACACAAGGAAGGGGATAGGGCAGAGACTAATTTAATGTGTGATTCATCCAGGGACTGAAAGAACTGTATTGGGGAGAAGGGGGAGATGTGAAGACTAGGGAGATCATAGGACTGTACAGGTGAGCAGTGGCCTTGAAACTGGAAGTCATAAAGACTGAGTGCAAAGCTGCTCAAGTAGGGGCCTGGTGGCTAACACGAATCATGCTATTCACTCTTTGAGTTTGGGTCTGGGGAATGGCAATGCTAGGAAGGAGGATGACTGAAGCTCTCCCAGGAGATTAGGACCTCTGAAATTCTGGTTCTTAATTGGCAAGTAATAATCACCAGCCAAGATACTCAGGGTGGGGGGATGAATCCCTGCAGTGGCACAAGCTTTCAGGGAATTGGTAAGGGATCTAGCATCCTGGAAACAATCTGCTGTTCCTGCCTCAGTGAGGGCTGCAAAAGGGACCAAAAGGGCTACTTTGCTTTCAACATAGTGGCCACTGCTGTAAGCTGGGTCGGAAGGTGGCAAATGTGGAAGAAAACTGAGGCTGCCCTTCACCAAGCATTGGCTGAATTTGTCCGGGTGGATGGCTGTCTGGGTGTGATCTGTTGGTTGAGGGACAGTGCTGTGTGAGGGAGTGCGAGTGCCTGGTGCTCCTTGGCGCAGGCTGAATGGGAAAGGAAGGTATTGAATGAGCAGGATTTGTCAAAGCACGTGTCTCTCTGTGCCAGCACGCTTGACGGAAGCTGCATGCTAGCCCCGCTGTCAGTTACTCCTCATTACTGACTCTTTGGCAGAGTGAGGGGAACTGCCACTGGAAACACTGGCTCTTGAGTAAAATAGTAGGTAGTGCCAGAGCTTTGTTTTATTCCCTGATTTTTTTGTGCTGCTTTAAAAAGAGTGGGGGAAAGTCCCTGCTGCACTTTGCCTCTTGTAAAAGGCTTTCCGAGCAAAGCCTGAGGTTAAGGAGGAGAATTCAGGCCTGTGGGTGATTCCCAGGCCCTTCCTCTGTTTGTGGGCTCCTCTCACAGATGTTTATTATGTAAATACACCACTCCAAAAATAGTTGCCTTTGATTCCTTTCTTTGTACTGAACGTTACAAAATGTTTTGATGAGTTCCAGCTCTTGGCAGCTCCTATTGTTAGCTGCAGTGACGTGGATGCTGCAGCTGCCCTTATATGAGCTTGCTGAAGTCACCAGCCTCCTGGACTCTTCTATTTTAATCCAGCTGCCTGCCCCTGAGGCACCCCTCTCCCCTCCTGGCAGTCAGGGTAATACTTGCTCAGCTGGCAGCAATCCCCAGCAGCTCCAGCTCCACCGCTCCCATGAGTCACTCCTGAATCCGCTCCCTGCCCCTGCTCACTGCCACGCTGCTGGTGGTGTCTGGCCGTGCCTGGCAAATCTCGCCTGTCCATCCCTGTCCTGAAGCTAACATCCATCCTGGCACACTTCCTGCCACAGAAACATATCTCCCTACTTAGCTACCCTGACAATTTTTGTCTACTGAAGGGAATTTCTTTATGAAAGAAAAAGTGAACTGTGGCCAGACTAGCAAGCAGTTCACATTTTCCCCTCGGACAGTTTTCTTCTGCCTTCTTAGCTCAAAGCCTTCTTTC
Source organism: Apteryx mantelli (assembly GCF_036417845.1). Taxonomy (NCBI): domain Eukaryota; kingdom Metazoa; phylum Chordata; class Aves; order Apterygiformes; family Apterygidae; genus Apteryx; species Apteryx mantelli. The sequence goes on along the minus strand of NC_089980.1, from coordinate 40,638,487 downwards.
TGCTGTTCTGACCTGATGCCTGTAGCCCGTTTAGCCCTAGTTGTAAACGTTACCTCTGTGTGACTAAGCAATTCTGAGCTGGTAGGACACTGCAATCTGTTTATTTTATGTGCCACTAGAACATTAACTTCAAGGAGGACTGGAAGTTGATCACTGTCTTTGTTGGAGGCAACGACCTGTGTCAGTACTGCTTGGACAAGGTTTGTATCTCTGAATTAGGCATGCTAGTCTGGGTGCTTGGCAGGTGACCAGCCTTGGAAATTTTGCCTTCCTCTCTCTCTCAGTCAGCCAAAGCTCCTCTTTGTCTAAAAAGCACTTAGAACTGCCATTCCTTTCATCTGTATTGTACCAGAAAGGAGTGCATAGCTTTTAATGTTGCGGCACTGTAGCTCTGGACCAATGCATTATTTAAGAACCAGCAATCTGCGCCATACTGAACAAAACACGGAGTATAAACTGAAGACATCTCCCAGTCTAACTAGACAGAGCAATCAAGACAGTATGGTGTCTTATGCGTGTTGCTAAAGAGACATGGGTGAGGTTTTATTCTGGAAAGTGTCTCCATGCAAAAATTATTGGAGGTGCCTGGTTATTGCATCAGAGTGACACCAAATGAAATACATCAGTTTCTAGTGAAAAAGATGTCTTTTGCCTAGCTCTCAACAGTCATCCTCTCTAGAAAGGTTCCCACAGCACAGGCTGTGGGCCTGGACCCCAGCCCATGGAAATGACGGGTACTGCTTGGTCAGGTTGGCTCTTTTTCCTTTAGAGGACGCTAACTCGCATCTCTGCCCCCACAGCTACACCTCTACAATTACCCTCACAAAGTTGTTTTGCCCAAGAGCTTTGTGGAGCCTGACTGCCTCCATCTCCACTTCCCTAAATTGGCAGTTAAAAAAAAAAAAAGTGTCACTCTTCATAAACCAAATACCCCCGGCCTGGGCCCCATGAAAGACACCATGAAATCCTGAGGTGTGATTTATGGAGTCATTCATCACGGAAAGACTTTGCCAAGAACTGTTATATACCTGGGGAGGGTGGTTCTACAGAGATTAAGGGAAGATTAGTTATGTGGAAAAACAAACACTATATAACCTCTGTGTGTGTGTGGCAATAAATCTCTTGATCCAAAAAATATCATCTGTGCCATCAGAGGCAAAAAGGAGCATTGAGTCAGTGTATCTTCTCACGGGGCTCTTTGTTCAGTTAAAACAGTAAACTCCTTGATTACTGAAAGGAGACTGATCTGTTTTTTTTTAATTACACAGGAAACCTATTCTGCACAAAAGTATATAAAGCACCTTCAGGACACTTTGGATATTTTCTATGAGGAGGTAAGGTTTTAAGATACCTTAGCAAGCTATGTTCCTGGCAGCAGAGTGACGTTTTTCTCACCTCTGATAGACTGTCAGTGATTGTATTTCATCCAAGGTCATCTTCCAAATAGCTGCAGTTGTAATGCAGCACTGAGGAGTAGTCTAATGACCATGTTAGATAATGCCCTGAGAAAGTGGGCTGCTGTTTCAGAAAAAATGTGTGTTTCACGGTGTTTTTGCTGTGAGCCAAACATATAGTACAGTCCTGCTGCCAATCTTGATGGCTAAACCAACTGCACAAGGTGTTATTTACCCTAGAGAAAATGGAAATGCCCCAGGGAGTGAAGCCGTATTTCAGCTAGTTTTTACAAGCTGCCACTCATCTTTTGGCTGACATCCACTATGTGCCTCCCTAACCCCCCTCCTCTCCCTTATACATTATCCTTGCACATGCCATTGGTTGCAGTCAGTGCAGTTTGCACTCACTCTCTGACCTATGGATCGTACTTCTTTCTCACTTTGTAGTGGTATCATGTTCGCTGACTCAGTATGACTGTTTATTATAAACCCTGCAGCTCCCGAGAGTCTTTGTCAACATGGTGGAGATACTAGAGCTTTCTGGACTGCGTCAGATAGCAGCAAGCTCTTCAGAGTGTGCTATATCAGAAATGTGAGTGAGTAGAACAGATCTTCACCTTTCAAAGTGCTTTTTTTGGGATCAGTCTAAACTGCTGCTACAGTAGGACATCCACATCAAGCTTTTCAAGCTGCTTTCATTGCTGCCTTTAAATGAATGCACTAATTCCCATCAACTTACTATCGCTTCTTCCAATACTCTGGCTAAAAGGCATGCACCTGTAGATATCAGTCTAAGTCATTGCTTTTCTTCTCAGCTCTGACTAAGGCAGCATGTCACAGCACAAGTCACCATATAATTGTCATACTACTGAACTTCAAAGCCTGTTCACCTAGCCATTCACAGCTCAGCAATAGAGGCTGGCATCCCTGACGTTTCTACTTGCGTTCAGTGCTGCATAACCTATGGTGCAGGTTGGGCTATGTATGGCAGAATGCAGAACCAGGAGCTGCTTTTCACACCCAAGGGAGGAGACCAAAATCTTAACTCAAAGAAGATTGAGAGACATGATTTAGAGAGCAGCAGTGACTTCACAGGAGTCAGTGTGGATATGAAAAAGCTCTTTAGTCTAACAGAGGAAGGTATAACAAAGACCAGTGGCTGGGAGCTGATGCCTCATGAAGTTTAGCACGTTTTATAATAAAAGCAATTAACTACTGAAATACACTAGAAAGGAAAATAGTGAATTGACTGTCTTGCTTGATGTCTTCATATTAATTCCAGACCCTTTTCAGAGTATACATTTCAGTCAAGCAGACATTACCCTAGATACAGGGGTAACAGAATGAAACACAATAGTCTGAGGAGTCAGATTTCATGAACAATTTGTCTTTTCTGTCTTTAAACTCTAAGATTTCTAAAATTCTGCTGTAAGCAGAATAGATTTTAAATTCTAACACATGTGATTTACTACTAATGTATGGCACAATATACACTTTGTCCCTGACTTTCAAGGGTTCTGAATGCTGCAGCTCTTATTGACTTTAACTGGACATGATAGGTGTTCAATAGGGATATTTTTCTGAAGTACCTGTCCATCTCTAAGCCAATGAGGTGACTCTCCTTCTCCATCTGAGCTTTTGAGCACTTGTTCTGAGCTTCTGGAAAACAAACATGTTGCTAAAGAACTACATAGACTGTTCCATGCTAACTTTTAATTTTAGTATTTCTTTCTCTGAAGGAATGTTTGCCCGTGTTTCTTAACCCCCAAGGAAAGCTCTTCTGAACTGCAAGAAATGAAAAGAGTTAACAGAGATTTTCAGGTAATACCTTAATTCTGTAATTGGTCATCTTCACCTCTGTCTCCATTTACTTTTTCTTGACTACTTCCCTCACTTCTGTTTCTCTCACACATACCCTTAGCAGTACAGATAGGGGTGATTAAGTGTGGCTACAATCTAAAACCCTAGCCAGCTACCTGGTTAGCAGCAGTACAAGTCTTTCCGTGCTGCCTTATTATTTGACCTCAGTTCTGAGCTGGAGGCTGATTGAGACCACTTCTGTTTCCAGTTACTGTGTGGACAGCTGAAAAGGAGTTACTATGATGTCTGTTTTGTTTTATGTGTTTTTGTCCATTATGAATCCGATGAATAGTTCACATGAATTAACATGTCACTGCAAGGGTGACAAATTACCTCACATCAGCTGTTTTGTGGTAACTCTTAGTAAAGAAAACAAACTGAACTAACCTGATATTCCTTTCTTTTGCCACAAGTAAAGATATCTGTGTGCACAGATATCTTACCATGGGTCAGCTTGTAATCTGATAGTAACTTTTCATAGCCTAAGGTATAAGATTCACTCCAATTTAACAAAAGCTATAAATAGCTATCGGAGCAGAAGAATCTTCCATCATTATTCTTATGAACATAGGAATTGCTGTATCAGATCAAATTATGTTCTCTAGTTACTATTCTGTCTCTAGCAGAGGATGTTGCCTGATGAGTCTGACAACGTTCAAAAAATCTATCCTAGAAAATACTCATATAAACCTACTGGGGGGGGCGGTTCTTAACTGAGGAAATGGGGTTAGGAATATTTTGAGATATGACCAGAAGCATGAGAATTTTTACCCATAAGCTGCCAAGTAGTAATGAGGTGTTTTCATTATCCACACGAATGTCCATGGCCATAATTTTAAAAAGTAGCAGCTGATTTTCAATGCCTGTCTTATTTTGCTTCAAGTACACCTTTCTGAAAAAGCAAGCAGATTTCTAATGTCTCAGGTTGGCACTCTGAACTCATTTGCCACTCCTAAAAAGTTGGGGCTTATTCCTTTTTTTTAATTCTCTGTAAACTTTAAGTCTTGTTGCAATTGTGTAGCACTGTTTTTATAAGGTATGAAGTATGTTTAAAAAAAATTATCATCTTTACATTTCAGATAAATTGTCCTAGCCTCTTTGCATTTTTCTCATGAAAAATCTCTTCATGAACCAGATTTATTTTCTTTGCCATTTTCTGGACTGCTTTACACTATCCAGCTGGATTTATATTAATAATTTATGGTTGACTACAGTGAGAAAAGTGTAATATGCATGTTTTTGTGATTGTTGACAGAAGTTGGATGAACCCTGTAAGTTACTTTTCTGTTTTTGGCCATGCAATTCCACACAGGCTGAAGCCTTACAGATGGTCAACAGTGGTCGATATGAACAGCGTGAGGACTTTGCAGTTGTCATGCAACCATTTTTCCGAAATGCCTTTGTGCCCTTGGATAGCGTGAGTGCTGTTTTTTCTTGCTCATCATTCAAGGACCAGCATCTTGAGTATCAAAGTTAGTAAGATCCGTGGAACAAGGATTGGCTTGGCTTCTGTCTGCATAGTCTAGCAGTGCAGAGTGGAGCCAGAAGTAAGGGTAACAAAGGAAAAAATAGGAAAGACCATAGTTTCTGTGAATTAAAGTGGCTTTGGGAAACATTCAAGGTGTGCATACATTAAATATAAGCACCCTGTGACTTAATCTAGATTGTATGTTGGTCCCCTTTTGGTTCCCCTGTTGCCTGTGTATGGGACTAGAACTGGCATATGCCAGAATTCCCTTCTGATCTAGGTTATGAAATGCGTTCAGGTTTTCTTCACGTGGAGACCAGATCACTCACTGGAAAATGCTGTATGTCCAGTTTATCCCAGCATAGAAATAGAAAGCAACTTTGGAAGCTAAAGGCTGATTCTCTCATTCTTGAGCCTTAGCATTTTGTACGCTGTGTAGTTCAGAATATGAAGATTAAGTGTGAATCCTAGTTTAAAGCACCCAATTGTGCATAATCCTTTTGTCATATCATCACCATTGTGTTCTGGCAGTCTTCAAGTTCACTGACTAGTTACCATTTTGGCAGTGATAAGGCAAATTTTCCCTAAGAAAGGCATTTGCCACAGCTGGATAAGCCCACAATTTTGGACATTCACCTGAAATACAGCACAAATTTCAAAACCTGAAAGATTATAAATCCGAGGCTGAGCTATAGAAACTTGACAAGCAAAAATAAGCATCCAGTTTCCTACCAGTTCTTTGCAGGGTGAGCTATGGGTCAATAGCAGTGTCCATGTAAGAGCTATGATTGTCAGTTTAATGACAAGTTTAGTTTTAGTATGGAAAGTGCTGTGTGAAGTTGAGCAGACTACATTACACAGAAGGTCTCAAGATGCAGTACGCAACTTGCGGTTAGACAGTACTTAAGTTTGTGTATAGTGTTGAAATAAGAATATATCGCCTCTAAGAAAATTCCAAAATTATGAAGGGGATATGCCAAGTATAGTGTACTTTTAGATACAGTATGTCAGATCTCAAAGTTTAGTAAGTGCTGAGAAAAGTATTTTGCTTTTTGTTGCAGAATGGAAAGCCAGATCTGAGTTTCTTCTCTGCAGATTGCTTTCATTTCAGTGAAAGAGGCTATGCTGAGATGGCTATGGCTCTCTGGAATAATATGGTAAGAGATTATGGAATAGATCCTTATGTGTTTGTGGTAGGAGTCCCCACACAAAATCATGAGAAAGGTGTCCAAAATAAAACAGTGAGGAATAAAATGGGTAGGCTAACAGGAGGGGGAATCCTGAGCTCTAAGAAGAGGTCCTTCTCAGGTTGCATTGTTTGGGAGCACAGTCCGAAGCAATCATGTTGTATAAAACAGTATAAGCCTTTGCTCATTCAAGATGAGAAATTCTGAGAGTCCCATGAGTTCTGAAGAAAAACTCCCTTCTGATTTGGCAAATGTTTTGCATTAAATCAAATTCAGTCTAGTTAAACATTCAATCCTGTAGGTTTCCTAAAAATGTCTATGTTGAATTAGCTTGCCCTTCTACAGTGAATTGTTAGATTTATTAGAATATACATGTGATTGAATTTTTGCTGCCATTAATAGTATGGACATGTTGTACCACCTACTCTAGTATCTGAGGCAATTCTAGTAGAGTCACTGAAACTAATGGTGAGCTGAAATCGCACCTAGGCTTCCTCTGCAGCCACATTCCTTCTGTCATTTTGGGGGGAAATGGCAGCTTTTGAATAGTGCTGGCAGAGTGTGTAAAGGGCATATGATGAACTTGGTTATTCCAATGTTGCCGTCACTTTCAAAGCAATACTGTGGAAGGAATACTATGACATTTTTATGCTGCAGCAACATTTCTTCCTCTTGTCTCATAAACACCAGTTCCCAAACACACTGTGCTAGCATAGGTCCTGCATCCTGGTTTATACAAGAAATAGACATAAATGGAGGCAAATTGCTTTTCATTTTAATGAAAAGCTTGAGTGAGACAAGAAACTTGCAGGATCCTCTGGAATGAACATGAGCTCAAGGACTGGGAAATTCAGGGCAGAAACCCATGCAGTTGCTCAGCATAGCATATGAGCTGAGGGCCAGAGTTATAGGAAGCAATAGGTGTACAGTGCATGCACTTGCACTAAACCGTTGATTTGTGCACACATAGCAAATCTGCCTGTTTTCCAATGCCAGGCTTCACTCTCTGGGCTTCCAGATGTCAGCAGCCTGATAAGCTTTATTGTGCAGTAGGACTAACAGTGGCCTGAAAACCCCAAACAAATGTAGAAAACATTCAAATTGTGCATGGCTGTAGATTCCAAGAAGAAAAAAAAAAAGATCGCACTTGGGCATATGGTAGCTTTAGGTTGGATTTCTGTTGCCACATGGTGTTTCTGCTGGCCGTTACTCATTCCTGAATCATGATTAGTCCTTTCTCTATGCCACCCAAGTTTTATTCTGTCCAGGCTGTCACTCATTTTCTACACACATAGGAATATTGACACAAAGCCTTCTACTGGGATACTGGGAACCAGATTCTTACTAATGTAAAGCAAAACTATTCACTTCAATAGAGCTCTGTTGATCTGTGTTAACTGAAGGTTTGGCTGTTTATTATTTAAATCTAGTTCTGGTAGCACATTTCTGTTTTTCACTTGCCATCCTTGTACAGAGAGGTTGTGCAAGCTTACTCTAAGGCTGTATTGTTTTCTTGTTCACTGAAAAGCTCAGCAGGCTGTAGACTCATGGCCAAATGACATGGATTCACATCAGTGCAGATGAAGGGCCAGACTGTGCCTGGCTGTTGCGTGGGTATGCAGGGATGGGGATGGCTTAAGGAGCCTCTCTCTCCCCCTGATGCTCTTTGCCCTGCCTGCCTCACACACTGCAAAACACTCTCTGAAGTCAGAAGGCCCTGTTGTCTTAAGGGGCCCCAGTGGTTGCAAATCCACCTCCTCAGTCCACTGGCGCAGGAGAAGAGCACATGGACAGTGCATTTAGCTTGTATTCTGTCTCCATGTCTGCTGCAAGGCTCTGCAGGAACTGTGTGCTGCTTTCTTCCAAAAATTGTCCTTTACACATGTGGACTCAGGGATGCGGTTATCCTCAGTGCTCAGAAACTAATGCTTCTGAGGTAGGGATTGCGTAGAGATGAGGTGAATACTGCTGGCTACAGAATTTTGCACCTTATCATCCTTGTCTGGGCTCCACGCCAGACTCCTTACCAAGTGCTTTGGCACTGGAAGTGTTACAATTATCTACAAATAACCAGCTGGACTGCAGACAGAACACTGTAGGATACAAGCCACATAGCTTACAAATAATAACATCAGAATTTTGGCTGTTCCCTTTAAGATACAGCAAAACTTCCAAATTCAATCTTCTCAACATTTGCCTGCAGGTAGGCCAAATGGTTAAGACTTTTATGCAACATTTGCCTTTATCCAACAGCAGAACTCCATGACAATCTGCAAAACTTACAATTCGGTGGTTTTGCTTCTCAACTTTTCCACATTTGTTAGCTTTCTTTCCATCCCTACTTATGTTTTTAATATGAAAGAGGCTACCTTCCGCATCTCGTTTTGGTTCATTGCTTTCATTTTGTTTTCAGTGTGTACTTCCACTTTTTATCACCAAACTATAGAGAAAAAGTATTCCCAGTGTTTCCATATGGGAATCTTATTAGTAGAATTTCTTTTCTTTTCTCCACACTGTGTTTGGTTTCTTGAGGTATTGTTTCTCTTCACCATACAGGTGACACTTTAATCTCTTGAGGACAGTAAATGCCTGTATAGATAACAGCAGAAGCAACAGCACTGCTCTGCACTGTATTCCCAGAAGTGTTGGATGACAATTCTGCTATTCTCTATAGACCAGTCCTGAAGCCTTTACTTCAGGCATTTTCATACACAGTTGTAAACACTTCCGTTAACATGACTGAGCAAGCTTCTGCTTGTTAGCTTAACCATGGTGACTGATGGCATGTGGCGCTCCTAGCCAACCACAAATGCTATGGCATTAGCCTGGACGTACTTTATTCTGCATTTGAAATGCACTCAGGGTGAGCCTATGGTCACCTTAGTGCAGCTTAGTTGATAATGTAAAAGGCTCTATTTAACTCAGTTCTTTCAATCTGGTGAACATAGCCTTAGCTAAAACTCCCAGGGAATTTCTTGTCCAAGTGAAGACTGCAAAGATTGGTACTATCTTGTCCGGTCTTTGTAACTCTGTATCTTTCCTGAAGCCGCTGCCACCACTGTGGCATTTACTTTCTTTCAGTACCATGCTAAGTAACATGATTAACGTCTGTCATGTGGTTTGTTCCCAATGGCTTATACTGTCATTTGGGATGTGTGTTGGGGGTGGGGGGGAGAACTGGGTGTATATTGAACCTCTTTGTTTTAGCAGAATATTTAATGTATGTGGTATTCAGAGTTATTTTCTCCTGCACTTGGCGCAAAAAGAAGGAAAGGCTTCTCATGCCCCTCACTCCTAGGGAGCATTTCAGCAGACAGTTCATCAGATTCTCAGTGTCTTTGGTTCATGAGTGTTAAAATGTTTGGAAACTTTCCTGTGATCTATCTTCTCCTACATTTTTTCATTGCTCCAAGCATCAAAAGATTAGATAAGAAGTTGTAACTACCCAAGCCAGGAGAGTTTGAGGAAGCAAACTTCGTCATTATGTTTACTATTGCTTTTCTCTTCTTCAGCTGGAGCCAGTTGGTGAGAAGCAGAGTTACAACAACTTTACCCGTGACAGATCAAAACTCAAGTGTCCAACTGCAGTAAGTAAAGATGAAGATGCCCATACTTTCCTTTGAACTACTTTTGTTTTTCTCCTTTCTTCTTGTTGGTGATGTTCATTAAAAGAGTATCTTTTTGAAGGTTTTAAACAGCAAAAATATCCTCCTGTTCTGTAACAGGTGATCACATGGCAGGTCTTCAGGAAAATCTACTTAAGACTTAATGCAAAAATATCATCCTCCCTGTAGTGGAAAGCCTCTCACTTAAGCCAGTTTTAACTAGTCTACATGTTTCCATTTGGCTGTCTGCAACAAACAAGTTGGGAATTGATGCCACCACTGCTGATTCTGAAACGGGTCCTCTTTTGTTCTTCTAAGAACTTTCAGGCCATAAGGCAGAAAATAGTCTTTAATTCTTTTGGACTAAAATAGACAGAAGGGAGAAATGGTTGATAATCTAGCTAAAGATTGACATTTCTTCTCTGGGAAGGGGTGATGGCATATTGTCTGAATGCTGCCTGTTGAGTCATCTGTGGTCAGTAAAACCCTTTGATCTCCCTTTGTAGGAGAAACCCTTTCTTTTCACAGTAAGAAACAGTGGATTCAGAAATTCGTCTCCCATCTTGGAGAAAAACGAACCTTCAGTCCCCTACTGGGCTGTCATTGTGGCAGCAATAGCTGGAGTCCTGGCAGGTTCTCTGTTCATCTGGGTTGTGTCAGTAAGAAGAGCCAAGAAATGCCAACATGAGATGGACACAGCAATGAATTTGAAATCAACATCTCTGTAAACCTGAAGCAAGTGGAACAAATATCTATCTCCACTGAGGTTGCTCTAGTGTTATGCAGAGAGCAGCAGGAAAAAAAACCCCAAACTGTTGAATATTAATCAAACTTTGTTGGCCAGTGATTTTTGGGCCCAGCATCTTAATCAGAAACATACTATAGCATAAACTTCTGCAGATCAGTCAGGTGGAGGAAGAAGTTGAAAGCATTAAAACATTTTTCATTCTGGGATACATTTCTCCATTTCATGAGAATTACCCAGGATGTCAGTTGCTTGCATGAAATGAGAAAACTTGTTCATGCATGTTGCCACCTTACTTGCACATCTGTTCCTTTTTCTTATGAAACACTGGATATAAAATGTTAGAAAAGAGTCCATGATTATTGCCTGGTGTTCCTCAAAAGCAAGGTAAGTGAGGTGAGAGGAAAAGAAAAGCCACAATTTTATGCATTAGGTTCCAGCAAGACCATTGAGTTGGAGGTGCTAAGGTCATTTTACACTGAGAAATACAATGCCATGGCAAGATCTTCAAGCCAACTTCTGAGCAACCTAGAACCATGTGGCATCCATGGAGCAGTGCTGGGCAGGAATACTATCTTGGACTCTGGGCACTATCTATCTGGGATTAGAATGAAGCTGTGCCATGCTCACAGCTTCTTCCCTAGGGCTAAATAGCCCAAGGTAGTCCAGTATCATCTTGGCCATGGCTGTACTGTGACTGGTTCCAGAATGAATTTCTGTGCAAGCATGTGGCTATGGGATCTAAACAAGCGTAAAGTATCTGACTGGCAGCCTAAACTGCTTAACCCTTCTCACAGGACCTGTAGTGTTTTCAGGGCCCCCAAACTGGAGTCTCCGTGGTTGTTCTCCAGGAAAGAATTTGTTGAGTTCTTTCAAGATTCCAATCAGGACTTTGGAAAAGCTCTTTCCTGGAAATTAGACATTCCTTGTCTTATACTTGCAGGTTGATAGGTTCTCTGTGGTCTTGTTTTCCATATCATTGTAATTTCCTGTGTCAAACATTTTAATAAATATTGTGCTTTTTTTTTCCTTTTTTTTAATTGAAGCCAAAGTGTGCTTTGTACTGGTGTGATTTTTGTGAGGCATGCTACTTTCCCACTTCAGAAATGCAAATGAACCAAAAATTAAATGGTTTTAGGGAAAAACCTGTTCTGGGGTTCCTAAATCTGCTCATTATGCACACAGAAGGTATTCAAACTCTACCATTCTTCCATTTCACTCCCATCATTGTCTTTGTTGAAATAAAAAAAAAAAAGTAAGTGTGTAAAATGCAGATGGTATAGTCAGGTTTCAGGAACTGTGGTTCCATTCACCATTCATTTGATCTGTTCTCACAGCTTGGGTTATTGCTGGTAGAATTTTTTTTGTTTAAATGTTAGCCAGAGATGTGTGTTTGAGTTCCATTGTGAGCTCTATATGAAGCCCCCAATGGGGAAATATTTGGAATGCAAAACAGAAGCACCTGTGTGCAACTTGGGCATAAGCTCAGACAACCCATCTCTTCTGCTCTTTCTGTCCCCATTTCCCTCTGGATCACCAGCTGTCTGTCTGATATCCCAACTGTTGACATTTATTTAGCTGAGTAAATGGAAGCAAACACAGCCTCAAATCTGTGATGCAGGAGACAAGATTTACCGCGGTCACTGCATTCTACTCCTTCCTTACCTCAGACACATTGTAAAGTATCATCCTCGCTAGCGAGCAACCTCAGCAAATATCCAAGTGGACCATGAAGGCTAAAATCTCCTCTTATCCCTAAATGTTGTTTTTGCAAGTCCCCTTCTTTCCTGGGACCCTGGATAGCCACGATTTAAGTTGCCCTTGGCTTGGGAGAAAAAAAAAGATACCATTCTCTGCAGAACCTTTCATCAATACTAGGCATCTTAAAGGAAGCTCAAACTGTTCAGTGTTGATTTACCCTTCTAAATGATGTGTTTGTGTGTGCAGGGAGTGGGATGCGGGTCCTAGAGCATGAGTCGGAGCTACAAAATACTGTACAGTTTCTCACATTGGGTTCTTACTGCCTGGAGACAGGTACAAAAGTATCTTAGTTTTCATGCTGGTGTCCCTCACTAGAATAACTGCATAGCCTGTTTCCTCACTTAGGAGGCTATATTTTGTTCTCAGCTTCTGAAAGCCAAAACATCAGAGATGAAGCCTGTTGGGAAGTGAAGAGAAAAGATGGTGCTCGGCTCCCCTAGCATCCTGAAGTCCAGATTCCTCCCAGAGTGGAAATAATTCCTGTGTGGGAGTTTGGGTGGCTCTGCTTCAGGACTGTAGGTACTTAGTTCCCTTCAGCACTCAGCTCTGTAATGAATGTTTTCACTACTGAAGCTTTCAGGAATAGAGAGACTATAGAGTTTAACTTGTATTTGCTCTGTGCTTCTCCTGCAACGCAAGACTTTTCCTTTAGTTTCTGTAGCTGTGGCATAGCCCTACTGCACTACAGCCCCACATAGGAGCTGAAGCTTGGTGGGCCCCTTAATTTAGTCTCCAGAAATACCTCCTGGCACTTTTCATGTATAGACTGAAGTACGTGATGAACTGCACTGACATTTAAAAAAAAATCAAGAGTCATACAGCTTGCAGCTGCTGCACAAGCAAAATTGTTTTCTTGAAAATATTAATGCAGAGCATTCCCTCTGTGCTCGTTAAGTAGAGGTAACGTTAAAATGGAATGAATGACAAATTATTAGGTCTCGATCTTAGTCCAACTGCATTCAGTGTAGCATTAAATCAGAATTATCTTTGCCTCCTGATTTGTCAGTTCTCCGTTTCTTCTTTTTTTCTTTAATAGCTTGCCTTTGGTTTCAATTGCCCTATGGCATTTTCCCTCACTGGACCTCTAATGTAGTCCACATTGCCTATTGAAGCAAAATAAGAAGTGCTTAGAAGGAACTTCCAAGTCTGTATGGAAAAATGCATTAAACAGCTGCTATATTAGCCCAGTATTTTGCTTTGGTCATTTGTGATCTTGCCTACCACTGGAAAGTATCTCTTCTGAGTGATCAGTGATTTCATAATCACCTGTGAAAACATGCTTTACAGATTCTTCCTTTGGAGGAGACTTACAGCTCAGTTCTTGGGAGCATTAACTGTCCCCAAGACATTTGGGGGTATGGGCCTTGCTGCCTGACTCAGCTCATTATGAAGGGCTGGTGGGGTAAGTGTTATGCTCTTGTTTTGCCTTGGGAAGTAGTCTGGTCTTCAAATAGGGAAGTCATGGAGCCTAACAGATGTTTGCAAATAGCTTGCTTACAGCTGAGGTTAACAGTTGAATTCAATTTCTAGCCTCCTTTTCATTGCTGATGGACCTCACTGTTGTCATGGTGCAGCATCTGCATTTTGTTTTGTATGATCAAATGGTACAAAAGAGTTTCACCTAGCATCAGTTTGTCCCAAAGTCCAGTTTAGGTGCACAGTGAACTTAGAGGAGAGAAGAAAAACTCTGAAAAGCAGCTGCACAGAAAAATTTTGTGTGGCTTTGGAGATTGCTGATGTTTCCCCCACCTAGATAACAACCCATTCTAGCTGGTTAAATACAAACATAATGATTACAGATAATTCCATTTTAACAGTTTATCAGTGTGTTATAGGTTGGGACATCTGGGCAGGAGTTGTGTTGCTTTGATGGGCATTTAGCTAAAAAGTGGTGAAACAACCCCCTGCACCCTCAAGAGAGGGGCTTGGGGAATCTTGCCACTCAGGCATAGAAGAGCCCTAGATTTTCACAGCTCTGCAATCAGGTGATTGATGTTTCTTGAAGGATTTAAAGAATTTGCTGTTGGAGGACCACAGGTTTGCAATGCTTGCTCATTTTTAGTCCCTTTTTTTTTTTTTTTTTTTTTTTTGGAAGGAAGATGTCTGGGATTTTGGAAGGAGCGAGACAAAAGTCTTTCCAAAAGTGACTCACAAGTTACTGGAATGAAACAAGGGAATGGAGAAATATTTGTAACAGCAGTAGTCTGTATCCAAAAAAAGAGGATGGAAGAGAGAAGAGAGGTTGGCATGCTTTAGCTTAGCACATGCTGAGCATCTTTGGTTTAACTGTAAATGACCAGCCTTGCCACAATTTAACTTTTCTGGATACCACATGTGACACCATCTTTTGCCCATTGAATTCCTGTCTGAATTCAGTAAGTTTCTCTGATACATTTTGAAACCCAGTGCTATCAACACATGCTTGACAGGGCAGGGGAGAAAAAAGGCTTATTAACTTAGCTGCTAGTGATGAACCTCCCAGCACAAAGCAAAACTGTCCTGTTTTTGACCATCAGAGAGAACAGTTACTCAAGGGAAAAGACAGAAAGCCCACGGCTTGAGGGATTTTTAGAAATGAATCAGATAAAATACAGGAGAGCATGTATAAGGGGTGGTTGAAACTGCACTGGTCAGAGGGCAGAAGAAGTGTGCTTATGTCTCTTCCTCTTCTGTGATCTATGTAACTGTCACTAATGAAAGTTGTGCTAGATTAAGTTATTAAGCACTTATGTGGATTTTAGTGAGAAAGTTCATCTTTCTGGAGGTCAGGTACTTACTGATTCAGTGACCTGCGCTTTCTTGTCTGATTGCAGTCCTTTAGCAGGATTTGTAAAAGTCAGGCATGAAAATGTGCTGGTGAGCTCTGTCAGGAGTATGGGATCCGTGAATGTGTTTCTGTGGCTGGGTTCTTGTGTTCTCCAGGCCTTCTGCTTCAAAGGGGAGAATCTGTCATTCTGTAGCTTATGAATATACTTTCCTTACAAGAAGGATTTATTAGGCCCTTTGGACTAGCAGTGTTGTGTGGATGTGGGTCAGTGAGCACCAAAAGAGTATTCTGCTATTGATCCATGGGCTGATCCTGGCATGAGTTATTTCAGTAAGAGAAACCGGCTGCTTCCGAATATCTAATACTGCTTTCTCACCTGTATAAACTGATTATTGATGGGAAGAAAGTAAGTGCCCTGTTACCTTTAAAGTGTCTGTATTATAACTATCAAGGATTTTTAAAAATTCCTTTTATGTCCTTTTTAACACTATGGCTACTGCACTAGAGACTAGGCGTGAATGGAAGCACCACCTGTAGGCCCTGAGTGGGCTCAGGTTGCAATAAGATAAAATCCCCAAAGCAAAACTGCTGCCAGAGCTGCTCAGCAGTGCTTCAGTTTAGGAGCAGCAGGAAAAGAGGGCCTTGGGCATTTCAGAAAAATATGTTTAACGGCTTCACAGTGGGTGAATGAAGCAGAATGTACTTTCAGCGCTCTTAAACCAACTCGGTTCTGTGGTCAGTGCTTTCTGCTAAAGTCACAGGAACTGGCCAGTTCAGCCAGCACCCGCCAGAGATTTATACGCACTTGCCAAGTTGTCCCACAAGTATCCTCTGAATCAGCTTTTGGATCAAAGTAAAGCATAGAAGTTACAAATAGTGGGGAAGACACAGTCAAGATAGATTAGACAGCAGAAGTCAAGTATCTTCTGAAGGTTTCTCAGGCTGGCTCTCTACGTAGCGCTCTCCTTTCAGCGATGACCTTTATCACTTCAGTGCTGGCATAGGGCTACCAGAAAGCTCACCTGTGCAAATACAGCCTCTAGGGGCAGGAGTGCTGCAACTCTACCATCCCACAGCAAAACTATATGATTATATGGAGTGAGGCAAGGAAAAGTATTGGAACCATTTGAAACACCAGGGAAACTTTGCAGGTTACAGAGCTGAGCCTTGATCCCTGCAAAATCCAGAGAACAGGATGAGGGAAATGATAGGTGATAGGCTATTGATGGAGTTGCAGGCCTAGAATACCTCCTTTGAAGCACAACCAGAAGATGACTGGTGTGCTTCTAGGACTGCTTAAGTATTATATATTAAGGTTAAAATATAGAAATGTTAGGAACAGGTCATAGAACCTAGCAATACCCTCTGATCAGTAGAAACAGAAAAAAATCCCATGAACCCATAGCCCCTGTTTCTCCCCTCCCTAATGTGTTTTACATTTGTTTCTGCACAGTGTCTTGGTTTCCAAACACCACCACCACCTCAGCCTAGCCTGATATCTAGGGTGTTCTTCTAACAGGTAGGAAATGTCACTGTGAATCTGCATTAAATTGAACATTGCATGTGGATTCCTTACCTCCTGGGAAAATGCTCCAACTGCTGGACTGTAGAAACTACCCATCCTGTTCCTGAACAAAGGTCACTGACTCCTGATTTTGGATTAGACTTAATGCTAGCATTATATTTCAGATACAATCTGAATATCCCTCCCTGTTTAGATTCTCTGGGGATCTGAGGCGCTGACACACCTAGGCTGTGAATCCCAGACAGCCTCAGGTGGAAGACAGACAGTGAGATGCTCACTGTGAGCAAGACGGTAATGTGCAGTAGCAGAACTTGAAATGTCTTAATACTTTTTAAACCTGAAAACAGTAATGTCTATTGAGTCTGAAAAAGTTACATAGACTTTTGTGAACCACACTTATTAGGATTAGATGTCTAAATCCCGTCATTGTTGAAAGTCTACTATATAAGGTTTTTTTTCTGACTCTTGTCTGAATATCACGCAAATGCCTCTTACCCTTCCATATAACGTTTATCCGTTACTCACTTGTTCTGTGGCATGAGCCGAACTTTTTCTGCTGCTGCTCATACTGCACTAGTTGCACAACCTCTTCACCCTTTCCCCTACCTGAGACATCCTTTAGGGCTGCCAGAAATCTATGGTGCAAGGTAAGTAAATAAGCCATCCTCGCAATTAGGACATTCCCCTGGCTGTTACTTATTCAATAGTGAAATACTTGATGCCTTTGTTGAAGCATCATCTAAAGCATTTTGCGAATGTTTATGAGGGTAATTTGTGTGTCCTAACATTCCTGTGAGATAGTCTTATTACCCCCACACTAAAGACGATGAAATTTATGCACAGAGAGGTGAAGTGATGTGCCCCAGGCTGTGTGATGAGTCAGTGACTGAGCAGGAAATTAAACCCAGAAGTCCTGGCTCCACAGACACAGCCCAGTTGTGTAACCACTACATAACTTATCACTCTATCACTAATGTAGCTACATTGGTAGCTGTACCAATTTTATGCCTGTTTGCCCCTTAGCTTAAATGCAAATGCAGCAAAACATTGCTAGTCTGCATGGGGTGCTACAAGCTGTGCTGTGTGCAGGTCCCCAAGAACCTGCCCTGATGCCCCATTTCCACACCGGGGCACTGGGTGCGCGGCAGTGCTTTGGCAGAGCACCAATCTGTAATGATTACAGGGTGGGGAGCAGAGAGGAGAGAGAAATTCACTGGTCTCCCGTCATGCTCCCACTTGCATTTCCCACACCCAGTAATCAGCCTGCCAGGTTCCACCTCCTGCCTGCGAGAGGCAGGGCTGCAGGCTGCACCGTCGCGTTGCTTCGCTCTCAGGGGATCCTTGCGTGCCATGTAGAGTAGGAAGGGTCAGGATTTTCTGCGATTTGATCTCAGATCTATTTTGCATGGGGAAGGTATATCCTGTGGGATTGAATTTTTCTCAGAAAAGTATTCTATTGGGGAAAAAATGATGCTGTTGAAAGGGATGACATTTTTTCTTGTAGAAGGTTATTGGTCTGTCTTTTTTTATTTTGTGGAAGAAAAATGGTGAGGAAAAGTTGATCTGAAGTGAAATTTTTCATTTCAGAATGTTATTTCAAAGACTATTTAGTTTCAGAATATTTAGAAGCATAGGATGTTTGCCTTTGAATTTATTTTTCCAATTTAAAACATACAGTTGAAAAATGTTACTGATTTGGAAACTTTTGATTTTTTTTGTATTGCCATCCTGATTTTGAAATGGGAGCTAATTTTAAAATGTCAGTGTGTGCAAGGAGAAGGAAAATTTTCTTTCTTCTGAATAGTTCAACTAAATTCAAAGTTATCATCAAAGACCGCAGAGCAAAACCACTGTCGTGCACAGCATCCGCACAGCTCAGTGATGTCAACGTGTAGCTCCAGATGTGCTCCCCCAGCCTGAGTGCTGGCAATGAGCCTGAGTTTCATGGGTATTTGCCCTTACAGTTTTGTCTGCTTTCTTGGTATGTGGGTGAAAATGAATTAGCATGACAACTCATTACAGGCAACCAGTTCTGGCTTGGAAAGTCTGCAGCTTTCTGTCAGTGCCAAGGCAGGGAATTTACTTTTATAAGGGCCTGTGTCAAGTGGTGGCAATGATGCAGTTCCTGATCCTCTTCTCTCCCCTGGTAAAGGGATCGTGACGAGCAGTAAGTGCAATATTGCCCTTTTACAGAGTTTTTCCCTCCACTTCTATCTGGGCTCCTGCTACTGCCTCATGGTCCAAGTACCTTTCCAAAGCTAAATTATCCCTAGGTGTTTTCAGTAAGAAACCCTGCAATATAATTACTGTATCAGCTGCAGCATTCGTATGACCATATTGATTAGAATCACAGAATCACAGAATCGCTGAGGTTGGAAGGGACCTCTGGAGATCATCTAGTCCAACCCCCCTGCTCAAGCAGGGTCACCTAGAGCACATTGCACAGGATTGCATCCAGGCGCATTTTGAATATCTCCAGAGAAGGAGACTCCACCACCTCTCGGGGCAACCTGTTCCAGTGCTCTGTCACCCTCACAGTGAAAAAGTTTTTCCTCATGTTCAGATGGAACTTGCTGTGTTTCAGTTTGTACCCGTTGCCTCGCGTCCTGTCGCTGGGCACCACTGAAAAGAGTCTGGTCCCATCCTCTCGACACCCTCCCTTCAGATACTTGTACACGTTGATAAGATCTCCTCTCAGCCTTCTCTTCTCCAAGCTAAACAGGCCAAGCTCTCTCAGCCTTTCCTCATAAGAGAGATGTTCCAGTCCCCTAATCATCTTAGTAGCCCTTCGCTGGACTTGCTCCAGTAGTGCCACATCCCTCTTGTACTGGGGAGCCCAGAACTGGACGCAGTACTCCAGATGGGGCCTCACCAGGGCTGAGTAGAGGGGGAGGATCACCTCCCTCGACCTGCTGGCAACACTCTTCCTGATGCAGCCCAGGATACCATTGGCCTTCTTGGCCACAAGGGCACACTGCTGGCTCATGGTCGACTTGGTGTCCACCAGCACTCCCAGGTCCTTCTCCGCAGAGCTGCTTTCCAGCAGGTCAGCCCCCAACCTGTACTGGTGCATGGGGTTATTCCTCCCCAGGTGCAGGACCCTGCACTTGCCTTTGTTGAACTTCATGAGGTTCCTCTCTGCCCACCTCTCCAGCCTGTCCGGGTCTCTCTGAATGGCAGCACAGCCCTCTGGCGTATCAGCCACTCCTCCCAGTTTGGTATCGTCAGCAAACTTGCTGAGGGTGCACTCTGTCCCTTCATCCAGGTCATTGATGAAGAAGTTGAACAAGACTGGACCCAGTACTGACCCCTGGGGGACACCGCTAGCTACAGGCCTCCAACTAGACTCTGCGCCGCTGATCACAACCCTCTGAGCTCTGCCATTCAGCCAGTTCTCAATCCCCTCACTGTCCACTCATCTAACCCACACTTCCTGAGCTTGTCTATGAGGATGCTATGGGAGACAGTGTCAAAAGCCTTGCTGAAGTCTAGGTAGACAACATCCACTGCTCTCCCCTCATCTACCCAGCCAGTCATTCCATCATAGAAGGCTATCAGATTGGTTAGGCATGATTTCCCCTTGGTGAAGCCATGCTGACTACTCCTGATCACCTTCTTTTCCTCCACATGCTTGGAGATGGCCTCCAGGATGAGCTGCTCCATCACCTTTCCAGGGATGCAGGTGAGGCTGACTGGCCTGTAGTTCCCTGGGTCCTCCTTCTTGCCCTTTTTGAAGACTGGGGTGACATTGGCTTTCTTCCAGTCCTCAGGCACCTCTCCTGTTCTCCAGGACCTTTCAAAGATGATGGAGAGTGGCTTAGCAATGACATCCACCAGCTCCCTCAGCACTTGTGGGTGCATCCCATCAGGGCCCATGGATTTGTGGGTGTCAAGTTTGCTTAAATGATCTCTAACCCACTCCTCCTCCACCAAGGGAAAGTCTTCCTTCCTCCAGCCTTTCTCTCTTGCCTCCAGGGTCTGGGGTTCCTGAGGGCTGGCCTGAGCAGTAAAGACTGAAGCAAAGAAGGCATTCAGTAACTCTGCCTTCTCTGCATCCTTCGTCACCAGGGCACCCACCCCATTCAGCAAAGGGCCCACATTTTCCCTAGTCTTCCTCTTGCTACTGATGTATTTGAAGAAGCCCTTCTTGCTGTCCTTGACATCTCTCGCCAGATTTAATTCCAAACGGGCCTTAGCCTTCCTCGTCACATCCCTGCATACTCTGACAATGTTCCTATATTCCTCCCAAGTGGCCTGTCCCCCTTTCCACTTTCTGTATACTTCCTTCTTCTGGTTGAGTTTTGCCAGGAGCTCCTTGCTCATCCATGCAGGTCTCCTACCTCCTTTGCTTGACTTCCTACTCATAGGGATGCACCGCTCTTGAGCCTGGAGGAGGTGATGTTTGAATATTAACCAGCTCTCTTGAACACCCCTTCCTTCTAAAGCCCTAACCCATGGGATTCCTCCAAGTAGGTCCCTGAAGAGGCCAAAGTTTGCTCTCCTCAAATCCAGGGTTGCGATCCTACTTGGTGCCCTGCTGCCTCGCAGGATCCTGAATTCCACCATCTCGTGGTCACTGCAGCCAAGGCTGCCCCCGACCTTCACATCTTCAACTAGTCCTTCTTTGTTTGTTAGTACAAGGTCCAGCAGCTCTTGCCAGCAAACTGCTCGGGTTGACCCGGTGCGTGGTGCCACTGCTGGGATCGTGAAGCCCTCCCTGCACTGCTCCCTGCAAGGGCAGGGAGACCCACATTGACTCCTCACCTCACACTGACCCCAGCTACCCTCTGACCTCCAAGCAACAGCTCGGGGTCAGGGAGCTGCTCAGGGGCTTCCTCCCATCTTCCTGTCGGACCATGTTTAGCAGAAACTTCGTACTCGCTGCTTAACTCTTTATTTCTTGAATGATCATGACTTTATATGAAAGCAATTGTGAGCTGGAATGACTCAGGGTGACAGGAAACAGGTTTGCCTCTGCAAATTATTGAATCTCGGGATTATGTGATTTGCCCACGTGCTTTCCTTCAGTCATCCCTGGAGCTGTACCAACTGACTGTTTGCTATTGCAGTCTAATTATAATTTAGTTTGGCCACTGGCACCAGCTGCCTTTGGTTTCTTTTATCTAATGGACCCAGGCAATCAAAGCGAGGTGCTTCAGGACCTTTTCCCTGCGTGAAGCTGAAGAAATTCAGAAATGTATTAGAAAGGCATTAGCTTCTCCTTTCCTCCTTTTTTCCACTGGAGCCCGTCCAGATGGAGCACAAACAAGGAGAGGATAAATGCAAAGGGCTCTGCCTCCCCAAAAGCACATGCTGACGTCAGCTTTCATGAACTGGCACTTTAATCATCACAGGGGGAAAGTTTCTCCGGCTCTCTGTGGCCTCACGTAGAATTTCTTGGTGTGAAAACATTAGCATTTATGGCAAGAAGGATTTATTTTCTTTACTGGTTAAAAGAGTAGTAAATTGGTAATGCTTTTACAAGTTGCTAGACTGAGAGTCCTGGAGACCTGAAATCCTGTAGGCTCAGACTAGGCACATCCAGGACAGCGAAAGGGCCAGTGTCTTCCCGTATATATTTCCACCCGCACTGAAAGCTGAAGACAAGAGGCTAGTCCAGTCACCATATGCAGTAACACTGATAGTCTCTCTAGCCCAGACTGGGCAAAATACTCTGGAAAAAAGTATAGGGTAGCAGACATGAGGGACAGATGGACTAGGGACCTCTGAAGGTCTTTGAGGCATGTAAGCACAATTTTTAAGAGCAAAACACTGAAAATTAGCAGACCTGGTTTCTGTTACTGTCTCAGGCCTTGAACAAGTAACTTGATCTCTTCTTCTACCCCCATCTTCCTGTCTAGAGAACAGATAAGTGAATTTCAACAACCTTCTCACAAGAGTCAGAGTGATTAATTCATAAATTAAGTGCATAAAGGCATTTTGAACTCCTTGGTGAAGAGTTCTGTATAAGTGCCTTGTATTTGTTGTTATCTAATTTTCTGCTGGGACTTAGCCTAATCTGTTTCTCTTCATCTACTCTGAGTAGTTATATTCTCTACATATCCTTTATGTTGTGAGTGAGCATGTGGGAAGCAAGAGTATGGTGGATCCACCCTGCCTTGGCTATTTGCCATAGGTGTGCCTATATGTGAAATTCTCCCTACTGGCATAATGGCTGCCATAATGCGTGAGCTAGGAGAGATCTCAGTGGAGCAATTTAAAGAAAGATTTCAGTCTTCATTGTGCAGGGAGATTACCTCACTCCAAACAGAGCTGTACCGGGAAGAGGGGAAGGATGACAGATACTAATGATGCTAGCAGGCTATTGTCAATGTAAATGCAGTTAGCTGGCCCCCATCAGCTGCTTTCATTAGACCGCCTGCTTCACAATAAAGTGGTTTCCTAATTATAGCCTTCACTTTACCCTCCATACTGTACTGTCATGCGTCATCAGGTGCTGCTGCTTCCTTTATGCCTGTTGGAGCACACTGCAGCATGGAGCTGTCTCAGCATTAATGCCCTGCTCACCAGTGTAATTAAAGGAGGATTAGAGATGGATTTGTGGCAGATATATTTCTACTTCATGGTTCCTGTATGTTGTGGCTGTTGCCTCTTACAAGGCCTTACTTGGCTAAAAGAGGCTTGCAGGCATTTAAAAAATACACACACGTATGCATGCATGCATACACACAAATGCATATATAAATATATACCTCTCTCTCCCAGTTAGTGATGCATTTCCCAAACACATGAAAAATTCTGGGGTGGTGGGTAAGAAAGACAGAGAGGGAGCAACTGCAAAGACTGTCATTAGAGATTTAGCTAGACTCCACTCTTAGTCTTTCTCCCAGCTCCATGGCTCACACCAAAAACATAAAAACCATGGATGATCCTGCAGAACACCAACCACGGAGCCACCACATTTTACTGTCTTATCTTATAAAAACAGATACTTCCTCTTAGTTGTCTCCCCCCTGAAGGAAACCAAAATTACTCCAGGAGTCAAACAGCTGGCAGCTATCAGCTGAACTCAGACCACCACACAGAACAAGCTGTCCCCTGGAATGCTGAGGGTTTTTGGTTTTTTTAATAACTAGCTTGAGGTGCTTTTTTATTTGCTTTTTTGCATTTGGAATGCTTGCTTAATGGTTTTAAACTTTCAAGGCTGGAAACATTTTTTACTTTTAGATGAGAATAGCAATTTTCATGTAATCAGAGTTGCAGAAGCTAGGGCTGTATAAACAACACCAAATATTGTGAAATTCATGATATAATCATCACATTGTTGCTGATGTCAGTTCACAATTTTACTTGCTAATAATGGAACCCTGACTCTGTTTTCCTGGTCTCTCTAAACCTGCCACTTGTCCTGTCTTTTTTAAACGGCAGGTTGCTCAAAATGACCAATATGCTCCAGTTTAGAATTTTGTTATAGCCTGCTGCTCACTAGGAAAGATTTGATGGTATAGATCTTCCAGCACTACTTCTAGCCAAGGCTCAGCTAATGCAAACCAGCTTTTTGCCACTATCTCACATTAGTAAATACATTCTTTTGTCGTTATAAATACCTCAACAGTAGGGTTTCTACTGATACAGAAATGTGATACGATTTTTCATTACACTTTTACTGGCTATTGCTATATTGATTAGAACCGGACAGAAAAACAATAACCAATTGTAGCTGCTACAGTCCAGCAGAAAATACAGTTCCACAGAAGTCCACATGTTTTGCAAATTTTGGACAGTGATGAAGTGTCCTAATCTAACTTTTGGGGACTTTTTTGGAATAAACATTTCAATTTTCTAGGTGAAATGTTTGTTTTCATAATGACGTAAAAACTCAGAAGGCAGATTAAAAAAAACTTCATTCAGCTGAAACATTATGAACAATTCTAAAAATATATTTTTCAGAGTTTTGCAGCATTCAGATTTTGTTCCAGGATTAAATGAAGGCAAATTTCAAATACACAATTCATCACACAATAGAACTCTTAGTTAGAAGATAGCCCTATTGATGGCAAATATTTCTGATACACTGGTACCTTTTTGTTCAGGCCTGGTAGTGAAAGAAGTACTTGGTACCATAACACTGCTCTGAGGATGACAGAAGACCTGACGCAACGGAGATGTTTGTAGTGTTACTGTTGTCCCTTCATACTGAAGCTATTTAGCTTAAAGGTTGCCAAAGTCTAGCACATGCATTGTGGGCAGCCAAAGCAGCTCCTAGTGCTGTGCTGGGCCCTTGCCACTTCTGTGGGGTTTATGGCCCCCTCATAGCACCCAGGCCAGAGCTTAGGGACCTCAGCTGGCATCTCGTTCTATTTTTCTATGGTACCAAGCAACCTGAGGAACACATGATGGTTCCATTGCAGTGCACTGTTTATGCATAAACAGTTATTTAAAATATTGTGCCCTGAAATACCCACCTCATGTTCCAGCGAAATAGTCATATATTATTTCTCTGTGACACAGTACAATCAAGGAAGCTGCCTCACAGGTAACAACAGCGGTGGCACCTTCTACAATCACGTGGATCTAAACACCTCTCACTGGAAAGCAGCAGAGAAACTGCATTTCTGACCCTACTGACTCCTGCTGGGTAGCTGGACCTGCAGGATGATATCACACACTCATTTCTAAGCCTACTGTGCCCATTTTGTATGCTGTCAACTTTCATTTCTAAGAGATATAGAAGTTATTCAACCTGAGCTACAGACTAGCTGATGACTCACTCCCCTTGAAGCTGTATTCAGAGCTCTCCTAACCCATTCCCAGAAATGAATGTCTGAAACCTTTGTATCCACCCTGCTCTCTGCCTAATTTGTATTTTAGGCCTTAGGAGAGAGGTCTTTGTTCCTTTCTCCTTTCTTTGACTCCAGTTTTCTGGATGAAAGAACACAACAAAGAGTAGGACCAAGTAGGAGAAATCACTCATGCTGCATATGCAACTGCCTGCATACCGCCTGCACCTGTTTGCACCCCCTGTTGTTGGCTCTCCAAAATCCTAAGAATTCTTCATCAAAGATTTTTTTCATCAGCTCCCTCCTGACAGTGGCCAAGGTGGCCACCCTTTAGTCCAGAGGCAGAAGCAGGCTGTGCTCAGGGTTTTCCTTTGGATGGCGGGGCCCCATTGTGGTCCCTGATCCAGGGCCAGGGGTCTTCTTGCAGGTGTCTCAGCATCCTCCTTTGGTCCTGGGGCACTGCGTGCGGGCTGCTGCTCAGGTTCTGCTCTGCATCTTTCTCTATGACACAGCAACCTACATACCTGTCCTTGCTTGTAATTGGTTATAGCTTGGCGTATATGACTCTCCCTTTTCTAAGGGTGATAATAAAGGAGAGACCTTTAATTCTCAGGGGAGGGGTCTCCACCCACCAATCTCTAAGTTAAATGTGCTGCAATCCTCGCTTCTTTCCTGTTTGTTTGTTTGCTTTTTGAATAAAAAGTAACCTAAAGAATTTTCATCCGGGCTTCTCTGTGGAGTCTGAAATCTTAATCTGTCCACAATCTTTGCTAATTAGATTGGTTTGTAGAAGAAAGCTGCCTGTGGTTTGGCTTTCTGTAGAATAGTTAATGAAGAAAGGGGGGAAAAGATGGGATCTAATTGCAATTCTAAAGAAAAAGCAAACTGCATCACAGCTTACCCTGTTGCACAATAGGTATAGACACTGCTTAAATTTGCAGAGGTGGTTTTGCATGCATAAGCAAATCTATGGACTATGTGGTGCTTAACATTGCTCTGCCCTTGTAAGTCAGTTATACAGGGAATAAGCAGCAGCATTCCTGCGACACGTCATACTGTCTTATGCCTAACTTCTGTTTCTAGCACCATTGCTCTAGTAAAATTCAGAATGTAAAATGCTTATCTTGAGAATGTCTTACACATAGTACCTTACTTTTGCAAATATCATTGATGAATTGGTAAATTCAAATGAAAACTCTGACAGCTTGGGAAACCCAAGCTCAGAGGATAAATAACTCACCTCAGGCCTAAGAGTCAAAATCAGGATGACTGTACATGCATCCATTGACCGTGGCGGTACCGTGCCTATCACTTTTTGCACTGTTAGTTTGTTTACCAGTACTGCCTGTTGTTATCCCTATGTCCTAGCCTATAAGGTATGTGCTATGGCTGCATAAATTATGTTTGGATGACTATAAAGAAAGTGTTTGCCCGAGAAGCTGCAGTCCTGATAAAAACACTCTAACGCTCCTTAAAATGCCACCACATCAAGAATGAAAAATGTGGCTTACAGCTCATTTAACAAGGTCTGTAGTTCACATATGTTTTCTGTTTTGTGCTCCAGACTTCCTTCTAGCTGAAGGCAACCAGAGGGAGCCCAGCTGTGACCAATTATGGTCAGAGATGCATGGAGGTTAGAGTTTAAAAGTGGTGTAACAGTTCAGTCGTTCACTCTAGCTTGGAGAAGGAGCTAAGTCTTTTCCCTGTGCTTTGATTTTTTACCAGTTCTGAGGCTACTTCTGTCTTATTTTATGTTAGCTCCATACTGATGTCACTCCACTGAATCTTGATTTATAAAGGTAGGGTTACTGTGAGGCCTGTTTAGTATAACATAAAAGGTCAACCTGAGATTCACTTCCTATTGCATCTGTCTACCTTTGTGATTAATATAAACAGTATAGACTGACTGTGAATATAGATTTTGCCCTGCTGAACATTAGAGACCTAATTGAATCTACAAGATTTAGTTGAGGACTGTAACAACTCGATTTTCCTTTGCAGGAGTCCAGGAGAACACTAGTCTTTAAATGAATCTGGATTTAACACCTTTAGGGCCTGGGTAACTGATGGTTTCTATAAATGCAGTGTAAGCACACAACAGAATATGTACGGTACTATTTTGACAGGCTCCCAGTCGGACCTGCTGTGGCAGAGGCGTCCCGCTGGCCGCAGGGCAGCGCAGGTCCCTGGGCACCAGCAAGAGCAGCAGACGAGTCCCGCGCCAGCCCCTGGGGGGCAGAGCTGCGGGCTGGGGCAGAGCTGCGGGCTGGGGCAGCGCCAGGGTGTCCGTAGCCAGCGGCTGGCCCTGGCTGCCCTGGGGCATCGCTGGCATGCACTGCCGAGCATCCCGCCCAGCCAGCAGTGCCAGGAGTCGGCCGAAAAGCGCATGTTGTGTGTGTGGGGGTAATGTCTGCTTCCTCTCAAGAAGAGGAGGAAACAGACCAAAGAGGAGCAGAGGAAAAACGGGGAAAGTGCCTCCAGGGAATTCATTATGGAAGGCACAAAAAGCAAGGAGAAAAAGAAAGGTGGATGCTTCCCCCTTGCTCTTCTTCATCTATTTCTTGGAGATGCCTACAGTGTTATTCATAGCACTAATGCTTTTCTTGGAAAAATTGTCATTCGTAAGAATCTGATTACATATTTCTACATTTCAAAAGGGAGTATTTTTTGACTCTAAAGTAGGGAAAATATTGGTATTAAGTTTGCAAGTACTTTGTGCAATCTAGTGATTGAAGCAGTCTTCTACCAAAATGCTTGTAAATCCTAAGTGCCCACTGCAGGATGGCTCCAGCGACGTTTTGCCAGTTAACCTTTGCGTTCTTTGTTCTTAGTCACAATCTCAGCACTTGGGCTGCTCCTGAATTTATTTATTTGTTTTTGTTAACAAAACACTTGCCATTTGAAATACACAGTGCTTGATTTTTGTGCTTCAGGCCCTTGTATGCCTGCAATACTGATGTCTGGCAGATCACAGAAAAAGCCAAACTCATTAGTAAGGAGCTGTTAAATAAACTTTCTAAAAGAAAGTAAACAAACTCAGCTATATGAATACACAGGTTTAGACTCAACTGCACTAGCAGGGGCACAGTAAACGTGAATTTAGTGAGCTGGTAAGGAGAGAGGAACTGTTTTTTGTCCCCCCAGCGCCCAGCTATGTGTTCTTTGCTGTGCTTTGCAGATGGGGAGGCCGACAGAGCGCACGGCCTGTGGCACAGCCTATTTCTGTCCTACATTGCAGAGCATGGGAGGTAGCAGGACCCTTTCTGCCTGACTCCCCGCCGAGGACCCTCTCCCGAGGCAAAACGCATGGCCCCAGCTTGCACGGCAGTCAGCGCTGGGGCTCAGAAGGGCTGTGCAGTTGCAGTGGGAGAGAGCAGAGACCCACGCAGCTGCCTAGCCTACCTGGCACGGTGGCTGGAAGCAGAGCTGCCACCAGGCTGGTGAGGACAGAGTTTGCAGGAGTGATCCTGGCTAAATGTCCTGTGCAGCCTCGGGCAAGCAGCTGCCTGGCAAGCAGGGCCTTTCCACAGAGTCCTGACTCATCGCTGCGGGCACTGCGCGCATGAGTCTGTCCGCATCTGCTCTGAATCCTCATCCAAGGTTTGTCTTGGCTTACCCTGTGTCTCGTTTTCACAGGGAAGAGTATAATGTATTGTATTTGTCGTTCTCTTTCCTTCTCACACATAGGTGGTCCTGGGCTGGAGACATTGGTTGAGACCAAAAATATTTTAAGATAGAAAGCTTTTCTTAAGCATTGAGTATTCTTAAATAGGTTGGATGTATGACAGTTTAGAAATATGAAAGCAAATTTGCTCTCTATTTTCAGCGTTTCTCAGTTCAATTGAGCAGGTCTCAGATTCTCCAGTCTAAAAAGGTCACTTTGCAATCTGTAAATAGCTTTAAAGCCTTCATGGGCCTTAAAGCATTGGGCTTAGCCAGTGGAAAAAAATCTCCTGCAACAAGGTAGCTCTGCCAGGAGGAAGCTGGAAAGTGGCTCTCTGATCAGTCTGCCATCTCCTGCTCTTGATACAAGCAGAGGAAGGAGAGCAGAAGGTTTTCTAGAGGCAGAGCATATGTCTGATTCTTCATAGCTTCAGCTAATAATTCGCAGATTTATCTGTTTCAGGCTTGCCTCCAAATGACCAAATGTAAAACTTCACCTTGCCTTATGGTTAACTGAAACTTACAGTCAAACTGGTGAGTAGTCCTAGCATCACAGTCTGATATTCCCCTGTAATCTAGCCTGTCTCCCGCCTTTCTTTGTCACTGTGGCCTATATATCCCACCATTTGAACACCAGCACTGGTAGCCTGCTTCTTCTCACTAGACCCATGTCAGCCAAAACATGTCTCAGGCTTAGCATGTTTCTTTAAATTCACCTTTTTCTTTCCATCCAAACTCCCAGTGCTCACAAGGGAAGGTGAGAGCCTAGATGTCTCCCATCACAAAAATAACGCCACGAACATGTTGGGATGTTTCTCAATACATGGCTGTCTCCGTTCCCCTTCCACACATTATAACCCAAGCTTTGTGCTTTCATAATGAAGGCTTTTGAAAACACAGCTCCACGCTGACCAAGTGCTCTGTGCAGGCTGTGGACAGACACCCATTCTGCCGGCAGCTATGGGGCTGAAAAAGGTGACTGCACCTCTTGTCCGGCAGGAGCACTCTCAGCCTGTCCACACAAGGACAAGCTGGACCAAAGAGGTACATGTCCCCCTTGCTCCGCTTCAGCTGGAGCGGGAGGAAGGTTTGTATGAGCCACTCAGCTGGAGGATCAGAGGGCAGAGAAACCCAGGGATGAACTAGAAGCTACAGGGGCAAGGCTGGAGGGAGGCCAGCCTCCTTGTATCAGCACGGCTGAATGCAGAGGTAAACAGCCGGCCGCTGCTGATTTGACATAACCACTCTCACTCTTACTAGCTAACTTTTCCATCAAGTACTTCTGGTGTTTTACATGCTGCCTTACACCTATTAGAAAATCTGGGACAAAAATCCACCTTGCCCCCTCCCTCCTGACTTCCTATCCTTCATTTACATGCCTCTCCAGGATGCTACACTGATGCCAGCTGTCAGCGATGGACTGTGACTAATGTTCATTTTATTGAACAACAGTATACTTAGTTTGTTACTACCCAACTTCAGCCTTTCTGCCATCTTCTTCTCTTCATATTTTCCCATTTATTTCATGCATCCATTGCAAGTCATTAGCTCTTAGAAGCAGGAATTACTAGTCTGGTTTCCTCAGGAAATGAGGCTTACGTGATAATGCTATGTATGTCCTCAAATAACTGTTGAATACATTGGTTGGTGTAATTTGGCTGATGGAGAGAGGACTCAAAGATAATTGAATTCCTACAAGTTTTATGCAAGTAGGCAGCTAGCTGGAGGGAAAGAGCAACCCTTCAGTCACACAACAGAAAGAAAGGCAGAAGATAAATTTGCATCTTATTAGATACCAAAGAATTCATAAGGAAGAGACATCATAAATGTCAAAAAAGCACCTCAATTTGTACCTGCAAATGACCACAAGACACAAATCCATAAGAAACCTGGACTTTTTAGATTTGTTACTGTGGACTACGAAATAATATTAATAATAGTAATAAAGGCAAATTGTACTATGAGTGTTTTCCATCCAAGAGGGTATTTTCAGGGCAGCATCTTTCCGCAGTCCTGCTGGGCTTGGCACTTCTCTATAGATTTCTCTGGCACTGCCTTGTAAAAATCTTGTTCAGTCTCAGTGCTCTAATTTTATCTATGTTTCATTTCAAATGGTGGCATAACAGGGCTCAGAAGGACATTTGGGCTTTCTTCAATGTTCCTGCTACCCCTTTACAACTTAGATCCTAGAGGCTAAGGGCAATTTCAGTGCTGTATCATTGGGATCCACCAAAATGACAGTCTGGGAATAGCCATCTTCTCTGGCTGTCTCTTATCCAGGTCTGTGAATCTGAGGAGACCTGATCATCCATAAGCTCATTGGACCTTTGCAGCGCTTGCAAATCCCTGGAAGACAAACCTTTCTCCTAGCTTTTCATTTTTTGCTGGTGCCAGATTCCCAGCTCTCCCTTACCCTGTTCCTGTTCCGGGGCCAAATTCTTCAAAGTAGTTAGATGACATGTAATCATGGGTAACCCCATTGAAAATCAACTGGCTTGCAAATGGCAGGTGATAGATCTAAACTTGGCTCAAAGTTTCTGGCTCCTGATGGCATACAGAGCAAAAGAGATAAGTACAGTATTGAAAATCAGTGCAAGGTTAATTCTCTCTCTCTCTTTTTTTTTTTTTCCCCCTGCAGAAAGGCACCTTTTCACTGTAAGAGTTCCAAAAAAAAAGTGGCTTGTGCAGTAGTTCACCTGTCACGTTTCATGGAGTAGTGCCATGTTACAGAGATAAACATCAGTGCTTAGCTTACAGATTGTCTCAACACCTGGAAGGCTGTTGTAGGTTCAAGTTTAATAATTAATTGCTATTTTCCTGAGATAATGCATCCTAGATATCTTAAGGAGCATATTGCATACTGGGTAACAGGAGGAGTAGGCAAGAGAGACAAAAGCTTTAGAAAAAGTAAAAAGACAGATCAAATGACATTATTCCTCATGCCACAGTAGAAATTGGGCTATACTTACCCGGTCCTGAGAGAAGTTTGCCTGGAGCTGGTTAAAAGTACTTGAGGTCAAAATACTTGTATGCCAAAGTTGCATTTAAGTAAATGACTCTTATACAGCTCATGTCAGGAAAGATGGGAGCAGGTCAATACCTTGATGTTACTCTATTGTACTCATATCAGCCTGAACAGATATTGACCCTGTGCTTTTTTAATTAGATAAAATAGATTGTTTGGCGGGGGGAGAGAGTTGTTGTCATCACTCCTCCTGTTGCTGCTGCTGCCATCTCTTCTGCTGGAGCAGGACGCTGCCAACCCTGCTGTCACTGCCTGCTGCTCCCGCCACCCTGCCCCTGCTGCGGGGCCTCCACCAGCCTCCCCCTGTGCCCACGGGTGGCTCCCATGCCACTGACGTGGACGGGGCTGGGTGGTCTGGCTTGCAGGGGGGGGGGAGTCCATACCCCAAACGAACATTTGCTGTTGCTGCAAGTATTGACCAAACCCTCATGTATAGATCAGAGGTGATATGGGGGCTGCCTTATAATCAGAAAAATATGGTACCTAGAAATGGTCCTGAAAGATTATACTACATATTTTCTCATCCATGTTTAGCACTCTATTTTTCTATGAAAGCTATAAACCTAATGAAATTAAATGGTACAAAGAAGTAAATAATAAGAAAAATATTGTTGCATTAGGCCCCTTAGTGACCACAAGCCAAACAATAAACATGGGCTATGCTCTGTTAGTGGCTGAGCATCAGCATTTATTTTTGTGTGTGCCTCAGGCATTTTCCCATGACAGTTGCCATCACTTACCGGTTTCCTGGGGACCTGTGTGTTATGACAGGGTGCCAATGAGAAAGGTTAATGTGTGCACACACAGTGGGAATGAAGGCAGAGGGCCGCGGGCCTGGCTGAGGAGGTGGCACGTGGGAGAGGACGAGTCCAGCTCGGGGAGGAGGGCTTGCGCGCGAAGGACGTGAGCATGGGGAGAGGTGGTGTGTGGGCAGGGGGGAGGCGAGAGGAGCATGCAACATGGCTTGTGTATATAGACAGAGAAGGGAAGAAGGGATGGGAAAAAAGGAAAGGTGTATATGACCAAAAAATAAGTGTGTGTGACAGGTGAAAGTGAATTTGTGCTGGGATGAGCAAATGACATATTTCAGGGTGCAATGGATGAAAGCATGAGGTGTGTTTGTAGGGAAGGAAAGACCCCCAACATATCAACCGCACCTTCTTCCAATTAATGCTTATTTTTTAAATTGCTGCAAACACATAAAGGGTTTCAGCTGAAAGGATGTTAATGATGCACAATGTTATTTTATGTTAATTCAAACTAGAGTACAGGTATAAGCACTGCTAAGAAAGTTATTTGTTAAAATGGGTGAATAGATATATATCAGTTAACAGCATAGAGTTACACATTCTGGTAAACCTACAGCTAGCAGTGCTGTTTTGCAAACTCCAGTACAGTGCATGATCCTACCACAAAGGTTTATTTGATCATATGTGTACATTTACTCATGTGAATAGTTTGATTTTAATGGAATTAATGAAATGAGCAAAGTTATGAATGTGTTTAAAACATCTACAAGGATAAGACTTCCAATAACTGCTGATGCATGCCATGCTGTGAGTTTAGGCTGCTGCTGATCAGTGCATGCATTATCATTGTTCTAAGCTTATTAATGTTCTGAGCAAGATGCGAAGCCTAATTTTCCCATGTTTTTTATTGCTGAAGAGAATCTTGATTTCAGTGAGTCAGAAAGTGTTCTTTAGCAAACATGTCAGCTCAGATGGGTTTGAAAAATGCGTTTCCATATGAATTGTAGATGGGTCTCAAGCTTCTTTGATAAGCACATTACGCAAATTGAAATAATAATCATGGATCTGGGCAGTTAACTTGCTTTTATAGATGGATATGATGCTGTTGGGCACATTTTCCCACTGCTGTTGCAAAAGGAAGGAACTCCTGAGCTGGAAAAGGGGTTTAATAGAGGAAATTACTTGGGATTGGACCGACTTCTGTAAGGAACACAGATTGTGAGGAAAAGCTATGCTTGGCAAGCTTTCTCTTATGGCCAGATCCTCAAAGTATAAATCCTGGGCCAACTGAAGTTACTTTTACACCACTTGAGTTTCTTGCCCTGTGTTTTATAATCATTTTTGGTAGGTTTTATCTGCTCAACTGCCATGGAAAACCAGCCTAGGCTGAAGCACAGCATCTACCAGCAAAGTCTGTAAATCTCTCCTCTGTAAGACATTTGAACTCATTAATTGCCTCTGGCATGAAGAGAGATTTTAGAATACGTAATGGCAAGCTGTGTGTGAAGACGCCGTAAAAGCAAGGATGAGACGTGTTTGAGGAGATGAGGGAGTCACGCTCCTAGATTCTGAAAGGCAGCAAACACGCCGTGCGACTCCACAATGTCTGGGTTTTTAGACAAGTGCTGGGACACGCAATTGTGAGCCCATAACTGGCTTGTAAGATTGAATGCATTTGAATGTCAGCTCCATCTCTGATAAAACAGCTTTATCCTGTCCCCTCCTTTGCTATAAGTGCTCGTACTCTCACTATCCCCCACTGCTCCTGCTCTCGGGATAACAAACAACATTTGTTGAGTAGTTTATATATATATCTCTAGTGTCGGAAAAACATTAGCTCATTAAATCTTTCAGTATTTCTGTAGGAAGAGCAGTCATTAGAATTGTCCTCATTTTACCTGTGGGAGTAAGGGAGAACAGAGAGTGTAAGTGACTTAACCACAGCAAATTAGTAGCAAAGCTAGGATGATGCTCTTGATTTCCACAGATCCTCTAAAGACTCCTAAAAATTGCAGTCCTTATTCACTGAGTTGTACAGTACTGATATGGACTCGGATGTAGCATGTAATGGGATTTCAAATTTCTGGCATTGATTTTTTTTCTTTCAAAACTTTTCGACACTATCTGTGAAGCACTGGAAAATTTTAGGGCTGTTTGGTTTCCACGTCTTAATTTCCTCACTCTTGGATGGAGTAAATAGAATAAAATCTGAGTTAGAAGGCTTTTCACATCAGTATTTGTAAAGCACATCTTTGCCTGCTGGAGTGATTGGCAAAGCTGCTCAGTGGTGCGGCTGCTTCCCCGTTATGTCACGGGGAGCGTGCATGCTGCACTGAGCAGTGCTAATAGTGCCGGAAGGAGTATGGTCCTTCCCTATAGGTCCTGGGAAATCTAACCTTGTATAGTGAGCTTCATGGGTGGAAGTGTTTAAGACAAACCATCTTAGTATTCATGGCTATGCCCAGGAGCCTAAGGCTCTTCACCATCCTTTTTACATTTACCTGATACCTTGCAATGACCACGGTGGTGGCATTCTGCCTTGAGTTTGCAGAGCAATTGCAATCCTTGATTTATTGAGAATTTTCCCCCCATTCCATGCAACGCCGTGGCTTGGTGTCATAAACTTCCTTGGGAACTGACTTTTTAATGAGGGGTGAACCCAAAGAAAATGCTGTATTAGATTTTCTGCATTTTCATTCATGTGACAATAGTCATAGACATGCAACTGTGCAGCTCTCTATTTAGATCAGAACTGCAGCTGCCCTGGATAGACACTCCTTGTTTCATGCATCCTGGAACAACCACAAACTACATTAAACCAGAAAATACTTAAAAGCATGGGGATGCTTTCAAATCAATGCAGCCTCTTCCAACTATTCATTTTGATGGTTTCTATGAAAAATGAACTTTTAAAGTTTGATTGCTATTCCAAGGTCATTTTTATTTTGCATTGAAGCCTGTGCAATGACTCACTCCTTACTCCATTTACCACTGATAAGAATAGATCATCTTTAGAATTTTATTTCCTCTGTGGAGTTTTGCAGGAGCTGGATATTGGGTAATTAATTTTATTAGGACAATAAATTAAAAAGGAAGGACCATGTCATTCTTTTTCAGCAATACTTCTTCCAGAGATGACAGCATAATAATTTACAGGCATATGGCGAGTTCCTAAGTATAATCAGTCGACTCGTTGTGCTGGGTAGATGGAACAATAATAGCAGTACTGATACATACAGCCACTGAAGAAGCATAGAGACTGTACTGGAGCCTTAAATCAGTGATGTACATTTGATAGCCATTTGAGCCTAAAAGTTCACACTGAGAAAGCTTCCTTGGGCAAGATAGCTACTCTATGCATTGCTAACAAAGTTCTTGTGTTCAAACAATCAAAAAGTGGAGCTACAGTCTGCCATAACTGGAGGCATCTTAGACCTGAGGAGCTGGAGACGTGGCTGCTGGCCTGAATTCTAGGCATAACCCCCCACCACGTTATTGGTACTTTTGGCAGAATTAACCAACATAAAGGGTATCGACTGCATGACAGCTTCTGGTCAGCAAAACAAGAAATCTGTTGGAGCATCTTTTTCTGTTGGTCTTATTCAGGCAAATTTCCGCTGATCCTTATGCAAAGGCATCACAATTTAGCTCATCAGCTCTGCTTTAAGACAAACACACACACACATACACATCTGTCCATTTTAGGGCCTTAAGAATTTGGGCCACAGGTTTTGAAGGGGAAAATCTGCTTAGTGGCTCAGATATTTATAAAGCTGCTAGCAAATATAAAGAGATAGACTGCATGACAGATGTGCACATACAGTTAGAAGGAATTGCTACAGTCATGAGACTCATTTGTCATGGATGAGCGTTTCCCTGCTTACCCAACTTGCTTGTGGTACAATACTCTACCCTTTGTAGGGAATTTTCTGTTTGGTTTTGTTTTTTAGGCAATGACCTAGAGAATCCTACTTTAAGAATATTATCATTGGGAAGCATCTAGTTTTAATTCTTCTCTGGAAAATGCTGAAATCAGCCTTTCACCAGTGCAACTGGATCAGAGGAGACAAAAGTAATAATGTTATAGTTGTAAAGAGGAAGGGAGACTAGCACTCCCTTGGGATTCATGGGGCCTGCATGCATTTGTTCACTAGTTCAAGGTAACAAGCCTTGCAGGATGAAGGTCTTTGATACCAAAGCAAATGAGAAGTCAAATGGGGAGGGAAAGTGAGGTGGGTGTATCAGAGCCCCTGTATATTTAGCTATAATCCCCAGCTGGAGAATCCCTGAGCTGGAGCCTCCCCTAGTCCCTGTCGGTGAGCTTGCCTTTGCAGAGGTATAGAAACAGCTGATGTGCAGAGCTGTGGGTACTAAGTTCCTCTGAAAGTCAGGCTCTTTTGGTGTCTAAAGGTGGGTATAGTAATTTAGTACTGATCAATTTAGTAGAAAAAGAACCTCCTTTACTTATTTTTTCCCTAATCTAATCATTGATTAAATCTCTTTGGCCAAAGCACCATCTCAGGGGCTGATTATCCACTACAACCTCAAATCTTCTTCAAGCTCATGGTTTTCAGGATAAAATAGTCCATCACCTTGTACGTACGGGCAAGGTTCCTTGCTCCAGGTTTTTACTTTCACTGTTTGCCACACTCGAGTTCATATTTCCTGTTTATGCCAACTTCATTTTCAAATCAATAATCCCAGCAGAGTCTCTTAACAATCTTTGAGTGTTTGCTGAGGAGAAACTTATTCTGAGCCATTCTTTCTCCTCTTGTTTGTTTCTTTATTATTACTTATTAGGTTAAGCCAGGAGAGAAGAATCTTTTCCTTGCTGAAAGTTGAATGGGCTTTTCAAATACTGTCTATGAGCCATAAATTTAGATTCCCCTAATGCTTTCAACATACCGGCATTGGGACTCATGTGGGCAGGGGCTGTGAGCCACAGGTTTATCTTGCCCGGATTAAACTGAAAATATAGTGAACACAGTTCAGAAAGTAAACATTCCTAAAATCTAGTCAATATACAGAACCCATATATTGCCACAAAATAGTACCGAATTAGGCACATCAAGTTCTGCAAAATGTTTTTTCCAGACACAGCTTCCTGAGAAAGCAGAGAGTTCACCATATTTCTGTGATCACAGTTCCCTCTAGGAACAAGAAATTTGTTGTACTGTATAATGATGTGGCTGCATAACAGCAGTGAAAAACTGTGCTCAGAGGGACCCAGCTTTCTAAAGGGCTAAAGAGCGGAGCTGGCAGGCTTCTTCTGGCAAGGTCAGAGTATTAGACCTTCTTTGGAATTAGACCAAATAACCAAATTTTGTCATTGTTTCATCTGAACAAGAAAAATACAGCACAAAGATTGTGGAGCAAGTACATTTAAAAGTTTAAAGAAATACAAGTGTATTGTAGGACTTGATCCAAAGTCCATGGAAAGGAATGCTGTTTTAAACACAGTCCGAGTGGGAGACAGAGGGAAGGAAAAAGAATGGAGAACTTGAGGGAAAAAGGAACAAAGGAAAAAATAGAATAAAATGTCAGGTTAATGGGAATTATATCACAGCTATCCCTCCCTATCCCCATGTATATTCCCCATTACTGTTGTTATTTATTCAGGTATTTTTTATAATAGAGCCACATCTAGGACCCTGATTCTGGAAGAGAACCAGGCACTTTGCCAGCTAACTGTAAGGCTCTTCTGTTCATATCGAACATTAAAAGAAATATCTGTTCTTCCTCTACTGCCCCTCTGCCCTGCCAGACTACGGGCGATGCTTTAGCGTCTCCTGTGCCTCTGCCCCCCTCTCAGACCTGCTCAGCAGAAGTGTGGGCTCTTAACACATGTGCTGCTGTGCTACAGAAAGGCACTTTTGTCTTTTTTTTCCTCATTGTGAATTCAGTCGTGGGTCAGAAAGAGAGACAGCCAAGCACAACAACTCTCTCCAAAGATTCGGAGCTGATCTTAACATAATCTGGTCAGTACAAAAGAAATTAACTTCTTTTGTATGAGACTGGATGAAAAAATTAAAGTGCATGCTTATCTGATGAAGCAGCTTTACTTAGTACAGATTATGGAATTACTCTTCAAGCCTAAGCATATTTTATATTTTCCTTTCTTCAAAGCCAAAATTCAACCCAGGTAAAATTTACTTTCCTCTCCATTATGATCACCAGACTTTTGGCTGAGTGAACTTTCTTCCTTGAAGCCAAAGTCAGCTCTTTGTTTCAGCCAGTTTCATTCCCAGCTTTGCAGTTACAAGCACCAAATCTTCCTAAAGTATATAAACGTATATTTGGTCCACTGTGAAGCCAGGGGCACCAAGGAGCATGGAATTTCTAATTATCAAGATAGGCGTTTGTGAAAGAACTGGCTACTTGAAAAAGTTGCGTGTTACTTCAGTAAATCTGCTACCAGGAGTGCAGGTTGCTAAGCTACTGGAAAAGTAGGGCAGTCAGCAATAGAGAAGCTTTGGGGAGGTTAGTGTGATCAGTCAGATTGTTTGACATTAAAGTCTGTAGATCAATAGGTCCCCCTCTCTCTCCCCAAAAGAAATATTTATTTGCTGAAAAAAAGCCAGGCAAATGACAAGAAACCACTTACCACTGTGGTTAAGATGAGATGCTTTGGGGTTTTACTTTTTTTAATATGTTTTATGTGTTAAAGACTCGGGGCAGAGGCAAAGGTATGTGGCACCACATTCATATGAAACATCAGTGGCAGTTGCAGAGATGTAGAAGGGAGCGTGGAGCGCCGTGACAAAGGCTACGGAAAGGCGAATGTGGTGGCTGCTCCCTGCTCTGGTTTGTGGTGCTCAGAGTGATGCCAGCAGGGACCGTGGGGCTCGCCAGGTCCTTGCCTCGGCCTCGCCTGCTCCGTGGGCAGAAGCAAAGCCTCCGCTGTCCCAGGCGCTTCCCCAGCTTTTCCTCGGATATCTCCAGCACGGAGACCCGCAGGCGCTGCCGCTGGGCCGCTGCGGAGGGGCCGCGCACAGATGATTCGGCTGGCGGGGAGGGGATGCTTCAGAGACTGAGGGCAGGGAGGCAGCAGGGTTCCTTCAGATTTGGAGGAGGGTTTTTTCAATCTACTCTTTAAACGTTCAAGGAATATATGTAAAACCCAGACTCTCAAAACTATTTACTACTACTTTTTAATTAACTACAGTAGCCCTTGAAGCTTTGTAGCATGAAAAGTAAGCAACTCGTTTGATTAACTAAATGTTCATATCAGGTTGGAGAAGGTTTTAATTAGTTAATTTCAGTAATCACAAAGCCTGTTCATTGCTTACCTGCTGTGGAGCAACAGAAGAGTTTATAATTTTGCAACAAGATTGCAACAGTGTTTCTGAGTTACTTAAAAACAGGTGTTCTGTCCATGTCTTGTAACATGCAATGACGTATATTTTTTAATTAGGTTTTTGCCTTAGAGTTTAATACAATTTAAAATCTGGTATATCATTTATTGGGGGAATATATCTTACCCTTTCAGGAGGATGGATGATTTTGTAGATGAAAGTTACAGGTTTACAGTTAAATGGGAATTCTCTGTCTACTGTGATACATTCTTTTCATACCTACCAAAGGTTGAAAAGGACAAAATATCAGAATTTGAGACTGTATTAGTGAATACAGGCTCAGGAAAATAGTAAAAAAAGACCCTTTAAAAGTATTTTTCTAGCACAAATGACATAAAGAGCTGTAAAAAAATAAATCTATGATGTGCTTTGTTCCAATACATGAAACTATAAAATGAATGCGTCAATTTGAAGTCTGGTATAGTGTGAGAGTGGAAAAAATCCAATGCAATTCATTTGAGAAGCACATTTTGTAATTTTAAAAGATGGAACAATTAATCTGCAGTAAAGTCATGTTTAAGAAATATATATGGTGCTCACAAAAGCTTCAGACTGACATCAGTGTATATAAGCTCTGTTGGGTAGACTCTGCAGGGTAAATGAGGGTAATTACTCTGAAATCGATGACCCAAACTCTGACAATTTACCCAAGCAGAGGATCTGCCCATACACATTTTTCATAAGACAGCTACAGAATGGGCAAACTTCCCATGCAGCGCGATTGTTTCTCCATCCAGATCAAAAGGGCTTATCTCCAGGTGAGAGTTGAAAGAGATATTTAATCCACATGTAGTGCTCAGTCCTGGATCTTTCTATTGTGGTCAGCAGTTCATGAAAAATCTGAAAACCACCTCTTCTCTCCTTGGCTGTCAGATAGTAGCAACCTTCAGTCGCTATTCCCCTGCTCTAGACTCAAACAGTAGCCTGGAGGTGAAAGGTATGTAACCACTAATGAATCATTTGAATCGTCTAGTTCCCACTTCTTCATCTAAATTATGCTGTTTAAAGTTATTTCCAGAAACACACAGCATTCTTTTAATAAGCAAGTTCCTGCCTTTCATAGGCATCATTCTTTATGTCCCCTCTTAGAAAACTGCAGATGCATTATATCACTGCTATGAGTGTTATTTATTATTTTCTCTACTGGGAAATCAGTTGGTGCTGCTGAGGATAACAACAAACACTTACAGCAAAGATGAGATGATATTCTCCTGTGGTGATATTGATTGACACTGATAAATGGTAAATACATGGTCAGAGAAAACCCCCCCTGTTAGGCTAGCAGGATTGACCTTAAACAGCTGTGTGGGCCTATTTATATTCTGATTTCAGCCTGCCATCAAAGCAAAGGCAATGGGTGCAGTATGCATGTAGGCTGAGTGCTAGCATTAAACTTGCATTTGCATCACTTTTGTTTGTTTTTATAAAAATGCTCTTGGGTCTGTTTGCTTGAGCAGTGAAGCAAGAATTTCATTATTTAATATGAGATTCTGAGGCCTGGAGTGGAATACCAGCCACTCCTTTACTGTTCCTGTGGTCAAAAAAACCAATACTAAAATATAGCAATATGTCTTTCTTCTCTCTGAAAGCCTCATCATGCACTGTGTCTACTGCATGTCCCATGATCTAAAGCACCTGCCAAGGCTTCATTGCACATCTGGCCCCTGGTTTGGCCTGCAGGTGTGTCCGTGTTGTAGCGTTCCGTGCTGGTGGAGGTGATTTCTCAGATGATTATTTTCATTCACAGTTCTACAGAGGTCATCGTAACATTACCAAGGCTCTTTGCTAGGTACTGCACGAACACATCATGAGCTACTGTACCTGCCTTGGATGAGACACAAACCCAATCTGTGGTAATTAGGAATCCCCTGATCTTTTCTGTAATAAAGATACGGTGCCCTAACTTAATTCCAACCTGGGTAATTACATTGTCTATTCATATTTGCCAGTGGTATCACCAAGATAGACTGTTCTCCATTTACTGCCGTTGCTGTCAAACTGTTCAGCAGTGCTTAAAGCATGATGAAGGACACTTTCAAAATCTGCAAAATAAGCAGAGCCAATTGAACAGGTCCACATTACATGGCAAAATTAGTTGCAGCTTGGAGATGAAGCTTCTCCTTTACTCAGTGAAAAGCTGAAATCTGCTTCCTCTGAATTCAATAACAAATTGTCACTGATTCCAGGGCAAATCTGGTTTCAGTCCTTCATTAGCAGATGTGCTTTGGACTTCAGTGGGTAAACTGCACTATAAGAGTAAGATAATATTGTTTTTATATATGATCCAATAAGTAACTTCCTTCAGGTCCTAGCCTTGTCAATTTTAAAAACTTGGGTCATTGTTTTCTGGATGGGGAGCATTTGCATTTTTGAGGAAACCTAGCAACAGTCATGTAAAAGAAAAATAATTAAAATGTAGTAGACTATTAGAATTCCAAGACTGAATTATGGTCTACTGGGGAAAACTATTCTGTGTGTGGCTAATGATATCCCTTAGCAACTGATTCTCTACTAAGAAGATATATTTTTAAATAATTTGCTGTGTTAATGCTTGCAAATAGTTCAATTCAATCCATTAAGTTGAACTGAGAGATGGCAACCACATAATATATATTGGAAGAAATATGGAGGTAAGGCCCAGTGAAAAATAGTCTGAAATGAAGCAGATTTCACCCTGACCCTATTATTATATGGTATATTTTAAGGCTGATAGAATGGTCCCTATTCAACCACAGCTATGCAAAAATCAAATTAGATTATACCACACCAGATACATGGTTAACTAATATGATGCAGAATGGGATTCATCTTTATCTATGCTGACTACTTAATTGTGGTCAGCACATTCTAACAAATCTACGTGGATTTTCCATAATTATATTAAAGCACAGTAACATCTGGCTGGGTAGACAAGATTTAAGATTTCATTTTACACTTCAAGCCTGTGTGTTGTGTCAAGTGATTTTTATGACATAACTACTTCAACAAAAGCCCTAGTGTAGGCACAATTATGCCAGCAAAAATTGTTTTTGATGTTATGGCTTATATTGCTTGCCAAACCGGAATACGTTTTCCAGGCAATAAGCACTCTAATTATGTAGGAGGAGTTTACTGGTGTAACTCCACCAGCATGACAAAACTTTCAAGTGTAAACAGGAGCTAAGTTGTTATTTAAATAAGTCAGTATGTCTTCTAATCACTCAAGAAAGTAAAATTTGTTTTCCAAAACCTCCCCTTCCCCATTTACACACTGGGCCTGATTCCCACCTGCTCCGGGAGTCGGCAGAGGTAGGCTGGTGTACTAGCGCGGGAGGGTTAGGCCTTCCGCAGAGAAGATTAAACTGATGCAATTCAGACGCCAGTTAGCTAGAAGAGAGCGGTATAACGAGAAAAGCAACACACAGGGAAGTATAAAAACATGCAAAGAGTAATCCTTGTCCTGCTTTTATTTACACATCCATACGACTTCTTCCAACACGTCCCAGCTCCAGCTTCCTCACTAACCAGTGTACGGGTGTAGCTGGGACAAAAGGGAGTTAAGAAAACGGTGCAAGCCCACTAGCCGCACACATTGCGCCCCGCGCAAGGCGGGCTCTCCTTTGCGCTCCACAGCTGGCACTTCTGGCTGCCACAGCGCACAGGAGGAAGCCGATGTGCTCCAAGGCCGGCTAGTGCGGCAGGAGTGCCTCTGCGTGATGCCGATGCCTTCGTCAGCCTCGGCTGTTGGCAGCTTGGATCATTTTTCCATTTCACAGTGCAGACATACCCAAGGAAACCATGGACAGAAGGCCAGATTCAAAGGGTTACAGCAATCAGGCAGTAGGGCTTGCACAGTATCTGTCTATTATATTTTGGACTGTAGCCACTACTATTTCAATGAGCTCTACATTTACCTCTCCCCCCAAAAATGCAAATCAAACATGGAAATACCTAACTTGTGCTTCTTCTGTATTAAAAAGCAAGCATTTGGGATAAAGTAGGCAGGTAAAATAAGAGAGCTCTTTCAGACTATATGTTCCATTAGTGTTTTGGAAATCCTTAGGTTTAATGAGAGAGAAGAACTAAATGCATGAATGATTGTCACTCGC
The DNA here is from genome assembly GCF_036417845.1 of Apteryx mantelli. Lineage (NCBI taxonomy): Eukaryota > Metazoa > Chordata > Aves > Apterygiformes > Apterygidae > Apteryx > Apteryx mantelli. The sequence continues at coordinate 40,594,554 of NC_089980.1, read as the reverse complement.
AAGTCAGCTGGAGCATTCAAAGAAAAGGCTTTTACAATCTCTGAAGTAAATGATCATGCAAAGACAGATAGTCAAAACTTTAGGCAAAAAATGTTTAATTAGAGTGCAAAAAGTCTTTGTTCTGAATAACTGAAGTTAAAATTCCAGAGTAGATGAGAGAAATCCTAATTCCTTTAAACATCTGACAGCTCTAAAGAGAAATCTGCAAGGCTTCAGAGATAAGACTGAACAAGGAGAGAAAGTGTTCATGCCTGTTATTAAAAAACAAGAGCTGAGGATGAAGCCAGCTTGCCGGCTTACACAGCTCCAACCGAGACATTGCAGAGGCTGAAGATTAGGTCCCTGCCCACGTCGGGTGCTTCAGAGCACCAGAGCTGGGCACACGGGCATCCTCTGCAATCAAAGCATAGCATAAGGATCCTCCAAGGGGTGACGAAAAATCCCACTTGCTAACCAGGGAGCTGCCTTGAATTAGTCTATAGGAAGTACTATGCGGAGGTGTACAATTTAGGCTGGCTGGCACCGCTGGAGGTCAGCAGGTCCATCCCACCTCAGAACAGGGCCGGCTGCGACCAGGTAGCTCAGCACCTTGTGTGAATGCTTGCCCTGCTCAGGAGGCTGCGTGTCTCTCCCTTTGCATGCTAAATCTATGATCCTCTCCATAGTTAAGTATTTACCAGGAGGAGGATTTACCCTTTAGAACAAGGCTATGGTGGTGACAGCCAGTTTTGCAGAACAACCTACCACTTAAAGCATGCACTCAGGAAATGGGATTTGGGATCAAGATACGTGACGTTGCCTGGAGCATGCTTTAATCCCCAACCTGTAGTATAGTCTGGGAAAGACGGAAACATTTCCTCCTTCTAGTAAAGCTGGCCCAGAGGCAGCTGGGGCTGCCAGAATTGCGGGGCTTGCGTTAGCGGTTAGGTTTTGGCCCTTACTCTCAGAGCTGTTTGTGGATTTTATATCAGACAGCATATTCTTTATATAAGATGCAGAAATAATCCTGGCAGCAGGAACAAGCAATACAGATAGAGGAACGACAGATTCGTGGATTCCCATGAAACAGAGTAAGACTGAGGCACCTGCATATTTTTGGAGGTCTAACTATAAGCATATACACACTACAGTGACTGTTTTATATGACAAAAGGTTTTATATGATAGAGTTCAATCTCCTAGATGAAAGAAATTTGAAAAAAAAAATCTTCAGTGCACTGTAGTCTGAAAATGCCCTTTTTTTCTGTGTTTGCCTTTTGTTATTTGTTCTGGGTTCAACAGAAAGTAAGGTATTAGTAGTGTAGTCTTTTGATTCTGATTGTTTTCAGTAAAATCCACACTTTGCAACAAGCTTTGCTGTATGAGTCATGACTAAGCTTTGAATAATTTGTATTCTGCTACGGTTTTTAATAGCATTTTCCAGTTTAGTGCTTTCTCCCTTCTCTGTTGTGGTTACCATTATAAATTTATAAGCAGATTTCCTGGCAAGAGGATTTCTTACTGCCCAGGGCTTTCCTTTGGAGATACTTGGTGATATGAGCAATTGATTTTAGAATTGTATTTTTGATACAATTATGCAGCTACCAAATGTACTGCATCTCTCTTCATTAACAAGCTCACTGATATTTACTGAAATTTATTTTATTGGATTTATGCATATATGAGAGGGCACTGTCAAAGCTGTTATCTTTTCTCAGTGCTGGTCAAGACCAAAAAACTTTAAACTTACAGTCCCACTTCTGATTAGCACCTGGGAATGGACTCATAATTATCTGCACAAAACCTTAAAACATCTTCCTAGCTACGGGTTTTTAAAGGGCTTGCCAAATTGAAAATGTGATTACCTACGATTATGCCGAGTGAGCTAATCATCTACAGCAGGTATCAAAAGCTATAACAAATATACAGTTGGCTAGTGGGAATCTTCCCTTCCTAGTTGAATAAGAGAGAAAAGAGAAGAGTTTATCGTATACTTTAGCAAACAAAGTCAGCTAACTGTTCTCTGAAGAAAAGGACAAAGCTGAGTCATATCAAAGAATTTGGAGTGGTATTTTTGACCCCCATGAAAAAGTTAAACTACTCAATCCTTGCTGAAAGCCTGCTGCCAAGATCACTGATCAGCCAATGAAAGTTTCTTCCGATTAGGAAGTGCTCATATTTTAATGTGTGATTATGTGAAATTACAACTATCTGTCTCTCCAGCTTTTCTGGTCATTTAGTTGGAATTAAGATACTCAGCAGTCATTAATTTTTGAAACTCCTGGGGACAGCCCTAAAAAGGAGCTCAGCTTCGAAGGTGAGTTTACACCACTTAACTCCAAAACTCCTCCTGCGAAGGGCAATGTTTACAAATCACCACACTCGGAGGGGACCATGCCCTGCACCGGTGCCTTGGTTTCCCACATTGTTGTATGTGCCTAAAGGGACAAACAGAAGAGTCCTAACCCCGGTATATTAAACCAAGGCAAGGGTCTTAGGGAAGGTAATATTTATTTATTTTTTGCTAACTACATCATCTCTCTCTCTCCATATATATCTCAATGGTTTCTTGTTGACTGGGCCAGACAGTTCCAGACTGAGTATTTTGGTTTCTGTGGATCTCATTCAACGACCCAGCTGCCTGTGCGCTGGGTACAGTCTAGGGGCAGAAGACTGCAGTGCTTGCATCCCTTGTGCCTCTGGGCCTTACGCAAAATGCAGCTTTACTCTTTTACTTCTGCCACCGAGAAAATCATGGCAGCATTTGTAATCAAGTATCTTATTTTCCAGTTGTGATAAAGCCTCAATTGCTCAGCTGAGACCGTCTGGATGTTCTAAACTTACAAGCATCACCCCACCAGAGATGTGTTCTTGAATGTTAAATTTAGGCTAATTGGAGGCATATCCTTTAATTTAGCAAGCTGAGGTTACTAATACAGATCAAGAGCTAAAAATTAACAGTGGAGATGATGTATGCTAAATGCCTAAGGGATATCTTAACCTATAATTATACAAGTTCTGTTAATAGTGAATAATTCAAGTCTTTAGGGATTTCAATAGTCTAATGGGCTGTAGTTATTTCCAATCTACATTATGGTTGCTAGGTTTCATTAAAAAAAGAAAAAAGCTGTACAGTGTAGCAGAAGAAAATTGGTGTTTGAAGTTATCACCCAGGAATCAAAATATGAAATTTAAATTAGAAGGTGTCCAAGCAACACAATGACACCAAAGTTGAGTACTGATAATGAAAGTAAGCATTGCAGGAAGCCAGCGAGTTTGCAGAGACTATCAAAGGAAGACAGCACTACTAGCAACGTGCTCCATAGTGGCAATACCTTAAATGCTGCGCTCCTCTATCAAGTAAGGAGTCCAAAATACGTTATCAACCCCAAATAAGCCTTGCAGCATTCTTCGGAAGTATTTAAATTCTGTTATCACTGAGTTACAGGTGGCAGGCTGCGGCACGAGAAAGCTCATGGCTTATCCGGAGCTGTACGACGACAACGCGGGACACGAGCGCACCGCTCCGGGGCGCTGCGCAGCCGGTCCCCTCCCCTGTTCGCAACTCATTTTCCTCGTCCTCATGCCACAGTCCTCTGCGCTCGCAGCCGGGCTGAGACCCACGTGTTTGGGGCGTGCGCTGCATACCACCTCACTCGAGGTGACACGACTTTTCAGGGCATTTTTGGGGAGCGAGCTGTTACAACGTGGATCAGCGCAGACGCCTGGCTTGCAGCACAGCCTCACCAACGCTTGCGCTGGGCTGAACCGCGGGGGCCTGGGCCCTGCTTTCGGGGGCTGCAGCATCGCCCCCCCTCACTACAGCGAATGGGCTTAGCAAGGCGGGTGAGACTGCGCCCAAGCCCTTGGACTGACGTTGGGCACGTATATGCCCATGCTGCGAGAGTAAGAGCATGTTTTGCTGACTCAGGGCTTAAACCTGTCAGCAATGACACATCTCTAATAGTCACGATAACACAGGCTCTCCCAGCTGCTCTTCTTTTGAGTCTCACTGTATGCAGAGGAACTATTTTTGGAACAACCAGCATAAATTAGATTATTTGATAGCCAATAAAAAAGCCACATAAATAAGCCAACAGGAACGACCAGCCCGCGTTGGCAGTTTGGTATAAGCCAAGGTATCTAATGTATTTTGATACCTAAATTTGACTTTAAGTTTCTTGTTAATTCTTCTGAAGTGTACTTTAAATATAAAGAATGTCCACTTCTTATAAGCAGATTAATGGTTAAAATAAATGTTCTTTTGTACCTAAAGATTAGATATGTCATCAATTTTTTATTACAGTGATTCATACAGTTACTTTTCCTAAATTCAGCCTCAAACTCCTCACATGCATATCAATTCAGTTTTTGAATCTAAATTAAATATCTAAGTTTCTCTGAAAAGACAGAAAATACTGTGAGTTTTTTTATTTCAATAGCTTGAAGCGCTGCAGTTTCCACATTAGTGAATGAGCCACAGGATGAAGAGATACAACTAAATATTTCTTCTTATGAAATAGGTTTTCCCAACAGCTCCCTTTCTTCCCCTGAATCAAAATAACTCCTTACATCTAACAGATTGAAATACATGCATCCATTTGGTAACATATTGCTAAATATCTCCTAATTTACATATGAAGCAACAGCAAAACTCCAGGCACATACGTTGTGTTTTGTTAAACTATTATTATTATTATGTAATTACATAATGCAGAAATAGCAAGTTCAAACTCTCAAAATGCTGATCATGAAGCACACTAAATTACAGCACTGCCTAAACTGCAGGGCAGGTGTGCTCTGTGACACACCCTCGGTCCCTCAGACCATGGGAGAAACCAGAGCGTAGCGTGGCTTCTCCCCTGGAAGCCGAAGGAAGCAAGAACCCACGGGAGACAGCTTAGCTCAGGGCTGTGTCCTGCAGCCGGCACACACAGAGTGTTCACATCTGTATTTGGGGACTTGAAAGCAGTGCCTAGTGCTCCACAGCTAGTATGCATTACATTAAGTGATCCAGAAAATGGACATGCTTTTGAATGCTTTCTTCACTCTGAAAGTACAAGTAATAAGAAATCCTTCTCAAGCCTGTTTTTACAAGCAGCATTTTTGGATCTGACTTGGGAGCACGTGCTGCGCCCATCAGTGACCATGAGGTCTAAATCCCCCGTAGCCTCACCCTTAAAGCTATGCTTGACTCTGAGCAAATCATATAAAGCACTGAGTTGCCCAGTAGAACAGTGTACCTATCCAGATTGTACGGTTCGATTATTTACTATTTGTTAAACATTTTCAGATTGCTAGAAGAGAGATGCTTTATTGGAACAGAGTTATATTAAGCAATAACAATATGAATCAATAAAAATCACCAAATAATTAGACATCTTCAGAGCCTTAATACCCATTGCAACTGCCATTAGCAAGAGGTTTGAGGGTAGTTCACAAATCTCTTCAGCATATTATAAATTCCCTATGGAGCACTCAGATGTCCCAAATAGGGCAATACTTGCTGCATACACTACAATCCTGTCACTGTGCTATTAACATTAATGTCTTTGCATTCAAAAATTATGTCCTGGGAATGTGGGTGAGGAGCAAGAAAAAGGAAGATGGTCAGAGAATAGAGGCTAATAATCCTGGAGACTAGACCGTGACTCACTGCATAACCATAACCAAGGAACTCATTTACCTTCCCTTGTTTAGTTATCCCTCTGTGAGAAAGGTGTAACAAAATCTAATTACTTCACGGACTGTTATGTAGTCTAATTAATAATATTTGGAGAACATTTTGAGACTGCTGGATAAAGACTGATTTTTGTAAGTGTTATTATTATCTTCATAGCTTACGCTTCTTGTGTTCAGTTCCTGAGCTTAAAAGAGTTCTTTCCAATGCTCTGCACACATTTTATGTCTGTGAAACTCTGGCTGCTAGTGTCAAATGCCAGCATATTCACAGGGCACAAACCATCTGTTTTTGCTGAAACTAAATATTCCTGTGTTTACTTAGGAAAATGGATGCAGACGTTTCAGTTCTCACAGCTGTTCCTTCCTGGGAAACAGGAGGATAAGAACATTTTTTTCTTCCAACGCAAAGGAATAGTAAGCTTGATTGACATTCCAGAAACTTGAAATCTGCCGATTCTGCAGGCCCAAATTATTTGCCTTGTTTTGCTTCAAAAGTCCTTCCCCCTTCCTCACACAGGGAGTAACGCCACAGCAGGTGCTGCATATTTCTGATAGTTTGTGGGCAGTAGGACAGGCTGACAGAGGAACTGAGATTGTATCATATGCTAATAAAAATAATAATAAAAAAAAATCCTCACACTTTTAAATAGTTCTGATACTGACAGATGAAGTAATCTGTGATATATACCACAGTATATGCCTTGTCTTCTCCTTGCTTTGTATGGGGTCCCTGGGAAACTCCCTACCATGTCTTTGAGGTGCTGGTCTTTTGTCCGGTCTCTCCAACCTATTGAGAACTCCTGGTACAGGGCAGGGGTAGCTGCCCTTGTCAACACAAGACGTTCTTACTGCATTGAAATTTCTATTCTGTTTTTTTTTTAACTTTTCATTGCTGGTCCTTGACAGTAACAATCTCTTTTCTTGTTTTAATTCCAGAGAAAATAATGGAACATTTAGACCTACCCTGCTTTTTAAATATCCTTTAAAGGCAAACAGTACATATGCCATTCACAGGAATCAAGGGGTAGTACTAATCTACAAAAAATTCTTCTTCTCCCCAAAATATCATTACTAAAGCTACGATGATTATAGCAGACACATTTGTATATCAACCGAAGATCTCATAATGTTTTTTAAATAGTTCCGTTACGTCTCTTGACTCCTGGGAGAGATTCACATATGTTATTATTGCCATTTTAGAAATGTGGGAATTAAAACTGAGAGCTCACTGAAGTTGCCGAGGTAATCATGAGCGAATGTATGACAAGAATCTGGAGCGTCTGAATCTGAGTTACCTATGAGCTGTTTGAAGTGGAAAGAGTAAGTGTAAAATGTAAGTAGAATATTTACAGTGTATTACTTTAATAATAGCCTCTCTTTGGTTCTATTAATATTTAATTATTTATAGAAACTGTAATTGCTACATCAAGAGAGATGGACCAGCTCTATGGCTGAATGATTAGGGCATGCATCTGACATGTAACAGATCCAAACTCAAATATTTGCTCCAACGGATATTTAGTTATTTATACAAAGTGTGGCAGTTCAAAAAGCGATAGTGGGAGACCTGCCTAGGATGCAGCCATTCAGAGGAGAGTTTCCCACATCCTAGGTAACTGCCTCCAAACCCAAACCACTGGCTATTTTGGATTCGTTTTCCTTTAATTTCTCAGGAAATTTGATAAAAATCCTAGTTTCAGCTCAGTGTGGAGCAGTAGTGTTTTTAAAAAATCTTTAAAAATATATAAAGAAACCTAGTCTCTACCCAGCTTTAGTGCAAATACTGAGCAAGGAAAAAGAGACATAAAGTGTTAAAGCGTGGAATCTGTTTGGTTTTCTGCACCTGTCTCTGAATCTAAACTTTTGGAAAAAAATAGTTATAATTCATCTGCAGTCTTTGCATACTCTGAGATTACCTTGATGCAATTTCCTACCATTTCTTTACAAAGAAATAGGACCTGTGAACATTGTGTACATAAATTATCCTAAGGAAATACACAGCTTTACAGATTCTGATCACTAAGTCGAGTGGGAAACTGAGCAAGGCATTCAAAATCCTCTTGCAGTGGCTCAGTTACTGGACAGACAGGGAGACTGAGGATGCAGCAGGGCTCCAGCTACTGCTGCCCAGTGAGAACATGCTCCTAATTACATGACGGAAAACTAACCACAGGCCATATGACTTCTCCCTGCTTCCTTCTCCCATCTGCATAAAAGCTGCAGTCAGCCATAAGATACACTCAGCAAAAGTGATACAGTAGTTTAGAAACAAGCCACAGTGCTTCAATAACGCTGTAAAGTACTGCTGTGTGTTTTCTCTAAGAGAACTGATGATAGAGCTAGGAGGATGATGTAGCTGGGGCCATGATTTTTGAAAACTGCAGTTACAATGGCATAGCAGGTAACTTAAAAAAGCACATAGTTGGTGCCAGTAGTAGTGGACATACTGGCTGAAGCATGTCCAGGAAAGAGCAGATAACATCAGAGATGCTGAAACAGTGCTCTGCAGTTGGGGATGAAACAGCCTTGGTAGCAGAGCAAGTTCCGAACTTGTGTAGAGAGCCACATTTTTGAGAATGTCACTTACTAACATACAATTTTTTGCCACCTCCTTTGGAAATCTCTGTCCTTCAAGTCTTAAAAATTCTACAGAACGCCACTGCAAATTAAAGGACACCTCAGGACAGCATGTGGGTAAGGAGAGGTAAGTTGACACATGGAGTATTTAGGGTAAATGGCACTGAAACCAAGCAGGGGAAAGTTAGAAACAAAGACATGTTTGTGGATGTAACAGGAAATTTCAAAATAACTGAAAGGAAGTTTAGAAAGATGAGCATTTTTTATGAGAATTTGCCAAAGGCATTGCAATGTTCAGCTTCTCCTGCTACTTAAATCACCAGCTAGATATCTTTGGTCTGTATCTGTGTATGCTATAATGTCAAAAGTTACTTAATGTTTCTCCTTGATCAAAGAAAATGCATTCAGTCCACTAAATATTTCTTTCTGAATCATAAGACACAATGGGCCTCATTCTCTGATCTTTTAATTCTATTTGTTGTAATGGAATTATGCTGGTATAAAACACAAGATCTGTCAAGTTCTCCTCGCTGAGTAAGAGACTCACATACTCGTTTCCCTGCTCAAGCTCTGAAGCACATAGGGGCAGACTTCACAGAGTTACGCAGCACAGCGTGGTGGCCACCCTCCCTTTTCACAATCCAAATACAGCTGGGGAGGAACTCTGCAATCCAGCTAGGCTCCTATTGCATGAGTTAACGGAGAAGGAAAGAAGCCTTGGCGGGGTGTGACAGCTGAGATGCAGCAGTGGCAGGAACTGGAAGGAGTCCTGTAAGGTTTCATTCTTCCAGTATCTTGAGTGGCGTGAGTGGTCTTTCTTCATCCTATGACCCAGTGTAATACTACACCTCATTCACGCAAGAATATTGAGAAAACTGAAAATCAGTGAAACAGAGTAGAAAACCAAACAATGTATTTACCAGAGTCCCTCAAGAATGGAAGGGCATGAGTTATGTACGTCAGTGGGGGTTCAGATGTGATGTGGTAAAATTAAATAAGACACTGGCACAGAATCTAGAAAGGAAAAAGTAAGGTATTTTTTTCAACCCTTGTGCAGTGTGTTCTGTTCCACAGCATCTCTGCTTATTAAATTATTTTGATATTATGATATGCCACTGAATTGTTTCTGGAACATGCTGACACGCCTAGTAAAAAGTTATTACGGGATTATGTTTTGCTCAACATATCTCAAAGTTTAATATCTTCCACAGTTCTTGGAAATAATGTCATTGTATCTTTATGACATAGCAAAAGATTCTTGCATATTCCCATTTTGTTGTCAATACAGAATGTTCTGTGACTGTATATTATGTCTGAACTTGATGTTATGTTGGCTTAAAATAACTTTCAGGGCAGTTTGCTTATATGAAATGAAAATGGGACAATTCTTAAAAACTCAAGCGGGACTGCACCTCCACTAAATTTGGCAGCAATAAAACAGCTAATATAAAGAATATCCTTTTAAAAGCTGAATAATTACTTTTCCTAGTTTGACAAAAAATGAAGAAAAGATTTAAAGCATTATTTAGATTTTCACTACTGGCAAAAATTGAAAAATAAAAAAGAATATCCTTTCAGCAGATGAGTCGGAATTATTTTCATATATGCTGGCAACAAATGGGGATACAACATCTTTTTTTTTTTTTTTCAGAGGTTCTTCCTCTTCCTTCAATGTATCCAGTGAAACTGTATTATCATTGCCTAGGTATTTCAAAAGAGTGTTCTTGTACCGGACTATCCGGCCACTTAGCATCATCTGACGCCTAATCATTGCCTCACCTTGTCCTAATTACTTACATTTTGCTCATACACATTTTCTCCTAATCATGAGATAAAAACTGGGTTTAGAAATTATTTAAGGTGAGAGGATTTTGCTGGCTTGTATAGGCCAATGGAAAAATTCAAATTTGAGCTCTTAGAGATGTTTCTAAATCAACATCTATATTTAGGCATACAAATAAGTGGCCTGATTTTTCTAGAACATCTGCAGTGTCTTTGGCAAAAGGGACGACGACTGGCTATATTCTGTCAGCATATGTATATTTGAATCTGCCGTCCCAGTTCACAAGCAGCTTTCATCAACCACTTTTTAAAGCACTTTTCTGTTCATCTAGGCAAGCATCTACTGACAAAAGCATGTAAGCTAACATGCTCTTGAGCACTCTTAAAGAGTTTCAGAAATCATTCAGAAACGATCTTTCAGAAAAAAAGTAGTTTTAGCAGTTCCAGCCACGATGAAACATAAACCATCTTAGTTAGGAGATTCTTCCTGACAGCTGTGTTAAAACATGGCTACAAAGAGCAAAGCTTGTAATCCCAGTTCGCATGGACTTTTTGTTAATAAACCGCAAGCTTTCACAGGCAGTTTCAGCAGCAGAACAGGTGATACACAGGTTACATGCAGCCTACTAGGACTCATTTTCTTGCCCTTTTTTTTCCTCCCGCCCCTGTAACTGATGCCTGGAAACATAACCTCTCCTTGAGGTAAAAACACCGTCTCCTGCAGTGACATGTTACAGGGTGGTGGGGGACCACGAGGAGCACCAAACATCCCTGCCGCCGCGGTAAAACTCTCGGAGCGGACGCCGGCCAGGCTGGCTAAGCGCCCGGGCCGACGCCGCGGCAGGGAAGGAAGGCCTCCTCGCCCTGCTCCTTGCTCGGGACGGGACTGAGCGAGAGCCAGGGCGGCAGGGACGCGCAGGCCGCCGCGGCCTGCCTGGCGCTGCTGGGCAGCTCCTCCAGCCCGGGCAGCGGCGGAGACGCTGCTTTGACGCCGCCCGCCGGAGGACGAGGCGGCTGTAGAGCTGCCCGGCACCCCGCAGGCCGCGCGCCACCGCCAGCGCCGCGGCGCGGGCCCGGCGGTTACTAGGAGACCCGCGGGCTGGCGGGCGGCGGGAAGACCTGTGACGCTCCGCGCATGCGCACTCGCCGCCGCCAGCCCGCGCAGCGCCTGCGCAGTGGCTGGAGCGCGGCGCGGGGGGGCAGCGGCGGCGGGAGGGGCGAGGGGGCGCATGCGCCCTGGCGGCTTCAGAGGCGGGGAGGCGGCGCGGGGAGGAGGGGTAGGCGCTTCCCCCCATTTAGCGCTGAGGGAGCGGGAGCGGCGCTTTCGGGTGCCGGCGCGGGAGAAGCCGGGCGGCCCGAGGGGACCCTTGGAGCGGGGGGAGCCAGTCGTGCCGCGACCGCCGCCCGCGCTCCCCGCTCCTCCTCCTCTGTGAGGCGCCCTCCACCCCGCCCTCTCCCCGCCCGGGACCGAGCCTGGTGGCCACAAAATGGCGGACGGGGAGCTGAACGTGGACAGCCTCATCACCCGCCTGCTGGAAGGTGAGCGGGCCGCCCGTCGGGGCTGCGCCCACCGCGGGACCGGAGCGGGCCGCCGCCGCCTCCCCGCGGGGCGGGGGGAGCGGACGGGACGGCCCCGGCAGGGGCAGCGGCAGCGCCTCCCCCGCGCCTGGCCTCAGCCCCGGCCCCGGAGGGCGGTGGAGAGGGGCTCGGCGCGGCCGGGCCCGCGGCCGCCGGGGCCTCGGTGGGGGGGGGGGGAGGGGGGAAGTGGCGGCTTTTATTTATTTATTTATTTGGTTTTTATTTTTTAAGCCCTGCTAGCGCTCTTCCCCCCGCGACAGCTGCCCGGGTGAGGGGGGAGCTAGGGCAGCCTCGCGGGCGGCCTCATCCCTTCCCTCCTCAGTGAGCTTGCTGCCCGTCCCCCGTGCGTGCCACTGTACGTGTAAGCGAGATGAGGTGTGGAGCTGCGCCTCTGTGTGTGCCGGGGAAGCAGAGGGGTTGAGTGTACTGGCATTGCTCTGCCTGCCTGTGCGCCCGGCTCTAGAGGTGGCTCTCGGGTGGCCGGATAGCTGTGAGTCTGCTCTTGTGGAAGGCTAGTAGCTATGAGGGATTTGTGTGTGCTAAATAGTGATGCTTTCCTTTAAAATAAGGAGAAAATTGACCACCTCTCAGCTTTTGGAGAAGCTGAGGAATTATTCCTAGTATCTTTTTTCTATACAAATGATGTCTTGAATATCTGGTCTCAGGCCTCTTCTCACGTTAATCTTCCATTCCACATTCAACAAATACCTAGTATGTTGGCAGTGATTATCCACTTATTTAGTTGCTGTACTTGGATATTTGGATCACTTAGCAGAAGGCTTTCAGAAAGTAACTTATGGAGCATGTGCAGTTCTGGGACAGAAAAACTCTGAATGTTTTGTTTAACTGAGTTACTGTAGTGTGTTTGTGGCTTTTGGGGTTTTTTTTTTGATAATCACTTTTTTTTAAGTGAAACTGCTAATTAACTTAAACGATAAAAGTCAGTATTTTAAAAATACATGAGGCTCTGGCCAGTTGTGCTCATGTTTGTGTTTTAAGAAAGGTATGCAGTGTAGTATAATGCAAAGAGACCCTGCAGGTATCATCAGTCAGCAAAATGCATCTCTGTTCACTAATACCGATAAACCTCACCTTTTTTGGACCTCAAAACCCAGGTTAGTAATGAGTGTAGTTTTTCAGGACAAACCACATAGTAACCTAGTAAATATTGACTTCCTAATGCGTATTTTTTTTCAGGCTTTCAGAATGTGTTTATCTGTATGTCTTTATAAAAAGAGAGAGGCTTGAAAAATCTTTGAAGGGTACCGTTCCCTCTCTTTTTCTCTTTGCTCATCTGTGTAGATATTTAAATAAAGACTGCTTTAAGAATAAGTGGTTCTGCATTTTTTTGCTGTGCAATTTGTTGTATTCTTCTGCTGCCAGTTGTTGTAAATGCTACACTGCTTATCTTTTTTTTTTTAATGAAAGAGTTTGGAAATACTTATTCCTTGCCTTTTGTATGCACCATAATGCTTTGTGTTGCTGTATCTAACATTTTTGAGTTATGGTTGGGTACCTTGAATCTGAGCAACCTAATCTGCACTTTTTATTCCGTAGTACTTTAAAGATATGTATGTGCAACTTCTGAATCAAGTTTTCTTTTAATTTTGTGTCTCTGTTTCTCAGTCTCTTTCTCTCTCTGAGCAGAGATTAGGAAGATTCTTAAGGAAAACAGGACATGTTTCTTCTCTGCTTGTCACCTACTAACTGATAGGAGTGCCTCTTACAACACCTCATCATCTCAGAAAGGGAACAGATTCTCCTAGGTTGTATTTGAGAAACTATTAAAAGAATATATGCATTCTATATGAATTTGTTTTGCTTGCACTTAACATCTTTTATTTCCTGTACTGCTGGTGTATTGTAGCTTAAGCTGTGATTCAAATATTAGTCTTCACAGTGAAGCTTTTTGTACAGTTGGACAGTTCACATTCTGGAGTTCATGCTTTTGCTTAGTTGACTTGTTCTGGTAAAGCGAGTAGAAATTGCTCCTGTCAGTGCATGCACCCCCCCCCCCAGTAGCCTGGAAAATTTTCCATCAACCGTTACTCTGGAGCAATTAATTAATTTAAAATAAGTTTTTGGCTGCATTTCCCCCACTTCAGTTTTGACTTAAATGCTGAGGAATTGTGGCTTTTGAGCTGTATAAAATATTCAAAAGATATTTTTATGAAATGTTGGGATGCGATATATATTTAGTCCTTTTGGTAGTGTTAAATGGATGGCTTTAAGTTTAAACATCAGTCCACGATTGTCTCTCAGTTGCTGCTGCTTGTAAAACTTTAAAGTGTAGCAAATGCATATCGAAAGCCACAGTGACAGGAAATTTCCTTACTGCTCTTGGGTTGCTGTTTGGGGACACCTGTTTCTAGGCTATGTGTGATACTAGCTGTCATGAGTCCTTTTGCTCCTACTTTAATTAGGTTACTCTAACTGTTTTACCCTTGTTGCTCAAGACCACTTACAATTTGGGTTATATGACACACTAACTTGCCTTTTGATCAGAATTACCTACTTAGATCATCTTACCCTGTGAGTGAGTGTGTGTGCACGCATGCACACACTTTTTTTCCTAGTTATCAGTATAAGGAGGCCTGTAACAAGGCCACTTAGGAGAACTCATTGGAAATATCCTTCCGACCCTCAGTACATGTGAATGCATGCTTATCCTAAATGTGTTCTTATTTTAGAAGAGATCGTTTGAGTGCTAGAAGCCAGATTTATTAACACTGGAGTTGAAACTGGAGACAAGTTTCAGAAAGCCTCAGTTGAGCCATAGTCTAATGCATGATGAGTCTCTTAAGGCATTAACTTTTAATTTCTGTGTTCTCACGTAAACAAAATTCATATACTTTTTCTTTATTATGTGAGTGGTGAACTTAGCAATGATAAGAGCTTGTTTGGAATTTACTTTCTTTTGTAATGTCTGGTAAATGGTTTTTAGATATTGGTACCCTATAAATAACTTCTAGTTGGAGAAAATAAAACTGAGCAGTGTATGCTTAGAGTCTGAACATAACAATGCTTTCTCCTTTTTGTTTTTTCGACCTCTAGACTTAAATTCCCATTCATGCTTCTTTACTGGAAGAGATACTGGTGCTTTTAAATGTATGCTTGACTGATCTTGGAGATACTTTTTGCGGATAGTAAGATCTCATTTGATATAGAAATCACTCGTAAATGAATTGCAAAGATTTAGGGGACATATAAGCACAAAGTTTCGTAACTGTAGGTAAAATACTCTTAGACTGATGTGACCACACAAGTGAATAAACTGGATTACACTTAAGACTGTTTCCTTCGTACGTATGCAGAATTCTTAGTAGTGGGTCAGCCATGGTTGCATTACACTTTACAAAAAGGTTATTGGTTCTTTTTAGCTTCATTCAGTGTTCTGACTCTTTTCTAGTCAAACCTTTTTTTTCTTCCTACCTTTCCAGTTATGCCATCTGGTGGATAGATCTTCCCAGTCCATCCTAGCTGTGGACAGCATAGAAGTATGCATATGGAGTATTAAGAAAACAGATGTGGAATATGCTGTGATTTTGCCCCAGCAAGGCACATTGAGTCTGCTGAGCTAAACTGGCCCAAGTCTAGGCCAATAAATGGCTAATTCAATTTTAGCTAATTTAAGCTTTGGTGATGTGTGGGAATGGTCTGTCTGTATCACTACAAGGATGCTGGAATACGTGCACCTTCTCTTGTGCAGAATGCTCTTGATGGTGTTAAATAAGACTACTGTATTTCTGACTGGGTGTCGGACTTCCTGTTTGCATGCTGTAAAGGTCTCCTAAAATTTCTGAGTATCAGGCAGCTCAGATGAGCTGGATTGCATTTCCAGAAATATAGGTATCTGAATCTATCCTGCTAAACGCTGAGGAAATTACTATATGGAAGAGAGGACGTACTTGGGGAAACGTAGATATGTAGCAGCCTTAAATACAAGCTAGATTTTTGTGATGACAGTCTGCTTATGTAGCTGTACAAACTCACCTTGTCCAGAGAAGGCCCCTTGCTTGCCTAGGTCTGGCTGAACCTATTTAAAATTAACAACTTGAATTCCGTTGATGGAACTTAATTTGGATCTGCTCTAAAACTAAGCTATTTTCAGTGAGGCTAGGATGGCTGCTAGTGGTGATAATACTAATCCACCAAGAAAGTTGGGAAACACTTAACCACGAAGAGAGTTGCCAGACTTTCATTAAACATAGCAAAGGATACATGATTTTTTTTTTTTTATGCTTGCCTTAATAAAAGCTGGTTGTGTTGTGATGTCCTTTTTTTAAAAAAACAAACAAAACCCCCACCCTTCAGTGCCTTCTGATTTCAGAGGTATTGGAGATTCAAGTTGTGATAAAGACTGAAATTAGAATAGTTTTAAAGTGAAGAATGAAGTTGAATTTGAAATGCTAATGAAATAATTGTGATTTTCCTTATTAGTTTTAGCTGCTACAGAGTTACTGGGCTAATGTATTATGGCTGATTAATTTGTTTCTGATTTGGTTAGCGTGTCTTAAAAACAGAAACCTACCTAGCCAGTCTGGTGGCCTGGTATACTACAGTAGTAGTGCATGCAGTTACAAGCTTCAAAACCGATATTGAAAAGGAGAGAGAGATGTAGAGAAGAAAAATAGACTTTAATGGTCCATTGCAGGACAATGAAAAAAATAAACCATAGAAATGAACCTTGCAAGAAACAAAGATTGTCACCTGGTTTAGTATGGAATCACTGGATAACATGCTACTAGTAAAATAAACAAGAGTAATTTAACAAGGAGTTTCTGGAAAAAGATGTATACTTGCAATATTCTGAATCTTTTATTTTGGAGAGAGAGAAGAATTAGTAGTTTTCATTGTATGTTGCTAGGAGGGTAGGTATTGTATTAAACAGGAAAAAGAGATGGAAGAATGTCATTTGTTTCTGGTTTGCACAGCACTGCAGAGATCAGCCAGTTCATCCTTGGCTTTAGAAATGTAGGACGAATTGGATAGTTGGCTGAAAAAGTTGTACCAAAGGCCAGGAGCCCAGTGTCAGGCAATGTATTGGTGTTCCTTTATTTTGTCCACTTATTTTGCTACTTTAAAACCTAAAGGGTTCAGTAACTGTTTCATTTAGATATTCTGCAGCACATAAAGAGCATTTTTGACTTGACTCTTTTGGTGTCTTGCTCAGAGTACAGCTAAATCATAGTATAAAAGAAAGCACTGCTTTTATTTAATGTGAGATGCTTTTTAATTCTTTTGTAGTTGCAGTGAAACACTTGTCAATGACCATTACAAATGTATGTATTAACTTTAATTAAAAAAAAGCCATATGTGGTTGAGCACTGCTACGTCCAACAGTCAAGCATACTATATTTGGCTATTGCTCAGTCAGGTCAGATGCTGTACACCATGAAGAGTGTGTGTATGGCAGAGTCTAAGCATAACTGCAATCCAGAGTACTTCTAATGCAATGTACATCTTGTTCATAATTTTAACATAGAAATAACCCTGTTTATTGCCTTCTCATACTCTTGTCATATGATTTGTCTTGATAACATAGGGTGGGTCATCTTAGTTTTACAGTGCCAATTTATGGGGGTTTTTTGGACAATTTAATAGCAAGCTTGGTATAAAGCTTTTGTATGTATATATCCAACATAACAAGCATATTAGTCAACTTCAATGCCTAAGAAATTGAAGAGGTGCAAGAGTCATGTTAAACCCCTAGCTTTTTTGTATTACAACTTTAACTTTTCTCCTTGTTACTTTGCAGGAGCTATGAAGTAACTTTGTAATTTGCCCTTCCCTTTCTCCAGTCTTAGGAGTTTTGTTAGCAATGCATTAGATGAAAAGGAAATTAAACTTTGAGAAAGAAGCTGAAATTCTATGTTGCATGTTCAGCTTCTTACTAGATTGAGCAAAGCTCTGTCAGGGGTTTGTTTCCATCTTTTTTATATTATTGTCCAGTAGTGTCACACATGAATGAGAGCCATTTTAAGGTCAGTTTTGTTACAGCTATTCTGAAACTTCAAAAACTATTATTGCTGGCTTAGCTTTTAATATTTTGCTGTAAAATAGGGAGAGTGGTTACTTCTGGATGACAGCTGTACAACTTAAAAAAACAAAACAAACAAAAAACCCCCCAGAAAATATTTTAAAGGGGTAGAAGCTTTGCATTCCAAAATGGAGGATGCCGTTTAAATCCAACCCTGGATTCCTAACTTAAAATTGTGAAAGCGTATCTCTTAAATTTCCAAGATGCTGGAAGTAGGTATTGTCAGAACATGTTTCTAAAACCCAAAATATAAAAAAGACTTTCCAGAGCATAGGTAATACCACCTCTGCTTTCCAGACCCATTCTATTCCTGCTATTGAGAGGCTTACTCATAAGTACTTGTAAATACAAGAAAGAAATAGTTAAGTGTCATAGTTAATAGTCGATTGTTAAACATTGCAGGGAATGCTATGGGGAGCATGCTTGCAGTCACAGATTTTTTTGTCCCATTCCCCCCCTCCCCTTCGCTGGTACTAGCCCACCTTCACTGTGAATGCATTCACCAGCTTGGGAGACTCTCTAGATTAAATTCTTTTTTTGTGTCTTCATGCTAGAAATAAGATTGATTCCCTAATACAGCTTATTCTGTGGTCATGCAAATGTGTATGTGAACAAAAGAGTTGGGGGAAGAAAGAGGCTGCTACTTAGCAATAATACTGGCCCAAATTATTTATGAAACTTCAGAGAAGTCTCTCTGGGTTTAAATGTTATGCTAAAACTGCAAGTGTTTTGCCCAGTAAATGGGATATAAGTGGTATCAGAAAACATGGTATAAATGCTTAGGACAGCTGTGCATGCCTCAGTTGATTTAATAATTGAAGTTACTTCTATTATGAAGCCACAAAATAAGAGGCTAGTTACTTAGTGGGAGATGTAACAGAAATAGTATGACAGCATAGTTAAATACGTGTTCTCCTCCAGTTCATGAAAGAGTATGGCAAAAGGAGTAATGTTCATAGAACTACCAACAGCCAGTTCCTGACTTTTTAGTATTATTCTTCCTCTCCAGGATTGCCTTACATAATCTACTACTCTGTGGCATGAATTTAGAGGAATAAAAATCTATTTTTCTGTGAAGTTTTTCCTTCTGACTACTGTGTAACTCATGTCTTAGATTGCTGGTTGTTCTTAGCAGACGTGTTAAGGTTGCTTATCAAAGGTCATGAAGATGCTGAGACTATTTTAATATTGATTAGAGCAGTTCTTGGATTATTCTCAGAACTACTGTCCTAAAATAATACCCTGACAGTACAGTGCATATAGTTACTTTTAAATCACTTTGTTCCCTGCTGTGCCACTCTGTTATAAGCTCCTTGCAGCAAAGATCTGTTCTGGCATAGCACTGCACACGTGGGATGGTGTTACAATAGGAGTTGCTGTCCTTACCCAAGACCTTTGTGTAAATTGAAGCTTGTTTACAGTATCTGTATCTTGGACAAAAGAGAATTAATTTATATCTAATGTTGAGATGCTGTTCCTGCCCTGGGTAAGTGGTAACTGTTAGAAGTAAATGGTTTTCCTGATGCTATTCAAGGCTTTTTGTGAGCTTCAGTTTTTACAGTGCATGCAGCTATGACTTGCATGCCTTAAGAACAGTTAACAGTTAAGAACAGTAAAGAACAGTTTTGCTATAGCAAACTGTTGCAAATCTGAAAAATACTACTTACCCTCTTTTTCTGTTTTTTATAACCTCTTCTTAAATCTGTTTCTTTTGAAAAACTAGATATGGTGGGAGATGTTCTTTTGCTGTCCTTAGAATACCCAGCTGAGTCAAGAAAACTCAGATGAAATTCTAGTTGTAGTGCAAGCTGGCGAAAGATGTGCTTATTCTTACTTATGTACTATTAGCCACAGCTATGGCACAGCTGTTTATAATGAGTAGTTGACTAACCTTCCAGTCCATTTGAAAGTGAATCCAGTTAAGTGCTGAGGCTTCCATGGTCATGGTAGTTTCTTATTCTTCAATATGTAGTAGTACCGTTAGGGATGACCAGAAGATTGTGGGAGAAAGTTCTTTTCTCTTCATCACTGATGATGGTTCCTTATGAAATTACAGGCTTTAAACCTCTTCAAACATAACTGACCTTACCTGTCTGCAGTGTGGAGCTGCTGACTGGTTCAGATGGGGTAGGGTATAGTACCCCAAGGGGGTACTATATAGATATAGTACCCCACATCTGTTCCCTCCCCAACAGTTGGAAGTAACTGCAAACATTAGGTATATTTTGTCCCCCCTTCTGAGGGTGACATACTTGCCATAGTTCTAGAAACTTCTCTTATCTAGAGAATCCGAAGTGTTGTAATGAGTTGTTGGTCTGCCTGTTATGGGTTTGCAATGTAGTGTAAAAAGGAAAGAACCAGTATCCAGAGACTGGGTGCAGCAGCTACGGCAGCAGCTGAATTTCAAGGGATAAGCTGCATCTTCACTATGTTTTCTAGTGTAAAAATCCAGCAGCACTTAAAGCCTCAATCCTTTTCTCCTGAAGCAATTGTCCCAGGCTTAAAGCTCCCTTTGGCCATAGCTGAAGACTTGTGTTTTAAGAAATGCTGACTGGGTCAAAGTTATTCTAAGTATTATGGGAGCCCTCCTTGAACTGCTGTCTAGTGGGTTTGGGCTCTGTGCCTGGTCTAGTACTACTTACATTAACGTCTTTTTGTATATGGTGGGCTTTCCTAGATTTGAATTCCAGAACTAGTATGGATGCAAGATGTGTGCAAATCTACAGTTCATTTCTTGGTTTTAAACTACATAAAGCAGCTTAAAACAGCAAAACATTATGCCAGTAATTAAATATGGTGGAAACTTTAATTGTTTATTGAAACAGGTTGAGAGAATTTTTAGCAGAAAAATGTGATTGAAAAGCTAGGTATGTAGAGTATGCCTCTTCAAGGAGACCTTGATGTTATAAGCATCTCACAGCTATGAGTTTAAAATGTAACTTTACAGACCTTCAATGACTATTTTTTTTATTGAAACAATTATTTAGACTGTGCTCTTTCAGGTGGGAACTCTGTGTATAGTGACTGTCTGTTGTGCCCAGCATAATGAGGTTCTGATCTACGAATGGGATGTCTGTAAACTACCAGAATACTAGGGCTTGAAAAGGTAGGGATTGGAGTCCACAAATCGGATAAAATCTTGTGCAAAGCTATTGAGTCTGATATTCTTCACCAGAAATCCCATTGGGGCTGAAGACATATCTAAGTGCATCATCTAGCAAACATTTGAGATGTGACATGGAAGCCTGTAGGCATTTATTCTCCAGCCCCTTTAGTTGTGTCTAACGTCTGGCCTTGTATTCTTTCAATGTGTTAGTCAACATGCTAATGTATTAAGAATGACAACAAAAAAGTGTTACTAAATAGCTGCATTTTTTTAATATAGTTGAAAACTTAATTAGCAAAAGATATGTGATTTATCATATGGTAAATATCACCTGGCATTAATTTGGAGTTTCACTATGCCACTTTAAAAAGGCCTTGCTCTTGTGGGATTGTAGTGAGCAGAGCGTCTCCTTTGTATAGCCTCACTGCAGATAGTCTAGTCCTCCTGCTATTGTGGCACTCACTGGCTGTCCCAGGATCTAGTTTCAAATCTTTTCTTCACTGCTAGAGATAACCATTCTACATTTCTGCCTTTCAGCTGTTCCTGTGACTGCTTCCTAACCTCAGCTTGACAAGCTGATGAAGTGATTTTTTTTTTAGTTTTTTTCTTCAGTAAAAGCAGTTCTAAACAAGGATGTTAAACCTTGGTATTTGATAGAGCAGTGTTGAAATGATCAGATGTACAGTTACACTGGGAAAAGTATGCAATGATACCAGAGCAGAGCTTTTTGAGCATAACATTTTGTACTGCAGTACAAGATGACCTAGGGCAAGTTGTTTCCTCTCATATACTCTTTTCCCCTTTGTAAAATATTGCTAATGATACTGATCTCCCATGCAAAGTATCTTGAGCTGTCTAGGAGCTAAGCTGAAATAAAAAGAAAAGGGGGGGGTGGAGTTTACATTCATTTCTTTAACTCTTCCCTGCCCCCCCCCCCCCAATTTAACTAATTAAGGTTGCAAGGTAATCTTCTATTTTGGAGGGGGAAAGCAGAGTGTCCAGGAACTTCTCCTAGCTGTTAACTAATTTTTGCTGTTCTGTCAGCAACTATCTTATTAGACTTCTGAAGGTGCTGCTAAAATTTTTACAAGGTGATATCTTACTGTGTTTGAGTTTGAAATCATTTGGATTCAGACTGCTGCAGGTTCATATATCTTCTCTTGTAGTTACTACCATAGTTTAATGCTGAATGTTACCACACCTAAGCAGATGGCAGAACAGGATGTTCACCTGTTTTAGACACTGTTCTGGTTTATTAGTTTGAACTTGGAAGACTGATTTATGCTGAGATGTTAGACTGAACTGGATCAGCCAAAGTGCAGACATGTTTGTTCTCTTTTGCAGCTTCATGTATACGTTAAAACCTCTGACAGAGGAATTGTATAGATATTTGTGGAAAGAAACAGCTGCAGATAGACTTGCCAGAGGATGTTGGTTGGAGTGCAATGACATCTGAATGCTCTCAAAACTTAGAGTGCTAAATATAGATCTGAGTACCTGATTTGTGGATTTAAGAATAGAGTTTTACACTAATTAGAATGTCTTTGGATGTAAAGGTTCCAATAACTCTAGATCCATTATATAGAGATGAAATTTCATCAACACTGAAATCATAATTGTTTTTAGTGTGAAGTTCCTAATGTGAGCAATTTCATCTGCTAGGAGCGCAAGCATATCTCTGTCTTTTCATTGTCTTTAGCTAGTCATGTGGAACTCAGCAGGCCTAAAGATGTGCTTTTGTAGTGTGAAAGTGTTTTCAGGTTTTATATTCTCAGGATTTTGTTTATTGTGAATAACAATGTGACTGCTGATTTAAACACTTAAAGTTGCTATTTATACAAATATAGACTAAAGCAAAGCTCAAATTGTTATCTTCTGAGAAGTTGATTTAACAGGAATGCACACAAACCTTTAAACACTGGTTACCACAGCATCAGATTGTAATTTTGAAATTTATTGGAATACCTCCACAACACTTGGATGTTGGAGTGTGTTGCTGGCATTTTGTCAAATACAGATCATCCGCACTTGTCTGTTGCTGTGTATTTTCTCTTCAATTGTTATACGTCTCGTTTCAGTACGAGGATGTCGTCCTGGGAAGATTGTTCAAATGACAGAAGCAGAAGTTCGGGGTTTGTGCATAAAATCACGGGAAATCTTTCTTAGCCAACCTATTCTCTTGGAACTAGAGGCACCTCTGAAAATCTGTGGTATGTAGACTTCATATGTATGTGTTCTATGTTTGGGATTTTTTATTTATTTAATTGTATGTAGTTGGGTACGAAGGAAAAGGTCAGTGAAGAAGACTTTGGGAATAGGGGAATGATCTTGACTTGAATGATAACAGATTAGTGATTGAGGTCTCCCCAACCTCAATGTAGTCTTCAACTTGGGTTTAAGTCAAGAAAAGGCAGCTAATGGTGGATTTCTGATGCTCTCAGCAGTGTTTAGGACTAAGTTTTCTTGGCAGTAAGAGTTGCTTGTGGTCTCTTCTAGTGCAAATTTCACAACCTGCCCCTTGTACATCCCTAGGGACTATTTGCAAGGGCAGTTATTCCTACTTCAGATCATTATTTCTGTAAGCAGCTAATTTTAAAAAATGAATAGCCAGCACTTGCTGTTAGTCTTTTAACTAAAAAAAAAAAAATTGGATGTGGACTCTAAAACTAGGATTAAATATGGATAAACCTAAACTCTACTTCTTCCTTACTTGTTTTGAAGACATCTAGCATGTTATAGAGCTTAAAGTATACCGTTAATTAGTATGCAAGCTTGTTGAAAACTTGCAAGAGTTTTGCAAATACTGGTTTGCAATCATCCTTCAAGTTATTAACAGCAGATGCATTCTTAGAAAACATAAAATTTCTTAAGTTAGGTTGCTTAAACTTTCATAGTCTTAGAACTGAAGCAGTCTTTGAATTTGCTCATATCAGTGTGCCCAAAGATAGGTTAGCTTCCTGGCAGACCTAACGTAGCAATGTTTTTTACAGTGAGAGGATATTACCAATTTTAAAAAAAAGAACTTTACTAATGGCAAAGTCATTTTATATGACTAATTGATCAGTGAAGTGGGGAGGGAAAAAAGACCAGCTTGCCTAAAGAATGAAGCTGAAGGTAAAATCCAGCTTTACCACTTTCTGTGTTTATGCTACACTGAAAAAAGACTACAATGGTCTCATCGTATTCCTAGATAAAGAAAAATGAAAGCTCAAAATGTTTAGATTGTTCAAAATCAAGGTCTGCAAAGTATATTTAGACTCCTTCAAACAAAGCTAGATTCTCACATTCTCACTCGTTTACATCCAGACAGTTGAAAGGACTGTTAGATGCACAATAACGCTGTAGCAAATGTACAGTGAAATTAGGCATTTGTTGTTAAGTTAGCTTTCAAACACAGTGGTAGCACCAGGAACTGTCAGATACATCCAAATTTAATATTGGAGCAGTTGTCAAAAACATTTGGATAAAAGGGGTATGGAGGGGGAGAGGATCACTTGCACCAAAAGCAAAATATGCAGCTGTACTGCTTTGAACTACTATTTTAGTGTGTTGAGGCAATGCCTGAAGAACCATTATAGGATTGTCTTTTCTTACAATCAAGTCAGTTCAAAATAAGCTTTTACATCTTGAATGCTGTGTTTTAACATAAGATGAAAGATGTTCTTATGTAAACTTCCATTTAAAAATAACTGCAGTTTTTACTGTAAGGCTTTGTATCTGATGGACTTCAATCCAGCTTGTGCTTATATGAAGCAGTATTTTAAATTCTAGGTAACTTGAATAGAATGTTAAATGCTTTGATTCCTTTACAAAATTGCTTCTACAAAATGTCTGTTTAGCCTTTAAGGACTTTGGTGTCTCTGGCTCATGTGTGTAACTGAAACTAATTCCAGACAATGAACAGAATAACTGTAGTAATCTTTCTGTAATATGTTTACTTGGTAGCTAATTCTGGTGGTGATTAACTCTGGGAATATTGATAGTGTAGTTTTGGAGAACTGGACTCAAAGGTGACTTGTTGATGAGTCTTCCTTATTGTCTTCATGTCATGACCTGGATATCTCTAAATATGAAGTAGAATAGCAGTTGTCCTTTTTGCCACATATACAGAAATGGTTTTAGCCAGCCAGACTTCAGTGACTGTCTGGAATTGGGTAGTAGATAATCTTTCCAGTTAGAAACAGAAAGTTGGGAAGTGATTCTCTGCTGAGCGAGAAATGGTTATGGAAGAATGTTGTCTAAAGAAGGAAGTATTGAATTTTTCATGGATAGAATAAGGAGGAGTGTAGCTATGTACACCTGTTACCACCTTATGCTTTCACCTTTGAACCAGAGGGAACACAGTTCTGGGAACGATTTTTTTTTCTTTTTAGATTATGAAAAAAGTTGTAGGGATTCTTTAAGAGGCTGTGGAAGCTAGCTTTCTGCTGGAGGATAGCTGCGTTTAACAAAGACAGATATTTTATCACTGAACAAGTAGCAAAAGTGAAAATGCACTTGTAGAACACTTCCTCTAAAGGACCGAGAGGTAGTAAATTTAAACAGGGTACAGCGTGTATTGTAGGTTTTTTGAGTAGTCTTTTGGCACTCAGTCATTTTGGTAAAGAATTCCACAGGCAGCAGGAATACATAGCATTACTGTACAAGTTACTGTAAAGTAGCTTTAGAATATTCTTTGTCCTTACATGCAGCTCACAGATGGTTACTTTTGGTTAGTCTGATATGATATGCTCTGGTGTCACAATTGCTACACAGAGCTCTTTCATGGAAAGCTTACTTAATTTGAAAGGTGGCAGTATGATGAGTGGTAGCAGGTGAATCTGTTTGGAAAGCACTGCAAAAATTCATGTGGAGTAATATGAATGACAGTTATTTTTCCTAAGATCTACTTGCAGGATTGAGTAACTTGTAAGGAACACCAGTCTTCTAGTCTCTGTACTGTTCTTATATAAATAATTCCTTCAAAGGAGGAGTTGCCCTAAATGTTAGGGGATGGGAATCATAGCGCTGCAATGTTACGGGAGGACAAGCAGCTGACCTTTTAAGTAAGCATTCCCAGCCAGCACAATGTTCAGCTCCTCTCTAGTCTGTCTAGATTCTTTACTGCTCTGCTTTTGCAGTAAGTAATGTGACTTAACTTCTTATAATACATTGGTTTCCTTACCATGTAACAGTTTGGTTACAGATCGTCTTTCTGCCCTTGTTTTAGTTTGAACAAATTAGGACTTCGTTAGAAAGCTTCAGCTCAATTGGAACTTCTGTAGCCTTTAGTTTTCAGACTGTTTTCATAACTGACATGGCAGTTCTGCAAAGATTGTGTGAGTTATTTCCTTGTAGTGAGTGTTTCAGTTTGAATTGTTAATGTGACTGTCACCCATCAGATGCCTACTGCAAGTCTGTTTTTAAAGGAAATGTTAACACTTTCCTTAAAATACCCAGTAATAAAAAGTGATTAGCTTAATGTTTTGGTTTGTCTACTTTTTACACTGTTGCACTAATCCTTGGTAAACATTTTCTTATTCAGGTGATATTCACGGTCAGTATACAGACTTGCTTCGATTATTTGAATATGGAGGATTCCCACCGGAAGCTAATTATCTTTTCCTTGGAGATTATGTGGACAGAGGCAAACAGTCTCTGGAAACAATTTGCCTACTACTGGCATATAAAATCAAGTACCCGGAAAACTTCTTTCTCTTAAGAGGGAATCATGAGTGTGCTAGCATCAATCGGATCTATGGATTCTATGATGAATGTAAGCAAAACCTACTTGTTCTGAATGACTTCATCTTAGTAATATTATAATGTGTTTTGCAAGCACTTCTAGGTGTGACTCCTATACTGCAAGGATTTCAGTGTTTTGTGGATTCACTTTTGAAACTTTCTAAAAGTACATCTCAAAATGAGGTTAAAGTCACTGTAGAGTATTACTATTTGTGCTTATGTCCTTGAAATGATGTAGCAGAAGGTTGAAACCTGAGCGTATTTCAAAGAAATAAAGCCTTATGAAGACAAAGTTTGCAAACATCTTTGGTCGGGTTGTGATATGTATTGCAGGCTGGCTGTTTTTAAAAAACAAGCTTTTGTTCCTAATGTCACACTATTCTTCTAGGCAAGCGGAGATTTAATATTAAGCTCTGGAAGACCTTCACAGACTGTTTTAACTGTCTGCCTATTGCAGCCATTGTGGATGAGAAGATTTTCTGCTGCCATGGAGGTAAGCTGATAACTGCTTTTAAAGGCTGTATCTAAATGGCTCTTGGAGTTTAATATTATATCCAGTGCAGTGTGAGCATACATACCTGATATTTAGCTGGAGATGTTTATCCTGATGTCTGTAAAGGTCACTGTTATGCCTTGTACTTCCGTATGCACCTGGAAGCAGATGTTCTTCTGTGATATATATGCCCACTGTGCCAGAGGGGCAAGTGCATCTATAAATATTTCCATCCTTATATCCCTCTCTAAGGGATACTGAATGCTAGAATTCTTGCCTCAGTGCAGGTCCAACTAACATCCATCAGTGTAGTCCTAGCTAATGTTAGGATTTCTACTGGTGAAGTCAAAGAATAGTCTTTGCAAGTACTCCAAATCTGTAATCTTGGCCCCTTTAGCTGGTTTCATAAGATGTTGGTGGAAGGTACCTCTGAGGTCACCTAGTCTGGCTTCCTGCTGGACTGGAACAGGACGGTTAACATTAGATCAGGTCAGCCGTGGCTCTGTGGATCTGAATCTGGAAGACCTTCACAGATGGAAGATCTGCAGTCTCTGGGCGACCTGTGCCAGTGCTGCACTAATCTTGTAGTGAAAAAGATGTTTGGTGTTGATCTGCTGGAGGCTTTTGTGACTTCTCCACGTATTGGAACTTACTCAGGAGTCCTCCTTTGTAGAAAGGACTCCCCATGCTTTTCCAGGCAGCAATGCTCACAGGCTTTTCAGGACATGGCAGAGTCCTGTCATATTAGTTGCAAATTCCTTTTGTAGTAGAAGTCATAGCCATCCTGCCTTCTTGCAGCTGTCTTTGCAACTGCCTCCATTCTTAAGTAGCCTGCTGCTTTGCACTGAGTTATCCAGAGATGGTCTGTTAAGTGTCATATCTGCATTGGCTGTGAGAGATGATCGGAGATCGGTGGAAATGAGCACTGCTCCTAGTTTGACTGAACAGCTCCGTTTGGAATTCGAAATAGTTCTTACTCAAAGACCTGAGCAGACTCTTCCTGCCCATGAGGCTGTATTGATGGCTGTCATCCTGCCTTTGCTGTTTACAAGCATCTTCACAAGAGCTCTGCCTGTATGGAATGCTATGCAGTAAAACTGATTCTGGCTTTTCTTGTGTCTTGTATTGAAAACTTCTGCCTTCAGTGCATACTAGTGTAAACTATGCTTAAGACTGGTAGCATCCTCTGAAGTATCTTGTTGCTGTAAATACAGAATTAATGCAGTGGTAGATAGTTGAATCAGTGCCAGTCTTTAAGTAGCACTGGCATGTTAGAGAAAATACTTTCTCACGGGGTATCCCTTGAGCTCATTCAGTGTATGTGGGTGTCTTTAGGACTGGTACCTGTCATAGAAGCTAGATTTCATAATTTTAATGTAAAATAAGAAATCACTTCTGCAGTAAGGATACAAAAATTATCAGTGGCTAAAACCATATAATGAGTTTTTGTTTCCCCCAAAATTGGCTAAAGGAAATATTTCTTTGCTTATCCTTCTTATACAGTTTCTTGTCTCCCAAAGAAAACAAAATACAGTAGAGGATGAATGATAAAATATTAGGATGTTTCAGGCAAACAGGTGGTGGGAAGTCATCAGAGATGCTTAACAGGTAGAGTAGAATACTGTGTTCTGAAACAAAATTGATACTTCTGTGTGTATGTGCACTTAGGACCCGAGAGTTATGAACAAGAAGCCTAGAAGACTATTTTTTCCGCATTTTTTTCCAAGAGATTCATTATAAATGTAATGGGGGTGGGGATTAACCTCTCCTTTAATGAAGTACAAAAACTTTATTTTATGCATAGTATGCTTTAAGGATCTCCATATGAAAAGTAGCATTTATTTCTTTAATGAATATTGATTGTCCCTGAAACTTGCAAAGCTTTTGGCTATAACTGAAATTACTAACACTTAAAACTGATTTGCAGCTGTGAAATAAACTGGAAAGCTTATGAATGTGCAGTGTGTGCCTCATAAGAAATGAAAATGGATGTTCAGCACATCTAGATAAGTTTTACCCTTTTTCCCCTGTTCTCCAACACTATGCAAACTGCATTCCAGATTCCCTGGAGTCATGGATTACCAACGTCTTTTCATGGTGTTACTACCATAATAAACACTGAGGCAGCAACACAAACCGTACAACTCTGCTGGAGGTTGAAGCCAGCATATAGAAATAAGGTAGGTGCCTTTTTACTATATTGCGCATTTTTGCATAGTTTATTTTAAAAATATTGTCCTCTGGGATATATAATAAAACTTTGCAAAACCGCATAACATAGTAAACAAAAGGCACCTAACTTACCCCATTAGGCTATCTACAATGGCTAAAATCCTCATTCAAATTTTTTTTCCTAAATGTAGACTTTTGGGGCATCTCGTTTTGATCACCTCAACTCAAATCAAACCTCCCCTGCCAACACTGTCTCCAAATTGTTTAAGCTGCTGAAAGGATCTTTCACTGTACTCTTCCTGCCCTCCTCTCCCTGCCAAATCTTGTTCCTATCTTAACATATTACTCATCCAGCTCAGTATTTTGGCCTTTTTTTTTTTTTAAACTGTCCTCTCAGCTTACTTCTGACTCTGCCCTTCAACTTGCATCGTTAAAGTTTGCTCTATAACCATTCCTAACTTCCCCTTTTTGCTTTATTTTGTATTCTGTACAGTGCAGTTTCTTTGAGATCAAGATATTTTTCCTTTTGTCCATGACAGCACTCTGTGGCTCTGATCCTTAGAGGCTTGCTGTGATTACTTTCATATTTTTACAAATTAAGCTCATGTTGTGTCACGTTGATGGAACACATTGGTCTGCTCACATTAGGTTTAAGCTCCGAGATGGGAGTCATGTTAGTTTAGTAGAACAGTAGATACATGTAGCATTTGCAAGTGCTCAGATTCTGTTTTTTGTGTGACATTACTGACATGAAAAGTATGCTAGGATCTTGTTTGAAGGGGAAGTGTCTGCTTGATACTCTCGCATAGCGTCTAAAGAGACCTGAGGAGCTTCCTACATTAATATGTAACAATTGCTTCTATTTCACCAATTCTGCTTGATCAGAGTGTGGTTCAGATGTAGGGCCTGAATTTGAACCTGTCAGTAGTAAGGACAACTCATTTCCTGTTTTCTCTTGGGGAAGAGGTGCTCTTATGCTGCAGAAAGATAGGTCTGCAAACATGCAGGTAATTTTGTGGGGGGGTTAGTATTTTGCAGCTGTGAAAATAGTGCAGTAATTGTAACTGCTGTGAGATTGAGACACTGTTTGCAATAGTGTATTTTTCTTTTAAAGAACTTCATGTTTTGGATGTAACCTGAAATGCTGTGAGCTCTTGTCTGAAAAGGTCACAAACTGTGTGTTGCTGAGGCTGCCCATTACTGTATCTCAGGCTACAGTGCTCAGCAGAATCAGAGTAGAATCCAGGAACACTCATGCTAATGTAATCTATGTGCAAATGGGTCAGATTTGAGGAAGAATAAGTGATAGGTTGGTCAAAGTTAAAACTGATAATCTACTGATTATACCAACATGTATACTATTCATTAATGAGTAGAACTGACTAAAACTCCTTTGATACAGTATCTAATGTTTTAATAGCTAATATCATATTAAATATCTAATTTCTGCCATCCTTCACAACTTAAACCTAACTTCATTATCACCTTGAGTAAAACAACCTGCTCAGAATAGAAGGCTTTTATAATGAGACCACTTTAACACAGTCTGAAAACTTAATATTTGAAGAATTTATGAACAATGACTCATTGCATTTGATATGTAACACTGCCACTGTCCAAACTAGGATGTCAGCTGAAATTATTTTGCACAGTGACTCCTCTCCAGTGACAGGTTTGCTTCTGCCATGCTTAAAGTTCTGGACTGAGTAAAAGAGGTGTGACTTGCTAATATGGAGTATGTTCCATTACAACTTATGACTTCATGTTCCATTTTCACTTTAAAAAAAATTTAAAATTTGCCACTCACTTAAATGACTTAGGCCAAGATCGCCTAATTTTGTTTTTGATAGTGTGCCGTGACCTTTAATTAAGGTCATGTAAAGATGCTAGAGCATCAAGTAGGCTCTTCATGTCCATATGCTTCAAGTGTGTTTTTAAAAAAAAAAAAAAAGTTCTGGAGCATGTATTTTAACTTTCTAAGAGTGGCTTTGGTATCCCACACTTCAACTGTAATTACATGTTAATATGGAAAAACGATGCATAAAAACTGTATCTGTGGTAAAATAATTTTTATGAGTAATCAAGCTACTGTGATTTTTACAAATGACTAGACAGTTGAGCCGTGATAGTGGACCATCTTTGTGTTCCTGATCTATTGCAGGTGCAAAGTCAAGTATTAATTTAAAACATCCTGTTGACTGCAGCTCAACTGGTGTGTGGTACACACTGAAATACAACAGTGCGACTTGCTCATGATTGCAGTCATAACCACAGGCTACTTTAGCATGTGGTCTTTGAGAGCTGGGTGGGTTTTTTCCTGTGCAACCAGCTAAGCTAAAGATAATATAATGGAAATGCCATTCTTCACAGGGTACTTCTATAGTAATTTAAGAACAGACATAACTGTGCTGTGTGACTAAGAAGATGGTATGAAAATAAAGACCCTTACTATTTTTGCTTGTGTTATTGTGTCCCTTTGTGTTCAGGAACTTCACTGTTTTATAGAAAACTGTCATTTGTTTATATTACAGTGAGAGCAATGAATGCTGTATTACTTTGAACTTCTAATTGTGTGTTCACTGGAACCCTTTCTACAAGTAAAATATGTAGATAAGTTGCTTGTTTCCTTGTATTTACAGGACTGTCTCCAGATCTTCAATCAATGGAGCAGATCCGGAGAATTATGAGACCTACAGATGTTCCTGACACAGGTGAATCTCATGGAATTTCCTCTAAATGGGCATTAAAAATAATGATGATGAAACAGATATCCGTTTCTGTACAGGCATTTCAGTTACTTAAGGCAATCTCTGTTCGCAGTACAATATTCCCTGTTTGTCCCTCTGACTTCTGTGCAGGGCATTAGTCTTGTATTTCTTTAACTCACTTATCTGATACTCTCAGGGATTATTGCCCGTGTTGTTATTGCTTGTCATAACAAACTAAGATGGGTCATCCAAGCATGCCTTAAAATGAACTTAGAAATCTAGTGAAAGATCAGATGAAAC
The DNA here is from genome assembly GCF_036417845.1 of Apteryx mantelli. Lineage (NCBI taxonomy): Eukaryota > Metazoa > Chordata > Aves > Apterygiformes > Apterygidae > Apteryx > Apteryx mantelli. Next base: position 40,562,414 of record NC_089980.1, on the reverse strand, counting down.
TAAACAGCTAGTTCTTTTTCTTGCCTTGGTTAGGTACATCCAAACCTTTTACACTATCAGAGAACACAGCAGTTTAGAGCTTGCTGAGGTATTTGGGCCTCTCTTCACATGTTACTGCTGACCCCGTGTAGGAACATGTCTCATTCCTCTTTTAGCTTGTAAAGTATAATTCTTTCTCCAATTACTTTGCTGTGATCAGGATTTAAATTTGCTTATATCAATGTGCTAGTCCTGAAATGTTCTTCTGCTGATGTATTAATACTTTGTGTATGGTAGTTGAATGCTAATTGTTGGGGCAGGGTGTGTGTGTGTGTGTGTGTACAATACTCTTTAATGATGGTTTTAAGTAATCACCTTCCTTAGGGTCCCAGTTATTCCAGATTTTGTTATTAGTGTTTTGAGAAAACTGTCAAACAGCACAGTGCGGTATTTTTTTAAGGCATTTCTTTCAACGGTGGTCTGAAGTTCACTTGCCTTTTAAAAGGACTATCACATTTAAACCATTTTTTGAAACACTGTTACAGTTAAACCTCGGAATAGAATGATTATGCTTCCTGTAATGTTTCTTGGTGCTCATCTGTAGCTGTAATTCAGGGGCTAATATCTATTGTCCCTTAATAAACAATATTACTGTGCAAGCTAGTGTATACATAATTGACACTGAGAAGCATTACTAGACTGGTAAATGGGTATTTCTGCAATATAAATGACTGCGTTAATTTCTTTCTTTTTGTGCATTTTTAATTGACATGTGCATATCAAAATTTCAGAATACAAACTTTAGTCAAACTTTATCAGAGCTTTCAGAAAAGGTAGTTTTACTCAACAGGCTAATATTGCAACTTGAGCCAATCCCTCTTCAGCAACGCCCTTTCAGAATCTAGTCTAGTTTCTGTGGATGCACCACTGAAATCATATGTGCTCCTAATACTAAAATAATAATAAAATTAAGTATAGAGATAAATAGACTTTTTGATCCACTGTGTGGTTTGCTGTCTTCAGCAGCGGTAAAATGAAATGTGCCTTGAGAGGCAAGTGTGCATGTGGTACAGTGACATAGAAGGACGGGGCCTTTTGGATCTACTGAAGGCAGCTAGAATTAGAGAATGGAAGTAAATCTTCTGGAAAAGAAAAAAATAATCTGAAGTGTTGCATGCTGGAAAGGCTGATTTCTTAGAAGGTATCCATTTGTGGAGGGGTGTCAATTGGCAAACACTTGTGTTGATACAGAAATTGTTAGGAGGCTTGTGCTGAGGAGATTAGATTGTTATGCTGTTTTCTTCAGGCCTGATGTACTTTAGAGAAAAGCCATTGCAACCTCAATTGCAATTTTAAAAGTTCTTTTATTTGGTGGTATTTTTATGGGTTTTGAAAGCCATTTGCTCAAGTTTAACTCTGTATTCTAACTTAAACCACTTGCCTCTAGTAACTTTCTAATATTTGCATTATGTGAGGCCAAGGTATGAATTTTTTATTTTGGTGAGCATTACCAGTTATTCACTCTTCAGGAAATTATAGCTCCCTCTTTTGTGTTATCTTGAATTCCTTGTGTCAACTGTTTTGATACACTAAAGGGCAACCTGAGCCATTGCAATGGTGGACATCGCATGTCTGAAATCTAAACATACATGTCATGGTTTTATTTTACATGCATAAATGGAACAAATTTGTTGCAGAGTTTTGTTAAAGGTCATAGAACAGATTTGCCTGACAGTTTTGGGCATTAATTTTACTAGATCGCAACCTGTATGATCTGTTGTTTAGGAAATAATGTCTTCAGCATTTTGTTAGTAAATAATCAGATGTAATTGGAAGTTGAACTTGAGTGCTAGATAAAGAATCCTACTGGGATCTCTTTTAGGTTCTGAAACAGTGCCCTGAAGTACTTAAATACTTATGAGATAATCATAGTTGCAAAAAGTACAATTTCATGGAAAACTGAAATACATTTTGAAGGATTATTTTTAATTGTAGCTGAATTGACTAGGTTCTTTCTGGTGTCAAAATCATCAGAAGGTTCTAAATCTAAAGGCGTAGCTATTAAATTAAAGGGTCTTTTTTAGTACCTGTTTTTAACTCCTCGGTTAGCTGACCTTTTGTTGTAGCAGCAAAAGGCCTTTACCAGTTCTAAAAAGCCAAAGAAGTCAATTGTTCTTATTAGAATCCAAACTGGATGGCACAAGGCTTTTTGAAAGTCAGCTGCCATCCAACCAAGCTGAAAGTGCTAGCTGAAACAATATTTGAGAATTTTGCCTTATATTAAATTTTACAATTTAGTCATATAAGGCTTTTCACATACACAGGTAAGAATCAGTTTCCAGAAGCTCTTGGTACAAGCTTCCTGTTTCTGACTAGTCTTGCATAGGGTTTTAAAGTTTTATTATAGTTTTCAAATGAACTTTGCTCTATGAGCTATGATGCGGGTGGCTGTCTTTTAAAATGCATCCACTACAGTATATTTAAACTTCTCAAAAGATCATTGTAAATACACTAAATATTCCAACTAAGTAATACTTCAGAGAGGTCATATTTGTCTCTGATTTGTTCCACAAGATGCAGTCAGTTGTGAGGAAATAATCTTGCTGTGTTCTCTGGGCTGATGCAGACCGCATCTTTTATCTGAGTCACAGTTTAAATATTGCAGAATTTGGTGCCAAGGCTTATTTTCTAAAGGAGAGCTGGTCCAGTAATTATACAGTAATCTTTAACTATTTTATATTATAGGATGATACTTTCTAAGACTAGCATCTTGTATTTTTCAAAGGCTTGCTGTGTGACCTGCTGTGGTCAGACCCAGACAAAGATGTGCAAGGTTGGGGTGAAAATGATCGTGGTGTCTCTTTCACTTTTGGTGCTGATGTGGTCAGCAAATTTCTGAACCGTCATGATCTGGATTTGATCTGTCGAGCTCACCAGGTATGAGTTATACTGCTGTTGCTTCTTAAAACCTCTGCTTCTAGACTTTCTGCCTCTTCGTTGGTGTTGCTCGTGATGCATTTAAAATTTATGTTGTGCAGCTTTATCTTAAGAAAAAGGTTACTTGTAAAGGGACTCTAAAGCTTGCTGTTGTGCGCTGTTTTCTTCTATTGACTCTTATTGAGCATCTAATATCAGTGAAGTAAAATATTAACATTAGATTCCCATCTGACCTGATCTTTTCCTTTTGTAATATCTCTTCACTGTTAGACTACTGTATATAAGAACATTAAAAGTGAAGTGTCAAGATCTAAAGCGGCATGGTGACTTAAAGTCAAGACTTAGGCCGAGGCTTCAGAGTCTTTCTATTTCCGTATTAGTTTCATTTGATAGTTCTGGCTTAAATTCTCTGCTTGACTTCTTGCATACATTCAGTGCTTTTTGAATGTTTTTACAAACAAGTTTGTGCATAAAATCTTTCACTGCTGCCTATGTTTTGGTTCAGCTATCTAGAGTGCTTTGGCACAGATTTGTTTGACTTACTGAAATGTGCAGAAAAGATTACCTTTGGCATGAACAGAATCTTTTAAGTACACGTTTTTGTTTGCAGTTTTTATGAAGTTATTTTAAGCAAGTCTCCTAGTTAGGTGATCATCAGGTTTCAATTTCCTGTAAAACATTTCAGTTTCTTTGTTTCTTTATTTTAGAAGCTCTGGCCTGCTGTGAAACAAAAATACTTTCTTGTGTGTTATTGTTTGGCATGGGTACTTCTTCAGAACACTTCAGTGTTTCTCCTTGCCATTTACTGTTTTAAATATTAGACAATATTAGTCAGTGTGTGGAATGGATGTTAAGATTTCTTGATTGCTACCAATGTTCCTGTATTCACGCAATTGCCTTAGTCCTTTATAAAAGAAGTTGTATGGCATCTTTAGAAGATAATGTGGTGACTAAACTAAAGCAGTTTCCTGTTGTACACTGATTTTGCTGCATTATAACATGAGGGGAAGAGGGATTATTCTGAGCTGACGCATCATTCTACTTTCACTATTTTACAAGCTAAATTGTGTTCTTAGAAAATATGGGAGAACCACTTTCCTTTTAGAGCATCAGAATTGTAAAAAGCCTTACACTTCAGAGGGTTGTCTGATTAACACCAGACTGCAAATGAAAATTAAATGTTACAATTGTGATAAAGTAGATTACCCAGACCTTGTGTGCTGGGAGCTAATAGTTCAAACGTATCCAAATTCTGTATATAAGCCATAAAATACTGGGAATAGTCAAACTGGCAGTGTGTAATCAGACTTAGTGTGAAAGTATTAAGCAGTCAAACTGATGCATATTTAACATTGGAAATGTCACAGGTTAAGCTACTTGATTTGGCATTGAGCATCCAGATAGACAAAATGACTGAACCAGTCCTGTCTGAAAGTCAAAACATTAAATACTTTTTTGATGCGTTCTTGTCATCTCTTTAATATAAATCCTGTTTGCCTTAAGATTGGCCTTTTTTGGCAAAATGCATCTTTTCTTTGTTGTTTTTTCTGTGAGCTATATTGATTTCTCTGGTGTTAACAGGTGGTTGAAGATGGATATGAATTTTTTGCTAAACGACAGTTGGTCACCCTATTCTCAGCCCCAAATTATTGTGGAGAGTTTGACAATGCTGGGGGCATGATGAGTGTGGATGAAACTCTGATGTGTTCCTTTCAGGTATGATATATTTGCACACTAAATGTGTACAAAGTTGTACACTAAAGATGCTGGAATATATGAACTGATTTAGTTTACTTGTTGATGTGCTTATGGTCAGTCTAAGTTAAAATACTTGAGCTACAGAAAATGCTGCACAGCAGGCTGGTGTCTAGGGAGATAAAAAATACAGCTGCAAACCAGCTATTCTTCAGAGAACCATGTGGGGTTTGCCATTTTCCAAACTCCTGAATACTAAGTTATTCCCTCTATTCAAATGGTTAATTCAAACTTTTTAACTGGAAATTTTTTTTAGTCCTACCTAGTAGTCAGAATACATGATTACTCAGTCTAAGGGCATCCTTTTACTTAAATTCCTCTGCTCAGATTTTATTCCCTCCTTCACCTTGGACATGATGCTTTCAGCACCTTTCTTCCCCCTTCCATCCCTAATGTACAGCAGCAGAACCAGAAAGATTTAGAAGTAACATAACCTGTTGCCTTTGTACATGAAGTGATGCAGGCAGATTAAGAAATCTGTAGGATGGTAATGTGCTTTTTTCCCTCCCACTCTTGTTTCTACTGAATGAGACTTCATGTTGGCTTAAGAGTATCTGACGTATTCTCAGCTGGCACTGACTCAAAAGAACTTCTTTATTTTCCCTAAGATATTGAAACCATCTGAAAAGAAAGCCAAGTACCAGTATGGTGGACTGAATTCTGGGCGCCCAGTCACTCCACCTCGCACAGCTAATCCACCGAAGAAGAGGTGAAGAAAGGAGTAACGTAGAAACACCATCAGATCTGTCAAGGACAAAACTCCATATTACAGTATATAATAAGTGTGCACTGTAAAACCATCCAGCCATTTGACACCCTTTATGATGTCACACGTTTAACTTAAAGAGACGGGTAAAGGATCTTTATTAATTTTTTTCTAGTAGAAAGATGTGCGACACTGTATTGTAACAAGTATAGCTCCAAGTTCTAATATCCAGCATAAAGTTTAAAAAAAAAATTAAAAAAAAAACTATTGCAACTACATATTCACACTTACCACGATTTTTAAAGTTGACCAACATCCCAGTTAAAACTTGATGTAATAGTTAAACCAGATGAGAGCATGATGTTCCATTTGTGTAATGTGGTCTTATTGTTGCTGATTGCTTTTACTTTGTTTTTTTGTAGCTAGAATGATGCGAATATGGTATCTAGTCATATTCCCTGGCTCTTTTTTTGGAATTGAAATAAGGGGCTTTTTAGAACAGCCAGTGATCTCTTCTTATCCTCCCCCTTACCCCCTGTTAATAATATTGTTGCCCAAATGTGTGCCCCATTGTAATACAAAGTTTATAGTATGGTAGTGATTAAAAGGCAAACTAAGTCCAAAATGCCTGGACTGGACAGCTTGACAGCCAACATAAATTGAGACAGAAAAACCTGTCTTGACTTTTTAACTTAAACTGCCACAGAATGAATTTGTGCACTACACTGTTTTAAATTATTGACATTACACTGTGCTATGGCACTTCATTTAACTTAGATAGGACAAAAATGGTATTGCCTATTAGTTGGTAACTTGATTATGTGGTACCTTGGCTTTAGGTTTTATTAGCATGAGACACCTCTGGCATGCCTAGCTTCCAGGTAACTCCCTACCTGCATCAAAATTCATCTTGCATAGTTCCACTGAACATGAAGATCCTTATTTGATAAGCCTTTGAAAGCTGACATTCTTCTTCATAAGAGAGTGTATTTAAATGGATGTTCATCAGTGAACAATAGGTTAACTGACAAGTGGTGAGCTAATATTGCTATGTGAATGTCCTACATGATCGTAAGGCTTATGTCACTAAAGATTATATCCTTTGGATTTTCATGATCAAAACTCGTATACTATTGTATAGACTTCTGCTTTGTAGTGTACTATAGTAGCAATAATTTCTGTACATGATCAAGAGTTATGCAGTATTTCTTTCCAGTTCTCCCCTTCCTTAAAAAGGTTAACATTGACAAATGGCAAGGTATAGGGAAGATAAAGTTTGTAGTAGGATAAATGAAAGGCACAGATTTGTGATGCATTAGGATGCAATACTTATTGAATATAACTATAAAAGCTTTTTTTGAATACTTTAAAATTTGTAAGATTCTTTGGGGGGAAGGCTTCAGATTTATACCATTCTAAATGTGCATCAGTAGATGTAAAACTGTTGACTTCAATATCGTCTTTGAAAATGTTAAATTGAGGATTCTGGTAACTTACATTTTATGAACTGGCACATTATATAATGCAAGAGATATATTGATTTCTGACAGTGAACAAGTCCTTTAAAATGGATTTAAGTCTCTTTTCTAATTCCATTTTGTTTTAAATGCATATTTTAAATGTAGTTTTTTTCATTTAGTAAAAGTTGTCTAATTCATTTGAATGAAGTCTGACTGGTTATTTTAACATTCTTTGTTACTCAAGCGTGTGGAGTTTTTGTTTACAAAAAAGCTTTTGTAGAATGTATGTATCTGCTATTGATTTTTATTGGATTGGTGTATGGTTTTGAACAATGGCTTGATTTACCCCCTTTTGAAGAAAGCACCAGGGTTTCAGTGTATAGCATGAAATGTAGAGATAGGTTTCTTCTGCTATTGCTCAAAGGTATTTATTCTTGAAATTCAATGATGACAGCTGTGTAAGTGAGAATAAGTTCAGTTTTTGACAAGGTAATTGATGAAATGCATTCAGTAAACCTTAATAAGGTAACTTCCTGCTCTAAGTCATTACTTTTTTTGAGATGTAGTTGTACAAGTTTTGGAAATGCTGTTTTGCTGTGTGCCAGCATCTCCTATAAGAACTGGATGTATTAATCCAGCTGCCTGGTAACATAACATTTTTTTCTTTAGTTCCTGAAACAATGCCTTCTGTATCATAAAAAGTCTGTGTGTAGAACTGTTACATGAGCAGCTAACATGCTCACTTGTTTTACAGATGGTCCTTCAAAAGAAAAATGAAGTCTTCAGGCCTTCTTATGTGTCCGAAAGAAATAGGAAATTCTTTATTTTATTACACTAGAAATTCAGGTCTGCTGGTATTCTGGAGAAGTGCTATTTATTTTGTATAGTAGAAATTGCTTGCAAGGTATCTGAGTGCTGATTTGACTTCTGGAGGATTGGGACTAGCTAACCCCTCTCATCATCCTGTACTGGGGGAAATATTGTTCCATACTAGAAACAAATCACAGACATCAAATAGACACTCTCAGTTCTTTAGGAAATTTTAAAAACAATTAAAAAGAATGTATGAAGGCATATCTTTATCCTAAAATGCCATCCCATCCTTAATACTACTTTGAAAAATAATAAATCTTGACCTATAATGGAACTTATCATGCCACTTCAGCTTATATTTACAATGTTAATGTGGACCTTCCGTATTTTTACCATTGCCCATTCTGGAAGAAGTAGAAAGGAAAAACTAAAATTAGTTATATGTTCAGATAAAATTAGCTATTGTAAAGTAAGGGAAATGGTCCAGAAATCAATAGCTTTTTACAGCTTAAGATGTTTCATCTGAGCTTGCAGATGGGACAAATCATCAACTGGGAACAGCAAATCTTGCTCACAACACTGAGTGGTGTGATAGCGAGGTTTGCCTTAATATATCATGCTTCAAGGCACAGCGGCAGAACTTGTGAGCCAGTAGCTGTGAGTTACCCAGCTTTTAAATTGCCAGAGGAGTTTGGGAGTTAGTCTCAAGCGTAACATGTAGGCTTCTGACATACTGACTTCTGGACAAAATGGACCACAGAAATCTTAATCCTGAAGTTTAAAAATCTCTTTGAAAATCTAAAAAACTTTGGAAAAAGCAATGAATGCCACTGATACTACAACATCTTGGCATCTAATAGTGTAATTCTCCCTACTTCAAGCAAGACTGGTAATGGAAAATATTGGTGCTAGGATAGTGCTGGTAGACACAAGCAGCTGATGAAAACTTTGTTACTAGCTCTCATGAAGTAACAGTAAGACCTTGTGTTTGCTGGCCATGTGGATGGTTTCAAGTGTAGACTAGGCAAAGAGTCAGTTGTTGAAGGAATGACAGACTGGAGGGTTGGCAGGGGGAGATGGGGTTGGTGGCCTGCCTTGTCCATTCCTTGTGCAGGTGCTGGGGTGGTGGAACACTGCTCAGTTTGCCACAAGAGAAACATTGACAGCATTTCTGAAGGTTGTTCAGGGTGAGGTGAATATTGCTATCTTCAGAAGTTTATTAGCGAGGTATATTTTAAAGGTTAATTGTTCTTACTCAGAAACGGTTAGGAGTTCTAACTGTCTTGTTTGCAAGCTAGAAAAATTTCTTTAAAAAAAAAAAGTGTCTCCAGTGGAAGTTTTACTGGTGTGAGTGTTGTGTAGAGGCAACATAGTACATAGTCAGAACTGTTGCCTTTATGGAGGGAGAAGAGAAAGGGAAAAAAAAAAAGGGGGGGGAGAGGGGAAGAAGTTACCCTGCTGCGTGCCATTTTTCTACAATTTTTGGTTACCTTATCCACTCTCCAGGAGACTCAGACTGCCTTAACAATGCTGGTTCAAAACTTCATTCTGTGGAAATTGCTGATAGTTTAATTACTAATATTTTTTCCATGTAAACATCTTGTCCATGCAAGCCTGAAATGCTACTAAGTAGCACAGTATTAACAGAGTGTACTGGGAAGAAAGAAGGGGATGCTTAAATAAGCTGTTAGAGATATGTAAGACTGTACACTGTTTGGAGGGGGGTGGGGGGGGGGCAGACAAAAATACCTCTCTCCTTCTGACAGTAATATCCATTTTTGATTTTGTAGTGGAGTACAACATAGCACATAACCTCTTATTTTTCTCCTTTTTGGTTGCCGGTCACCGATTCTCAAGCACTAGAGGAATATTTGCCTTCATCAGATTTGAAATATTCCTGTAGGAAGTACTACTTTGGTGTCATTCATGTTGACTGATCATTGATCAGAGATTCTTGTTTTGCTGGGGGGAGGGGAGGGTTTGTGTGCTTCATAGTGGTCAGGAGTGTTTCCAAGCATGGAATAATTGTTGGCTACTTTGAAGGAACAAAAAACTTCTCCAGTGTTAAATGCAGTTGCGGTTAATATGCTGGTCTAACACCCTGAGCACTTCTGTTTAGGTAGAATTCTTTACAAATTTGATGGTATATTTCCAGAAAATGCTGTAGAAATAGTCACTGAAAACCCTGTAAAGGGACTTAAATACTACTGGGTTGCACATAGTTTGCTGCATCTAGACATATAGAAGTATCGATGGTCACTAAAACCTGAGTTGGTCTCTTCGCTTTTAGCTTACTGTAATTAATTACCAGTGCATTGCAAGGTGTCAGTCTCATGATCCTATTACAAAGACTGCATTTGTACTGTATTTTCTATCAAGAGAGTAATTAATAGGAATGTATGACATGGCTTATCATATCACAGTGCAGTGCATTGCTGTGGGCCTTGCTCCATTGTGGATGGAAATTCTTCAGACTTGTTGAAGTTGCTTTTCTTGTTAATATGCTACATCCCTATTTTGAGATTGTTTGAAGGAGATCCTGCTCACCTCAATAGTTGGCATCAACAATTCCTGGGATCTGTGGAGTCCTCTGCTGTGCCTCTGCCACAAGATGATGGAAATAGTTGAGGAGCAGCAGGCTAATATCCCTTATGAGGAAGAGTCCCTGTCTGTGCCTTGTCTTTTGAGTATCAGAGGATCTAGATAAGTCAAAGAGGATATTGCGGTCATACTGCGGAGGCTGTCAGCCTAAATTACTGGAGTTTTAGGTGGTGGGTTTAGGGTTGACAAACACACTTTCGGCTCTGTAATAGTGGAGATTTGTAAAAGGTGTGTATTTATTGCTATCCAATATGGTTAATCTGAAAGTGACTTGAGAATAACTCAGCTTTGAACAGGTGGAGCTTGCAGAACATATGTCAAACATGAGTACCCTATGCTTGCTGTTTGGAGTTAAGCTCAAAGGTTAACGGAAAAGGATGCTCTTCAAGACCTAGGTAGATAATAGTTGCAGAAGCCTAGCCTTTAAACTAGTGTGTCTTTCCTTCCTGGTAAACTGCCAGTGTAGTATCCTTTCTTGCTCTGCCTGGAAACTTCCCTGCTGTCAGGTTTGTGGGAGATGAACATATCTGTACAAACCTGGCAGGTAGCATTACGGCTAGTAAAGAGCAAAGGCAAACTGATACTGTCAATATTGCACTTCTTTTAAACTTGTTGGAACTGTAACTTGAATTGTGTCTACTTTGTAATGTGCATGAGGATAAATGTGACTATTTGGCTTCAAATGGTTTGGTGAAAAAGCAAGGGCAAGAGAGTGTCGTCTTATGTTGAAGCAGAGATGACTACAGCACAACACTTGTCAACTGTCTATGCCTCTGAATCATGTGGGCTAATGCTATGCTGTAGAGAGCGCCGTTGTCTTTTTATACAAAACAGATTGGAGATGAAGCTCATGTTCTGGTGCATACTTAAGTTCCAGTTCTTTGTCTGGAGCATCCTGGGCTGTTGTAAGAACAGCCTACTAAGCATGTAGTCCTGCTTATCAGTGTGAGTGTTTTTAAAAAAAAAAAAAAAAAAGCTCTGAGTCATTGACAGACCTGGAATATTTAGGCATGGCCATGGATATTTTTTCTCTGCTGTCATCTGTTTGATTCTGCTAATGAGAAACAATTCTCAAGCTATCTCTCAGTGCAGCTGGACACTTTTTTTCTCTCCTGGATTGTACAGTGATTCTGCTTGCTTTGTTCCAAAGGTTGGCCAAGGTTTTGATGACAGCATCTAACCAGGTGACTGCATACAACTCGTGGGCATATAACCAAGCATTCTTCTCATTGCTTGTATCAGATGATCAAAACTGAAGGAACCTCAAACCATCTTGGACTGAACACTGAAAAACCATGTGACAGTAAGTTGGTGTTGGAACAGTAGATAAATCAGTTATCAAGATAAGACATAAGTTTTTGTACAATTTGTTATTATGGGTCTGACAGATTCTTGTCTTGAGTAGATTTCTGGAACTGGTAGTGTCTGAGCATCTTCCTTGCAGATCTCTGAAGTTGTTGGAGAACTAGCAAAGCTATCTAGATACCTGCTTTATATCTTAGTCTGCCATGCTAAAATACTTAATAGTAATAATCTCAGCATGTTAATTGCTAGCAGGGACAACATTTCATTCTGTTCTGTGTCCTGTCTGAACTCAGATTAATCTATGTACCCCTATGTCCCAAAACCTGAGAATTAAAAAACAGAATTCAAAATAACTGCTTTCCACCAGCCCTTTCCAATGTATGGCTTGTATCTTCCAAGGAAAACTCCTCTCTTGTTGCTGTCCAAAATCGTCTAAATAGGTGGGGCTTTAAACAGCGTAGATGTACTACAAGTCACTTAGCATGGCCTCTTTCCTGGGTTCTTCCTGCCTTATTTAACAAACTGCAGCCTGAGCTTTTTGCTTAGCTTACTGCAAACTCAAACCGTAGGAGCAGCCATATCAGAAAGTAGGTGCTAACTGGATCCAGCCACTAAAATTGACAAAAGCAAGTTGGTATCTTCAGGCAGGGATTTAAGTTTTATGTTAGAGTAGAAAAGCATAGCACTCCCAGGCAGAACTTGTGAAACGAGCACCACATGAAAATCCTGTTGACAAATGATCGGCATGCCTAGATATTTTAACTTAACCCAAGTTACTGTCAAATGCAGGAAGTAAAGTGAACAGATGGGACTACAATTTTTCTAGTCTCTTACAGATAGTCAACTAAGTTGATACTCAAAAATAGTAAGTTAAAATGTTTACAAAAAGCAAAGTATTTTTAAGTTGCTGATTTCTCCCCACTATGGAAGTTTGCGTGTTCATGGCACTTTAAAGGTTTGAGTCTTTTGGGTACAAGGGAGAATACTGTAAGTAGGTTCAATTAATTATGAAAAAGGCTTAATAGTATCTTACAAACTAACTGATGCATCTCATGAAATGAAGCAGAGAAGCACCTGAAGTTGATAATGCAAAAGGGCATTAACCTTGGCTAGTAAGTATTTTCCAGTGTGATGTTTTTCCTGTCACTTTGCTTTGAACTCCCAGCAAACCTATAGTGATGTGAAAGCTGCAAGGGTTTTACATTGTTCCCTCTGGCCAATTCCTAGCAGTGTTTCTACAGTTCTGTAAGTTCTTCAATGTCTTGTTTATGTATACTCTTTGAGAGTATATAAATCCATAATTCTGTTAGCTGCTCCAGAATATTTTATGTTTACACTTCAGGTTGCCATTCCTGAGTGGTTTCTTGCACCTTCTATAAAAATAGACCGTATCACTTTCATGAAATTTTGAGAAAGGGAGCATGTAATGAGAATTATGTCTTAATGGATAAGTGAATAAAACTAGAAAGAAAAATAGGCAACTAATACTTTCCATCAAGGGATTTCAGAGTGCTTTACAAACAAACAGATAAAGTTTCCAAAAGAAATTAGAAGCACCATGCTTATTTTACAGGAGGCCTTGTTAAGAGGATGGGGGCGTAAGATTTTAAGGCCCTATTCTGCTGAAACAGGGAAAGAGCAAACACCTTATTTAAATCTTGTCTACTCAGGGCTCTTGCCTAATGGGTACAACAGCAAATTAACACTCTGGTCTTAGAGGCTTTTATTTGCCTCTACCAGCTAGGGTAAGAAGGTGCATCATTCCCTTTCTGTTCTTGGGTCTGTCTAGTTTATATCCATATGAGAGCTTAAAAACTTACTTTACAAAAAGGACCTAATCCAGTTACTACAACCATGTCTTTCATGTTAGAATTGATCTAGCATATAGATGCCATCTAGTGGTTAAAGGCCAGCGGATGAAAAGTTATTACTGCAGAACTGGCATTTTATTGCATGTTTATTCTGCAATTTGATGTGGAAACCTTGTCTCTTTTGTTCAGTACTGAAATATATTCATAGGACACGCTCCATAATAGCTCAGAACTTTCTTTGTTGAAACTAGGCTTACCTCAGTGAAAAGTTCAGATTAAATTCACTTAAATTTGCCAAACTTCATGGAGTCTCTTAAAGGATTCTTTTTTTTTTAATAAAATCAGGGCTGCCATGAAAATTATAGAAAGGCATCAGCCACCATAGGCTTTGTCTTCTGTGATGGTTTCCAGGTTTCTTCCCAAGTCTGGAATCTTCTGTTCTCAAGTCTAAATTTAAAGTAAGGCAGGCTTCTTTGCATAAGTTTCCAGTGATTGGATAAGAATTGATGGAAAGTCTGTAAGAAACACAGTATGTTTACCTCTGGTATAAATCAGTATTAACTCCATTGAAAAAATTAATTCAGTTTTGGCTTAGATGTAGAGAGTTAATAGATGCTATCAGAATAGGGCTAGCATTAAATTTGTGAATACCCTCTCTACCCAAAATTTTACATGTTTTGCATTGCTTTTAACTTAAGCCTCTCTTCCTCTGCTCCATCTATGACTTGACATTGCAGGCATATATACCCTCAAAAAGATTTGTAGGCCTTAGACCTGATTTGGGAGAATTGCTTGATACTTTGGTCTAGCTGAGTCCCAGTGGTTGCCTACAATGAGTTGTGCTTGAAGAGCTGTATCTACATTAGTGCTAGTTTGGAGCAGTTGTGTGCTTTTGAAATGAATCCCTCTGTCCCTGCTTACTGGTTTAGTTTGCAGAGCTCATGCCATTGTACACAAATTAGATCTTTTGGTTTAGTTTCATATAAAAGGAATCCGTTTCCAGTGCATGACCAATGAATGGGGTGATGGATCCCAACTACTGAGTGAGCCATACTTCTTTGAAGTCCCCCAGCTGGATGGATGGGTGAGCATGGGTGCTCTGATAGAATAGTATGAAACATCAGGAGCTCATGTGACACTCTACAGTGCTTCTCATGCCATATAAAGGCAAACTGACATCTGTACTTTTGATACTTTCTGTCAACAATCACACTTGTGTCTTGCTCTACTGCTTCTCTCTCATCTGCCCATCATTTTTCATCAATATCCTTTCCCTTTTTCTGTCTTGCTTTCTGCCCTTTCTGAACCTCTTCAGTCACCAAGGGCTGATTTTAATTGTCCCACTTTTCAGAGTGCTTTTCTTCCTGATGGTGGCACAGTCCCTTTGACTTCCCAGATGTTCACGCATGGCGGCATGTTGGGCTGCAAGGAAATACTCATTTTCAACCTATGTTATGAGAAGGCTGAAATCTCTGGTGGCTGGATAACCTAGTGGCAGGAGGCTGTTCACCTCATGACAGCTGCTGACTATGAGAGGCCCTGCAATTGGTGTATGTATACAGTTCAAGAAGATTTCTTGAAGATCAGGGCAACAACCAGATTTTGAGGTGGCGCAGAAGATTTGTCCTTGCTACAGTGATATTGAACAGATTTTTTTGGTGGGAGTGTACAGCCTCCTTTGCTAGTAATAACTTTGATTCAATCCAGATGAATGTACTGCTTTCCTATACATGTTCTTAGAGGGGAGAGGCATGTGAAGCTTCAGGTGGAAGTAGGGCATTGGTCTCAGCTGTGTGGGGAGGGGCAGTGAATGTTGCCAGTCTGAGCAGGAGGGTTGTTTTAGGCTTTTAAAAGCAGTTCTCCAGAGTTGTGAGCTGTAGGAGAAATCTTCCATGTGGCAATTATCTATCTTGGAAACTGCCTGATGATTTCCTGCCCTGTGTGAGTACTTGACTCTGTCCCAGGAACTTTAGCAAGTCACACAGCCAGGATGACATGCTCATGCAACCTTTTTAGGCTTCCAAGAGGCTATACAGCCTCTTCCCCTCCACAAATGCAGTAGGGTATGAGCTAATGGCACTACACACAGCCCCACAAGGAATAACAATGGCAAATATTGTTTGAGGTGTCAGTGTGCTTGGTATGAAAGGCAGTTACATGTTACAGTAATGTTCTTCCCCTTTTCCCTCTTCATCTTCCAACAAGCCTAAAAAGATTCCTGGCTGCTCTTCCTTAGTCACACTCTGGGAGTGAGTAGCAGCATAAAGTTTGTTCTACAGGCAATACCTTGTAACACTGAGTGGTCACTTCAGGATCAGTGGCTTGGGTGTCAGGTACAGAGCTGCTACTTCAGTAGAAAGCCGGCAGTCGTGGATTGTCTGTGGGCCGTGTACCCCCAGGATGGCAGAAGAAAAAGGATGCTCTGTCCTGCTTGCTAGCATGCTTTTGTTCCAAGTATAACATTAGTTATATAGAATGTTCCAAATACTTAGCAGTCCGGTGTGGGATGTATGTCAGCAGGAATTTCAGGTGGTTGATTACGAAGGGGAGGCAATGCTAGAAGGCATGCTGTTAACAACTAATGTCTAAGGCAGAAGTGAGGAGGAAATAGAGAAGGAAGACCTTGGAGACAGCCATGGTCAGAGTTACCTAGAGCTGTTAGCAGGCCCAACAGCAGTTCATGGGCAGCCTGTGTGCCAGACTGCACACACTGAAGCTCAGGAGCTGGAGACTCAGTATCTACAGGAGGCCTTTCATCTCCCTCCAGAGTTCCCACCTCATGTTCTTTGGTAGTGACTCATGGCCAACTGCAAGAAGAGATGAAGAGAAAGGTCAGCTTGATCCCTGCAACAGCTGGCATACACTGCCCAGTCCTCAGAGACCCTTTCCGCTTACCTAGGTAAGTATAAGCAGTGGAGTCTGGCATGACAGTAGACTCTACACACAGCGCTGATTGATTCTCCCATTTTCCTCAAAACTGTGGGAATGATGTTTGCCCCTTTGGTTAAGCCACACTAGCAAGTTTGTGTTATTAGTCCCTGGTGGGCCACACTGAACCACTAGGAAAGCTTTGTGTTGGCCCACTCATTCCTTCCCTATCTCTTTCTCTGTCCCAAGAGTCCTAGGTCCCATTGGCTCCCCTGAGCCCTGTCACTGCTCATCCCCTTATGGGTTATGGACCACTTCTCAGGGAACACATTTTTCTTAGGACACTTGCTGAGCCATTCCAGTTTAACTCAGGTGTTCTGACCACTCAGATTTTGGGAGTTTGCCTAAAGCTACCTGACTTTCTGACTTGTCCTTTTTCAGGGTACAGACTGTAAGCAGTATGTAAGGCTGGAAGGGTGTGATAACTCTGAAAAGGGTGCTTCAGCAAAAGCTAGGCTCAGAATAAATGTATTCCTTTTGCTACAGGCTGGAAAGGAGAGGTAGGCCTCAGGCAGAAGCTCTTGTCTCACTGGAGGAAGAGGGAGGAGGGGAGGACATGACTTTCTTCGTGAGGACCCTCTGTCCTGTGGGACCTGATTAGTTGGCTGTTCATCCCAAGCTCTTCTTGAGTCTCATTCCTCCAAGGTACAGCAGCAGTTGAAAGGCCTCATCACACTCTCCTTTCCCCACATCTTTCCCCTTCTTTGCCATCTCTAGTGATATGCTGCTCATCTGTGTGAGGCATAAGGGCAGTGTGACATTTTATGCAATCTGTTGAGAAACCCTTAGTCCAGAAAGCAAAAGTTAGTTGTTCTTCAAACATCTTCAAACCAAAACACAATAGGGATATTTGGTTCTGGGAACCAGACTAACTTAAGTCTAAAAACTGCTCTGAAACATACCGAGTGTAGTTGCAGGATTCTCAGCAGTTAGTGAGAACTGCTTGAGTGTACTGATCAGTTCTTGTACTGCGCTACTTGGTAATGTAGGTAATAGTCAAGATCACTTAGTGTGGCTATAGTGTCAGTGTGCTTCTGCTAGCAGAGCTCACTTGTCAGCACTCTTGTATTGTTATCCAGCCCCATCCGGAGCAGAGTTGGATGACTGATGTTACAATTAATGGTGACTTCTCTATATGAGTGACAGCATTTGTACTGAAGCCGAAGGAGCTTGTGGAGAAAACATACCAGAGTAGGCAAGACTGCTTGCTCCCCCTGACCTGATTGTCTTGTATAACTCCCTATACTTCTGACTTTTCCATGGGAAACATAACTTGTGTATCTGTGTTAAGGTCTGATACCTTACCTTCACAAGGAATGTTTTCTTCATTTGATTCATCTTTCTTACCTGCCTCTGGAAATATTAGTTTCAGTAACTTTTCAACAGCATGGTATAATTAAATTTTATGTTAAAACAAACAAAAAACTTACAAGTCCAAAGAATGCACCATGCTTATCTAAATGACAGGGGCAATACAAAGAATGCAAATCAGTGCTTTTACTTGCCTACAGATTACTTGAGAGGAGTTGTATCTAGAGGTTTAAGTTTAGGTTAGTTTCTACATCTATTTCATCCTTTGTTTCTCATTAAGAATGTTACCAAGAAGTTTTTTATATTTTTGTGTGTGTGTATATATATATATATATATATATATATATAAAAAATATGTGAGAGTCAAAATTTTGTGAAGAAGCAGAAAGCCTTGGTTTATTAGTAACAGCAGCTATTACACTTCTATATTTGTTGAATTATTGGTCCAGAATTTTGTCTGGTATGAGTACCATATCTGTTTATTTCAGATATATAGCATGCATTCAGCTTTTATAGTCATATCTGGGTGGTTAAGAGCAAATAACAGCTTGTGTCTTTAGGGCTTGGGAACACTGACCCGAGGCTCTGAAGCAGGCTGGGAGGCAAGGGAGAAGCTCTTGAGTGTGTGGCTGTCTTTGGGAGGGGTGGCAGTATCCAGGTGCTGTGTTGGGCACCTTGGGGAATCATGCTTGGAGGCAGTAACACATGCAAGAACCAGATTGTCATATACATAACCTGCCAGGCGTGAGTATATCCCATATTCTTTTTTGCAACTGGAAATACAGAAATCCTAATATAAGGCTTAAGTATTTCAGTACTCAGATGAATTGCTATCTCTCCTTGGAAAAGTTCTCTCATTCGCTAGTTGGTATAGAAGTATGTGAGTTATCAAAATGGCCATGAGGTGGCATCCTGTACCACAAAATAAAACCTTTTGCATCAAATAGTGATTTTTTTTTTTCTTTCAGTGCTTGCTTAGTCACCCATGTCTGTAAAAGTAGACTTCTTTAAGTGAAGTGCAGTATTTTTATATAGTTGATCTCAGTCAAGAACTAATTATTTGCAGGCATTTTGGTCAGGTTTTTTTAGGATGACTGGATGTATTAACTTACATATACAACTACCCAAACTGTATTTGTGTGATTACAAATTTTTGCATGTAGTGGGTTTTCTTGTTTGTGTGGGTTTTTTTGTTGGTTTAAAAAAAAAAAAAAACAAGCCACTGACATCCCTCTCTCAGGGAAATCTAATTTTTAAGTGTTCTTCAGTTTGAAGACTAGAACACTAGAGTGGCTGGTATTGTTGTGCTCTGTGAATAAAGAAGTGTTTGCTCTTTGTGTGCTGCAAATATAACGTATATCCTACCCCTTCTCATGTCGAAGTAGTTTACAATCTACAAGTGTTCACCCAATACATGCCTCACAATCTTTTGAGATAGGTAAGTATTGTAGAAAAAAAGTCAAAGGATTTTTTTTTCAGAGTGCTTGTGAGAACAGGAGCTAAAATATGAAAGATCCTGACTCAGGCCTGCAGTCAGGGTTGGTTCCCTAGTTGAAGACAGTAGTTAATGTCTTGCATGCAATGCTGGCAGCTGTGGCCAGCATTTCCTAATAAGGGATTGTATTTTTATTTGCTTGGAGCTCTTCCAAAACTTTGGTTCATGCTCAGTCTGGTTTATTCTACTTTCTTTCTTTCTTTTTCCTTTTTTATTCCAACCTCTTAGAAAAATGAGGAAAACGTTTTCTCTGCCCATATTGGAGATACTTTGTTCACACGTGTTTGGCCCAGGAATAATGCTATGAAGCAAGTAGCTGAGGAGAACTGCAGTCCTTCCTTCAAAAGGGTGTTGTCATATTGACAGTAGGACTTACCTACTACAAGGTTAATACACAGTGTTCTAATTGCCCTGGATTAGTTGGCTCCTGATCTTCTTTCACTGGTGACTACTAGACATTAACCTCTCGTTCGTACTTAGAACCATTATCTTCAATCTGTAGAGTTAGTTCGATGGAGGAAGAAGCAGTACCATTATGAGACAAGAAAAAAACCCACCATCCTTGCTCAGCTTTATTACCAGCACCTACCAAAGGATGACCAGCACTATGGTGGGATGACTGTTTGGTATGCTAGGGTGAACATGCACAGGACTGATAATTTGTACAAAGGGTGGAGAGGAAATCACCTCCTTGTTCTTGGTGTTGGACTCATTTGATAATATCCTGTGACTGTTAGCAGCTTTGGAGGATCCCATGTCAACATGTTGTCCATAAGCTATTAGTTGGGGGACCTCTGAAACTTGATGAAACGATTTTTGTTGTTCCAGTCAATGAGCTTTGTGTGGCTGTAATTCTCTAAAACTTTCTTTTGCACTTTTTCCGCATATGTCCACATTTTTTAGAAAAACAGCATATTTATTTTAATTTACATGTCAGTAACCTGTTGATATTAGGACCTCAGGTATCTGTATAGGAGATGGCAGACACTGCCCTGTACAGCCTACCAGGGAAACAAGAACTTCAGAGAGTACAGAAGGTAGGAATGATACACATGCTCCTTTGAAATTGGCATCTGGAGCCCACAAATAGCTCATACTGGAAACCACTCAAAATTTCTCTTTGAAATACCATTTCAAAGTCAATTGTCTTTCTGTGTTTCCCTAAAGGAAAAACAGAAGTGGTGTGCTGCAGTTGATGTTTACCTCTTGTTTCAATAAGACTGATTTTTGGCAAGATAATTGTCTATGTCTAAGACTTCAACCAGCTTTAGAATTTCCATTCTGGGAATACTAAGCTTTGTAGGTCTGGTGGGAAATAAACTGCTTGTGTAGTTCCTTACCCACTTATGATTTTGGTTTTTATCTGCCTGTACCCATGTCCTCCTTCCTGGAAAATCTGCCTATACCTCTGTTACCTCTGCTCCATGTTTATTGGTTTGTGGCTTTTGCTGACGTCCTCTCATTACAGGTATTGGGAAGCCAAGAAATGGAGTCAGCAGACGTATTTGAGAATTGACTCTCAAATGGGCCATCCCCATCAACCCTGAATTCCCACTAGGGACCCACTCTCATTAAAAAACACAGTTGTCAGAAGCAGTCTAACTGCAATAACAAAGTAAAGATAACTTACCCTGCTGTGATGTTTGCATGCTCTGTTACACTTTTGCAAGTATATTACTGGTACCCAAGCTACCTATTTTAAAGCTATTGTGCTGGAGGTGGTTATGATTGTTTATGATGGTAGTATTTTTATCAACAATACAACTCAGTGCAAACAACCTCGAGAACAGATACATATTTGAAATGAATTGTGCTCCTGGCCACAAGAGTTGATATAAAGTGGCCTTTCATATGAAGAATGAAAGGGATATGCCTTTTCTCACCTAAACTTGAGCTGTAATAATTTAGGAAAATAGCATACAGAAGCTTCTGCCTAAAGGTGTTGCTGCCTAAAAGGAATTATTCGGTTGAGCTTTGTAGACTGTACAAACAAAGATATTAATATAACTTACATCGGGACTTTCTCCACTGGGGAAGGCTTGATCCTGCAAAATGCTGACCCCTTCTATTAAGACAGTGAATTCTTGGAAATAGTAGGTATTACAGGAATAGTAACTTGCATAAGAACCTCTGGAAACAAAGTAAATGGCAAGGCTGTTTTCAGTGGCAGGTCATCTGTGTACCAAACACTTCTTCCTCCTAGGGTGATGTGCTTAGGAAACTATAGAGATGCTGCAGTGACAAGAGAGGTTTGAGCCACAAGTCTAAACACATAAATAGTTCACACCCCATTACTGCTGTGGGGTAGCACTCAGATGCAGAACTGTGAATTGAAGCAGCTGAGGTACAGACATGTGTCCTGGTCTGATGTTGAGGGGGATGAATAATTGGGAGCGGTAATGTCTTAAATGTCGCATGTTGTCTACCATTTTTTCTAGAACCCCAAACTGTCATAGATGAGAATGTTGCATGCTGCAGTCATGTACCATCTATTGCTGCTTCTTGGGCACACAAGCATGTTCCTGAAGATCCCCGTGTCGATATCCCAGGTTTGTTAGGTCAAGAGATTTAACTCTCTTTGTTGACAAAGCATCATACTGTATTGATTTTAAGCAAGTGATATCTTGCATTAGAAGGAGATTGCCCTATATCGCATGCCAGTCTAATCCAAATAAACTATTACCTTTGTAGCAGTCTTAATTTGGACATTTCTCTATCAGATGTATCAAGCGCTCATGGATTTCAGAATCATGAAGCTTTCATTTCAGCACATACCATGCACACTACACACCATATCTTCATCCCAAAGCAAAATATTTCTGTAGTTATTGACTCTTCTGATATACTGTTTAATTAACAATAAGAACAAATATTGTTCCAAAAAGCAAGGAGCTTATGTTGATTCCTGTAATTACTTCTTAAACAGAGGGAACATTCATGTCCAGCTCTCACTTTAGAAACCACAGGCACAGCAGTCTTGAAGTTATGAGGAATTACCCTGATTGAATGGCATGAAAAGGAATGGCAGTAAAGGTAAATTGTGAACTTGTATTTTATTTCTTGATCCCTAGCACACAGAAAATGTACTGTTGAAGGGGCATGGATGAAAGTCTTTTAGCTAAGTAGAAGCGAATGCTACGCAAAGTGCCCTGGGCACTGAAAAATACTCATTTTCAGTGTGAAACATTCCCCAGTGTGAAAGCTGTGATACTTATAATTTGAGGTAGGCCAGGCTAGTGAGTCACCTTTCTGGCCGGAATTCACCATGGATGATTAACGAATGATGTCCAAAAATCAGGAAGGCAAAGGTCCACTCTCAGACCATACAAAAGCCATCTATTTGGGCTGAAGGTTTATCCACTACGGGGTGAAATCAACATTTTATCAAACATAAGTCTGACTTAAAGTCTGTCTGATGATTAATTTCTGCAAACTATCTTTTACTGGATCCCAGTGAAAAGCCTGTCAGGTCATTTATAAATTGAGGCATGCCAAACAACTGTTCTTTTCATGGATAATGGCAAAAAAGCAGCAAGTGAAAGGGCTACAATTGCAAATTTGGAGCAAAACTAAAAGGATCTGGATTCCTTTCTTTTGGCTTGAACTTTATTGCAGGGATTTCTGAAAGTAGCTGAAACTTCTGCTAAAGGGAAACAGGGTCTGGTCGACTCCAGCTGAGGTGCACATTACACTGCTTGTGGCATCTGATCTCCCTTCCCCAGAGGACTAGTTCACCCTATGGGAAGGCAGACAGTGGTGATGCCTCCTGTCCTCCCTCTGGTCTATGCCAGGAAAAAAAGCCATCTCTGTATAGGAGTCCTGGCAGGGGATGTTCTGTGGGGACACCCAGAACTGTTGTGCTCTTTAGTTACCCTGGAAACAGCATCTTCCTTTTTGAGCTACTGCTTTGCCACAGATATTGATGCGTTCCGCACTGCTGCGGCTACATCTTTGCTCATCACCTTTCTAACTAGGTTTTCACTGAGGCAAATCAGCAAGCTAAGCATAAACTTTCTAGTGGGTAGGTCAGAGTCCTCTTGCATGTTTTCAGCTCCTCTTGATTTCAGTGAGAAGGCATGCCTGAGAAGAATTTGTCATTTAGTACACAGATGTGAAATAAACTATCCCTAGTGGTTAGTTCCCCTCATAGATATCCCTAATAGTTAATAGATCTGTTCAGATCAAGCATTCACCTCAGTCTTTTTGTTGTCCTAGATGTTTTGTCAAGTATTCAGAAAGTCTGTCTGTAGCAAGAAGTATGAAATTCAAATCACAGAAATCCTCTGCCCTTGATATAGTTTTTGTGCATTGCCAGATCTCTTTACTGCAAGACAGAGTGGATGCCCGCGGACATTGTCTGGTAAAGAGCTATTTGAGATAGGTGAAAGATTGTGTCAGAATGTGTCCTAAAAATTAAACAGTATAGCAGTTGTATGATAGTGCTTGATCCCATTCCCTGGCACTCTTTGGTTTACTAATACAGATGTAGCTTTAAGTCCTGCAAGACTAATAGATGCATCCAAAAGGCAGGTGCATAATCTGATGATACCAAACCCATGCTGTCTGTTTTGTTATAAATTGTCTTCAAGTTGCAACTTCCCATCAAGCCTTTGTCAACAACTCCTCTTGTAGTTATCCTGGTATCTCCTCCTTAGCAATGGTCTCATAAGAGAGTAGCCAACTGCCTCCTTTTGAAAGGAAGGGGATTCCTTTGACATGAAAGTGTGTTTTGATGGGTGATATGGAATAGCATTGATGTAATAGAGCTGTGCTAGTGGAAGTAGAAAGTGCGCTTGGAGATTGTGTACATGGTATCCTGCAGCCCTCTTACATCATCGTTTAGGGTCTTTATAATTTGCTGGCAAAGAAGTATTGTTGCCTTTTCCTTTTGCGGAGTCTGCAAACAATAGTAGCTATCAGATTCTAAGATGAATGTTTAATCAATTGGACTAACTTGTGAAAGGGAGAGGGCAGACCTTTCCTTCCACTTGGTTAATCAACTTCTATGAAATCATTTGTATGCCAAAAGGAGTAGTATATAATTTAACATCTGAAGTGTTCTGCTATATATACATTCTTTCTTCTAGAAGGTAGAATAGATGTTACAAATGAGGAGGCTTTGTGCAAACTTGAGAATTAACTGGAGATTAAAATGAAACCAGAAACATTCTATAATTTCAAGCCATACTACTGTCCTGTACTTTGAGTACTGCTTCTTAAAGCCAATAGGTCTTATTCATGTTAGGGTTCAAATTGGTGTTCCATTAACTTTAGATAGTTTTGCACTATTGAAGAGAGGTTTAGAACAGTAGTATACATTAGCCTTTCAAATCAATTTATTAGATGATGTTCTCCAGGTAAATAAGGTAAAAAAAAAAACCTTCTTAAATGGATTAGCAGTTCCTGATCCATTTAAACACTGATTCAGTGGAGCACCTAAGTGTGTACTTAATTTTAAGCACAGCAGTAGTTCCCTTTCAATCAGTAGGACTATTTGCATACCAAACTTTAAGGAAAAGTTCAGGCACTTTTCCAAATCAGGATCATAAGAAGGGTTTCTTTGACATGACAGCAAAGTACGTTAATGCCAGCCCTAGTCTTTTATTAACTATTTCTCATCTTTATCCCCTGCTTGTGCAAGCTTTTCCAGCCAGTAGATTGAGCCTGTACCTGTCTGATCCTTTCTTAAATAGCTTAGTGGTCCCTTTGGGCTTAGCAAAGCAGTGTTTTGTCACACATTTCACCCATCTCTGTCCTTCAAAATAATCAGGGTGTTGTTTTTTGTTTTTTGTTTTTTTTTTCCCCCTCTAGTGTTATTTGACTTCAGTGAAGTTACAGGTTTGCACTTGGAAACAGAATGTGTTTTTTGACCTACTATTTCACCACAAGAGACTTGGTTCTGAGGTCAATTAAATATATCTACTATGACATAGGGATAGGGGATCTTCCATCATGCGTGCCACTAGTTAAGAATCAAAGTCAAACAGGAATTGGACATTCTGCAAAGCTTCTGACTCCTGTGTCCTGTAGGCGAGTCTCTGGCCTTTTCCAATATATTCTGTGTTATTGATCTCACTAACATTTGTGCAGTTGCCTGCAGGCTCTGCTCTGCAGTCTATTTTCAGGTTTTCCCATAAGTCGAATGCCTGATTAGCTACTGTTTGTGCCTTGCATGAAAACTGATTGCAGCCTTAAAAGAGAGACAAACAGACCTGAGCCATTTGAGAGCTGTAGTTAGTCCTCTCTTTGAAGGTATAGCAGCTTATATAGGAAACTGTTCCAAAGTTCAGGGAGGGTAATAGAAAGGCATTGAATCTCATTAGTCTAACGGTGTTGCGGATATGTGCAAGCGTGGACTTATATATGGGACAGTACCTTGCATGAATATTCCCTGTGCTGTGTCCATGTGTTGCAGCCTTGACTACAAAGTTCTACTTCCTCCTTAAATATAGCTGTTTGTAGGGAAATTGAAAGATTGTTAGAATGAAATTACAAGCAAGAGTAAACACTGGCATTTCACACTCTTTATAGAAGAGACTTTCAAATCTGCTTAAGTGATTTGGATGTCCAGTTTGTCTTCCTTTTAATGGGAACCAGTCATCTAATATCTCCATGCCCATATGTGTGTGTATAATATATGTATATAAACACATTCTTTCACACATGCAGTGTATGTAAACTAAAATTTCCATATAATGGTAGTGCTCCTATACTGATGTCTGTTTTATTTCAGGAGGAAAAAAAAATCAAACTGAATAGATATTTTATTGTTTCTAATTATAACTCCTCTTACACTGGAAGTGATTTTTGTTTGCATGAACAGCAGAGATGAGAAAAAGCACAATATATCTGAGCAAGTTGCAGTAAATTTAGTCTTGCTAGTGTTTAATAAAAGGAAAAAACACATGGAAGAAAGTAAGCGGAAGAAAAAGTTACTCAAGTTTTGGTATAAAAGTCTCTTAAGTTACAAAGCTTTAGAGGATCATTAAAAACTGTTGGACATAAGAGAGCAGAGAGGAATTCTCTGTCTGGCAATGAACCTGCAAAAATGAGCATCAGCATTATGCAGTGACCAGCCCCCTTTATTTATCTATAACCTAAGTGGTATCACCATCTGATTTTAAGGTAGTGAGTTTGATTATAGGTTCTGTAGGCCAGGGCTTTTTATTTTTACATGTATATAAACTACATAGCCTGATGGTGTTTTGTCTGGACAACCTAACTATTATTACACTTTAGAAGTTTGGTGTGTTCTTGGCGCTGCTTGCGTAGTGTGAAAGACACTCCACTCCAGCCTGCTTCACTGAGGCATTTAGTTGGGAGACTCACAGGTAATTTGATAGTCTGGGTCAACGTCTGATAAGCCCTAAAGCAAAAGAAGAAAAACAAAAGATGATACAGTCAAGGCTGTATCTTGTGGGACTGCAAACTATGGACACATAATAATCCAAAATACATAGTCTCATAACCAAAATATGACAAGAAGGGATCAGCCTAAAGTCAATTTTCTGTGTATGTACAAAAAAGTAGTTTAGGACACTTAAAGAATTGAAAGAAGAAGCAAGAAATCAAAGCCTGTTTTCTTTTAAGCTGTCTTGTTCCACTTATCACAGTCTTAATATAGTCTGAATTTAATATCTAGTATGTATGTTAGACTTGCTTGATACTCCCTTCTTCTCAAAGGTTTTATAAGCATGTTACACCAGAGGGCAGTAAGAATCTACTTATGCTTAAAGCTGTTTTTGCATCAGAAGCATGCAATTGCCTGTTTTCTCCCCTCTCCTCTTCCCCTCTATAATGATATTCAAAGGCTAGATAAAGATGATAGTGGGGAGCTGCCACAACTGTTGTCACAGTCTTTGTGAATGCAAGATCTATGTTTATAGATCTGTTTCTAGAGACTGAACTGATTCTATAGATGTGATGTACACTGCAAAGAATTCGGGCCCAAGTTGATGACTGAAACAGCCCTTGAATTCTAGGCAGTTTTTATCTTGACTCTGAATCCTTTAACACTTAGTAGAGGGGGAATGATGTGATAAACTATACATTCTCAAGCATGTTTTATTTGTCATTCACTAAAGTATCTTCAGCCTTTCCTGGAAGGAGCCTTTCCCTCTACCCCCCAGTACAGTATCTAGCATCTATAAAACAGAGTCTTTAAAAGTGCATGCATTTGCAGGGGAGGGGAGAGCCAATACTGCAAAGCAGCATCAGCTGGAAACCTTTCAGATCTATACAACACAATAGTGTCAACAGTACCAGGATTACCTCTGCTCTGTGTATCTCCTCTTTTTATTCCTCACCCATGCTCAGCATCTTCTGTCAGTGCTCTGGAGCCACTATAGTTCTGTTGGATTTGGTTGCCATTGCCTCCTGTCGGTTCAAATCAGTGTTCCAGTACTGCAAGCCGTTTCAGTAGGTTTGGGGTTTCCCTCCTGTCCTGGTTTTATGTCTTTGAGGGACATGTTCATGCACCCTCTTCTTTGGCTCAGTGAACTCAGGTCTCAGCAGTGCATGCAATAATCTGAGCACAGTGCCAGTTCATGGCTGAGATCGGCAGAGGCTTTGGAAATTTGCTCCCTCTCCTTTGATTGGAAGTAGCCGAGGTCTGAGGAGCTTCAAGACAACATTGCAAGGCTCTTCTTTCCCCCGCCCCCTGCCTTTTCCAGGCGTGTGAAAGTGTACGTGTGTGGGAAGGAGGGAGCTGTCACTGCAAAAGAATTGTTCAGAAGAGTGGGGGATTTACTCATTTCCTAGTTTATTGGTGAGGATCTGTCTTACGTTTTGCTACACATAAGATGTATTTTTAACTTTTCTCTCTGATAACTAGAACATATGGACAGATGGATTTATTCAAAGATAGATAAAACATACTACTAATTACACAGACTGTGCATAGGGATGCAGTGGACATGGCTGTCTGTAGAAGTGCATAGTTCTCACAGTTACATTTGTTAAACTGAAATGTGGATATGTGGATGTTAGAATACAGGCTGTGGGGTTTTTTGTTTTTTTTTTCCCTCTTGCCCATACACATGTGAGGGAAATGTTGAAATTGGGACCCACCCACCAGTCCCATCCATAGAGGACAAAGGCAGGCTGCTCACTGTGTGATTGTTCAGAGCTATCCAAGGGGTGGGAAATGCAAGAAACAACAGAGGTGAGATGCAACTTGCAAAGACCCCCTATATCCTGTTCTGGTGCCCTCCTTTCCCTATTACTGAGATTAAGTGCCAGCCAAAGTCCCTTTTTGGAAAGATCACTGTCTTGTAGGATAAGCACCAGGAGGCGAGTCAGGGAAATGAATTATTTAAGTCTTCTGCTTTGGTAGTGTTTGTAGCTTGCCACATTGTCATAACTCCAGCCTTGCATTATTGCAACTCTCTATGTTCAGATGACCCCCTTGTGCCCTGTTTGTGTGCTTCAGGGGATCAGGGAATACTCGAATGTCTGCCTGCTTCTCTGAGAATGACACCCAGGATGCTCTGATATGGAAACTGCCCGCTAGGTACCATGTAGAGATCACTGCCTCAGCGAACAGATCCTCAGCCCGATGTTAGACAATGATTTTTGATAGCTATCAGTCAAGGGCAGATCCTGTCCTCCTTTTTATTGGTGAACAGATAGAATGACACTGTAGAAGTCAGATTTGCTCTAGTGCATGTGAGATCAAAACAGAACCCCTAATCTGTAAACCAAGATTTTACATAATGAGATAAATGCTTCTGTACATTTTGCTGTCTTAAAACTTAAGTCCATATCTTCAGAACACTTTGATATATCTCTTGCACAGAAACACTTTAGTTTTTTAGGCTAAGTCACTAGCACACGTGAAGCTTGGGTGTTAAGATGCTGTTATAAAGAATGGGTATTGTAATAATGTCCTGTCTGATCAGGGAAATACAAAATCTAGACTCTCTATACTTTTGACGTTAAATATCTCTACAAAATTCCTCTTGGAAACTGGCTTCGCTGTGCATAACTATAAAGATTGCTTTAACAAAACTATAAAACAATCCCCCAAACTGACAACTCAAGACATCAGTGACATGACTGAAACTGCAAGTTAGTTAATGATTGTTCCTCTAAAATATAGCTATGTGGACAGAAAATGTAGTCATGTATTGAAAATATATTTAAACCCAATTTTCATACTTATGCCTCAAGGAACAACAAAGGGCATAAAACACTGTGTAGTTATAAGAAATCCTTAAATATGCATTGCATGGTATAGTATTGCAGTTCCACCAGGAGATGTGAAGAGTGCAGCTTGAAACAAACCTCTGTTCTCAGCCTAGCCTGCTGGGCAGGTGGGTGCCAAAAGGCTATATTCTTCTGTGGGGTGTCAGAAGACTGATTGATTGATTCATCATGTGAGATGTAGTAGGACTACACAGACAGAAAAGCATAATTTTGGATTTAAATTTGAACTTACTTGTTTGTTGGTATAGTTTTTTGGTGCGAATATTTGCACTGACTCTGTTCATGTCTTTCTAGGGGAGACCAGAATCAGTGAAACAGTGGAGGAAAAGTTAAATCATGTTGTTCTTATCTAATTCAGAGCACTGCATATGCTGCATGGTATGTGGTAAGGTAATTCCTCTCCTGTAGAATCACAGTGCAGTGGTACTTTGCTTATGTTCAAGTGCCTCTTATTAACAGAAAATGTTGAAAATAATCAGCTGTTCAGAGGACAACAGCAAAATTACTTAGGCAAAACAGCTGAACATTTTCAAACAAACAAGTTTGAAAAATTTCTGATCCAATAAAATGGAAGCATTTCACACAAACAGATACATTCTATTAATGCTTGGAGAAAAGCTTTTGAACCTTCTTAATTTGACAAGTCAAAAGCATCTCATTACAATTATTATTATGGATGTTTGCATATGACTTAAGTCAGAACAAGGTATTTTGAAAGGTAATTTCAGTATTTTCTTTTGCCCTTTTTTGTATTTTTAATTGTAAAGTAAACTTGAACATTTTGACTTCTTCCAGAGAGGGTTGAAAGTCTATTTTGAAGTCAATACCAGCTAAAGCCCTTTGGTCAATATCTTGTGGAGGTACTAGGGTCAGGTCACCACCCTACTTACTTTCTAATGGAGGAGTTAGGAGGAAATAGAGAAACAATCACCCTGAAGCAGCACAGCCTGTCTAATCTAACCTTGGTCAGACCTTTTATGAACAGCTACTTTAAGGTGCCTACTTGTAGCTTATTCTGAACCAGAAGCTTGTTAGAAATGTTAAAAATCCTAGTGCAGGGTCTTGGGACTCCATCACCGTCAGACTTCCCCAAATAATGGAAGTTTTGAATTTTGATCAAGTCTCGTGGATATGGAAATCTGAGGAAAGATTCAAGACGGATTCAAGAAAGACAAGATTGATCCAAATACAGGGGGAAAGAGCTTGACAGCAGTAGAGCACCCAGTTCTTGAGGATCAGACAACAGTGTGGTGGTAGCCTCGTTACATATACTTAAAACTACAGTAACCAAGAGGAAACAGTCCTACTCTTATAAAAGGAGAGAGGTGCTACATTACTAAGTAGGTCCTCCTGGTTCCAGTGTCTCTGAGATCCATAGTCAGCCCTCTTCAGAGTGGCAGGTGATGAAATAGAATTGGGAAAAGCAGGAGTGTTTACCTGATTTGTCCTACTGGGCAAGAAATAAGGAATTTTGGCTCTGTACCCATCTGTGTCATTGTTTAGGCTAGTTGCCTGCACTCAGTTTCCCTCTGAACAGTTAAGTTCTTATCTGTCCCAGTACACTCTCTGGTCTGCTCCTGGCAGGGTCCTGAGATGTCTTTACAGAGATCGGACTGTAATATTACTACTTGGATCTGTGATGGCAGGATTCATTATAGCAGTGCCCATAAGCAAAAGCATTCAGGCCGTAGTTTGTCACACAGGTCACTTGAATATCCTGAATAAGAAGCTTCTAGCACATCTTTAAGAAAGAAGAAAGTAGCAGTACAGTTGCTCCTTTATGTTCAACAGATGTTTCCCAAACCAAGTAATAAACTCAAGATCAACAGCATGAGTTAATCTTCCCTGAAGTTACTCCCTCTGCTGTCTTAGAATAGTTATGATTATTACTATTACATAAATATGTAGGGGCTCCTGGGATCAAGGATTCATTGTTTCAGAGACTGCAGTACATAGGGCAGGAGGGACCACCTGATGCTAAAAGATTCAACCTAAATGAAAAAGACAGATGAAGGAAGACTTGCAGTGTGCTAGAGTCATGTATTATCTCACTAGCTTTTGTTTAACAGGCCTTATTCTGAAATACAGTTTTCACTTTGCCCTTGCGTTAAAATTCTTAAAAAAAAAAAAAAAAAAATCCTTTTAGAAGAAATTAAGTAGAAGCTAATGGTAGCTTTGCTTTGAAATCTGCTTATGCTTTGCATAACATAAAATCCTGCCTGTCTAGTTTAGACGTCTGCTTAGTTCTGTGCCACCTTGTATGAACATAACAAGCAAGACTCAGTCTTAAACAACAGAAGGTCAACTGAATTCCTGTTAATCATTTCTTTCAACTCACAGGAAGAAAAAAAGAAATCAGTGCAGAACAGAAAAACACTCAAATGGGGACTTCTCATGTAGTTTCATAGAGCTGAAACAGAGTAAATTCAGCCTGGTCATCTACAGTCTCTACTTTGGGATCAAGTACAGCTTTTTCCTATTCCCAGGAGAGAGTTCACCTCACTGTGGACACTACTGTGGCTGGCAGGCAGCATCTGGCAGCTTTTCTAGCAGCTGCAAGGAATCTTTCAGCTCTTCAAATGAGCGCAGCCAGTAATGACAGTCCATATAAATAAATGATTCCTGGTTTTTTTGTTTTTCACAGCCCATACTTCAACAGCTGGGAGAACTTCTATGGATTTGAGACCCTAATCCAGCATCCTACCTGAAAATTAGCCAGCCTGAATTCTGGGAGCAGTATAGTCATGCTAGCAGGTTGCTCTAACACTCTGTGCTAGGGAGGTCATGCATCCTACCTCTGTGAGATTAAATGGGGTGCCAAGCCAGCATGGCCATAGAGGTTTGGGTGACCCAACTACCTCAGGCAGAGCTAGCCTGGGTGCCTTCATGCAACACTACATCATGTATGTGTGTGTTTGCAGTCCGAAGTATATTAGTTTGTGTGGCTGCCAAACTGCATGCAATAGTCATGCTGAGCTAGCTACCTGCTTTCACTTCTAGTACATTTTCACTTTTGTTGCTTTTCAGATCAGTCTCTGATCTTGAGTATCTGCAGCTTGTTTTTTTTTTTCCTGCAGAAAAATATTAGTTTGAATTCACCTGATCTTAGAAAGATCTAAAGCATCACTGAGTCAAGAGGGCTTTTTACCCTGAATTCAACAGACTTTGGGTGAGGTCCTAAATTTGCTTGTATTATATTTTCCTTAGAGTCTAACCACACTCCTTATATTACTTCTCTTGTAATATTTCTCAGCCATTGGTAGCAGTTGACAAAAGTTCCAGTTTAATACTGAATGTGACTGTCATTAATGTGCCATTTACTCTCTTTCATATCACTGAAGATGCTGAGGAGGAGGGGCCTGGAGACTTCCACCTTTTTTCATATTTCAGATTCATATTTATTCTCACCCTGTTAACAGTGCTTAGGCAGATTTTAGCTTGCATGACCTGGCTCATATCTGAGACAATTTGAATACATTTTGAGCGTAAATTGTGTGTAAATTATTTTCTATAATCTAAGCCTATATCAGATGCTTCTCTTTCATCTGCTAGTGGTATGTCTAAAATGAAACAAACAGCAATATCAGCAACTAAAATTAATTAAAGATTTGTGCTTTAGAGACCCAGACAGTAGATTACTCTTACTTCTGTTATCCTCTGCATGCCTATAGATTTTCTTTTTCCTTTCAGCATTTGTTCCTTTTCATTTTATTGGCAATAGATGCTGTCATTACTGTTACTGAGCAGAGCTCAGCAATTTTTCAAGGATGCTGTGCTATATTGTGTTTTCTATCCCAAGATGGAAGTCAAATGTGTTGGTAGAAATTTAGCCAAATCCAAGAGATGCTTCCTCAGGAAGAAATAAGATGCAGCCAAGCAGTAAAGGTATAGTTCCAGCCCTAGTTGAGTTCAGTACTCAGTAGACACTAGGAGCCACTGCCTTTCATTGAGGTTTCTGTAGATGCTGTAGCTCCCACTTCCCTGTGCATGATGTTTGTCTGCATGAGATCTTAGGTACCAAAGATTGCTGTCTCCTCCTATAGAATATACAAAATAGATAAACCCTTTCCTAAATCATTAACAAATAAAGGATTCAGTACTCCAAATACCTAGGGCTGGCCAAAGTGCTTAGTGCTGGATCAGGTCTCTTTGAAGTTGTAGCATCATACCTGATACTTAGTGTCATGTTCAGAAGTAATGTCAGGAGCGGACCTGAGAATGCTAAGTGACTTGGGAGCTTGCTACAGGCCCTCTGTCTCTCTCAACTTCTATGGTTGAGAGTGAAGGTGCGCAGCACTTTCCAGGATTAGACTATCAATAATAAACCATTTTAAACATCTCAAAAGTAGTGCTGTGATAACAATCTAAGTAATTAATTGCATTACTTTTAATAGATCCTTCAAATAGTGCCAAGTCAGTGACATCTGCTGCAGTGTCGTAATACCTTCAGGGAAGAATATTTTTAACATTGAGATACCTCAAAAGGCAGGCTGTAGATGGACTGAAAATGGCCATGCAGGGGATAAAATGTTTTAACAGACTGTTAAGCTCTTCTGCCTATTGCTCAGCCAAAAAAATGTCCATTCACCCACTTACTGGTGGATGATTTAATTAGGACTTGTTTTTGAAAATGCAAAACCTGTCTCAGATGCACTTTGTGTTTCTTGGAGAGGGCCAAGTTCTCCTCTACCTTATTCCTGATTCGTATCAGTATTAATGTTGCTCATGTTAGCATAGTTATCTTTTATACCCAATGATGAATCAAATCCAGGGGAGGTCTCATCCTCAGCTCATATAAATAGGCTAACTCTAGAGCAAGTAAGGGCCCTGATTAATACCGGCAGGGTATGTGGTGCTGGAGTTTTTACACAAACACAAGTTCACTTGCTGCTCTGGTTCTCTTGGGAAAATTTTATTTTATTAAAATAGAGTTTATTTACTGACCTTCCCCAAGGTCCATTTCCCCAAGAACCATTTATTTGTTCATAAAACAATTGTGTTCATTAACAAGACATCTTTAGCTAGGATGTATTGTGTTCCCTAAAACACTTTGTGCAGAATTCATGAATCAAAGCTGGACAAACCAAATATCTTTTCAGTGGATATGATCTCATTATCACACTAACTGTTCATCCCTTGAGATGGATAGATTATGGCTGGCAGCTGCTGCCCTGGAGACGAGTACATCTATATACTTGAAAGAAATGGAACCTTTTCAATAAGATATTTACTTTTACATTTTCATGCTTGTGTCAAGTCACAGGGTTTGGGTTGAGGGCCAGGCTTACTCCTGTATTAGTGCTTGTGTCTGACCTGCTCCTGTTCAGTGGACCAAATGTGGAAATAAATAGTGACCTAACTTATGATCTTGCTCCAGTGAATCTCAGGAGGACTGGCAGAACTGCAGCCTTGTACTATCTCTCTTTAACCCTTCATGACTCTCTCCTGTATCGAGAACTGTGCGCTGCAGGGGCTGTGCAGAGCTGGTGGTGTTGGCTTTACGTCTGTAGAGGACCCATATGCCTGAGGTTTTTCCAGGAGCCTGTCTGCTGCCCCTCTGTACTGTGCATATAGCAACGGTGAATTACAGATCCTACAGTGCTTTAGAAAGAGAGAGAGGGACAGAGTGCCAGATGGAATTTTCATGTTTAAAAATGTCACCACTTAGAAAATAGCAGAAGAGGAGCCTAAAAACAGCGTGGAAGAAGGGAGGATTGTTCAATGGGTCTTTGTCATCTCTGTGGCATGGAAATAGCTGGCAACAGTGCTTCAGTGACTGGAAACCTCTATGGTCATTTCCAAGATTGGCTGATGGCTTACATGGAAATTGGGCAAATAAAGTAATTTTTCGAAAGAGCACTTCCCAGTTAATTTCTCCTCTCTGAATGCTGTTTCCTCAGTAAATGACTGTTTTATTGCCAAAATTTACTTATTTGGCTGCATTATGTGTACAATCTTCCTTTGCACATAATTTGTCTAAATTTCAGACTTTTCCGAAGGACTCCTGATTTCCCCTGATGTAGGCTAGACCTGCTGGAGTTCAGTATCTCTGAAAAAGGAGGTTTGCTATGCTCCTCTAAAGCAGCAAGTGACAAATCCAGCCTCTAGAGTTTAAATCCAGAGCCAAAGCTAGGTCACATCAGCTCTGATGCAGTTAAGCATTTAAGTAGGTAAGTGAGTAGGTAATGTCACTACTCAGAAACAGAGCTTTGATTTCACTGGAGCTGTTTTCATGCTTAAAGTTAAACATGTCTATCTGCTTTGCTGATCCACAGTCAATATCGCAGAAGCTCAGGTGAAATGAGCACTTCCATGCTGCTGGGCTAAATTGTCCCGTGTGTGGATCTGCATTCAGGTTGATGTTACATGGGAGCTGGGCCTTCTGGGGAATGGGGGCTCAAACTTACTTCTGCTTTATTTACCCCAGATGAAGGGAGTGGATATAAACTCACATGAGAAGGGAAATATGCTGGCTTGGAGATACGGACATCCTTAGGGATTAGGACTGAAGATCTAACAGTGAGGACTGTGTTAATGAAGCAAGGCCATTTTGTAAATAGGGCCTGAAAGACTTAGGCTGGGCTTTTAGGTAGAAGCTGTGGGAAGAGACACTGGGAATAGTGTGAAGTTAGGGGTGATGAGCCTGATGTTTTAGAAATAAGGGCTGCCGGGGTCTGCTCTGGGTAGGGTTTCTATTATGTGGCACCCAGAGAAGGTGACACTGTTTTTCTTGCTGGGAAGGAGGGAAAGGGATGAAGCAAGGAAAATGAGTCTAGTGAGGAAGATTGGAATTCCCTCCTAAGAAAAAGTCTGTGCCTATCTAGGGTCTGTAGTTGAAGAGTGACTTTTGTTTGTTTGTTTGTTTTTCCTTTCTGCTGGGACTTTGGTACTGGAAGTCGTAGATCAACATTAAGTTAACCAAGCTGGGTTGTGTCCCTTTGATAAGGAAACTGGGCATGAGTGAACCTAAGGCTAGTATCAGTCATCCCTCGCTCTAGGAAAACTTGTCTCTATTCAGTGGAGTAGTAGGCTATGCTTTACCAAGTCAAGTTGGTGCAGTTACCTTGCTATGTGAGCACTGCTATAGCAGTTGTGGTAATCACCGTATCCAAAATTCTGCTAAGCTAAGTGGGGAAAAAAGTACTTTAACATGTGATAAGGAAATTGTGTTTAAAAAAATGTGAGCCTCCTGAAATGCTGATCTGCTGCTGAACAACTATTTTGTGTGCTGCAGATAGCAACTACATTTTTAAAACAGGGAGAAGGATGAGCAGTGGCAGTAAGAACACTCAAAAGAAAAGCTGTGCCGGCAGAGGGAACAGAGACTGAATGTTAGTATCCTAATCTCACAGGCACACAATGAGCAAGAAGTCTTGCCTGAGATTACAGGATTAAATCCAATAGATTAAAAAAAAAAAAAAAAAAAAAGATAACCCCCCCTTTTCCATGAGCCTTCATCTGAAACAAACTTTATCATCTGAACCTAGTACTTCTGGCATGTTGTGGCTGAAATACAGCAATTGTCCTTAGAACAGATTAACAGATAAACAAGAAAAAAAGGTTAACCATCATGTAACTCTGGAGAAGGCTCTTGATGCATCTGTCAGAGGTTAGCAGATACACTAGACTATGACAGCCAACACTACAGAGAGTAGACTGCTAAGAGGACTGTCTTCTCCTTTTGACCGACTATCCACCGGACTAACTGGATATGCATAAAGATTTTAGTGCTGGTCACTAGTCTATTGAACCTGACAAGTACTTTCCCACCATGTTGTAGAATACTAGAGGAAACAGAGCTCTGAGAGGCAGGCATGATTTCAAAGAGTGTTTCCACTTATTTTCACTTTGGCAGCTGTGGGCCTACGGCTTTTTCTGTATCTTACATAATAGACCTAAGTATTAAAACCTTCCTTTAAAAGGATCTCCTGATAGAAAGTACAGATTTTGGTAAAACTACAAAAGTTGATTTTCTAAGGGTCTATTTTAATGCCCACTGGAATCCATAGAAATGTTTCAACTGACTTTGGTGGGTACTGATGAAACAAATTAGGCTGTTTCATGGAAAACCCGGAGGAGAATGGTGATGATGCTATATAAAGATTGTGAACAAAAGCCATTGTCTCACTAGCATCAGTAAATGGAGGGAAAAGATTTTTTTCTAGACAGTCTTTCTTAAAGAATATAAGGGTTAGTGAGAAAGGTAGGCCCTAAAGCAAAAGAATTTATAAGAATGAGTCAGAGCTTTCAGCAGGACCTGACTCTGGCTGGAGTTTTCATTTTTGTGCACAAACGAATGTGGAATACACATCAGCTAGTGAAATCAAGAGTTATATGCAAAATAACTAACCATAGTGGATGAATTTGGT
This sequence comes from Apteryx mantelli, assembly GCF_036417845.1. Taxonomy (NCBI): domain Eukaryota; kingdom Metazoa; phylum Chordata; class Aves; order Apterygiformes; family Apterygidae; genus Apteryx; species Apteryx mantelli. Next base: position 40,524,738 of record NC_089980.1, on the reverse strand, counting down.
ATGTATGATGGCTTAATTTTCAGATCTGCAGAATAAAATGTGACAATTCAACCTTCAAAGAAATGCAATCATCTTTGTTTCAATGATAAGTACTCTGTGGGAGTTAAAGCACTGATTAACTTATAGCCTGTGGATTTCAAGGTTTCTGTTGTGGGTGACAGTGAAGAGTCGCTGATAATGAGGTTAAATTTCAAATGGAAACCAGGTGACTCAGGAAAGCTGAACTACAATGCTGCTTTTTGCATTGTGATCTCTGCTCCTCTCAAGATCAGCTTGAATAGGCAGACCTGGGAGAAAAGCAGCAAGTGAAAGCCAGTTTTTCCTTGCTCTGATACAGAGCAGGAAAGCAAATTTTACCCCCTTCATTTCAGTTTTTCCATGGTTGCACTGCTTTGGCAAGGAAGGTACATAGAGCTCTGTTGTTATTCATCCTTGACCTGCAAACTTTTATTGGTGCTTTTTGCTGATGTGGGCTCTGTCTGCAGCAAGCTCCGCATCTTTCCAGAGCCACAGTGAAGTCAGGAGTGCTCAGTGAAGCCAGAAAGCTCTATAAAAGTGCGGGAGAGTCCTGTGCAGAGATTTCTGCTACCTTAGGGCCTTAAACACTGCATAAAATGCAGAGTATTTGCCACACACCAAGTAATTTTGTGTTTGAACATATTTCGGCAGTATGACAAAGACTAGAAAAAAATGCTGCTCATTTTAATTAAAGTGGTAATTGCTAAGACAAAAAAAAGGGACTGCTGCCTTTCTTGTATGTGTTACCTACTTAACTGGCATGTCTCCAAAATCAACTGTTGTAGAAACAAATGTACATTTTTGGAGAAAGCTGTAGGTAATCTAAATCACATACTCTGCTATGCACTCCCACTCCACTCTGTCAAATTCCTTTCTGAAGTGATGAACATTCAAGGAACTTGAATACACTGTGGAGGAATAAATGCCACAATTAATTAAAAGAAAAAAAAATTGATGAAGCATGCTGAGCTGCAATTTTCCAACTTGTGAGTTAGATTTCTTTCTGAAGCTGTTGCATTGGTTTCCTCCATTCTCTTCCATTCTTTTCTCTGCCTGTTGAAGGATGAAATGAGCCCTTGTGGACAGAGAAGTCTATGACTTTAAGTCCTATTTTATGAATTGAAGTGGGTCCTGATTTCTGCTTAGAGTTTGTGCTGGCCCTCTACCAAGTAAATTTCACTTGTTAAAAAAAATACATCTTCATTTCTGTTTGCTGCATATTAAATTTGGGTAATGTTCAGTCCCAACTACTTCAGTGAAGAATAGTTTTGTTTTTTATTTAAACCCACAACTTAACCAGTGCTTGTGGATATATCATCCTTTTCTTTCCTCTTTTGTTCTTCAGCTTCATTTTAGCCCAATTGTATGAGATGTATGATTTTGTATGAACGTTTTTCTTGTTCTGTTTTTCTTTGACTTGATTTGCTAACAGGCCTTTGGTAGATGCATGTGAACTAGCAGGATGGAGTTGCCAGGCACAATATCATGGGCAAAATCCCCTATTCCCTGCCTTTCTGTTAACCAGTATGATGCTTTTCAGACTGATCTTTAAGTAATTTTTCTAGGGTTTTCCATGAGTAGCTTTTATGGGCAGTGATGAAAGTCCCAGTTCATAGCAGGGTAAATTTTGAGAGATGCAGAAAAATTCAAATAGGTAGTGGGGGCTATCTTCCAGCAATAGGCCAGGGACACTCTGCAGAAGGGGTGCACAACCCCACACAAATACTCAAATAGAGGCAACCATTTCAGTTTCTTGTCAACTGTCTAATCCTGACGCTACTTCCCAACAGCTCAAGGTCAAGAAGTGGAAGGCAGTTTGTAGCCAAGATGCAAATCAAGAAAAACCAAAGGGTCTTTCGTGCAGGATATGGGAAATGCTATGTGTTTCCTTCCCTAAGGATAAGTAATTACTTCTGTGACCTTACTTGCATGGTCTTTTATAAATGATATAAATGATACTTTTCAGCAGAAGTGGAGAGATGCTAACTTTATGGGGAATGTAGATAGGCAGGCCTCTACGACTGTCAGGAGAGACGTTTGAGTAATATGAACAAAAGCCAGCTTTCAAAATTCAAGTTAGGAGCCTTTCATCTGCAGAAGCTTGGGTTTTTCTAAAGCAAGATTTAAAATGTATTTTTATTAGAATAACTGTAGAGCTCTAATAGTGTTGAGCCAATAATCCTGGAAACCAAAGTGTTCAGCTTACCTCAAAAGCCTAGCACAGCACAAGCGGCAGAACTGCGCACTTCCCCACACTGGCCCCCTCCTGGGAGGGGAAAGCATAGCGAAGTCCCTATTCCCAGTGGGTGCTTAGCCTGCCAAGCTGCTAGTAATAGAGGATTGACTCACTGCCACTTGAAATATCTCACATACTGATGTTGTCCAGAACCCGAAGCGCATTACCTCTGCATTAATTGAAACACAGCTTTCAGCAACCCTTATAAACGTGCCCAACTGTAGTGTGAAAGCATTTGTTTCCAGCAGAGATCCTGATAACTAGTGAGATTCAGGAGCAGTGACTGACCTTTGATCATCAGCTTTTGGTTTGGCTTGCTGCCTTGTTGGGAGGAGGAAGGGAAAGTTCTTCCTTTTAAAAGCCAGCTTCATGTCAGTTTCTTGTGTTAACATTTAGTTTGTTTAGCTAAAAATATGCAGTTTTTAAGCTCCCTTTGTACTCAATTGCTTGGCTCCTTTTCCTAATGGTACTTGTAGCTCAGAAGCTCTGTCATAGTTCATACTTAGTCTATATGTGATTTTCATTTAAATGGCTAAGGCAGCTGCTGCGTTTCCAAGTTTGTCTAACTCCTAGCTTTCCCCTCATTTTACCCCAGAAGTGCCTTGAGATTCTCCTCAAGGCTGCCAGAAGCAACCTCACCTCCTCTTTGGAAATGCCTAGTTCCATCTTTGAGGGACAAAAACCCTTTTCAGATCCGGCCCTGGTGCTCTGGCTGTGTTTCCCTGAGGGCTGGAAAGGTAGGATCATGCAGGCTTGGAGCTGCTGTGCTCTTTCGCAGGCATTAGACTTCTGAGTGAACCGTGGCTGTTGCACTTACCGCTCATTCAGGACATATTCTTGTTCAGCCTCCCTGGCTGCTTTTTCTGATTGTTTTTCATGGCAGGAGGGTCAGCTGGCATCTATTCAAATCGAGGTTTTAGATTGCTGTCTGCTATATGACCTGGTTCCTCCTGTGACTTGGGAGTAACTTACGCAATCTGAGCTTGACTCCATGCTTTGCTCTGAAATGGTTCTGATTTAGCCTGATTATACAGAACCCCTTTAGCCAACTACTGGTAATGTAGTTCATTATTAGTGAGAACAATAGAAGATAAGTATCTTTGGTTTCCGCCACACCCCAAACAAAACAAAAATGAAAACTTACTAACACCCAATAAGGCAAGCTTAAAAAAGGAAATGCAGAAGGGGGAGCAAAGAGGTCACAGTATTTATAGGAAATAGATGTAAATTAAACATACAAATTCATCTGAGGACAAAAGATAAATCTACAATGGCAGCTGCGCACTTTGAACTGCATTTTTTCATGGTGCAGTGCACCATTACACAGTAGGTTAAATAACCACAATATAAGGTCAATGGCCCATTCAAGCATGTGCTAATTTCACGCTATGCTATTGTTAATAGGCAAGATTTAATGGAAATTACTCTTGTTGGTATCTAGTCCACTAAACAAATGTTAGATCATTTTGATCTGCCTTGTTAGAGGATCTATTCATTGTTTCTGGCAATTTTCTTGTTAGAAAATTAGTCTCATCTGTAAATACTAACAGAGATGTGCGCTGCTCTTTCTGTTGTTCTTGCCCTCTGCTTTTATTTTCATGTTTTCTGGTGTGTGACAAGGTCCATATAAGTAGATGTGAAGAAAAAGAGGAAGAACTGAATCTCTGAGTTGTTTGAATTCAGTTCTGGGACAAGTTTAGAACTGTAACTGTTTTCCATTCTTGCAAATATTTTTGCTATACCTCCTAATGGTGCATTTTGAATCTGCTTTGTTGTAACAGGTCACAAGTCACTTTGTGTTTCACCCTAGCCATTGATTTTTTGGCATCCTGTGTTGGTGACTTCCACCACGTCATCATATATCACTATTTTATGGTTTCCTAGAGAGGGCCAAATTTTGATCTGGTATGAACTGATGCAATTTTATTGGCATTAGCACTGCTCCTTGATTTTATAACAGCATACCTGAGGGATGATTTGCATTGTACATATGAGAAGAGGCTTGTAAAGGACACCCGCCTGGGAATCTCATTGCCCTTATGGTCCTGTTTTGCATCTTGCCTTGTTTGTGACTATTCCCATTAACAATGTGCCTGAACGTTCATTAGGAAACACTGGTGTAAGCACTTTTACCGCATGCCTCAAAATTCTTACATACCAGGCACATGCTTGTTGTTACCTCCAGAGGTTTGACGTGCCCAGCAATAGCAACCAAGCTGTGAAGCCAGGAGGACCTGATTTTCAAAAAAGGGAAATTGAAGGAGGACGTTCAAGTTCTGGATTTAGAAGCATGTAAATGATAGGCCAGTGTGCCTGCCAGCATCTGAATAGCAGATCTGCATATTGTGGTGAATTCATGTTTCAAGTTTGGTCTCATACTAACAACGCTCAGTAGCCCATGAGGTTCCTTTATGGGCCAAAAGCTGGGCATGTGCCATCCTTGCTTTAATGGAGTTTCTGAATGGAGGGTGGTGTCTGGCCTGGCTTTTGCTGGCTTAAATTGTGGTGAGGCTCTGTACTGAGAACCTCTTTTTTTTGGTAGGTAAGCACATTTTGAAGGTCTCCAGCAGGACAGCATTTAACAAACCTCTGCTGGAATGAGCACCAACAGATTGCAAATTGCAAAGTGCATTGTAATTGAATCTGATCTCTGGCTTTTACAGAGCGTGGTAATTGGAAAATGCCTTTCTTTTAAATATACTCCATTCCTAAGATGGTTTCTTTTTGAAACTGTGATCTGATAATTTTTAAAGACGTATCGCTAAAAATAATGTGAAATAAGATTGGTATACACTCCCATTGATACTGGTGGAGAATGGCAAAGAGGAGACTTTGGGAGACTTCCTACTGTGTCATTGGTATTAAACTAAGTCCTACACAGTAATTAACGGCTTAGCAAATATGAACTCAGTCCTTGAATAGCCACAGCCTGAATCCTAAATATCAGTGCTCTGTTCCAGGTTAAAACAGATGACCTACAGAAGGACTGAGTGGAAGCAGTCCCAGTTTGCACTTGGCAGCAGGATGCAGAGTGCTGCTGCAACCACCCTTACAGCCAGCCCTGCAGGGGTGCATCCTGGCAAGTCCATGCTGTCCTGGCTATACGCTTTACACTTCCTTAGTCATAGCCTTTGTCTGAGTGCTGTCAGGCACAGTGGCTTAGCAGTTCTGTGAATAATGATGGAGGTCCAGGATCTTTCTTCTGCCATGAAACTGCAGGGATTTCTCTCATTTTCTCTTCCTATGTAGCCAGGAGATCTAAAGCTAAGATTTGAACCTAAGGAAACAAAGCAAAGCAGATGAAGTCCAGGCTTGGATGCTATCTATCTTTTTTAATGTTGCTGACTTGCTAATTAGGGCATGCACTCTTTTTCCTCCTATGTCCATTTTTTATTCCAATCTCCCTTTTTCTTTTCTTTATTTTCTTTTTCTTTTGACATGCAGTGCTGAATGTTTATAACAGATACATTCGTTACCTGAGTATTGATTACAGATGGTGTGGACAGCCACAAAAAGGATTTGGGGCCTGGAATCTTTAGTGGAGCGCCTTGGAGCTCTACCTGTTTAGGTTATCAGAAAGAAGACTGAGAGCTGACTTGCTTAGTATAAAGTACCTTCATGTTAAGACTGTACTGGTAACCAAAAAGTTCTTGAATTAAGTGGAGAGTGGCACAGCGAACAGGAACCTGAGGCTAAGCAAGCTCAGATTAGAAATTTGGTTATACTTTGAAAAGGTGGTACATCTCTAAAGACAAACCTCCTAGGGATTGACTCTTTGTAACCTTATCTTTAAAACAAGTTTGAATAACTTTTCAGAAGACACATTTTAGCCAAATATTTAGTTAAATAGATGGGGTTTTAGCTCTCTACAGAGTTATTGAGTGAAATTAAAAGGCTTGTGATATACAGTAGGTTAGAAAGGGTGATTGTAATGGTCCTTTCTTGCCTTAGACTCTGTTAATCTGTAACAGACCAATTTCTCACTTGCATGCGCCAGACGAGTGAATATCAAGCAAATTCAAACCTGGGTCTAGGTCTAGACCAACAGCCATGAATTCTGGAAAACTCAAGATATGATGGTGGTAGGAACTTCTGTGGACACCTTTCACCACATCTATCTACCCTTTGCATGGGGGAAAGAAACATTCCCAGTGCTCTCAGATGATGTTTCAGGTAAAAATTGACTATCATCACCTTCTTCTTGTCCTTAAAACAGTTCCCCTTGCTGATGAGAGGAGGACATACCACCACTTCTCTTGTGAATAGTGACTAGTAGGAAATATCCTCATGATCAGGTGCTTTGGAGGGCTGTCACAGATGAAGATGACCAGCAGCTACTGTTCCAAAGGCCAAGTCTCTTTTGTAGCTTCTAAGTAGTTGGAAACTGCTATCCACCTGTTCCGTCTGCCAGTCAAGATGATCATGTTCTCAACTTTCTATTTCATGGGTAGGTAAGCATATGAGAATTTGGCCTATGAATGCAATTATTACCTGAAACTGTGTGGCACCAAGATGTGGTTACAGCTGGGGTCTTAGTTTCACATTTCTTATTCTCTGTAACTATTTGGAATGGCTATGGCATTTGGTCAATGTTTTTCCTTCATAAAGTCCATATGCTGATATCTTCTTACCTATAAAATTTTGCATTGAAGTCCCAAATATTCACTGCTTCCCCAAATCCCACCTTTTTAAGGAAGCACAGCTTGATTAGCCATGTGGCTGAGCAGTGGTGTTTGAAAGAGTGGGAATGTTACTATGATCACAGGGAATTAGATAGGATTATGTATGCATTGTCCATTGTTTCCATTACAATCAAGATGGAGTTCAGCATCCAATACTTCTAGCAGTTGGGTGACTTAAGTGAGTCACCTGAAATTAGAAACCACTTTTAAATTGAGGCCTTAATAAACACTGTATAAATAACATTAGTATGAGGGATTAAAGGAAGAGCGTTGAAGGAATTTAAGGGCATGGGATTGATGGTTCTCTTTACAAAGAGAGCATCACGTTCCTTCAAACCTGTGACCAAATCCCACTGTTTACTCTGCAGTATTACTTGCTCTGCTGTGCCAAGACAGTTGTCTGTTTTGGAAGAGGTAATAATTTCACATATGTACCATATTTTAAGAATGATTGGTTTCAAGGGATCAGAGTTTTATTTACACCTAGGTAATGCTGCTAACCAATAAATATACTTAGCACTAACTTAATTGTGGCTGCTCATGAATACCTGGGGACATAGTTTTACTTTTATGTATTAGCTTGTTAGAAGAAGGGTTCCTTGTGCTTTTAACTTTTTCCCACACTTAAGTGTCAGTGCTGGGGTCCCCCTTTCTATGGTAAAGGTAGAGGTGGCATTGTTCCTCCCTCTCCAGGACACAATGTGTTGCCTGCACGTTTTTATCTCAGAATTCACACCTGCATTTCACTCAGATGGGAATCTGCTGTATTGCCACAAGGCCAACCAATTTTACAACTTCCTCGGAAAGTAATGAAATGAATTATTTAGATTTTTCATTTTGAAGGTTCACTCTAGCCATATAAAATAGATTCCATTTGAATGTGTTTTTTTCTCAAACAGTCAATTTTCTATTAGCATTTGGTCCATAGTTTTGTGCTGAATGCACTTGGATAGAACATACTCTTATAAGTAACTTTTGCATTAAGATCCTTAAAACATACATTTGTTTAACAAATGTTCAATCAAAATGTTCTTTGCTGCTCCTGTGGTAGTGTAGCATTATTATATTTTTACAGAAATGAACGTTGCAAGCAGTTTGTTGCTGAGAAGCGGTTAGGAATGACTGCAACACTAGTCAGGGGCTCTGTTGTGAATTCCTCTACAAATCTGTTATGTGATCCCGAGGAAGTCACATTGCCTGTCTATTCCTGCTTCTTCCCCATGTTTTATCTGCTGACAGTACTCTACTTAACTTGTTTCCTTTGAAATACAGTAAATATAGTATTTTAGGCTCCAAAACTGTAAATCCTTCAACTCATTTTACATGATACTGTTCCAGTTGGATTGGACTAGACATATAAAGAAGAATTTGGTCTTTACCTGTTGGTATTACACATCCTGAGCTAGACTTTCAAAGGTATTATCTTCTGCATGAACAAACTGCAGAGATATAACCTCATGAAGGTGCTTGCTCAAGAGTGTGTTTTTGAAAATCCAGCTCACTGTGTATTGGTATAGTGTTAAATAGGTCCTCTCCAAGGCTATCAACCACATTCAAGTTGACAATTACAAACTCCCATAAGAAAATAAATTGTTGCATCTTACAAAAAAAATGCAAAACGCTCAGATTCACTGCTGATACCACACACCGAAGTATTTCTTAGTGGGCCACTCTGACCAATTCTGTTTAGCAAGTTAATTTAAAAATGCTGTTTATTTTTATCTTCCATTTGTTTGCATGGTAGGAGATAATAGTGCTTTAATTTTAACTGACTACACCATATACCTTGTGCTGCAAAGCAATAATTGCTTCAGTTGATAAAACCTTTCTCAAAAAATTCAGCTGCTGTGTGCAACTTTAAAAATCACATTTTGAATAATTTAAAAAATGCAAAGTTTGCTTTTATTAAAAATTAATTACAGAAACCATTTATCTACTCAGACCTCCCCCAAACCAATCTTTCTTAATACTATATAAAAATTCTGCTCAGTATCCGTGCACTGTATGTGTAAGTGTAAATGCAAAAATGGATCTTCACTGTGTAAACTGGCATGAAATACAGTTCGTTTGTGTACAATATGGCTTACATACAGCCTTTGTGCATACAGTAAAGACATTTATTTGCGTACTTACAAATGGCTCTGTGTCGACCACCACCTAATGTAACCCAGCATACATATATTACAGTAGGCCTGTGCAATGGAAGCAACAGAGTGATAGTTCCCTTAGCTTTCCCTGTAAAGGCATCTACAAAAGGCATTTTACATAGTTTTCAATGGGGAAGGAAGCACCTAAATAGCTGCATAGCTCTGGAATCAAATATATGGCAATTCTGAGATTTTCACAGAGTGCTGTTGTGTATACTTCCCTTTAAAAATGTAGTTGAATAGTATCCATGCCCATCTTTCAGACAAGCCACTATTCTATTGAGCACTGCTGATCATCCTGACAAGATACAAATGCACAGCTCTCGCTTCACTGGACACTGCCATACCATAACGGGTGATGGACTTTTTTGGCTGTGATACCTTCCATCTTCCAATCGATGCTGTGCCACTAAGCAAAAGAAATACAGTATTCATAGGGAGGAAGAGAGCAAGCAAAGAGCTATGCCTGTGTTTCTCCATGATGCTAGCACACAGGCAGGAATACTGACACTTGAGTTTTGGTCCCCACTCTCCTTTTCATGTGATCCAGCATGCTACACATGACCCAGCACCTGACAGAGAAAATGAAATCCCTTTTCAAATATCAGATCCCATAGTTAGAAACGAGCATCAAGTCCTATTCTGTGCCAAGCATCTCCTCGCTTCTGCTTCTTCTGCTGAAGAAGCTATCCCAGCCACTCCTAACTATCGATCTCATATTATGAAGCTAGGTCCAGATTTCTTTAATGGTGTCTTTAAATAAGAGAAAGCAATTTGCTGGGTCTCCTAGGAAGATTTTGATAGGTCAAATGTAATTTTCCAGGTGGGATTTGGCTAAGACATGTAAACAACTGTGTATGAAGCAGTGAAAGCTTTGGGGCCTTAAAATGGCCATCACATAGCATCTATGAACCTCTGTTTTTGTCTCAGATAAATGTCTGTGCATGCTGCTGCTATCATTTAGCAGCAGTGGTTTGAGCATTGTCTCAGAAATGTTACTGTTTCATCCCCTCAACTCAGCTGCAACTTGATTAAACAAGGAGAAAAGCAAAGCTTCCTCTACATTTTCTGAGGCTAATACACTATAAGCATTACAAGGATATAAAATAAATAGGGAGGTTCAGAAATATGTATAACTCTAAGCCTGTTTTCTCTGTGCATGGTAATAGAGGTCACCCATTACACTAAAGCCTATATGTGGCTTAGTAATAGCCTCTTTTGTCTGTGTTGCCCTAGCCATGACTCATTATTTGTTGCACAGCTCGTATTAAAGGCTGGTCCCTGCTTCATTATACAATGTCTTAACCTTACCTTGCTATTCTATCCAACAACAGCCTCTTGTTCCCTTTCTCTAACAGCCAAACAGTGCAAACTCCTTATCTATAAAGCAGTTTAAACAGAACCAACAGCAGCCCAAGTGGATTCAGAACTAACTGATTTAGATGCTTGAGTCTGTTACAAGGCCAAAAATAACTCCCCACTTCTTCTCCTTCATTGGTTAAAAGAGGAGAGTAAGTGGCCAATGACAAAGACACAATTTCCCCTTAGGCAGAGACAAATCTATTTCATGGCAGGAAAAAAAAATAACACGCTCAGAAAATATTTCTTTGCTTAGGCCAATAGATACAGAAATGCTGCATGAAATTTTGCTGAACTGATCGTATCACTTGAATGGCTCACAGACTACATAAATGCATTACATAATTATATTTTTAAACACTGTCCCCAGCTGTGCTGATGCACATAAAAGCTGTGTTTACAATGGACTCTGCACATGTAATTATTTTGTGGCACTAGCTCTGTGCATTTTCTTGATGGATGCTCCTTGGTGCATAAAATTGTAGCTTTTATCATAGATTCTTGAATATATTCTTTGGCTGCTTCAGCTTTAAATACTCCATTGTCCTCGCATGGGTGAATGGGACTGAGGCCTGAAAGAGCTAAATTATAGCATCTGAGGGAACACCTTTACGTCCTCTGGGAGCAGCAGAAGGGGAATACGATGAGTGCTGAAGTTGAGGCACCTGGGTCATCAGAAGCATATGGAGCAGCAGGGCTGGCTGCTCCTGTGGGAGCGGTTTGTTATGCTGTTCCTTGGGATGGAACAACAGCTTCAATCCTATTTGTCCTGCACATGTTCATCCTGACCTATTTAATGCTGTAACAACCCTTTGCTGCATAGGAAGGCTAGGTAACGCTTTATGCCTGTGTAAGTGCATGAGACAAGGGGCTTGAGTACTGGAGAGGCAAACAGAGTCTGTGCCTATCAGGTTGGAAAGTGGAAACTCCTGTGATGATGAAGGCTGGAAGCTGGTGGCTTCTGGCAGCGGGAGGAAGGCTTATTCCTGTGGAACAGGTTCACTGCCATCATAGCTGAGGGGGAGCTGGGAACGCTGTTGAATGCAGTGTCTATGCTGACTGAGCCTCAGCCATGCAGGAACACCAGGAGAAAGTGGTGAGTGTTAGTAGTAGGGGACTCCCTGCTGTGGGGGGGGTGTGACCCTGTGCTGACCAGACCTTTATGGAGGTTTGTTGCTTGCTGGGGGCTTGCATATGGGATGCTGTGGAGAGGCTGCTGAGGCTCATCTGGCCCTCAGACTATTACCCCCTGCTGCTCTTCCATGTGGGCACCAATGGTACTGCTAGAGGAGACCTGGAAAGTATCAAGTGTGACTACATGGCTCTCAGTGTGATGGCCAAGGGCATGGGGGCCCAGGTGGTTTTCTCCTTGATCTTGCCAGAGGGGAGGAAGAGCTTGAGAAGGACAACTACTGCAGGTCAACAATTGGTTGCATAGTTGGTGTCAGCAACTGAGTTTTGGTTTCTAAGAGCATGGAACCCTCTTTGAGGATCAACAACTGGTTGGAAGAGATGGGATCCACCTAAGTGGGGAAAAAGTATCTTTGCCAACAGGTTGGGCAGAAAGCTGGTAACAGGCTGGTAAGAAGAGCTTTCAACTAGGAATGACAAGGGAAGGAAAAAATGACCAACAATCAAGTGAGGAAGTGGTGGGCGGGGTTGGCAAGTAAAGGGTCCAGGGTGATGTGAACAGAAGGCACACTGTCTCATGGGGGACTTCAACCACCCCGATATCTGCTGGAAAGACAACACAGCTAGGCACAAACAGTCCTGGAGGTTCCTGTAGAGCATTGGTGACAACTTCTTGACACAGGTGGTGGAGGAGCCAACAAGGAGAGGTGTGCTGCTGGACCTCGTGCTAACAAACAAAGAAGGACTGGTTGGAGATGTGAAGGTCGGGGCAGCCTTGGCTGCAGTGACCATGAGATGGTGGAGTTCAGGATCCTGCGAGGAGGCAGCAGGGCACCAAGTAGGATCGCAACCCTGGACTTCAGGAGAGCAAACTTTGGCCTCTTCAGGGACCTACTTGGAGGAATCCCATGGGTGAGGGCCCTGGAAGGAAGGGGGGGTCCAAGAGAGCTGGTTAATATTCAAACATCACCTCCTCCAGGCTCAAGAGCGGTGCATCCCTATGAGTAGGAAGTCAAGCAAAGGAGGTAGGAGACCTGCATGGATGAGCAAGGAGCTCCTGGCAAAACTCAACCAGAAGAAGGAAGTATACAGAAAGTGGAAAGGGGGACAGGCCACTTGGGAGGAATATAGGAATGTTGTCAGAGTATGCAGGGATGTGACGAGGAAGGCTAAGGCCCGTTTGGAATTAAATCTGGCGAGAGATGTCAAGGACAGCAAGAAGGGCTTCTTCAAATACATCAGCAGCAAGAGGAAGACTAGGGAAAATGTGGGCCCTTTGCTGAATGGGGTGGGTGCCCTGGTGACGAAGGATGCAGAGAAAGCAGAATTACTGAATGCCTTCTTTGCTTCAGTCTTTACTGCTCAGGCCAGCCCTCAGGAACCCCAGACCCTGGAGGCAAGAGAGAAAGGCTGGAGGAAGGAAGACTTTCCCTTGGTGGAGGAGGAGTGGGTTAGAGATCATTTAAGCAAACTTGACACCCACAAATCCATGGGCCCTGATGGGATGCACCCACAAGTGCTGAGGGAGCTGGTGGATGTCATTGCTAAGCCACTCTCCATCATCTTTGAAAGGTCCTGGAGAGCAGGAGAGGTGCCCGAGGACTGGAAGAAAGCCAATGTCACCCCAGTCTTCAAAAAGGGCAAGAAGGAGGACCCAGGGAACTACAGGCCAGTCAGCCTCACCTGCATCCCTGGAAAGGTGATGGAGCAGCTCATCCTGGAGGCCATCTCCAAGCATGTGGAGGAAAAGAAGGTGATCAGGAGTAGTCAGCATGGCTTCACCAAGGGGAAATCATGCCTAACCAATCTGATAGCCTTCTATGATGGAATGACTGGCTGGGTAGACGAGGGGAGAGCAGTGGATGTTGTCTACCTAGACTTCAGCAAGGCTTTTGACACTGTCTCCCATAGCATCCTCATATACAAGCTCAGGAAGTGTGGGTTAGATGAGTGGACAGTGAGGTGGATTGAGAACTGGCTGAATGGCAGAGCTCAGAGGGTTGTGATCAGCGGCGCAGAGTCTAGTTGGAGGCCTGTAGCTAGCGGTGTCCCCCAGGGGTCAGTACTGGGTCCAGTCTTGTTCAACTTCTTCATCAATGACCAGGATGAAGGGACAGAGTGCACCCTCAGCAAGTTTGCTGACGATACCAAACTGGGAGGAGTGGTGGATACGCCAGAGGGCTGTGCTGCCATTCAGAGAGACCCGGACAGGCTGGAGAGGTGGGCAGAGAGGAACCTCATGAAGTTCAACAAAGGCAAGTGCAGGGTCCTGCACCTGGGGAGGAATAACCCCATGCACCAGTACAGGTTGGGGGCTGACCTGCTGGAAAGCAGCTCTGCGGAGAAGGACCTGGGAGTGCTGGTGGACACCAAGTTAAGCATGAGGCAGCAATGTGCCCTTGTGGCCAAGAAGGCCAATGGTATCCTGGGGTGCATCAGGAAGAGTGTTGCCAGCAGGTCGAGGGAGGTGATTCTCCCCCTCTACTCAGCCCTGGTGAGGCCACATCTGGAGTACTGTGTCCAGTTCTGGGCTCCCCAGTACAAGAGGGATGTGGCACTACTGGAGCAAGTCCAGCGAAGGGCCACAAAGATGATTAGGGGACTGGAACATCTCTCTTATGAGGAAAGACTGAGAGAGCTGGGCCTGTTTAGCCTGGAGAAGAGAAGGCTGAGAGGAGATCTTATCAATGTGTACAAGTATCTGAAGGGAGGGTGTCGAGAGGATGGGACCAGACTCTTTTCAGTGGTGCCGAGCGACAGGACGCGAGGCAACGGGCACAAACTGAAACACAGACGCTTCCATCTGAACATGAGGAAAAACTTTTTCACCGTGAGGGTGACAGAGCACTGGAACAGGTTGCCCAGAGAGGTTGTGGAGTCTCCTTCTCTGGAGATATTCAAAACGCGCCTGGATGCAATCCTGTGCAATGTGCTCTAGGTGACCCTGCTTGAGCAGGGGGGTTGGACTAGATGATCTCCAGAGGTCCCTTCCAACCTCAGCGATTCTGTGATTCTGTGATCAACAAAACAAGGCTGAAGTGGAATCACCCCAAGTGTATGCATGTAAATAGGGAAGTGGCTACAGGACACCGTTATGGGGAAAGCTCTCATGTCTTTACTAGAAAGTCAGTGCACCATAGTGCCTCTGTGAAGTGCCTGTACACTAATGCATTCAGCATGATAAGTCTGTGTGCAATTACAGGACTGCAATCTCATTGGGATCATGGAGACATGGTGGGATAGCTCACAGGACTGGAGTTCTGTGATGGATAGATACAGGCATTTTAGGAGGGACAGGCTGGGAAAGTGAGGAGAGGGATTTGCCCCTTATGTGAAAGAGTAGCAGGAATGCATGGAGCTCTGACTGGGAACAGGTGAGGGGCCAGCTGAGAGCTTATGGGTCAGGATTAGCAGGCAAACCAACATGGGTGACACTGGAGTGGGTGTCTGCTATAGACCACCAGATTAGGAAGAAGTAGATGAGGTCTTCTTCAGACGACTGGAAGAAGCCTCACGTTTACAGGCCCTGGGCCTCGTGGGGGACTCTAACCACCTTGATATCTGCTGGAGGGACAATACAGCAGGGCACAAGCAATCCTGGAGGTTTCTGGAGAGTATCAATGGCAACTTCCTAACACAGGTGATTGAGGAGAGGTGCTCTGCTGGACTTCATACTTCCAAAGAAGGAAGGACTGGTCAGGGATGTGAAGGTCAGGGGCCACCTTGGCTACAGTGACCATGAGATGGTGGAGTTCAGGATCCTGCAAGGAGTAATCAAGGCAGAAAGCAGGATATCACTCCTGGACTTCAGCAGTGCAGACTTTGGCTAGTTCAGGGATCTGCTTGGGAGAATCCCATGGGATAGGGCCCTGGGGTCCAAGAGGAGAGAGAGAGAGAGGGGGAGAGAGAGAGAGAGAGAGGGGGAGAGAGAGAGAGAGAGAGAGAGAGAGAGAGAGTGTGTGTGTGTGTGTGTGTGTGTGTGTGTTCTTCTCACCCCCCCCCCCTTCAAAGATCACCTCCTCCAAGCTCATGAATGGTCCATCCTGGCAAGCAGGAAATAGAGCAAAGGCTACAGGAGGCCTGCATGGATGAACAAGGAGCTTTTGGCTAAACTCAAACGTAAAAAGGAAGTGACAAGAAGTGGAATCAGGGACAGTGACCCAGGAGGAATACTGGTCTGAGTGTGCAGGGATGGGGTTAGCAAAGCCAAAGCCCATTTGGAGCTGAATTTGGAGAGGGATGTGAAGGACAACAAGAAAGGCTTCTACAAGTACATAAGCAGCAAAAGGAAGTCTAGGGAAAATGCGGGCCTGCTGCTAAATGGGGCAGGGGACCTGGTGACAAAGGACATGGAAAAGGCTGAGGTACTCAATCTCTTCTTCGCCTCAGTCTTTACTGGGAAGACCAGCTTCAGAAGTCTTAGGCACCTGGGACCAGAGGCATGGACATACTGGAGCGAGTCCAGCAAATGGCCACTAAGATGATTAAGGGATTGAAGCACCTCTCATATGAGGAGAGGCTGAGAGAGCTGGGACTGTTCAACCTGGAGGAGAGAAGGCTTGGGGGGGGGATCTCATCAATGTGTATAAATATCTGATGAGGGGTGTAATGAAGAAGGAGCCAAACTCTTCTCAGTGGTGCCCAGTGACAGGACAAGGCAATGGGCACAGACTGAAACACAGGAAATTCTGTTTAAACTTAAAAATCACTTTTTTTACTGTGAGGGTGGTTGAACCTTGGAACAGGTTGCCCACAGAGGTTATAGAGTCTCCATCCTTGGAGATATTCAAAACCCAACTGGACATGGTCCTGGACAATGACCCTGCTTCATCAGGGCATTGGACTAGATGAGCTTCAGAGGTCCCTTTCAACCTCAGCAGTTCTGTGATTCTAAGTGTCTGCTTTTTCATTGAGTCTGCTGATGCAAAGTCAAGCAGAACGTGCTCCAGAATTTCAGGCTTAAAGAGCAGCTTTGATTAATATTCCATTTTGTTTGTATACAGCAAGCTCCCACTATTTCACTGTGAGATCTCCCTTGCCTGCTCTCCATCTGATTGTGGAATATCTAACATTTCTTTACCCTAACACAGTAGTTAATGTGTAGGACACAACAAGGGTGACAGTAGGACATCTATCTTTGATCTATTCCAGTGTTCTTGAGTACTAACATCACTGTGAAAACACAGATGCTGGAAGGATTGGTACACATCACAAAATCTAAGAGTTCTACTGCCAAAAAAATAGCATTTGGAAATAAATACAAAAATTAATACAATATCCTGAGCAAAAGTCTCAAAATAATGCAATAGTAGCACCACTGGTAGCTGTCTTTTGTTACTATCACTGCAAAGAACTGGCAGATCTTTCTTATCAATAAGCAAAATGGTTTGGTATTTCACTTCTCATCCCTAGCTAGCCTTAGATATGAGACTCCACAGAGGAAATGCTGGCTTTGTTGTAAGCTAGTTTTTAATGCCAGATATTTGGTTGGAAGTTAGGTCTGCCTCTGGTAGTGGGCAGGTTGAGCTGCTTTGTTATCGTTCCTTGCCATTTTCAGTCCTGTGTTTGGTTGCAGAAGCTGGAAACCTATGCTTTTCAAAGAACGGTTGCACCACATAGTCGTTGCTCTACTGCCAGTACACAGCAAATGGCCTGACTGTTGGTAAACCAGGTTTTCCACCCTCACTTAAATATACTTTTCTACCAACATGGAAATTGTTCAGCTACAGATGTCCTTAGCTTTCCCTTGGTTTGGCATGTTAAGTTTACATACCAGCTTCAAGACTGCTGATGCATTTTGTACCAAATGGTCAGGCAATGGAAGAATAATCTTCAGAGTGGAAAAACTGTGGAACTGCAAAGTTTACTGTATGTTCGTTTGTGCAGTCTGGCCTTCAGATAAACCACATCCCTGTAAGTATACTGGTACTTTAAAAGGAGTCCTCAGATAACCTCCAGACAATCTGAACCAGCAGTGCTGCTAATTCAGAAAAGGCAGCAGACAATGTATCAAAGGCAGTGTGTGGGGGGGAACATTTATGGGGTAAATACCTCCTTGTATTATTCAAATACATGTACATCCTGTTTCTGGATAAGTTGTTATTTTGTTAGGGCTAACATGTGGCTTGTGCAAGTAAAAATAGGGTACATTTTTCGCTGGGTAAGACATTTTTCTTACTAAACTATGCCAGTATTAGTTTCTAAAAGGGCTTATTTTGTTCTGCTTCCTTTATCTTATTCTAGAGAGCCCCTCTGAGAGTCCATCAGCCGTCTAGGCTAAAATATGTTTTTCAAACGTGATCATCTTATACAAATCAGCATAATTCCACATGCTTTGATAGAGCTATGACTTAAGTCAGTGGAGGATCTAACTCCTGGGTATTTTATGTAACATAAACATAAACCCAAGAATTTGTGATCAGAGAAAAAATATTTCTGTATATTACATGCTCACATCATTAGTCTTTCTCATTAGTTGCAGTTCCTTGCTGCAGACACTTGCGCAAGACTTTCATGTTTATCTTTAGGGTACGTGGAGATAAGATTTGCTTGTCTTTTGCAAAATTTTAATGTAACATATGGACAAGAATAAGAATCCACATTGAAGTCAATAAAAATCTTGAAGTTCAACGGGACAATAACAAGCTCTTAAGAACACTATTTGAACCCCGACCCTTGCCTTTCTGTGGCTCTGAGTGACTAGAGGCTTCTCTTTCCAAAAGCAAGAGAGTGTTTTGAGAAGTCTAAGTTCATTATAAATGGTGTCATTGCTATAGGGGCTGAGGTGTCATCTTTGCTGCAGCAAGTCCCTCTTGGAAATGTCCTATAAAGCCTAATAGAAAATGAGAGCTATTTTATGGATTTTTTGGAGCAATCTAATTCCATTCCTGCCATACATCTGAGAGAAGTGTTTTATTTTTTAATTCCATACAGCTCTATCACTATATTATCTGAGCAGCTAAGTACCCAGATTATGTAAGTTAAGAATAATAGAATGTCTGTAAAACCTCACTGCTTACAGCCTTGCAAATTTCTACATTGCTATTCTAAGGTGACTCAGCTGCAGATCTCCCATATGATCTGGAAGAATGCATGGTGGGGTGGGATTGCCGTCCTCTGAAATTGTGTAACATGGTCCTCAGGTGTGGCCTTGCCCTCCTCCTGTGTCCCTGGACTTCTCTAAGTAACCTCTAAGTGCAGATCAGTGGACGCTAGCTGTAGTTCCTGTGATGCATTTTAGTTCTGTCCTTCTAGGAATGTTTACCTTATGTTTTCAAAGCAATGCACTTTCTGATTTGCACAGCAGGAGAACTTGCCTGCTGTACCAGATAGCAACCTCAATATGTACTTTCACAGTCTGTTTCTTCTAGAGAATATTTTTAGCCCATAAACGATGTTTTAAGGAGACTTCAACAAAGTACTATTTTTACAACTTGTATAGCTTCGTAATGCATCACCAACCATATGGCCAAGCATAGTGCATGGCAAGGCTTATTGCCCAGTATGAATGAAGAGCAAGTATTTTATATAGGTGTGTACTGGAAAAAAATGTGTTATTCTTCAAAGAGATAAGCTTAGGACCTTTATTTGTTCTCTTAGCTCTTCCTTTGTCTTCAGTGAGGTTCATCATCATATCCCTTGGAATCTATTTGTGATAGGAATAATGTGGGCTAAGAACAGCCATTTCTACTTTGTCTTGCTGATGGCTGTCAGGAAATGAAATGCAGAGGAGGAGATTCTCACTGGCTGCTGCAGGTTGTGTCACAGAACCGCTGGTAGGTCTCTGTTACTGAGAGATTTTATCTTGTTAGTAGTAAGAACTCATGAAACTGGATGGTTCAAGGAACGACTAATGAATGCTTTATGATGAAACTTATCTAAACTATGTCAAGTGTGACTGAAAATTACCTTTGGAGGGTTATTTGACAGTCTAGGGTGAATAAGCAGGTGCCCTGAGTCCAGCTTACTGAAGAGATGTGTCTTCAATGTAAAATCCACTAACTCAGTTTGTTTCAATTAATGTCAGTGAGGAGAACCACAAATGGTGATGTGGCATGGTGATGAACTACACTCTTACCCCTGAAGTGGCTTCTCCAATTTAGAGCTGGGCCATTTAATGAGGCAGATGATATTGCCATTACTTTGCATTTTCCTCTTCTGTAGATAAATCATTCCAGTCAGATGTATACACACAGCTGTGTTTTGTTTGTTCATGCAGAAACGCAGACTCCAGTTCTCTCAGGAATAGTCCCAGCTACTCAACTGGGACTATGTTATTAGTATAGGCATAATAATATTTAGGTGGGCCTCCTATGCAAATATCATGAGGATTCCCCCTACGTGACACTCAGTTTACAACTCAACCAAAATATGCTTCTTCAACTCCTTGATCCCAGTCTCTGGGATTTACAGTGCTTTATGAGTATCTTTATCTTGTTTTTCTTCTGACAACAGTAGTTCCTGTACAACCCCAATCATTATTTACTCACTTAAGTCAACCTAGTGTATCTACTAGTAGCTCTTTGTAAAATTAGCTACTGCCTTATTATGCCAATGATCATGTCCTATTTTCTGTAAAGCAATGCCCAATTTCCCCATTTTTGTCATAAAATATTATTTTCCATGAAAAAGCAAACAATATCTTTTGGGCATGGTTGCAAATGAAGCAGTGTGTACTGCAGTGGTGGGGAGAAAGAGGATGTTCATCAGTTTTGCTCTAGGGAGGTCTGGAGACTAGGCGGGAATCAGGGAAGTCTGAGTTTTAGCTGTTAATGATTTTTAGTGTGGCCTTTTGTAAACTGCTTCATGTTTCCATTTCATTTTGCTCAAACCTAAACTGAAGTTCAAAATCTTCATTTTTCTAACTCTCTCTCCCCCCTTCCCTGAGTTGTGAGATGGTTTAATGTTTACCTCTGATGCTTTAAACAGTTATAGTGTCAAATTTCCAGGGAATGTATCTAGGCATTCAGACGTGAGAATGAGCTTTATAGAATCACCAGTAAATAAAAAGGCATTTGTATTAATCATAAATTTGAGGTGGGAACAGAATACTTGGTTAACAAACCAGCAAGACAAGCTCTGTTTCATTGGCCTTAAGCTGCTTTATAGTTCTGTTTGTGTATGTGGTACTGATGTTCAGTCTTTTTTTAAATGAGTCACAGGACTGGAGGAACAAAAATATTTGATGGTAACATACAGCAGCAAAACAATTACTCTTTTCATTCTGACAGACATGATAAGCAGAATAGCTAGTTAGAGCTAGAGATCTAGGCTGATAGTTTCTTTCAGTGTATCAGGGATTTTAGATCTGCTTTCAAGACAGTGATATAGAACTGAAATGTTGTAATAATAAAATACAACATTAGATCAAACAATAAAATCAAGCATGCCAATTAGGATAGAACTATTTACACTTATGGAGGCTTTCCTGGTCAGTGACTCCATGCAGTATTCCCACACAGCACAGCCTTGTCTAGCAGCTTTCTGTGCCTTTATCCAGAGGAGACTCCTTTCCACCCTGCTTGCTGCATTGCACCACTGATTTAGTGAAGACATCATCCTCATAAGGATGCTCTTCTAACTCACCTCTGAAATCCGCTTGCTTTTCTCCTCTGACAATTAGGTTTAAATGTGCTGCAGCAAAGTACTCATCCTCAGCAGTCGTATGGCTTTTTAAGTGATAAACTGCATTAGCAAATTCCTTATTAGATAATCTATCAAATGAGGTCATACATAATTTTAGCAGTCTCATCTTGATTTATAACATGATCGCAGCAAATTATGCATAAACAAACCAGCATGCTGGCTGTCAAAAAGTCAGGTATTTTTACTCTGCTAAAAAAGCTATTTCCAGGCCAGCCCAGTGGCCTACTGGTAGCATTCTGCATTGCCATGGTAAGACCCAGTTTGCATTACAGCCCTTAAGCTCACCCCCCACCTCCCATTAAGACTGACAAAGAGATAGAGGCAGGAATCTAAATCCTTGCTTTGCACCTCCTAACACCAATCCTTAAAGGCTTTTATTCTGGCAGGTTTTCCATGCCGCTCTTAAGTAGGAGCATAGGGACTCTAAAAGAGTAAGCTTATGTATAGGAAAATCGTGCCTGTGGGGTGCTGATACAGTTTCCTCATCTCTCCTGTTTTCCCAAGGGAAAAGAGTTAGTGGGAGTGAATCACCAGGCAGTGTTCTGCATGACTGAGACAAAGTTTGCTTCCCAGCTCTGGCTGCTCAGGCCAGTAAAGGCTTGGTTGTCTGCATCCGTGGACGCTGGAGGAGGCAGTGCTGTGCCTCCTGCAGCCATCTGTATTGGGAAGACATGCCACCTGCTCAGCTACAAGCAGAAGTGATGAAACCCAGGGAAACTAGGAGCAGCTCCAGGGACAAATGCTGTTTCTGAACAGCACTTGGCTACCGCCATTGTGCCTCTGGAGCATTCCCTGTGCTCTCTGCATCCTGGGTCTACCCCCTGCACTGCAATTAAATTGCTCCTGGGATCAGGAAGGGACATGATTCCTATCCCCCAGCTTCAAACTTCTTCTGAAAACAGTATTTCATCCTTGAAGAGTTATCTGTAACTGCCATAGGAGGGAGCTGCCATAAATTATCTAGTCTTGCCTTTCTCTTCACCTGCTCTCACTTCGCATTGGCATTTCTCGGGTTTGAGCTGTGCGAAGTGCCAAGAGTACATGTCATCTGCATGTCTCTGAATAAGTTATGCCTCTCCCACTGTACTTATGGCCAACCCCTGTCCATGAAGGACAATGCAGGATGGAACGAGATTTGTTCCTTGGCATTCTAGGCATCTGCGCTTAAACTGTAAAATAAAAAATAAATAAAAATCTTAATAATCTTCCCCAGGAGATATAAAATAGTAGAGTGCTAACTATAGCACTGCATGAAAACTTCTTTAAACTCTTAATCTGAAGGCCTCCGTATTGTCTTTACAAGAATATTCCTGGAGTGAAAGACTGGAAGAAATCAACGTAGTTTATCATAAAGAGTAAGCACAGGGAATGCTTGCAGTGGATGGCACTGCTATTTTGCACACCCTAAGGTAATATTACCTAATCCTATTGAATGAATTTTTCGTGCATGTATATATATACATATAGGTACATATCTGTCATGGGAAAATCCTTTTTATCCTCAGTTGTCGAGCTGCATGTGATGGATTGCAGCAGGGCTTGGAGGAAGAAATTAATGATCGGGGTCTCTACAGACTAAGACTAGAGCACTGGACTTCCCTTCGCAGCCCGTGAGCTGAAATAGAAATTGCAGCTCCTCCCCATGCCAATACAAACACAGGTCTGTTGGCCCTCTTCTTTCCCATCCTTTTACCCTGCCTGGGGCAAGTGGAAAAGTGAAGACACATCTGGCAGTTTGAGCAAAGAGGATGATGAGGTTTGTTTCTTCAGGGCACAAATATAGTGTGAAACATGGGCGAGTGAAGGAGCGACTGGATAGTGCCAGCTCTCTAGTAAAGCAGTGCCACATAACGGAGAGGGAGGAGCAGATAGGGCTAGTGAGCTTGCAGCTTCCTCCAGAGCGGGTGTGAAGAGCCCCTGGTGACATGGCCCTGTGTGCACAAGGATGTGTGCTGAGGGAGGGCAGGGTCTCTGCAGGCACCCACCCCTACAGGCCCTACACCGTGGTTACACAAATCACAGAATCACAGAATCACTGAGGTTGGAAGGGACCTCTGGAGATCATCTAGTCCAACCCCCCTGCTCAAGCAGGGTAAAATGGCAGACTGCAGTCCAGATCTGGGCTGCAAGGGCATATTCCTCAGCTGTCGGTGAGCAACACTGACCAAAGCACAGGAGAAAGTCTGTCAGCAGGGTAGCGGGTACCTGGCTCCAGAGAGAGCCCGTGCCGGGCTGCCATCGCTGCTCCAGTCCCTGGAAATGCATCCATTTTCCCTGCCCTCTCCCTGGCAGGCAGGGGAAGGGGCACAGCTCCCGCAGCCCTCCTTTGCCTCCATGGGGGCCCCTCGGGAGGAGCTGTATCTCTCCCTGGGCTCCAGGTGGTGATTAGGGCCCCCCACCAGCAAGCCGCCCCGGGTTGGCCACTCCTTTGCAAGACCTGCCTCTGCAGAGGTGTTTCCAGCCATTGGCACTGGCGCTGCAGAGACGGTTGCCTGGCAGCACAAACGCTTCCTCTTCCCCATGACAAACATCATCTCCATCGACCCGGACCACCTCCCATTTCAAATATCTGCCCAACCTGGAGAGCCCGTAATGGAAAACGCAGTTTGCTAAAATGAACTGAGCAGCCATGGTTTTTTTTGTTTTTTTTTTTTATTGTTTAAGTGATGCAGAGACTCTTGTGCTAAGCAACTGCCCCACAGGTGATTTTCATCCTGTGCTGTTAAGTGAAATGCCAGTGTACTTGGCAATTCAGCACAGATTAGCACTAAGAGAACAAGCCCTTTTAAAGAAACACATGCTAATTAGCATACATGAATATTTAGCTTTCTGCAAAATTATCAGAGGAAAAGTAATTATGAAGTTAAGCCCAAGGTCTATGCTCTTGTGTCTGGGTCTGTACTTCCTGTTGGAAATGTACTAATATGTCTGATGTGCCAAAAGACGGCAAATCGTTATATCTGAGAGCACAGAGCTGCTCTGGATCTCTGTGGCTTATAAACTGTATGCAATGTGTTTATCTGCTTCCAGTTTGGCACTCAGCCTTGGAGAATGCCACGGAATAGAATCTGTATGATGTAGTAACTCAAATGCTGAATATGACTATCACACTGATCACAGGATTATGAATTTTAGTGACATTAAAATTATGAATTCTAGAGACATCCATCTTTCTTAAAACAAAGAAAAGCCTTATGAGTCAGGCAGATTACCCTCCGGCAGCCTGCCAAAGAGAGCTGTCTTTCGTGGAGATGTGGAGGATCGGAGGAATGGGGAAGAAGCCTGATGCATATCTGCGTATTCAGGTGCGACAGGGCAGAGCACTCAGTCGGGGCAGGGGAAGGAAAGACTAACCACCTGCAACCCCTTAGTAGCCATGGTAGGCATGTGATGGGGCTAGCTGCTCTGCAGGGAGCAGGCAAAGGAAGAGCAGCAGGGCTACTGGACTCGTGACACCTGCACTGCAGGCTGCGGTGCCCTGCAGAGATCTGAACCTGGTCTGCTCAGGTTCAGCTGTGCTGAGCCCCATGCCCCCACAGCTGACCACTGCATTTCCTGGTAGTGTGGGTGTCTTTGTACAGGGGTGCAATTACTTGTAGAGATGCAGTATTATGAGAGCCTCTCTTCCAGTATGCAGGAAGGCTGAAATCAGGGTGGCCTATTAGTTGCTTTCTCAGTCTTCTTTGAAATGGAAGATTTGTCCCAAGAAGGCTCAACCTACATTTAAGTAGGCATGACAAGTGCAGAGGCAGTTCCTGACTGAGGAAGCCAGGCAAGTGCCTGGCTGTTGCTGCTTGACACGATGTGGGACTGAACGTTTCCTGCTGGTGCTAACAGGGAGCACCAGTTCAGTCCTCAGCAACATCAGCCCACCTTCCACCCCTACCCAGGGCAGGGGCATGGGCAAGGGCCCAGGTGAGACAACATGGGGGCAAAATGAGAGGGGCATAGACCAGCTGTGGGGTGCAAACAGACTGTAGGGAGATACATGTCAGGAAGCAGAGTAGCTTGCTGATTTTCAGGCCAAGAAGGAAATCTGTGGTGGGAATTGCCTGAGGGGAGCTGCGGAGCAGCAGGAATGGATATGCTTGTTGAGGTTAGAGAAGGGTGGGGAGGAAGGGCTGCTGTTTAATCACCAGCCCCAGATCTATCACCAAATACGAGCATGAGCTGTCACTGGTGCAGAATGTAGCAGATGGCCTAATTGTTAGATTCTCCCTTGCAACAGCAAAATGATATACTGTTTTTTTAACATCTTTGCTTGGAGCTGAGTGCTAGCCTCAGATACTATGAAGATATACTGTACAAAGGTACTTTGTGCCAGAAATGTGCTCTAGTGATAATCAGGAGAAAACTGTACTTAAAGTGCCATGTAAATATAATTATTATGGACCATTTCTGTTAGTCAGACTTCCCCAAAGCTCATCTGGCTAACAGAGCTTTCCAAAACATCTTTTGCTTGACATGTCATCTGGAAATTATGCCATCATTCTGTCACCCTGTCTCCCCTTGTAATCACCAGGACGCTGCTTATGTATGCACACCATTTTTTCCTCTCTTTTGGGAGAAGCAAATTCTCTTTGTCTTCTGATGTTTATCAGACTGCTTCAGCTGGTTTCTTGGGGATGCTTGACTCAACCATTTCCTGGAGAAAACAGGCCTTAATTTCTCAGAGGTAGCTAGGAAGCATCATAATCTGATCTTTTCTTGTTTGAAGCCTCAGACAGCAATGCTACTAAGGTTGGAACTGCCCTGCTTAATGCTCTGCAAAACCCTAGGACCATATGCAGATATTGCAGAGCTTGCCCGTGTCATTCTAACATCAGGTGCTTGAAACTTTATATTGAAGGTGCAGGGTCATTACTAGTGAGTCATTACAGCAGGTGCAGTGTGTCAGCTCCAACTCTCATCCAACAATAAGAGAGCCTGGAGTGCCTCTCAAGGCTGAGGGAGTCTTTTGGAGAAAACCCTGGTAACAACTTAAGTGGGAGAGGAAACTTAGACTACCCTGTAAATCTGCTTATTCTTACTTAAGTTATCAGTAAATGCAAAACCCAGGGCAAGGATCAGCTTGGACTGTAATTAGTTAGTGAATGCTCTGTTTGTAGATAACAGGTGTTATCTTACTCCCCCCCCCTCCCTGCAATCCACTGGATAAATGTTTTTCAGCACTTTTGGCTGCTGAGTATACCATGCACACTCTCTTCTTGTTAGTCCTTTAAATTTGACTGTGTTTTTTATAAAAGAGATTTAGTTAGTTATCTGTAAACTTTATCTCCTAAGATATTATGATTTATTAAATCTTCTTTAAAGTTTACCTTTTCCTTGCTACCCATCTTCAGAAGACTTTTATCCATGCCATAGATGTTTATGCTGTGTCCTCCCTCCCCTCTTCTCACTTTCTTCATTCCTGTTTGCTCAGAACTCTCCTGCTAAAATCCCACAGCTCTGACACACCATCCCCTGCCACTCTCAAATCCCACTAATTTCACGTCTCTCTTGACATCCAGTTAAATCTCCTTGTCTTCCCCTTCAACACCCTCCATAATGCTACTTGGTCTTTGATCTCATTCCTCTTGGTCCTTCTCCTGCCCTTATTTTCCCAGTCATCCCTCCTTTGTGCTCATTTTATCTGGTTCTTGGATAGTTCAACTTTTTTTTTTCTTCAGGCTCCTCTGACACCTAGATCCTTCTCTCATTTCCTATTAGCCAAACATTTTCTCATTCTGTCAAATTCATCTTAAATCCCTCCTAATTTTTTCTTCCTTGCTAATAATACCCACAATACCCTCCACCACACACTTTCTCTCTCACACACACACTCTCACAGTTGCACTGAGTTGCCTGAGCTGTTGTCCCATGTGATTTTTCCTAGACTCTACCTTCTTCATCTCAGGAATTTGTATTTTTCTTATGGTGCATGCCCCAGAATACAAATACATGAGGGCCTTTTCAAAGAGCAACTTTCACTAGTAAGTAATCATTCATTATTAATCCTGTTGTTTATATGATACATCAAACACTCTGAACTTCCTCTAGCCAGGCAATAAGAGGAATCTTTTCTGTGTTGATGTTAGGGAACAACTTGGCCACTTTAGCTAGGTAAAGATATTAAAATGCATGTTATTTAAATGTAGAGATACTTAAAGTTCCTGTATGCAACAAAGCCATTCCAGGAATATAAATAAGAAGCAGACTGTTAGCATAGGATTTGAGTCTCACTTCTTTCTGTTGCCTTGCACCATCGTATCATCATTGGCTGCAATCTTTAACATCTTTACATTCCTGCACATAACAAACAATAGAGAGTATCTCCCATGTCGCAGAGGAAATATAGCAGCAAGTGCCTCACTTCCATTTTTCAACTGTCATCAAATAGCTTTTATTCATGGCATAGCACAAGTGTCAGCCAACTGGCAAAGACAGCCTATATTAAAAACGTTGGGGATTATTCGTGTCAACAGAGACAACGGAGCTTTTCTCAGCCAGTGGATCTACAGTAGCAGTGGTATGAAAATGCAGCAGGTTCTCTAGAGTAATCTCAAATCTTCTGAATAACTTCAGAAGGAGGCCAATGGCTGACTGTCACTTCCAAGCTCAGTTAGAAAATTTATCTAGCTCAATTAGACAAGAGCTTGGATAGGTGAGAGGTTTAACTGTGTGGATAGATAGAAAAGGCTGTACCATAAACATGTTATGTAGAAAAACTAAGATGATCTCTTAAAAAATGCTCAAATAGAAGATGGTGTTCAGGTTGTCAGCTGGCAGTGGCTTTTGAAGTTTGCTTATGATTACGCAGTTACCAGATAGGTCCTTGGCCTGTTTGATTGTAGGCATTTACTGCACTATTTAGAATGATTTTCATTGGCCATATGGTTTATTTTCATGGACAATTTGTAATTTAGAAATGGATAATTCTTTCTCCTTTTAAAGATTTTTTATTATTATTAGCATATATTCTCTAAAGTTAATATCAGTTTCACTGAAAATACCTGTTATTAAATTTGTTAGGCTATTAATAGAAAGATAAGATGGACACAAGCAATAAAACTGCTTCCCTTAAAAACATCAGGTAAAGACAGAAAATTAAGGAGGCTTCAGTTGTCTTGGTTTAACTGCTAAAGGCAATTTTCCAGTTGGTTATTCCAGACCCATTGTATTTGCTGAAGTCCATTAAATTCTCTTATCTAGCATTTTGAATTGTTGCTTTTAAAACCTGTGGCCTGTTTCTTCTCCGTCTCAATCATTTTAGACTATTTTAATTCTCTGAACTCAATGATGTTATGTTGCTTCTGGTTTTATATTGACATAGATGGAAAATAAAAAAATAAGACCCATGCAAGTTGTCGTGAATAAGGTGACCTGATCTGATCTGACACAGATTTGTGTTCCACTTATGCTCTGGAGAATCTTGAATAGTATATTTCAGTAAAAACCAAATTTCTGTTAGAATATGTGATACAGAAGAACTCCAACCAGCAAAAACCTAAGATGTATCCCATGGCATCTCCATGACAACATATAGATGCACATTCTGCTATACATCATGATCTGGAGACTAACTGCTCTTAGATTTTTTTCAATTTAGGGCTGAAAGGCAGACCAACAGGGTATCTGGCTACAGTGAATGTTGCTTGGATTTAAATGTGGAAACTGCAGTTCATGATTCATGTAGGGTTAACCGGAGGCAATTCAAGCAGCCTTATTAAAGTGGTGAGCCTTGCACTAAAGCTTTCCTTGCTGAGGCTGCTTGGTCAAATAAAGGAATAGGCATTGGCACATCTCCAATGAGTCTGAACAGTCACATGGAGGACATTTGCGGGGTTCTCGAAGTCTTCCTGAAAGGCTGTTAGTATGACTTACTAGCAGAGTTAGATAAGAACCGACAATAATTTGGGTTAATGAGTTATGCTGAGGTTTTTTCCCTATGCATGCAGAACAAAGGCAAGGGCAATCCTGTCTTCTCTTCCACGTAGCGAACACTATAGAAACTCTATAGAAACTCTAGAACTTTATAGAAATACATGTGTTTTCTGCTCCTCGAGAATGCATGGGAAATCAGGTTCAGCAGGCCTAGCAAGTAACATATACAACCTATATTCACAGTTTTTTTTCCAAATGGGCTCTATATTCCTCAGAGGCAAGGAATCAGACTAGGACCAAAAAAGGAGCTTGCCACTCACTCTGTGTGTGTATGGTTATCTCCTCTTTCATAGTCCCTGGTGTTTATTGTGCCGTATTTAATTGCTCCGTAAGTTTCATGTTAAAGCAGACACTAAATGTCCCCGTGTGGCTTACTTGGTTCCCGGAGCAGCTAGGAGCAGGATTTGGGTCACTGAGCAAAGCCCCGTTGATTTAGGCAGCAACCCCATGGCGGGGTCAGGAGAGTGGTTCTGCCCCTGGGGCTGCTCTGCAGAAGGACTGACCCTGTACAAAGGCTGCCCTGCATCTGCATTACCCACTGGTGGCCGCAGTGCACCAACTCCCACCTTTATAACAAAGTTTAAGAAGTGTGATAAGCAAGCATTGGCTGGGATAGTTGAACAGGGAGAAATTCAGTAAATTCCCTCTCCTGGCTTTCTTCATATCGTGTTCTTTCTGCAGCTCCCCTCAACATCTTTGTGGCTTGCATCACTTTCATTGAAGGGTGTGCTGCCTCACAGGTGCTGTGGCATACGAGTGCACGCATGGCGCTTACTGCAAAGCAGCTGAAGTGCTGTAATTTCATACACTAGCTGACTGTGCAGTAACTGGTTCATGTGCCCATTGCCTTAATGTAGATATGATCCTGGCTGCTGCTAGCACTTTTAACATAGTCAGTGGAGCTGAATTAGTGTTCACAGCATTTAGGAAATGTTCCTACTATAAACAGTGCTGTGTGCATACCTGCTGGAGTAAAGCAAGGTTGGCCTTTTTATAGTTATTTCTGATTTCTGAACTGGAACTCAGGAAGTCTAAAAAGACCTAAGTCTTCTTCCACACTCCTGCTATACAATTCTAAGTAAGACGTCTTAAGCCAGTCACCTCAACTCTCTGCTGCTCAGCTTTCCTTTCTGTGAAATGGAGATAACAATATTGACCTTCTTTGTAAAGCACTTTCTGGCTTTTCTTCATCAAATTTGCTACGTAAAAGCTGATTGTTAGTTTTTGTTCTGCTAGAAAAGGTTTTCAGCCTAACAATGGGTGACAGAATGTTATCAGCTATAAAAGCAAAAGTTACACTGCTCTTTACCACTTAGGGATAGACCTTTGCTCTGTTTAGTTACTTATCATCTTTGCAGTACTGTAGTTTAGGGCTCTTTGTTTGCTTTTTTTTCCTTTTTTTTTTTTTTTTTTTTGCTGCCACTGTGTGTGTACATACAACATGTGGTTGTATATGGGCCAAAGATCACTTGGCTTGGCTTAACATAGAGAAAGCAGAGTGGAGCCATGTCAGCTGCCATCAGCTGAGTGACTGGCCTGAAATCTGTCATTCAGCACATTTTCTCCAAATATATAAGAAAAATTAGTTTGTTAATGGACAAGAAACTGAACAGGAAACCACTGGGGGGGAAGCACCACGATCGCTAAGAAATGATCTACCTTCCATTCAACAAACACTCTATGAATGTTTCATGCTGACTGCCAGAGCTTGTCCATACTTTGTAGATAAACCTTTTTTTTTTAACATAATAATGCATATTTCCCTGCACATAGCCTTTAAAAAAGAAAAACTCATTTTTTGTTCCCAGGCTAACTGAAAATGAAGAGCTTTATCCCCAGGCTGGGCAGCACTGGGCAAGGATGGCAGCATTCAGGAGTGCATGAGTTCATGGCAGATGGCATCTGGCCCTGATGCAGCCTAAGTAGAAAGACTCTGAGACAAGTTCCTATTTACCAGTGTTTCCACCTTGGTATCAGCTATGCACATCAGGGAGACGTAGACAGACAAAAAGCCATCACAGGTGATACTAGTTAATAGCCAAGACAACAGCGTGAGCAGTGAAGTCAAGCTCCCAATAGTTTCCCATGGCCTAACACTTCTCATTCTGAGAAGTAGTGATTCTAAATGACAGTCATGTGTATAAAAGTGCACAAAAGTGATTGATTCTGGAGTTTCAGCTTTCAGGTTACAAACCCAGGAAGTGGCAGTAGCGGTGGGGCAGCACTTAAAATGATGATGATTGAATATTACTGTGCTTCAGAGTGTATTCAGTATATCCTCTGGGCTGGGGCAGCCTTGCTGAGGCTGATGTATGGGATGAACTTCCATGCCCATGAAGACAGAATAATTAACCATTCTTTTGTTTACAGATAACTGAAACAATTGGAGCTACACAGGCTCTTTAGGGATCTGAACTGAGCAAGCAGGGTGGTTTGACTGTGGGCTGATGTACCCATTAACGTAGAGATCAACTTAAGCACAGCAATTTCCTTGTGGGATAGAAGACAGACAAACAGGACAGAGAGCCAAGAGGTCTCAGCCCTGGCTCAGGAGCCCTGGCAGCCCCACCCTGAACAAAAGCTGAGAGGGCGGCATTGGGCACAGTGCTTTCAAACGAAAGACACTTGGAATTGCAAGCAAAACTCCCACCTCTTGTTCAACCTTTGCTTGAAATGTTCAAGGAAAAAGGGCTTTGTGCATTCTTCCTTAATCAAGAGGACAGATTTAAAGAATTACCTGACTCCCTCCGCATTCTCATCCTAAGGGACCAAACCCAAATTAACTCTTGCCCCAAACTGAGTAGCTGATATGGGCTGAAAAGAAGAATGGTTTATTTTAAAGACCTTGGAAATACATGCAAGTGTTCAAGCCAGCAAAGAGCTGGATAGGCTATTATTCTCCAATCAATTTAATTTTTAAGACTTATTTAAAGAATGCTGATTTAAATAAGATATTCTTCTGATAATTTCAACAATTGAGAGGATGTAAATTCACATTCATAATGAATGCTATTTTTTCATATTTGATTGCAGTAATCCAAATGATCCTAGTTAATATCAAGGACAAAGCTGGTATCTATTTTTTGATAACTGCTTTGCATAGCATAACTCCATATGGTTAGTTTTTGGAGAACTGTTTTAGAAGATATGTCACTGTGGTAGGCCAGTCCTGGTGGCTAGAACAGGCACCTGCTGCAAACTGAACACTGCAAGGCCGTAGAGCCAAAACTTGCAAGTTCCAGGCTTTTTGTCAGCAAAATATTTGGTGTGACTAAGTTATAAAAATCTTTTACTGCATTGTTTTCAGTTCAAGCATCACCAGTTCAAACTTCAAAGAATAAAATGTGCTCATTTTAGCTCTCTCCTCTTTCTAGCTTTCGCTTTATCCTGTTGTCAGAACTTGGCCAGTCTTATTCTGGTTCCCAGGCTTCCTGTCCAGCTGTACCTTCTCCAAACTGAAAACAATCTTCTTCAGCTTCTCACGGTACTTTGGACTGGCTACCCATCCTCAAGGTCCTGAGTTCAAAAACCCATGGTCTTTAGAGGGTGAAATGAAAACTTTAGTTCTCAGTACTGTACCTGTGAAAATCCTGGGAAAAGAGTATTGAAGGGTTTTTGATCCATGCAACTCTGTGTGATAACAATCCTTAAAACAATTTGGCTTTTATATGGTAATTACACACACTGTAAGTCAATGAGAATGTATAAGAAATGGTATTTGTTTAGATGTGTAATATGATTAATCATCAACATTTCAGAGTAGGGGGTAAGAAGACAAAAAAGCAGATATTGTCTACATGTCGATGAGGCTATTCAGAATAGTAACATTTTTATTTGTTCCACACTGTAATATGCAAATATTTCAGTTCAGCAGAGTTCTAGGTCATATACTGTTTTCTTAAGGTTTATTGAAAGATCAAGAATCAGATTTGGAGAAAAGCAGTAGAGTTTATTGTAGTGCAGATGAAGAACAATACTGTCCTCTGTGATGTTCAGTCTTTCAGCCAGAAGTTACAGCTAGTCAGATGTCACACGGAAATAGAGTGCAATTATATACCTGCTATCCTAATCCACTGCATTGCTTTATTATTAAGTATTATTATTATTCAGATACTATGCTGCCTGCAGTTCATAGATACTGAAAGGAGTTTCAAGACAGATATAGTCAAATGTTCTCAGTATAAGACTGAGGGCCAAAAATTTCAGCTCTATTAGTGATTTGCTCCATGGCTTTGGACAAAATATCCATTTCCCCTTCATTCTTTCTGTAAAAGAAGGCCAATATTTGTGTCTCTTGGGATGTTGTGAGATTAAATTTTTTTTTGTATGCACAAATTCTTCTGTAGATAAAAAGGTCCAAGTCTTATTTCACAATTGCCTTGCAATTACAGTACAAACAGAGCAGACTCTATCTCTTCTAAGAAAGGGATAAACAGCTTGGAACTCAGCAAGTATTCTATCCAGCTAGAACAAATACAATTTTGCAGTCCATTGATTTCAATTTACAATGCCAAGTTTTATTTGATTTTTTTTTTTAATATCTATGTGCCAACTTCCTTTTTTTTCTTTTTAAATGAAATGTCACTGGCACTTGGTCCTCATTATCCTAGCAACATTTTAGGTAAGTTAAGACAAGGATCAGAAGATGAACAAAACAGTACCGTGTGGAGCAGTTTTGATGATGCAGCCCAAAATTGTTTTCTTCTTATTTAACTCCAACACATATGTGAGAGAATTTAGGATTTCTGAGCACATTGGACTACTACATAGCTGTATGGACTAAGAAAGGAGGTCACACACATGTGGTTGAGGCCAGAGCTTAACATCTGTATCCTAGTTGTTATTTAATGACTTTTAGCACCATAATGTTAACAAATAAATGAATGCTATTTGGGACAAATTCTGTCTTCCAGTGTGAGTCTCCCTGTATTTTCCTAATACTACATGGTGACCATAACAGTGTTGCAAGGCATCACACAGGAATTCTCCTTGTGTTGAAAGGCAGATACTGGGACTGGATTCTGGTTTTGGGCCACTTCACCAATTGCACAAGCACCCACACACTCCACCTGCACCAACAGCTTGCCTTTATCCAGTGTGTGAGTCGGTGACCTTGAATATTAGTGTCTGCCACAAAGAAACAGGCCACTGCTGGATGAGCAGAGAAGGAGTCTGAGGCAGGTTGTATGAGTGCCGTTGTCTTACCTAGAGAAACTGGGCGACTGCTGGTGCCAGGGGGATGAGGAGAGGCAGGAGGAGGGAGGGAGGGAGAGAGAAAAGCTACGGCTGAGATATCTTCTGAAATGTTAGAAACAAAGTTGTTGCTGGTAATATAAAGTCTGCACAGTACCTAGGGGTTGAAAAGATAATTTGACTTATTAGTGATTAAATACAGGGAAACTTGCATCGTCAGTGCTCACTCTGACTAGCGCTTATGGGTGAATGGATGATCAGACTGTCAGGCTGTCAACTTTTATGAGCTCTAACTTCTCGGGGAAAGGGAGATGGCCATTTTCCCAACAGTGGCCTGAGCCCTTTCAGTTACAGCCAGTCAAGTCCAGTGACGTCCAATATCAATCTGGCACAGAACTTGGGCTTTCCGAGTACATTTCATAACCAACAGCACATCAAATCCTTTAGATCTGATGACAATCACTCCTTTGTTGCCACATCACTCAGTCACTTTAACCCAGAATCTCAGTCAATTCAAAGAGAAGAATAGTGCTTCAGAGAACTGACTAAATCAGAAGTGCTTTGAAAAATGAACAGAAGCAAGGCAAAGCTGAAGCTCATCACAAAAGATGCTACCATAAATTCTAGAGAATGAGCAAGGAGCCTTAGATGATCTCACAGCACAAGAGGCTGTGTTGCTATTTTGTGTAAGGTTTCTGTGCAGAGGCAGCCTTCAGATCATCCTCAGTCTAGTACTTCAGCTTGCCTCAGGTCTGATCTGTTTGCGTAAAGGTCTGTCTACCAGAATTTTCTACCACTGAAAGCAGGCAAACTTGGGAGATTTAAATCCAAAAGTCTTCACATTTTCCACATGGAATGTGAAAAGGCAGGAGAAGGTTTAGCCTGGAGAAGAGAAGACTGAGAGGGGATCTTATCAGTGTATACAAACATCTAAAGGGAGGGTGTTGAGAGGATGGAGCCAGACTCTTTTCAGTGGTGCTCAGCAACAGGACAAGAGGCAATGGGCACAAACTGAAAGACAGAAAGTTCCATCTGAACATGAGGAAAAACTTTTTCACTGTGAGGGTGACAGAGCACTGGAACAGGTTGCCCAGAGAGGTTGTGGAGTCTCCTTCTCTGGAGATATTCAAAACCCACCTGGATGTGATCCTGTGCAACATGTTCTAGGTGACCCTGCTTGAGCGGGGGGTTGGACTTAGACGATCTCCAGAGGTCCCTTCCAACCTCAACCATTCTGTGATTCTGTATGAGGCATTGGCCTTTCCTTGGTGTTACCTGATTGACCTGCTAAGGAAATATCCCTGTGTAATCTGACAGGCAGGTGACACCTTCAAAGAGACTCTGTGTCAGGGAGCTTCTGCCTATATCTTCTCTAGCATTCAGAGCTGGTGCAGTGCTTTGATCCACCTATGATTTTACCTATTGAATGTGCAAGGAAAAGAAAACTATTAAGATGGTTAGCAGAGGGCTAAACATACAAACATAGAATATTAATGAGACTGCTCCAATTAGCTGGGGAAAGATCTCACAAAAAAAATTTTGCTCTTCTCTGTACAAGATGGAGCCAGTGAGAGAAAAATTATAACTTGATCCTAAATTATTCAAAGGGAGCAAAGAAATAAAATGTAGGCTAAAGAAGAATTCCTCGTAATAACTCGAACCAAAAACTAAAGCATTTGGTTAACATCTGAGGACTGGTAGATTCAGAGAAACAGATCGAAGGAAATCGCATGTCTATATTCTTGGAGGAAAATGTGAGAAGTCACTTAATTTAGTTTTAAGATATACTTGGCATATTGAAAGGAAGAGTAAGTTTCTACACTGTACTGGTACCACCACTGACCTTAGCATGTGAGGAATAGATGGCTCAAGGAACAGGTAAGAAGTAAAAAGAGGCTTTTAAAGTGTTTGGAGGAATTCAGTTATGGAATTTTTTTCACGAGTTGTTTCTGTGTCGGCTGGAGTGCCAGAAAGGCTCAGAAGCCTAGCGTGATCATTCTCATTTGCAGAGTCCATTATTAAATGATGCTTAGAGGCATAAGCTATCCCCAGCTATGGAAAATAGGGTATTGCAGGGTGATCTCTTTAAAAGATCAACATTTGTGCTTTCAGGTGTTTCCCCAGTACTCAGAAACCTGATAAGAACCTTTTATATTTCCAACCGTGGGGACAGGTATCTGAGCCTAAGCTATTCATTTTTAAGAACAAACCACAGGCAAATAAAGGAAAAATAAAACCAAACATGCTTTTAAGTGCATGTCACAGAACTTGTGACGTCATGCAAAAAGCTACTTCTGTGGCAATGGAGTTTAAAATCCAAATGCATTGCTAAAGCTTGAAAGTAATTACTGTCTGGAAGGCTTGATAATCTTGTGCGTGTTCGAGCAAGTGTTTGAACACACACACACACCCTGTCTCAGCAGCTGATTCCCTTTGGGGCAGCTTCAGCTGTGAGGACAAAAACAAAACAAACACAGGGATGGAAAGACCCTCTCAGTCCTCGATATTTTCATTTCAGGAGTTTGCAATATAGTAGTCTATGCAGCAGTTATTCTGCAACAGAGAGCTCTGGTCTAGTGCTGTCAGTCTCACACCCACTGTTCATGAACACCTACATTCCCTTTAAAAATAAAATTGTAAGAGCTCTGGATACAAATGTGCGAAAGTTTTGCTATTTAAAGGGATCTTCTGTAGAAACTATGTCAAATGTGCAGCGCTCTATAAAATGTTAGTGGCACCCAAGATTACTCTTTATACCAATGCTATTTTTTGTGGCCAGTCAGTAGATTAATACAGTTCATGTCCTGTGCTTGTTTACCTGTTCTTCCAACTCCTAGTTTCCTGTGATACTCCACTTTACTACTATTTAGGCAAAAGTATTTCCCAAAGTTGGGAATGGGATGGAAATTCCATGTGTTTCCAGTTGGAAACCTCAGCGGTGGCCCTGCATGACTGAAGATTGAGGCCTCAAGAGGAAGCACTGGAGGTGCAAAGAAAGTGCTCAGGACCCTCTGCTGTGCTGAGGCTGAGCTCCCTGCCTCTGAGCGAAGCTCCAGAAAGAGAGAAGCAGCAGGAATGACAGTGCTGTTGGCAAATACCACCCACCCTGGCAGCACAGCTTTCTTGAAGCCGTGGTATCTTCAGACAAGTGCCGTTGCTAAATATTGCAAGTTCTGAGGGTAGTTGAGGTGCAATGGAAAGGGAAGAGGGCAGGATGGCAGAGGATGGTATCACAGGTAAAATCCCAGGTCTGCAGTGCTCCTTTCACAGGTTGGTGATGAAGTACCTTCTACCTTTTCTCTGTTCTGTATATATGGGCCAATTTTAGTTGGCATTTGTACAATTCTCAGCTTCCTGAAGAGGTTAGATGCCTTCTCCTTAGAAATTACTGTTATTAAGGGGGAAAACAGGCCATTTAACAGGAAATAATGCATTAACACCTGATAGTCCCTTTGCAGGTAAACTGACAGTATGAATGTGATATTTCACCCAGTCTCAAGGCATTAAATATTTCTACTCTTGACTGATGCCAGCTCCAAGCTCTTGTCAGTTGAACCATTAGCTGCTTATATCTAGACATTAAGCCAAATCCTGGCTCCACTGAGGTCAGTCTTACAACTCAAACTGACTTCAGTGGCAATAGACTAATTTAGTTTCCTAGGCAGGGGTCAAATGGGAGAAGTTAAGGGCAGTTTGCTGTCACTTAATGGTACAAGCTCAAGTTAAATTTTCTCATGTCTTGGGACATACTGAAATTCTGTGTGTGCGTATGTATAGAGCACTGATGTATAGTGGTTATGCTGCTGAGAGACCTAGTGTTAGCTACTAAAAGTGATTTCCAAGCTTTCTTGCAAATACAGATAGCTATTTTAGGAACTGAATGACATGGACATCTTGGCTCCTCAGCTGTAATGATGGATGCAGTGTCTTGTCTATCTCATATAGTTTAGTGCTGATATTCTATTCATTTAATTACTTCACCAGAAAAAAGTATTAAATGGTGTTTCAGAATTCTTTATTACAATATATGCATTCTGATAATTACCTTACTCATTCTCTGGTAGTAGTGACAAAAATTTCCTCCCCCACTCCGATATTTCTTGTACGCAAGACTGCTTTAGAAATAGATTTTGTTCATTACCCTTTTTTTATATTCCAATTGCATTTAAATTGATCTCAAGAAGAATGTGAAAATCTCTGTGAAAGTTCTCCTATGCACATTTATATTTTCCCCTTGCTTTTAAGGGAATCCATACAGACTACATGGTTTTGATTTCCTATTGGCGTTTTATTTCTCTGTAATTTTCAGTTTTGGCCACTTTTTAAACTCTTTGTTTTCAGATTCCTACCATTTTGTATGCATATGAAATAAGATGCATCTTTTTTTCATCCTGGACCTAAATTTTAAATTAAACATTAATGTAAACTGTTTCCTCTTAGATTGCATAAGATTATTTGCTATTCAGAGTCATGTCTGCTTTCCTGTGGTAATTTAGGTCTTAGATTTGTTAAAATCACTAACAGTAAATACTGTACCCACTTTTAGAGAATTATTGAATCTGCTTGTATTTCCTGATCTTTCTTCTCATTCCTTTGTTATGATATACATTCTGCCTCTTAATTATTTCCATATGAAATGGCCTTAGTCAAAGTAGCTGAAATAAATAATGTCCATTTAGAAATGTCAGCATTTTGGTTACAGCAGATAACCACGATCTGGTTACTCTCTGCATACAACAGCACTCTTTAAGTAATGTGTTTTGCAGTCTTGTTAAGTGAAAAACAGTAAAGAACAAACATCACAGGCAAAAGGCCACTTAGTGAATGTGATTTCTGCCCTTTTAGCCAGTGATCTTGATCCCATTTTTGATTTCTGCACAGCCATAAAATTTTACTCTCCTTTCAGTATAGCTAAATAATATTAGGAATTAACTTAGCCTCTCTCACATGGATTGTTTTTACAATGTCTTTTATCAAATAACTGGGGAGTCCCTTTTATGTTTTCAGTATTGAGGCTGCTTTATTGAAATATAAATCCAGGCCCCTTCACCAATGCACCAAACCCGGCAGAGCTTTCTACACTTCCACTGCTCAAAACAGGGCTGGATAAGCTTAACTGAGAGGTGTGAAGGATCATTCTGGAAGAGATGGAAGCTAAATATATTCTGCTACAAGATTTTTTCCATTTCTCTCTCCACCCCCAGTTCCCAGAGACTACAATGGCTTCTGCAGGGCTTTACATACGGTGGAGGGAGGCAAATTCCCACAGGTAAAGAGCTTTAGCCCAGTACCAGCATCTCCACCTATAGCACACAGCCTGAAAATGATGCCTGGGTGGGTTGTGAGGAAAAGCACTCTGATCATTTCTTCCAAAGAGAAGTCCTGAGTAATTACTTTTAGGGAAGGATCCCTGGTCATAAGGAGACTCTTTCCTACAGCACTGATCTAGGCCCCTGGGGTGAGCTGAAGAGGGGATGGGATTTCATCTAGACCCCCTGTGCTTAATGCTTGCTTTTTCTTAGCTCTAAGGGGCTTTCCAATTTGGGGAGTTTATTTTCTTCTAAACCATCCTTTTGAGACCTAGCAATCCATGTGCATTGCACAGAAAGCTTACAAGTCTTAAGTGCTGTGGATAGTTCTCTCAAGGCCAGGTGCCTGATGACATGCTTTCAATCTCTTATGAGAGCGTTGCCTTGTTAGTATTTAAGGAGCACAACTCCATAAAAGCACAAAAGAGTGAACAAGTTTCCTCTCATTTGCCCCTGATTTTATGCTCATATAACTCTGCTAATTTCATTTGCATGAGAGCAGAAACAGATTCATAGTCTCTCGGTAGAAATGATGCACATTTCACAGGGCTCTGATCCAAACCAGAAGGCCGAGCAGGAGTCTACTTCACATGCATAAACCACCACAACAGAAGTAACAGGCAAAGTGGTTCTTTTATTCCCACTCTACATTTTTATGCAGATCCAGCGCAGATGTACATTGTACGTAGTGGCCTATGGACAAAGGAGAACAGTAACCAAGCAGCCCTTCCTTGTCTATGAGAGAAAGTTGTTTAGCAGTCTGTTTTTATCTCCAAGTAAACAAAAGGAAATAAAACAATAAAAATGGATACCTCAGTGCTCTAAATTCTGAGGGGAAGAAATTACTACTGGTTTGACAGTTTGTAAGTGAATTACTTATTTATGTAGCTCAATAGATTTCATATTAATCACAGATGAAAGACACATGTTAAACCTGCTTTGCAAACACATGTATTGACTTCTCATTTACTCAAAAATGGCTCAAGTTAAAATTGCTCCTGGTACAGTCACAGATAATCAAGCTGGGATAGCTGAAAGAAATGAAGAACAAATGAAAGCAAACCAAATTGCTTTTAAAAAAAATTCAAATGAATGTGGTATTGGAATTGCTATAAAAGATAACACAAAAGAACCAGCTAAAAGTCATGGCTCAAGTTCAATTTTTGCAAGCAATCATAAATCTTAACTTCAGCAGCTTTGTGCTAGTCTGGGGGCACCAAACAAGCAAAAAAAAAGTTGATCTCATAATCATGTGAGGTTTCCTGTTCCTGTCCCAAATTGTCATTGGTGAAAGCTGGCACCAA
Organism: Apteryx mantelli; assembly: GCF_036417845.1. Taxonomy (NCBI): domain Eukaryota; kingdom Metazoa; phylum Chordata; class Aves; order Apterygiformes; family Apterygidae; genus Apteryx; species Apteryx mantelli. The sequence continues at coordinate 40,483,791 of NC_089980.1, read as the reverse complement.
GAATTCCAGCTGTAAGCAGTGATGTACTGCCAGTGTTTCAACCAGGGTAGCCCACGTTTCTTCCTCTCTGCAGCTGTAACACGGCTTGTGGGTAAAGGGTTCTGTGGCTGTAGAGGAGAAGGTTGTAGACCAGGCCTCTACTGATTTGCTCCCTTGTTGAAACATAAATGCCCTATCTTAGGCATAAGTAAAGAGGGAGACACCTTAGTTTGGCAGACAGACTTTGAAAGTTGTTTCCATGCAACTGTTCACAGGAGTAGGAGCAAGAAGCCTTTATGCTCTCTTGTGCCCACTCCAAACGCACAGCACAGAGACATAACTGCAGGTCTTGCATCCCCCCAGGTCTCAATGGCCTTCATCCACATCATCCTCTTGGGAGAGTGGCTGAACACTTGCTTTTTGGATGGCTGACCAAGGACCATGCAGATGGCATAACAGCCCTTCCTGAAAGATATTCCTAAAACCTGGACTGAAATTCAGTTCATCCCAAATCACCACTCTAGTTTAGACATTCATGCAGAGTTGAAGGACGTGATGCAGCAAAACTGGTGGTTAATTTTCAACACATTTGCCAAAGAATGCAAGCATGTGCTTAAGCACACATCTCCCACTCATATTTGCAGGATGGCTTCCTTAAATGTAATTTCAGAAACAGGGGGATTACGTATACGTTATCTTGGTGCTTGCCTAGCAGTTTTCCTTGGTGCAATTAAAAAAGTCTCTAGAATGTTTAATATGAGTCAGATTGAATTATTACAGCATCATGCAAGTAAAATTTACATCATGTTGAAAAATATGCTTCGAATCTGCTGTCCCATGACTAAAATAGCCAAAAAGAAAAAAATCTTTAGTTAAGAAATCAGAAAACAATAGCTTTGGAGCAAATTTTAGGCATAGAAAACTCCCCTTGAAATGTCTGTGCAGTCTTCTTTTTAAAGAGCCATGAAAGTGTTTGTATTTTTTCCTGCTTCATACCTTTAAAAGTATCACATTCTTTTTTTTTTCAGGCCTAGTCAATGTTGTCATTTATGCAGCCAGAGGGTCTCTTTTAAACACTGTGAAAAAATGTGCTTGTAAAGCTGTGCAAATACTTATTTCAAAAAAGAATTACTAAAACTGCCATGGTTTCAGGGATACAAATGATGTATTTTGAAATGGAACTAAATGTTTATTTACGTGAGAGAGCATTCTAGCTTTGGTCTACTGAGTAAATAATGCGCATCAGACATATACAACTCACAGTCCACTGAATAAAAAGTAGATTTTAAATGTTATAGAGATCTGTGTTTCAGTGAACTATTACAGTTTTAAAGCAAACTATTATATTTCTTTTGATTTTAAAACTCTTTTAGGACTTATTTTAGAAGTAATATAAGATAATGAAAGGACATGATAAATGAGTACTTTAAGCAAGAATGAGGGTGAACTCTTATTGTGCTTTACAGGAAAGTGAGAGTCTAAATGCTGTTTGGCAGATCCTTCACTCTGTTTTCTCCATGTTGTTCAGTCAATGCAGAGGCTTTAGCATGGTCTTAGACAGCCATTTGTGGACTTCCTTTGATACAGAGGATGTCCACAGAAGTAAGAAAGCTGCCTTGTGCCCCTGTCTACCTCCATCTCCTAGTGAAGGAAATAGTGTGAGTGGTTAGAGAGAAAGAGATGTGGTCTGAACACTGCAGGGCTGTGATACTTGACTGCTAGAGCAGCTAGCACTAATTTGAGCAGCCCAAAGGTCACGACTATTTATGCAGATAAAGGTCAATGGCAAGCTGGCATATGGCTGCAGACTATCTTGGTACGCACTTCATCCTGAGCAGTGATATATGCTTCTGCTCCACAGTTTGTCTTATGCAAGAACTTTCAGGCCAAGCTTTGGCTGAAATAAAAGATGTTGGAAACAAATCTCTGCCATGTAAAGTTGCCAAAGGCAGGATCCTGATTCAGATTTTGTGGCTCAGGCTCATCTGTAGCTAAACCAAACCTTTGAATCATTATTCGTAAAAGACAGCCAAATTCTGAACTGTTTGTTCAGCATTTAGTCAGTCCTTAAATGGATAAACTCCTATGAAAGCATACCTGATTACAGATAAAGGAAAAACTGAGTAAGATGCTCAAGATGTGACCCACTGAAAGAAAACCGGCAAAACTCCTACCGACTTCAAGAGAGGTAGGGTTCTACAACTGTTACCGCTTGGAAGAAATCACTTCCAAAGTGCAGGATGTTACAGCACAAGAATAAAAGACATGTTTTGAATTTTTAGAGCAGTTTCAGTTTAGTGAAACAGAATGACTATTTAGGTGAAAAATGGAAGCAGATATACTGTGTTTAGTCTAGTCAGACTCTATTATATTTGAAACGTGCATAGTCACTAAGCATTAATGCTTCATTCATTGTTGTCGTTAGGAAATGAAAACATTTTCTAACCTTCAGTTCCAGCAAGTGTCTGTATAGCTGTACCAGTTTTAAGCAAATTTTTTTTATGTTCTACTGTAAATCTGTCATGTGTCTCTAATATGAAGTGTGCAAAATATTTTGTGAGTTTTCATTTCCCCAACAAAAAGTGATGAGAAAACATTATTATATTGATTTGTTGTATTTAAATATTATATATATGTTTATAATATTTTACATATTTAATTTATTATATTGGTTTTCATCACAGAGGTATTTGGCACTATGGCCTAATTCAGGTTATAGCAATAATTCTCTTATAAGCACTGCTTTGCCTCCCCCAGTAGTTTTTTAACAGGAGTGAGCTATTATTTTGTTATTTTTGTTTGCTAGTAAAGAAAAAAAATGGTAGAATGAAAAACTCCCATGTAGAAAATAACCAAAACTAACTGTCTTCAGACCTGGAAAAGCATTTTTTTTCTCCTGCTATTGCTTGCCTTCAAAATGGAGAATTACCACATTCTTCCTTAATCATTGTCTTCCTAGTTCTCCACACTGTGGGAAGTTTTAAGTAAGACTTTTAGCACTACTTACTTGGAAGCATTTTGTCAAGTTCGTTAATTCCACTGTATTCTTTCTTCATTCTGTATTTTGTGGGCTCAGCTTTAGGCAAACTGAAACCAATCTGTAACAATGGCATAGTCTGTCTAGTGAATAAGCATATTTTATGCATTTTCCCCCAGAAAATGGCAAAATTCTAGCCACTGCTCATTTGCAAGTACTTTGTGAGTTGTATTCCCCAAAGTGAAGAGAGTGTCCGTTGTATACTAAGGTTGGTCACTGTGCCGGCGGACATGCAGCACACAATTCAGACAGTTTACGACCCAGTCAGCGCAGCTGTAAGCTCTGTGGCAATAGGAACCGTGTAGCAGTTGCCAAGGATGAAGGCTTCTGGCCCACATGTGGCAGTGCAGGTGGCACTTGAAGACTTTCTCTCAGATGTCTTCAAACAAAAGAAAAATAAGCCTTGGCAGAAACTGAAGAAATTGGAATATGCTGCATTTTATACTACCTCTTGTAACTGTTATGCTATTCAGTCCCTGAAATCAGGACTGTCCCATAAATAACAACTGTGGGATCTCTAGTAGGCACATTTCTGTTACCTTGGAGCACATATAATTTTTATGCTTTCCCTCTTATTAAGGTATTTTACAGTCTGAAACAAGAGAAAGGCAAGATGCTGCTCATAAGTTGTGTTGACGGCCATCAATTTTTGCACTTCAGGGCATGGTTTTGAAAGGGGATCTCCTATGGTCTCCGCCCAGCCTGCTTTCCCACGTTCTGCATCTCTGAGGACCAGCTTCCAGAATTATATGTTGGTGAGATGAAAACCTGGAGTTATGTTTTCCCTGCAGAAATCCATAGAATACTGTAGGCTAATGGACCATGTTCCACCAGAAATCTTCATAAAATGGAAGCAGTTTTTTATCCTCATTCAAAAAAAAGACGGGGGTGGGGGTCTGAGTCCCCCTAGCTTTCTACTCTTAATCATAGTCTGGAGTCAACTAGCCGTTTTCCTCATACCTCCCTTTAGTCTCCCTCAGTTTTGTGTAAGTGCGCCTGTCTATGTTTTTGGACGCTGGTATCTGTATCATGTTAGCAAATGGTTTCTTCATAGTTAAGGACAGCTTCAGTCTTATAGACCCTCCTAAATCAGCTTCACAATACCTAGCCTTGAGTAGAGGAGCCATGTAATCACCACAGTAGGGCTCTGAACTCACCAAGTGCAAAGCTGAAGGGCTTCTCGAGTGGGTCTGAGGGTTCACGTTAAGCCGCACATTGCTAGAGCTACCTTGCTATCTATGCCTGAGTTAGTTAAATGCTAATTCGGACGTCTGCATTGCCTTCAGCATTGACATAGCTATACACCATGATATTCTGAAGGCATTTGATGAATTCCCTTCTGTTTGGGACTCATACCATCCTGAGATTAAATGCAGTGCTCTTATCTATGTGCTTCCTATTGAAGTCAAAGTGTTGCGAGGAATCCTCTGCACTATTGCATATTAAAAAGACTGCATTCCCAGTGGCTTGAAGAAACTATGCAGTCTAGGTATGAATGGTTCATTCATCATACACAATGGATAAAGCCAGGTGTTAAAACACATACGGGAAGTGTAGCTATTCTCACAACCATGTTTGTATTAGAGGAGGTGTCTTCCACTTAATACAGTCAACAAACCTGTATTTTATCTGAATAGCTGCTACCATCCAGGTGAGGCAAGGTTAGCTGGACGAGCAGTTGCCCCAATTCCTTCAAATTCTCAGAATCTGGATCGTGTATGATCAATATGTGCTATCAGAATACTGGAAATAAGAACTTCTCGTTTAGTGCCTTAAAATTTTGAATATAGCAAAGACCTTTTTCCTTGTTGAAGACTGAACGGGCCTTCCAAGTACATCTGAGTGGTTATATATTGATTTACAGCCTAGTTTTACGCAAATAAGGCATTGGCTGTATGATTTAAAGTGGAATGGGAGATAAAGCCCTTTCTCAGGGTGGCAGGTTCTCTAGCTCTATTATAGACAAAGCTGAAAAAAATTAGACTGATTATGCAAAATCAGTCATGAGCTATTTTCCTTCTATATGTAGAAGTTAGTTAAATGTTAAGTTTTAGCACTCACTCTAAGTAAAGAACCCTTTTTTTCCTTATCAGAGAAATTCACATATACAATTTGCAAATAATTTCTAATTAGGTTGTTCAGATTATTACTATAATCTATATAAAAATGACATAGCAAAACTTGAGGAGGCAAATATAGCATTTTATACTGTTGCACAGTGCTCCATATACGTCATTAAACATAACCCATTAAAGTATTTTTAAAACTATAGAATAAACTGAATTTACACAATATTAAATATACCATATAAAGTAACTGCGAAAATTGCTGGCATATACAGCTCACCTAACCTTGTACCTCAACCTGCTTTTCTAATTTGTTGCCACAGTCCTGGAACTGGACTTATATAAGACTGTATTTCTGCATGAAAAAAATGTACACCACACAAGCATTGACAAATCTATTAAATTACGTACCTGAGAGAGAAATGATCACATTAAAATGTCCAAGTCAGTAGAGCTATACTGGACCATTGTGACAGAGAAATTACAGTCAGTTCTCATTATTGCTCTGTCAGAGGTGTCAAACTTCTAGCCTGCAGCTGCATCCAGGCATTTGATGTATTTCTGTGCCTCACATGGCACATGCAGATTCTACAGAACGTCAGCCAGGCTGTTTTAAAGGAATTCAACTCCTTGTGGCTACAGAGAAAGGACACGGCCTTCAATATCTGAGAAGCTGCTGCTTTATCTACCTGAGACTGGTGACAACCTGTTTGTGAGAGGGACAAGCTCTCCTCTCTCCCATTAATTTCATGGGGATGTTCATGTTAATACCGAGTGATGCCACTTTAACTCTTGGTGTAAATCACTGTTAGTGTAATTGCAAGTTAACTTCACTGCTGATCTCTTCAACAGATGGAATCAGGATGGGGGTGGTAATGAAACCCACAGGAAATGGGTACTGCTCAAGGAAAATGCAGATGGAAAAAAAGAGACACATAAGAACAGGGAAAGGGGAAAGAAATACATCAAGGAAGAAGAGGGCATAGGAAATACAAGGCAGAAAGAGGATTATCTTAATGACCACTTCTTCAACCTGTAAAGCAAACTGAATATAACTAAAAAAGTATGAATTATTTCATAAATGACTCATATCCAATAGTTTAATGGACAGAAAAAAAAGGTATGGTGGTCAGGTTTTGAGACCTGAAATACTTGTACTCAAGTCCTTGCTCTGTTGCAGACTCTCCAGGCCATAATTAGAGAGCAGAAATTTTATTTAAACCTTAGGCCTCATGTCTCCTATTGCCTCAGTGTTTCTGATGACACAGAGGCAGCCAATAGGAAATTCCAGGCACAGGACTTAGACAGAACATATGGTCTCAGTACAGCCCTTCTATCTACTTTTGGACAAATGTCTTAGGACCTGCTCTGCAGAAATATGTGTATACCTGATTTCTATTGATTCACTGAGTTGAGTCGTGGTACCTGAATAACCCACCTGTAAAGCTGGGTGCTACAATATCTTGTCACTCTGAGATATTGTGAGGATAAATGCACATAAGAATAAGGCAGTTATTTAACACAGTAATGGAAAGCAAATGAGTACCATAAAGGGAGAGATTTTCTATTGCCAAGATACTTACAATTATCCCCAAATATTAAGATTAACCTATGTGCTGCTATGTGCACGCACTGCCTTATGGACCGTGCTTATAAATAGGTGTTCAGTGTGGAGTGCTAATGGCTGCAGACATGTCCATACTGAGCAACTTGTAAGCACAAAGACAACAAAGGGTAGCTCTGGAATGGGAACCACTGCCGCTATGTCAGTGCAATGCTGCAGCGGGGCTAATTAGGTTTACCCAGGCAGACCTTAATAAGTCAGGCACAGCACTATGCAAATGTGGTTGTATTGCTCCTCGGACCCAAGCTAGTGTCTCCACACAGGATTGTTCTGCTCCACGTAGACAGAGCAGCACTCTCTGGGCTCGTGCTAGCGCAAATTCTGCTCTAGATTTGATTGTGTGGCTTACAGGCCCCCTGAGTCCTACTCCAAAGTTAGAGCGGGTGATGAATTTTTGGTCAAGAATTTGCCAGCAGTGATTCACGCCTCTGGGATTGTAGGGAAGTTGGGAACACCAGAGCAATCCGTAAAGCTGTACAAAAGGGGGGATGGGGAGGAGTAAAATAGCTTTAAACTATCTTTATGCCTAATCTAGCTGCATTGAGAATAGTCTGACCATAGGTAAGGAATTACTACTGTTTTATATTGCAGATGTATAAGGAGGCATACGTAACTAACTTTAGCATTTATTGCTTTCTCTAGAAAGTATTTTTTTATCTAGTCATACATTTTACATTTAAAAATGTTATCAGAGTCTGAAAAGACAATAGTTAGATGTGTTTGTTTTTTGGACAGCTCTAAATATGTTTAAGTGGAAAGGAGGGCTAAGAAGCAAAAGTATCACAAAATGGTAAGTTTAGATTTCAAGACTGAAAGCCAAATTTAAAATTTACTGTGTTGTTTTCTCTGTTCCCTGTGATGACAATGTAGGATGGTGAGGATGAGAGGTTCTGACACTGAACAAGGGGTCTCTGAATACTTTGAGAAACAAGGCCTTGTCCTGTTTTTCTCCTTTGTTCCTGAATTCAGTGAACATGAGATTAATTCTGAATAGAGAGCAGGCCTGAGAATTTCAGTTAATATTCAGAAGGAACAACTCATAGAATTTTTTGCAAAGAGCTTGTTTGTGCTAGTCCTCTCCCAAGTGCATCCTATTTATATGGCCTATAAACCATAAAGACTACAAAGAGCAGTGATGAATGAAACATCTTTAGTTTATAAAGTGAGAGCAATTGCTCGTTTTTTGTAATAACGCATGGATAGGTATAGAATAAATCTGTAAGTATTGTACAAATGTCAGCTAGACAATTCTATGGCAATAGCCATAGAATGGAAAGGGATCATTTTTATCATACTGTGATTGGTAATTTGTTCTCAACAATTCATAAAATTCAGATTTGGGCCCTCAAACTTAAATTTTATGATTCCAAAATAAGTGTTGTGATCTTCAGAGATGCTGGGTAGCCCTAGTTTTACTGAATTCAGCAAAAGTGACAGCTATTTGTTGACTTATCTGTTGATTTTAGCTGCATTATATGCATTTGAAAATTTATTTGCCAGTTTGGAAATTTTGGCTGAAGTAAGTAAAAGTAAGTAAATATCTTAGAGAAATCCCTTACAAAGACCCGAGATCTTAGCTGAGAAAGTAGCTGGCCATCTGTCGTTCCCAGGCACAAGACCACGGTGCGTGTGCAAAGAGACTCTCTGGTCTGTAATATGGGAATCTGTTATTTTAAACAATGCTACTAGTGATGAAGCATCTCTGTCTTAGAGAGCGAGGTGAGAATTTTTCTGGACTATGCTGGATACAGAGGGAGTCTCATTTAGTAACTCTGTGGGTGAGGCTTTCTGGAGCATGGTGAGGTAAGACTTGAAATTTTTTATGATAATGTGCTCTCAGGGGTACATTTCTCAGATATACTCTGGTGAAGTCTCAAGGTAAAGCACGAAGGGAGACGCGAGCCAATTTTGGGTCCTCGTCCCTCTGCCCGTCGGGGCGGGCCAAGGCCTTGGGACGGCTCCGTCAGGGCGGGCGGCTCCGGATGGTGCGCTGGCAGGGCCTGCGCTGGGGGTCTGCTCCAAGCTCAGCCCCTCTCCTCGCTTTGGTAGCGGTGGGACCGCACCACAGCGGCGGCAACACTCGCCGCTGCCGCCTCGAGCGACGTGCTGGAGCGCAGCCCGCACGTTTCGTCAGCCGCAGCGTTTATATTCGCTGCGGCTCAGGAGGGCTCCTCGTCCTCGTCCTCGTGTGGCAGTCACGCTCCAGAAAGCCCTGGGCAGCGCCGCCGCCGAGGCCCCTGTCCCCCGCCCCGCAACTCTGCAAAGGCCGCCGCCACTCCCGCTCATCACACGTGTGTCAACAGCAGCAGAGCACTGTGGGCTCTACCCACCCCGGCACTCCCTGCTGCAACGCCTGCCTTTCCGGTGCGGACGGGCGGATTTCTGGCCCGGACCATCCCCCGTCTGTGTGCTCGCAGGGGCGGGGGGGGGGGGGGGGGACAGGGCAGGCGGGAGCACCCCCGGGCCGCCGCACGGCGCCGGCCTGGCCCGGCCCGGCCTTGCCGCGCCGGACCTCGCGCACTGCGGGCGGGGGGAGGGGTAACCGCTTCCCAGCCCAGACCGTGCATGTCCAAGTGACGCATTGCAGGTACGAACCCGCCAATCAGCGCCCTCCTTCTGGAGTCTCTGCACTCCTCGGCATTTTTTCTAAAATCCTCCTCCGCCCAGAGAAATAGTCCCCCAACCGGCCCTCTGCCCCCCCGCTCCGCGCCGCCTTGCGGGTGAAAACCGCCCCTTTCCCGCATCTCACCCTCTCCTCTGCTGAGGCCCGGGGGCCTGGAGACGGGAAGGGGGCACAGTCGGGGTGCGGGAGGCTCTGCCGTGGAGAGCGCGGCGAGCCGGGACTTCTTTCGCACCTCCGTTCACTGAGGGGGAAAGGGGAGGGGGAGGGAGCGCCGCGGAGCGATCCGGGCGGGCTGTGAGGAGGTTTATGAGGCACTGCTGGCGGCCGGGCAGGGCTCAGTGTGAGGCGAGCCGTAGAGCGGGCAGGTAGCTGCTGTGGTCTGTGCAGCCGTTAGTTTCCACCACACCCCACAGCCAGGCCGAGCCACCATGGTGAGTGTGTGGGGATGAGGCAGCAGCAGGGCTCTGCGGGTGCCGCCACCGCCGGGTGCGTGGCGGCGGGGGTCGCTTGTGGTGAGCTGCGGGAGGGGGGGAGAGGCGCATGTCGTTGAGCGGGTGCGGGGCGAGGTCGCCTGCGGCGGGGTGGGGGTAGGGGCAGGGGAGAAAGCCCCCCTTGTGCGGCTGGTGGGCTCAGTCCGGCGGCGCGGGCAGGCTGGGGCGGGGGGTCCCGCTCTGCGGCGCCGTGTGCGTGGGAGGAGATGGTGGTGGACGAGTCCCGCCCGGGTCCCTTTCCCGCCCTGGGGCGTTGGTGCGGATTCAAAATTCAAACTGCCACTCGGTTGGAGCGCCATGACGCTTTGTCGGGGTGTGTGTCGGGGGGGGGGGGTGGGGAGCGGCAGATAACGGTTCCTCCTGGGAGGGGACCCGCGTGGGGGGTGCCGGGAGGGGGAAGGAAGCCTGCCACGATGGCACCAGCTCCACTTTCTTATCGCTTCCTTCCCCCTGCTCCCCTGAGCCGGAGCGTGCGGCTGAATGGGGCCGGGGAGTCGGCGTCGCGGCAACTGGTGCTGCGAGCGCTTAAGATGTCTGGCTCGCTAGCGAGGTGTGTTGCGCCTGGTAATAATGCAGTGCGGAGCCCTGCAGCTTCTAAGCAGCATGATGATGGGCTGGCTGCCTCACTGCACCATCTCCCTCCCTGCTAGACCTGTTGTCAGCTCACGTTGGAGCCGCTCTCCCCTGCCGATTTTATGATACTGCCTCGCTGTCGGTGGTTCTATTGAACAAGGGACTTTTGAACTTTTTTTTTGTCTCCTGTTTCGGCCTTTGCGATGGACAGTACTGCATTTTCTTGATCAAGCCCGATTTATTTTTCATAGCAATATGTTTGTTTAGGATTTTGATCAACTCTGTCGAATTAGAACACATTGAGTGGAATTGGAGGATTTTTTTTTGTTTGGTCTAAAGGATATGGGTTTAGCTTTTTTGATTAAAACAGGTGGACACTGAAACGTACAAAAAGGAGCAATTCTGTAACTAAAGCAACACTAGTGACCACTTGGTACTATCCCAGCAATAAGGGAAGATGCAGTATAGTGGAATTGCCTTTTCATTCATTACATTCTTTTTAAGGAATCAAATCACCATGAACTCAAAATGTCTAATGTGAAAGATGGGCCCTTAAATTTTAAGCTCTTTTTGAACTATCCTCCTTGATGGGTAAGGAGGAGAGGTGAACAGAAGCATGAATTTGATCTTGAATTATGAACCTATACAGCAAACCATCTATAAAGAAAGCAGTGAATCTAGCAGCAGAAGACTTTCATTTTGCTTTTAGTCGTCATCTAGTCATCTATACAGAACCAAAATGGAGTATCTTCAAGCAAGATCTATATAGAAATGGGTGTGTCCAAAGCCAGAGTGGCATTTTGAATGTGGTTTTAGTTAGTCCTGACAGATGAGACTGGCTAAACCTGTGAATATATGTTGTCCAATGCTGCATATGCTAGTCAGAGCAGAAAGCTTTGCACTCAAAATAAGCCAGCATATCATAAGCATAATTTTTAGTTTGTATATGCTAGTCTGTCTAGTTCCTATTCTTCAGTTAATCTTGCCAGAACAGAACTGTCCATTCAGATCTTAGTACCTGTGAAATATAGCAAAACCCCAAGTTTGGGGAAAGAACAGTGTCATCTGTTCTGTGCTTTGCTGGTAGTTCTCTATTGGGCAGTGTTGGACTTGGGTCTGTTGAGGATCTTCTGAACTGACTACTGCATAGCAGTTTTGACTTAAATGCAACACTTCCTCTAGAGGCTGCATATGCTGCTGAAATTGCTGCACATGTAACAGCTTCCCTTTTCTAGGAAGCTTTGTCAGGCACTCAGCATAATCTGTGTAGGGAATGGGGGCTATTTTAGTAAAAACAAAACTGCAGCAAAGTAGGTGAGAAAATGTCTTGTCAAAGCTGTGATGGGTTCCTTGATTCCAGATCAAGAGGGGGGGAAAAAACCCTTTTGGACACTTAAACTTTGGCAATAATAGTTACAACTTGACTCTTCAGAAGATGTCAAAGGAGAAGGTTTTCAGGTGGATCTTGACAAAAGGAAGGTGCTTATCAAAGCTTTTGCAGCATAGGCAAGGTTATAATAAGGCAGCATAGGTTATGGTTATAACTTAGATGTTTAAATGTATGTTTCTAAGTTATGTTGAATTATTGAATGTCTGTATATTATCACATATGTTGCGTGAGTAACTAGGTTAAAATCAGGAAAAGGAGGTTGTAAAGGCCCCTGTAATGACTACAGAGGCCTGTGACTTCCATGCATGGATCAGGGCTGATGCATGCCATGCAGGTGGATGGATAAGGCAGCTATCTAGCAGACTTGTTAGCTCCGCCTTTTACTGCTGTTGCGCAGCAGTCCCTGCAGAGCCTAGCACTGCAGAGTACAGATGGTGTTTGTTCAACCTTGCCCCACCTCCTAGCTTATCTTTCAACTGCCATTTACCGGTGGCTTCTAGTGAGTCTTCATGCTCTTCTCTAACACTGTACCCCTTACAGGTACTGACAAAGCTTATCCATTTTTATGGTTAGTGGCTACAGGATGCTTTAAGTCACTGGAAGAGTTAGAGAGGAAGAGTTTGGGGACCCTTAACAGATTAAATAATGCATAATGTCATGTCTCTGTATATAATGTTTATATTAAGCAGTATGTGGCTCAGCTTGATAACCCATAAGTATTGACCTGAACAAACTGGGTTCTTGCTACTTAAATCTGATTGACAGCTTTCTGTGGATATAAATATCCTATAGAAATGTAGTACACCATTCTCCTCACTTGAGCAATAAAAATGAAATAGCATGTAAAGGTATGAGCCTGTGTTAATGATAACTCCAGACAAACAACATGCGAGTCCTCTCTTGAGTGACCAGCTGTATGCTTGTATCTCAAAGCTTAATATTGATTTGATGACTGATTCTGACTAGTCTTGCTGATACTCTTGAATATCTCTTTAAAAGATGTTGGACCTGTATGTGAATACTTCTTACAGGTGCAAAGATTAAAATGAATGGAGTATATAGCTGTGGTATAACCATTCACTGCTCTCTTAGAAGTTGCTCACTAGTATGGCCTGGATTCTTATAGAGTAGGTGAGCCATAGGCAGTCTGAGAAATGGCTGATTATTGCCTTAATCTTGGGTTGTCACTGTATTGTATGCATAGCTTTTTTTAAGCAGTTTAGCCCTCTATGGTTGCCTGAGGTGTTAACCTCATTCCTGTTGAGCAGAATGACCAGAAGCTAGTAACTTCCAAGATTGTATTCAATATAGAAATGTAATCCAAATTGAAATTAGTCAAGTTAAAATTGACAGATGGAGCATATATGAGTTATGCCATCTGCTAAAGAAATACTGAGAAAAGGTATGTGTAGATAAACCTTTCCATAGGCAAAACTAATGACTGAAAATAATGCCAACTGTCAATATTGCAGTAATTATAACTGAAAGCTTGCTGTAAGGTGGTTGTCATAAGAACAACTAAAATACCAGTGTTTGAGTGAGTGCATTTGTGTTTTCTACACCTTAGTCTTTTAACCTTTCAGTGGGGTTCTGTGGGGTAGAAAGCTCAAAGGTGCCTCCTTGAAGAAACATGTGACCTTTATTGTAACTCAACTGAGGCTATCTAGAATTTGCTTGAAGAATCAACTGACTTGGAAAATCTGACTTGAAAACAGAAATATTTCTACTCTCCTCAAGCAGTTTTATACTCTAAGAGTTGGTTTGGATTTGGTCTCAAAAAAAATTTTTTTTAATTGCTGACAAATGCAGTTGATTCAAGTCTTCAGTATGAGCTGGTGCTTACCCAATTACTGATGCAAAAATGATAAATCTGATACCACTCAATCTCTCTCAGTGGCTTTGTAAACTCCCTTACACTAGTCAGGTCTATGATGGTATGAAAAAAAAGTAGTATAGACAACTAAAATGCATTAAAATTACCAGATTGTTCTGAAGCTGTTGGCACTGATTATATGGACTCTGTTCTTACTGCTGGGTCTTGAACAGGAAGCTTCATGTCAATCAAGGGATCACCTCATTCTAGAGAAGAGTATATTTTTATAATTATGGCTCTATAATTTGGCAGAGTAGACTAGAGTCCCCCTCAGCTTTGGGGGTTGCTGCCAAAGGGCTTAAACCTGAAGTGTTTAATATTAAAGCTGAGACTATTTACTGAAGTATTAGTCTGATGTGTTGATGAGGTATGTTTTCTGTTGGGGTTTTTTAACTTATCTAGAGGGACTTGCATGCCTTGGAGTTGGTAGTGTTGGTTGGGCAATTGTTTATATTCTTGGTAATTCAGTATTTGGGTGTACCTGATATTTACAGGATCAGTAAATGAGGACAGGTTGCCAGTTCCTAGCAAGCAATCCTGATGACTTTTGAGCTCTGTTGGTTAGGACTATTTTTGAATGTTAAAGATTAAGTCTGAAGAGCAGCTACCTTATTCGGAAGCCTCTACAAATCTGTATCTGGTCTTGGCTCAAACTTTTGCACATCTGTAATAATATTCTCTTCTTATTGCAGGCTGATCAACTGACAGAAGAGCAGATTGCAGGTAAGGCTTTTACATGCTGTGTTGATAGTCCTGCTTGACCTGGCACATCTTTTAATCCAGTGACAGTGCATGTTTGTAAGATATTTAGCTTTCTTAGAATTAAAGAACTAGTGTAGAATGTTTTAATTCATCAGCTAAATCTTAAAGGCTTGCCTTCATCAAACAACCTTGGATGCAGTGAATCTGATGTTTTGTCCTCCAGAATAATTAGATGGTCCTCATAGCTAGCTATTATCAGCCATGAGAAGACAATTTTTTTTCCTGTGAAGATTATACTGGATGGTGCTATTAACATTGCAGTTTATCTAATGAAACTGCTTTTTGAACTGTTCTAGTAAAGGATATCTAATGCTTCAATAGATTATGGACTCTTGGGATTCTTTCTTTTCATAACTACAAAATGGTCTAAAGTTTGCTAAAGTGATAACTAAGTGTGTGTGGGAGGGTGGAAATCTGTGTTGAAGATTTGGAATCTGAAGTACTCTGCCTTCTTTCTAGCAGAAGGCAAAAACCCTGGAACTAATTTGCTTTGCACTCTCCTGTCCATGGAGGTGTGTCAGACTCTTCTGGCTGTTTCTGATAGTAAAGACACTGGCTTCATGATGGCCAACAGCTGATAGGCCATAATCAGAAGTGTTGTGTACTTGGCCATAAATGTCCTGTACATTCTTCTGAGGGCCTGATACTGCTCTGAAATGCTTACTGAAATAGGCAACTCCCAAGTTCTAGTATTGTTCCCCCTGCCCCCCAAACAGTGGTTTTAGTGTACAGAGAACTGTACTACTAGTGGCTCAAACCTGGTTATCACATCTGCCCATGCAGGCTGCACAAACTAGTATCTGTCACTGCTTTTCAAAGGTCGATTTCAACTTCAATAATTGGTGTGACTTAAAGCTGCAGTACATTGGTGATGCAGAACTCAGCCTTGTGATTGATATATACATTTCAGTGGATTTTGATCTGACAAGTGTGTAGTTATACAGGCAAATCTTAGTGTGCATAAATGTCATGTGAAATGACTTTAGAGGGTGTTAGGATTCAGCTAATCTAATACTATCCAGCCAGGTATACAAATCACAGACTTTAAGAGATATTGCTATTTAATGATGGTATAACTCTTAAACACTGTATTAAACACTGTCATAATGTGTCATAATGACCTGGTTTGTTTTTATCATAATAGCCAAATTTGAAGTGTAAGAACATTCTTCTCTAGCTTTTGGACTTTAGAAGGTAGCTTTAACTCATAAGAGACTAATTATGGTTGTGTGGAAAGTCCTTAGTCTATTTACTTGTTGCCATGGTACTGCCTTATGAGTAAGCACAAGCCAAATCTAGTTCAATTTGAGATTTTTCTGTAAGTGCCTTACATATCTTACAGATTTTGTGATCGGTTTAGTTGAAACAGGCTTTATTGATTGTCACTGCTGTCTTTTCAGTGATAGTTCATTGTTTCAGTTCTCAACTGTAGAAGCTTTATTAATGTAGCTGATTATGGAATAATAAACAGGAAGCTTATACTGTCATTATTGATTAGCTAACGTTTGGACTAACCCTGAAGTAGTGTTAATTCTCAGAGCTGACAGTGAATACAAATCAGCTTCTCATACTTGAATAGAGAATTTTCATCTGTGTGAAAAGAATTATAACTTAGTGTCAGTCTCTGGTGTAGCATAGTCTGCCACTTTCAGTTCAACTACAGAGTTTCATTAAGCAAATGTGTGTGTGCAAGCAAACCACATACCTCTGTTGTGAAGATGTAAACCCACTGCAGGTTTATTAGGGAACTCCTCAGTATTGTTTAGGAATGGGTGCAACTGTCTAAGCATTCTGCTTAGTTTTGCTATTGTAGGCCCGAGTCTCATGTGGAAAAAGATCCAAACTGTCAGTGGTGTAGTTTGGATGTATGACACAGATCCTAGCTGTGTGGTAAAGACTTGAGCTCCTGCTAATCCATTGCAGCTTCTTTGAAGCAGTTTAGCTTTTGACTTGAAGGTGGGCTTAAGTTTTTTAAAAAAAAAAAAAAAAAAAAACCAACAACCTATAAGGTAGAGACAACATTCACTTCCTTAAGTATTTAAAGCTGCTGCTTCTCCTGGGTTTAAAAAAGAACCACCTTTACTTCTACCTTTGTTCTGAGGCACCAGAATACAGGTAGATTCCAGTAAGTTTGTTCTTATTTCCTGCTGCATAGGCTAACTTTGGAACTCACTAGTCATGAGACTGAAGTTTTTTGTTTTTATAGGTCAGGGTGAAAGACTTCCCAGGATTATTCTTTTTCATAGAAAATGTTGCTTTTGAAAGTTGGATAGGTACTGAATGAAGCTGCAACTAATGTTCACATTCTGTAAGGATTGAAGTTACCAAGACAAATAGATGCCCCTTTGGTTAAGCTTTCCATTAAAAAAGGTAAATAGATCAGGACTAGTAAATGTGGGTGGTAAGAAAATTTGAAGGGTGTTTTTATCTCAAAACTACTAGTCTGGTGAGCTTCCCCTAGACTTCAAATAGAAGCCTCTAAACTAAAGCAACTTTCTGAACTAGCAGGCTTGTGCAGGGTGTTTTGTTATGCCTTGTCACTTAGTGTATTGTAGTTCTCTGGGGATCTGACCACAGCAGTTACTTAGAATTTATTTCATAGTAGAAGTAGTTGTGTTTAGATCTTAAGCTCCTGATGACTGTGAAGAGAACAATTGACCTTCTCCTAAAGTTAGATGTAGTTGACTAAACTGCTTGTGAGCAGGAATAGTAGTTCTAGCTTGGAACATGAAGTCACTTAAGACTGACACTTCATCTAGTAAGATGTGATGCTGAGATGTCTCAGAACCAATTGTTACTAGATTTATTTTGAGCTGGGGTATTTCAGAATTAATGTTCTGTTGGGCTACTTTCTCCCTCCTGTGCAGCCTGGAAGTAAACTTTCCCCTTGATGTACTGCTTCCCTTATGAAGAAAGGAAAAGCTCAACCACTGTAGGTGGGCCTGAAGAGGCTGTTCTTGGCACTACATCCTTAGATGCCTCTGACAGACTAGCCATATCTAGGATTCAGGAGAGAGTTTTAGCAGTTTGATATGGGGTGTTGAGTAGCTAGGAGGATTTGCTTTGTCCATAACATGGAGTCAAAGGTGTTTCCAAGGCATGGGAGATGGTTTCTGCAACATTAAGTTTATTAAACAAGAATTGAATTTCTCACTTTAAATTTCAGCATTTCATAGATGCCTTTACTCTGCTAGTTGTTACCACAAGTCTTCCAGAGCTATGCTAGGATATTCTTGTTCTGAGGTAAACTATACCTGCTTAGGTTATGATTCCTATGCTCTTAATTACTGGAGGTGGTTACTAGAAGTGGTTGAAGAGCTAACTGATTGTGTTTTAATCATATCCCTGAGTGCAGCATTTCAAATGTGAACATGCTGCTGATCCCCATCTTAACTTCAGTCCGTTCTTAGCCTGTGATATCTTTCATTCAAAGATAGAGTTGTCCCCGAATGATCCATTTCAAGTATCCAGAATATGCTACTCAATGGTTCTGCTTTCTAGAAAGCAAGTCTGAGTTGTGTGAAGGTAGAAGTGCTATGTTTAAGTGGAGTTGCTGCAGTACTGCTTTATGGTGGGGTTACTGACAGCTAACAGCTTCAGCCTTAGCTTGAATGTTAACAGACAATTGGTTGTAATAAGTGCTTGTCAAGAGTCAAGTAGTCAAGTGTTTGCCTGTTCTGAGGTCCTTCCGTAACAGGCTATGATCATCTCTAGTAGCCTTGACCCAAAAGCCTTTTTTCTGGTGAATAACTTTCCTTCAAGCCTATTTGCCTCTAAGCTAACTGAAACTGGCTCTGAAGAATGTTTAAAAGTTATGTTGGGTACAAGATTTGACTGCCTGTTTGGCTAGGCCTGTTTCTGCATAGTGTGGAAACTGCACTGGCTTGAAACTGTTTCCTTTCGTCCTTTAGCCTTGTTCTAATTCTTAGGCACTAAACAGCAGGAGTTGTCTTTCAGGACACTAAGCATGTTAGGTACAAAAGTGTGGTTTTTCCCCTCTGTTTTGATGAGACTCAACTGTGGATCTGCTATTATAGCTATGGATCTGCTATTATAGCTATGTCCATGAACAAAAAAAACAATTTTTGTGGTTGCATTTTTAACACTTGATAGCTTGTACTCACCTCAAGTGTGTTAGAGTATGAAATGGATGAAGTAAGACTTGAAGCTGTTCATGTGACAATAATAAAACTTTTACTATGACTAATTCTGAGCTGGGAAACCCACCATCTGGAAAGCTGGCTGCTGCTTGGAACTGTTGAGGATTTAATTTGTGGAAAGAGTTACTGATGTAGAAGTACTCTTCAGCTAATTAATCCTCCAAAGGCGTGAACTCAGATGTCCTGGAAGCTGTAAAGGGATCTGAACTATGCAATGAAATATATTTCTTGTTTTAAAAACTTATGATTACCTGTGTTTTTTGCATGAACTGTTTCAGTCAGTCAACTAGGTTTGGGTGTCTGTGGCCAAAGACAAACAGATGGTATGGATTAAAATCATCTTCATTTTTGGACTGCACAATTAAACATGTTGTGCTTGTATTAATACTGCTGGGGACAATATAGCCATTGTAGGGGACTAAGAGGTAACATGGAAACATGCAGTCTTACCACAGCTGTGTTTGACTAGTTTTAGTGAAGGCTGCTTCAGGATGTAGTAAGGCTGAAGCAACTTTCTGAGCAGCTTTTCAGAAATGGGTATGATGGCAATGATTCCCCCTTGAAGGATGATTACTGAAGTGTTGTGTATATACCTAGACTGAAGTCCGATGGAAGAACACGGAGAAGTTCTTTTTTAGCTAGTATGGTCAAATGTTAGGAGCTCTTAGCAATGGAAGTGCTATTAAGCTGTAGCATTTGGGTACCATTTTTCAGCTTTTTCTTACAGTAATTTCTTACTGCTTTCTCATAAGAAAAGCATCCATACGAGCAACTTGAGTAAGAACCGCTATTTTTGTGGTTGTAGGACTGCTGCTCATAAAATCTGAACTTGGTTCTCCTTTACAAATGAAAGTGTGTTCTCTCCAAGCACTTCAACTACTTGCTTAGCAGAAACAGTATTAAAACGAAGGTTACCAAGAATGGGCACACTCAATTTGAGTACAGAATATGCTGCTAGTAAACTAGAGAACTGAAGATGCATAAACCTAAGTGCATGAACACTATCATGTTCAAATTCGCAGAAATATTTGGGTCTTGATTCTGTGCAGTAATGTTCTTCCAGTGCGAAATGCCTTTAGGAAGTGATTTCTACCAATGATATGGGTAATTCTAGTTGCAGATAGCTAGTTGTTTCAGCTCTCTACTAGGGATTCTGGTTCTAGATAGACCTTGCAGACATCTAAGCAGTTCTGAAGTGGATGATCCTTCTGTGTGTGTTTTTGTTTTGTTTTTTTTTAGGTCTAAATGTTGTTATTGGTAGGCTGGCAGGTGTTTGTCCAAATGCCGGTGCTTGCATGCTGGCATTGCAATTGTAGCAAACTGAATTCCATATTGAAGTTTTCTTAAGAGTAGGAAAAGTTTTGTAATTTAGAACTATAAACCACATTGGATTTTTATAAGGTTAAGTAAACTTGATGTTTCAGAGCTGAAGGTACTGACTCCTTTTTACTGTTGTACAGAATTCAAAGAAGCTTTTTCACTATTTGACAAGGATGGTGATGGTACTATAACTACAAAGGAGTTGGGGACGGTGATGAGATCGCTTGGTCAAAACCCCACAGAAGCAGAGCTGCAGGATATGATCAACGAAGTAGATGCTGATGGTAAGACTTTGCTAATGGGTAATTACTTGGTAGAATACCTAAAACCATGTTTATTTTCTAACAAATTGAGTATCTTGCAGGCAATGGCACAATTGACTTTCCAGAGTTTCTGACAATGATGGCGAGAAAAATGAAAGATACAGATAGTGAAGAAGAAATTAGAGAAGCCTTCCGTGTGTTTGATAAGGTACTAAAATGCTTACCTTAACAAATCTTCATGTTACAAAAACTCAAACTGACTTCTGATAAACTTTCTCACTGAACTGAGGGATATTTGCAGTCCTTCCATCTAGAATTTCTAGGTTAACTAGTCAGCATAAAATTCAGTCTACTGTGGGACTAACTGAAAGTCAAATAAGCACTTAAGTTTCCTCGGTAATAGTAAGCTCTTACATCGCCTCGCTGCTATGGTACTAAAACTCTGATACAAGGTTAGCAGGGGAACTGCTTAAATATTTAAAAATGGTAATCCTTTAAGTCTTAGTGTTTACTATGTAAAATGCTAGTTGAGTCTACAGTTAGTCAGCTTCTTAAGCTAGATGCATTTTTTAAACGGAATATGTAGCTTTAAGTAGCTTGCAGGGGGGCTGTCAATTTTGGGTCTGTACGCACTAGTACTTTGGTATCCAGCATATCAACTAGAATAGAATATGTAACAGTGGCCTGTGAAGGCCTTTCAGTTGTTTGCTGTACTTATGAAGCAGGTGAAATAAAGCAGCTTCTGATCTAAGGAATAGACAATTGAAGCAGATTGTCACATGGTTGGTGGCATCCATCACCTGAGAAGCTGTAAAAAATGCGGATTGCTTTGTCAGCAATAGAAATGCATCCTGGGATAGGACAGCAAAAGTGGACTATATTGGATAAGTTGTTTTTAATGTCTAGTCTTAAGACTAAGAACCTGACAATACTGAAGATAGCCTTACAGCTCTCACTTGCCTTGTGCAAATGTTTGTGGATAAAACTATGCTAATCTCTTAATGTTACAGCTTAAGAATATTTCTGAGCAAGTTTATGCAAATCATTTGGCCTTAGACAAGTCTATTCCAGACTTCCTTTTTTCCCTCCCTCCCAGGACGGTAATGGTTATATTAGTGCTGCAGAACTTCGCCATGTGATGACAAATCTTGGGGAGAAGCTAACAGATGAAGAAGTTGATGAAATGATTAGGGAAGCAGACATTGATGGTGATGGTCAAGTAAACTATGAAGGTAAGGAGCCATGAACTGATTCTTTGTGTAGCAGTTTCCACACCACAGTAATGGTATTTGGTACTTATATCAAGTTTAAATAGGGCAATGTTCAGATGGGAGGTTTTCTCAGCAGTTAGTGTTCCTTTAAGCTAATATTTTACTTTTTTAGTGCATACATTGTGTACATCTACATAAGATTGAGTTATTGCTACCTTGTGCATAAGGCAAAAATGGCTATTGAACTGTGTAATGTAAGAAATAGTTCTCTAAATCTAACTGTGGTAAAGATTGTTAGAATAAGGAAGTTAAGATGATGTGTGTATTCTGTTCACATACTGCACTGAAATGTTGATCAGAAAGCAAACTAGGAAAGGAAATCAACTGACCTCTAGCAAGTCTTTAATTTGAATACTATGAAACTTACCAGTAAAAGGGGGAGGAAGCCTCTAAAATACCTAGCAATTTCAAGAACTTCAGAAGACCTTTTTAAAATGGAGAATTTGGCTGCAGTCAGTTGTAGCAATAACTTATTTTTTACTTGCTTTGTTCTTCTGATACTGAAAACTTAAGTCATGGAAGCAGAAGGGCTTCTGTTAGACATTTGTTTGCAGTTCAAGCATGAAGCTGGCTTTCATTTTAGCTTTCCAAACACTTGAGTAGAAACATGAGCTAGGGTGTTTTCAGATAATCCCCTTACTGTTCCCAGGCTGTAAGTCTAGCTTCATTTAAGAACTTTTTGGTTATGACCTCAGGATGACCCCTCATTTGAGGATAAAAAGGCATTTTTGTAAATGAGACCACCTCTACATAATTGTACTTACAAACACACAGGTGAGGAAGCTGACATTAAAGAGGGCAGGCAACCCTTGTTTCAAATAGCTCTTCTGGAGCTTGTGAACAAGCCAGTTAAAAGGAATCTGGGAATCTGAAAGGATGTTAACTTGCTGAGCCATAGATTAAGTATATTGGGCACAGTTCCCACAAGCTATGAGTCTTCACTTACTAACTTCCCATGTACTGTGAAATAGGGATGGTTCAAAAACTTAAAGCCAGTTAAGCAAAATAGTAATAATTAAACTATTTTGCTTTGAAGAGATTCAAGCCAAGGTAATGCCTTGCTTGAACATTTATTTAATGGATGGTGATGTCAGCATGATCCCTTATAGGCAAGGCAACCAGAAGTGTTTATTTGTAGCTCATTGAGAAACAGGAGAGGACACAAATGTCTTACTTGTTTCGGCACTAAGGCCATTCCCCAGTTCAGTGGGGACCAACTTTACTGATAAAAGTAGAGGCCTTTCACCATTTAAAAAAAATTAAAGGTTTTTAGGCATGGCTGGTAGAAAAAGGGAATGTCTTCAAGATGCTTTTTTGAATATAACTGATAATATAGTGCTAAACACTGTCTCAAAATTGGTAAGACAGATCACTTAAATCTTGCAATTCAGATTTTTCTTTGAATAACTCTTTTGCAACTCTTTCCTTTTACAGAGTTTGTACAAATGATGACAGCGAAGTGAAGATGTACAGAATGTGTTAAATTTCTTGTACAAAATTGTTTATTTGCCTTTTCTCTGTTTGTAACTTATCTGTAAAAGGTTTTTCCCTTACTGTCAAAAGAATATGCATGTATAGTAATTAGAAGGCCATTCCTCCATGTTTTTCTCCTTTATCTTACTGTCATTGTTCTGATTTTTGGAAAATTGATCAAAGTAACAAATGTTGCATGTGGCTTACTCTGGATATTTAAGCCCTTCTGCACATCTAAAGTTAGATGGAGTTGGTTAAATGAGGGAACATCTGGGTTGTCTGTTTAAAAAAAAAAAAGCTTTCTTTAGGAGACTTAGGTATGACTAATGTAACAAGTTACATAAAGTAAGTTAGGGTTTACTGTGCATTAGCTATTCCTTAGTTAAAGCACCGTGCTGGCTCTAGTTCTCCCATACATACAAGATAGTTTATTCTGCTTTCTGTGATGGAGGATGAGGACTCTTGCACTCATCTGCAGGATAAAACCATGTGAACAGTACATAGTGAAACAGCTAATGCACTGTAAAAAAATCTCTCCTAACTTGCTTCATGGTAACTTGTTTGTGGCCATACCTGTAACATGTTGTTGAAATGTGGAGTCTTAACTTTGTGGACGATTGACAGTCAACAATATGAAACTTAAAAGTTGCACTAATGCAAAACGGGTGTGTTATCCAGGTACTCATACACAATTTTTTTGTACTGCTGGTCCTATACCAGAGAACATTTTCTCCTCTTGTTACTATGCTTTTTAAACTTTGTTTAGCCACTTATTTTCAAAAATCTGCTTATGGCACGATTTGCCTCAGATCCATTCCAAGTTGTATATTTGTTTTCCAATAAAAAATTACAATTTACCCATACTGTTTCAATGTATCCTTGAATTATTTACAGAATTTGTTCAATACAGTTGCTGCTCTAATATTTCAGTATGTAGCAGTTTGGTTTGCTTATGCAATGGATTGGCTGTCTTAAAATAGCTTGGAAGGTGAAAACTTAGACCTTAAACTCTGGCCCTTAATAGTATTGTTGACTTGGAGAAGCTTTCTTACTAGTAGTTTAAAATGTATTTTACAGTCTTGTGTGGAGCTTGGTGCTTCAATAAACTTACCGTAGTGACTGGTTATGCCCACTATTTGTAGACATTGTGAACTGGATGTTGACCTAGTTCAATAGTTGACCTAAAATTAAAATTCCTTGTTCAGACAACTAAACCTGTTTGCTTTCTTTTAATTATTTGGAGTTTATTCCCTATCATCTGGTACATTGGGGTAACTTAGTATCACATCTAGACTCTTCTGAAACTATGTCAGTGCTTTGCCTTTCAGGATGCGATCAGCTCAAAGTATGTTAGAAAAACCTTCTCTTACTGATCTGCTAGTGCCTGTAGCACTAGTTTGTGGTCAAAGCTTTCAGAACTTTTTTTTTTAATCAAACCTATTTTGACCAAGGACAAATCAAAGACCTCAACAGCATGCCAGATATGACTTGTGCCACTTCTCTTTACTCTGTGCAAGAATTGGCTAATCTTACATGATATTGTTATTTTAATTGGGGCTTCTGGCTGCCTTTAAACAAAGCACTGGCCCCTGCTTTCTGGTAGCCCTCACTGGTCCCAGCAGAGCAGTTTGCTAATGTTTTACAGCTTTTATAACATCTGTGGGGTCTTAATAGTGAAATTGGGCAGCTGATAACCCTGATTTCAGAGATACTAGATAAAATGAATTTATGGTCACTGAGCCTGGAAAGCCCTGCTCTATAACATCTATAAGTAGATCTACTGATCTTCCAGGGGATGCATGCTGAAAGTATTTCATTTGCTAGCATCAGTTTCTTAGAATAGTACCTTGCATATTGGCAGTTGGATTCGGAAAGTTCATGTAATCTAAATACAATACCGGTTAGGGTTTGCCTCCTATAAAATGAGTGACCAAACAAGTGACCAATTGTTTCTTATCCAGTCTTCCTCCTGTAACCTAGCAGGCTGGACATATGACATCTGCTTTTAAACTAGCGTAGGATGAGAAGGATTTGACAGGGTACAAGAACCAACGCTTCAGATTCTAAATTTTGGGAGTACTGAATGTTACCTTTTTAGAGGTAAGTAATGCAAACTAAGATCTGACAAGAGGGTGCATTTGCTTGCCTTCAATTCAGCATGATTTGAAAGTGTCTGACGGGTTGAGAGGGAGAGGGTTCTGTTAGAGACTGCCTTGGCTAAGACAGATGCCTTTCACATGATGAATAAATGAAGCTTATTTGAAGGAAGGCACCTTTTATTTACTGTCCCATTTTAGCTGCACCCTATTCAGTGTTTGGTCACAAGAATCAAAGTTGCTATCTTTGTTTAATGTCTGTGTTGCTGATATAATGCAATGGCTGATTTTTTTTGGGGGGGGGTCAATATTGAAGTCTTCTAGCCCTATTTTACATAGTACTTTAACTGCAGAATGGGGGTAATACTTTTTGGTGCTTCCTGTTAATAGAATAATATATCTCTTGAGGCATACATTAGTAAAATGGTGGCAGCTAATGGCATTGATCTCATATTTGAATACTTTGGAGGCACATCTGAAGATATTTTCAATACTGTGAAACAGTCTAGGTATTACAGTCCTTAAGTCATTCTAGGCAAACTTCTAGATGCGTAGGAATGCTCTAAAATTGCAAATTCAGCTCCTGACAGCTTGCTAAAATACTAACCCTGATCTAGTTCTGTTAAACATGGTGAAGCTTCTTACGCTCCCTACTACAACAGCAAGAACAAACTTGTGTAGTATAGGCATACCTCAGATACTGCAGGTTCAGTTCCAGACCACCACAATAAAGCAGGTATAACAAAGTGAGTCACACTAATTTTTTGGTATCCCAGTGCATATAAAAGTTGTTTATACTGTAGTCTAAGTGTGCAATAGCATTGTCTAAAAATGTACATACCTTAATTAAAATTTATTGCTTAAATGATAACAATCATCTGAGCCTTCAGCCAGTCATAATCTTTTTGCTGATGGAAGGTCTTGCCTTGATGTTGATGGCTGCTGACTGATCAGGGTGGTGGTTGCTGAAGGTTGGGGGGGCTGTGGCAATTTCTTAAAATAAGACAGCAATGAAGTTTGCCGCATTGATTGACTCTTCCTTTCAGGAAAGATTTCTCTGTAGCATGCAATGCTGTTTGAAAGCATTTTTACCCACAAGAAAACTTCTTTCAAAATTGGAGTCAGTCCTCTCAAACCCTGCCGCTGCTTTGTCAACTCAGTGTATGTAATATTCTAAATTCTTTGTTGTCATTTCAACAATGTTCATAGCATCTTCACCAGGAGTAGATTCCATCTTAAGAAACCACTTTCTTTGCTCTTCCCTAAGAAGCAACTCCTCATCGGTTTTATCAGGAGATTGCAGCAATTCAGTCCCATCTTCAGGCTCCACTCCCCATTCTAGTTCTCTTGCTACTTCCACCACATCTGCAGTTACTTCCTCCACTGAAGTCTTGAAGCCCTCAAAGTCCTCCATGAGGGCTGGAATCAACTTCTTCCAGACTCCTGTGAGTGTTGATATTTTGACCTCCTCCCATGAATCACAAATGTTCTTAATGGCATCTAGAATGGCGAATCCTTTCCAGAAGGTTTTCTATTTACTTTGCCTGGATCCATCAGAGGAATCGCTATCTATGGCAGCTCTAGCCTTACGAAATGTATTTCTTAAATAGTAAGACTTGAAAGTCAAAATGACTCCTTGATCCATGGGCTGCAGAATGGATGTTGTGTTAGCAGGCACGAAAACAACATGAATCTCATACATCTCCATCGGAGCTCTTGGGTGACCAGGTGCCTTGTCAATGAGCAGTAATGTTTTGAAAGGAATCTTTTTTCTGAGCAGTAGGTCTCAACAGTGGGCTTAAAATATTCAGTAAACCATGTTGTAAACAGATGTGTTGTCATCCAGGCTTTGTTGTTCCATTTATAGAGCACAGGCAGAGTAGATTGAGCACAATTCTTAAGGGCCCTAGGATTTTCAGATTGGTAAATGAGCATTGACTTCAGCTTAAAGTCACCAGCTGCATTAGCCCCAAACAAGAGAGTCAACCTGTCCTTTGAAGCTTTGAAGCCAGGCATTGACTTCTCCTCTCTAGCTATGAAAGTCCTAGGTGGCATCTTCTTCCAACAGAAGGCTGTTTTGTCTACCTTGAAAATCTGTTGTTTAGCATAGTCACCTTCATCAGTTCTCCTAGCTAGATCTTCTGGATAACTTGCTGCAGCTTTTGCATCAGCACTTGCTGCTTCACCTTGCCCTTTGATGTTATGGAGACGGCTTCTTTCCTGAAACCTCATGAACCAACCTCTGCTAGCTTCACACTTTTCTTCTGCAGCTTCCTCCCCTCTCTCAGCCTTCCCAGAACTGAAGAGAGTTAGGGCCTTGCTCTGGATGAGGCTTTGGCTTAGGGGAATGTTGTGGCTGGTCTGATCTTCTATCCAGACCGGTAAAACTTTCTCCATATCAGCAGTAAGGCCGTTTTGCTTTCTTATGTGTGTGTTCACTGGAGTAGCACTTTGAATTTCCTTCAAGACCTTTTGCTTTGCCTTCACAACTTACCTGCTTGGCGCAAGAGGCCCAGCTTTCAGCCTGTCTTGGCTTTTGGCATGCCTTCCTCACTAAGCTGAATCACTTCTAGCTTTTGATTTCATGTGAGACATGCAACTCTTCCTTTCACTTGAACACTTAGAGGCCATTGTAAGGTTATTAATTGGCCTAAATTCAATACTGTTCTGTCTCAGGGAATAGGGAGGCCTGAGGAGAGGGAGAGAGACAGGGGAACGGCCAGTTGGTGGAACAGTCAGAACACACGCAATGTTTATTAATTAAGTTTGCTGTCTTATATGGGTGGGTTCATGGCACCCCAAAACAATTACAACAGTAACATCTAAGATCATTGATCACAGATCACCATAACAGATATAATGAAAAAATTTAAAATAGTGTGAGAATTACAAAAATATGACACAGAGACATGAAGTGAGCACCTGCTGTTGGAAAAATGGCACTGATAGACTTGCTCAATGCAGAGTTGCCACAAACCTTCAGTTTGTAAAAAATGCCATATCTGCGAAGCGCGGTAAAGTGAAGCGCAATAAAACGAGGTGTGCCTGTACAACATTGTGGTAAAACCCCCAGCGGTGTTTAAGCTTGTTTTCTGAATTGGAGGGTGAGGCTGTGTGAGATGTTGTGGCTAAGGACTGTCCTTAAGTGATGGTGTGATGTGTGCTAAGTCACAATGCCCCTACTAGTGTAATAGAAGGATGACTGTGGTAGGGTGCTTATATATGGTTGTCCTTTCCAGCAAAAGCAGCTAAGCAGCTGCTGCTTCAGCCTGACAAGTCTTAACAAGGATCCTGTAACTTGCTCTAAGTAGTGATAGGAATCATCAAACAGGACTATAGATAGTAAAGAAGCAATGAGAGGAGATGCTGGGACACTATGGACCTCAAGCCAAGTTTCAGCTTGAGGTCTATTTCAGCAGCAGAGTCTGTGAGCTTTCTTGAAAAGGTACTTTCCTAATCAGTTGTGGTTATGTGGAATTTCCTGTGGAAAATATTTTACTGTATGAGGAATAGTAGTTCATGAGCTTGTGGTAGCCTGTTGAGATGTAGCTAGTAAACTAGGGACAGCCAATGGGTCAGGGAAGAAGCAAGTTGAAGGCTAAGAGCATACCAATGAGGTAAGGGTAAGGCAAACCATTTGAGGGAGACCATAGCTTGGGAAGTAGCAGAGCATAATACAGGAGCACAGCTGCTTGGACCCGTGTGAAGTAATGCTGACTGGGTGTTTAGTCTCAGAGTTGTTGATCTCTAAGGATTTGGCTCTGCAGGGGTAACGTAGATAAATCTGTGCTACATCACAGTGGTCCCTTTCAGGAGTTGCTAGTTAATAAGTTGGATGTAAGGAGTAGCAAAGTGACTGCCCTGATATATGTAATACTTTTATGATATAGCTGTACTGTGTCTCTCAGGTAATCCTGTCCAATTAAGAGACAAGCTATAGTGAACTGTTACTAAAACAGTATCTGTTGTATAACTAAGAGTTTCCTTGGCTCAGAATTAGTCATCGTTGCCAGGCATTGACAGTATAAGATGGAAAAAATGACTAGGGATACTGTCAAATTTCTCCTTTAAATACTGCATTTTTTTTTCTCTCATCAGAGTCTTCATGTCTTAATAGATACTTAAGCTTAATTCTAATTCCAAGTTAGTCTGTGAAATTATTTTAGTAATACAGAAACTTTTAATTAAGTGTTCAGTTTACCAAAGAACTTCTGTAAAGTGAATCTTTAAAAGTAAGCATACTCTTTTTCAAATGAGAAAAGTAGATATTTGACATGACAAGTGAGGTACAAATACACTGGGATGTGCAGTCTAAGTAAGAAATTGTCAGCCGAAAGGGATAGTGGTTGAAATAATGTAAGTGCTGCATAATAAATCTGTGCTTCTTAACAGAACACTGAAAAGGAGAGAAAATCAACTTTGGGGCAGAGAGAGAGATGGTGGAGAGTTTACCTCAAAGTATGTAAATTTTTAGCTCATATGTATCTCTTCAGCTATCTTTTTCTACTTTTACCTATCATTTTATCATGAATACAGACTTGTGACTGGAATGAGAACAACCATCGCACGACTACTTCATTTCCTGATTTTGAAAAAAGTTCTTAATCATTATTCACAACAATAGTCACACTTTGTCAGGTTATTTACCCTGTATTTTTGAAGAACTGAGTCTCAAATAGGTATGTCTACACTAAAATAAATGCATTTTTAAGGACTTGTAATAAACTTGCGAACTAAGATTCACAAGGAGATATCGAGGAACCCTGAATTTCCAGTTTCCGTTAAGTGCAATTTTAATGGCAGACAGTATCACCTTCAGGTGATATAAATTGCTGTTTTTATTTTGAAATCGAGGCTTCCTTTCTGGCTGTTCCTTTAAAAAAAAACAGAAAAAAACCCTCCTATTGCTTTCTGAATATGAATTATGCAGAACAGAACACTTATATTGGTGCCTTGAACTGGAGAGAGCCCTGAGATAACACTTAAGGAAATTGCACAAAGATCTAGTCCAAAGGGAATACCTTAAGATCAGATTTTTGAAGGACCTAAAAGATTTGGTAAAAACAGCTGTAACACTAATAGCCTAAAGAAGAGACAATTTCTACGTTATTAATAAGCACTAGCCATAGTTTGAATAGGCTAATCAAGAATGGGTCTCCAGTTTAGTGGTAGCAGATAGTTCCTGCTATAAAATAATACAAACAGACACAGGATATCATGCAGTATCATGTAATGACAGCACATGGTGGTTTGGCTTTTCTTAGGAGGAGCTGAGCTGGAAATAAGAATGAAAGAAAAGGGGACAGGGAAAAGGGAGGATGAATGAATATAAAATAAAGCTCGGAGAAGAATCTGGGAGGAAAAGAAAATGATGCAAACATCTAATAACCATTACAAGTCAAAATCCAACACCATTCTCTGAATATTACTGAGACTTCCATCTTTAATGGAAGTCTTACTCGCTGAGTCCCTGGCTGGTTCCTGAAGGTTGCCTGCTGTGGAAGTCCTAATGGTCTCAAACTGAAAGGATGCTAGTTAAGCTTGTTATTACATTTCTAGTACCCCCTGCATTTGGGATAGAATCTGCTCTTTATATCGATTGCTCCAATTGTGCAATCCTCATGTTGCAGCTAAGAGCTGGAGACTTGGAGTAGGCAAGTACTTACTCAGAAATTACATTAACTTTTCTATCAGTAACTGCTACTTTTGTCAGTAGTAACAGACGTCTTGATCAGTAAACAATCCCAGCATGACCTACAGCCTCATTCCCTTTAGTCATTAAGTTGGCCATCTTCTTATGGTGCTGGTTGGTTACTTGCATGATAGACAACCTCATGGTCATCATTCAGCCAAGTGTTCCTCTTCCCTGTCTGAGAAGCTCCGAGTGCAGATCACCAATTTGCCGTGTCTTTACAACAATACATGCCTGGTCCCATAGTACCATCTTAAAAGTCATATGCTGCTTTTCAGCAATCAGAAAAATGCAACTAACCAGCCTTCAAGGGAAGGCATTTCTGCTAGCTTTCTCCTTGGGTAGGACTCTATAAGAAAAGGCTGTTTCTGGAATGAGACCTTTATTTTCCTACTATATAATAAAAAAATAAGCCTTCTTCACACTCAGCTACAGTAAACTGAAATAAATAAGGCAAAAAGAATTGTTAAGATCTTCTTTTCCCCTGTGTGAAGCATTAGATCATTAGCAAACCCAGGAAGGCTGCAGGGTTTTTTTTGTTTTTCTCCTATTTCTAAGTTATTTAAACCTCTAACTACTACAAGTAAGTTCATTTCTCTTAAAAAAGAAAAAAAAGGCACTTTTAGTTTTTCTAGCATTAATCAAACTTGAAGCCTTTGAAAGATTCCTTTGGAAAAATTCCTTTGAAGCTTTCTGTATTCATAGTGGAAAGGCTTCTGTTACCAATAATCATTCACATAGAATAGGGAAATTATAATTTAGGCACTCATTCAAAGTCTAACCTGAAGTGCTAAATTCAGTGAAGTATTCCCATTGATTCAAAAGTCCTCAAATATGCTTAAAAATAAAGCTTCTTAATGGGTTAGGGTGTATGAAAATTTCCAATAATATTTGGGATTGATTCACAAAGCATTCCTACGTCATAAGAATTTTTTGAAGTTTCTTTTTTTAATGTGGTAGAACTGAGATGAACTGCATAACTGATTTGCCTCTTCAAGTCTGGGAATTCTAGGCATTTTCCTGGAATTAATGTTGATATATATGCATTATATTTTAAAAAGCTACCCAAAATTAAAGGTGTCTTCTGGTGACTTTTGCCATGAGGAAGCTATCCCTGCCAGCCAGATTTACAGGCCAGTTTGCAAGTTCATCTGAAAGCAGTGGCAAACAAACACCTTAAGTGAGTCTCCCTGTTCTTTTAATCATTCATTATTCCAGCAGCAGGAAACATTTTCTTAATTTTTGAAATGGAATGTAATGCCAAGGCAAAGTTATGCCTTTGTGCTAGTTCTTCCATCCCCTTTGAACACTCATGCTATAGCAGCATAACTTCAGCATAATTGCACTGATGCTGTGAGGGGTTTCTGCAGACAATGGCTTCCCCTAAAACCTTTAAAAACCCTTTTGTGGTTCTTGACTGGGCTTTGGAAGAGACGCTGCAGAAATGTGGCATTGTATTATAAACTCTGAAGATGGGAACAGGCAGGACTTGATGTACTGCTATCTCCTTTTCCCTCTGGTAGCTTCCTCCCCTCACCTTTCCCTTGAACTTGCCTGTGTCGTCCCCCTCTCTACGGAAGGTTTAGGTAAGGAGAAACATACCCATGTACTCTGAAGAAATCTCGATGTGATCTAGGGTGGAGGTCCACCACAGAATGGCCCAAATTACCATGCTGTAGACTTAACATTTATGTGACATAAATTACACTTAAGGATGGGGGTTTTTTTGACAAGGTTTTGATAAATTCTATTTGGCTACTGAAGAGAGGTATAAAATGATTATTAAATGTCCTTGTTGAAAAGTAATCTTTGCTACAAAAGCAGGGAAATTAGGGTATATTGTCTGAGGGGAAGGTTTCATATCTGTGGTTCTTACTCGTCATACAGATCAGGCTGTCTCCTATATTAGCAGTTAAATTTTTTTTTTTTTTTTTTACTTGTTGGCTAACAAAACACCTTGGAAGTGTCTATCCAAAGCCCCCATGCTGCAGCTGACTCAGAGAACAGCGCCTCCTTGCAATCTGTGTCTGTGGAGTGTAGGCAAGCAACTGCTGAGGTAATTTGCTGAGTAGTCTTAAGCAAACTGGTAGTTTTCAGAGAACATCTGGCACAATTACATTTTATATCAGAAGCAGGGGGAAAATGCATCCAATATTCAACTCTCTTGTTTATTTTCTTCAGCCCTTACCCAGCCTTCTCTTCTGTACCTAATCAAAGTAGGAAGTTTTCACTGAAAATCCCAATAGTTTCATTCACTATTAACAAAGTAGGATGAAAGGAGTCGTTCAGATAGTGTCCTCCGCTTTAATTGCACTTTGTTTCCGCAAAGCGGAGAGGCAGACCTTCTCTGGCCAGTGACACTGAACGGCAACATTTCATTGTTGACCTGATACAGCTCTGGGGAAGAGGCTCAGGTCTTTCCAGGTAAGAGGCTTCTCTTAGCTTGTAAACATGTCACACCATAGCTCTGGACTGATTAGCTATTTCAGTAACTTTCATTAGAAGACACACCCCTCCATTTTCAAAAATTCGCCAGTGAAACAATTAGGATCCAATATCAGTATGTGTTTTCATCAGTCTTTGAGTAATGTTTTAATTAAAACACAAAATTTAAATGAGAGTTTACATTTACAATGTCTTTGGAGAATAAGCTGCACAAAAATCTCCCCTACTTTTTGTCCTAACCAGCCAACACCAATACAAGGTACTTATGCAGTACGAGATTTTCTTCAAGAAGCCCAGCTCAACCCAATGAAGCCCACATACAGTTTTAAAGGAGAAGGCAGAAGGTGAATACCCATCTACGAACGAACAGCTGATAACTCACTACCAAGTGTTTCTGCATACGCTCCTCCTACTTTTATAGATTTGGCAGGGAAAAAGCTAGCAACATATTCATTTAAAAACTTACCAAGAAGATGTCCCAGCACCTTATGTTTTAAAGACAAGGTAAATATTTATGTATATGATATATACACAAATAGATGTATATGTTTATATGTTTCAGAGTGTAAGTGGGTGAGGGTTGTAGGGATCACTATTCAGTAGACAATACAGGGCCTGTATTGTCTACTACACCTGAGTTTTAAAATGTGTTCCTTACAACATTTTGCTTCTATGTTTTAACTTTTTTTTTATATAAAATTATTTTTTATTCACCCCAGGTAGAGCTTTGGGTGGCATAGTCAAAGGCCCATTTGTTGTCTACTTGCCCTATTTCACCAGGCCTTACCACCAGCCTCCCCTTTGTGCGTACAGGCAATCCCAAAACACTCATGCATATGCAACTTCTGCACTTCCTTCTGTGTAAAGCATAGCTGCTGCTGCTGCTTCATTCACCTTGTTTTGTTCTTATTTTTCTTCTTCTCAGTGACCCTTAGAAGACTGTTACCTACTTTCTGTCTAAGTTCTTTTTCCCCAGCTTGGTCCTATAAAGGATGCTTATGGTAAATAAATATAAACATTATTCCACTGTTCAGAAAAGTTTTGTGAAATTATTCAGTTAGTGTTAACACATTTTAGGGAAGTGTTAGAATCTCAGCTTTATTGGGAACTGTGCTTAAGCAAGATCAGAACTTTGAAAGATATCTGTGCAAAATGATGGGCCTTCTTTGTGAGTCTGAACTTGGGGAAGAAATCAGTAGCTTAAAGTCAGACTTCCATGTCCTATCATTTTCTTTTCTATACTGACTTTTTCTTCCAGGATATCAACACTGCACCAGGACAGTATGACATCAGCTCTCCTCCAGTTTCCACATTTGCTTCCAAGTAAGTAAATCAGATTCAAATTACATGACAGGAAAACTGATTTGTGTACTTCTACATTAGAGCACACCTGTGACTCTCATTTGTACACTTCAACCAAAGCCCACTGAAGTCCCCCATTAACTTCAGTGGTATCTGGATTAAGCCCTAAGCCAGTATCTTGATCATCTCTGGGATAGGTCCTGATTCAGCATATTTTTAAGCACATGCTTAAGTCCATACTCATTCAATAAAACAATTAAGTGTGTGATTAACTCAAGTAAGAGGTTGAAGCCTGTGCTGAAAGTCAAGCATGAGCTTTGCTGAACTGGGACTCAAATAGTAGTTTCCATTTGAGGCTGTCTCCAATCAACACCATGAAAAAATAGGGCTTCTGCTTCTGCAGAGCACATAGCTCAGGTAGATATCACAGTGATCACAACTTTCAGACCGGAGCTGGCTAAAATCCATTTTGAAGGTAAAAAACCTCAGGCTTGTCTGTGTACATGAGTGGGCAGTTTGCAGTAAATTCTGTTGTATTGCCTGACAGCATCCAGAATGAAAAACAAAGTCATTTTGTTATATATATAGTATATATATACATATGCATATAACTTTGTATAGTTATATAAAAATGGTAGAAACCATTGCAAGAACTGAGAGTGACAGTAACAGTGGTTACTCAAATGACCATACTTGCTTCTTTTTTAAAACCTAGGCAGTTTATGTTTCATTCTGCTGTCCAGAAGTTCTCAAATAATTACTTCACTCCAGTAAGTACTATGCAAATTAATATTCCTACTAATAAAATATGCACAGATATCTGAAATGCAAAAATAATACCTTACATTTAAGTCACGTACATAAATTGCCATGTGTCAGCTGAGGTGTAGGAACTTTGTATGTATGGTGTGAGCACAGGCAAAGTAATTCACATCAGCTTAGCCCCCACATCAGCTCAACAAGTCAATCTAGCTGTGGTGGCTGAAGAAGCTACCTGCCCCAGGTACTGATTCTAATCCTATCCCAGAGGTTGCCCCTTCCTGCAGCAAGGCTAGCAGAACAGAATCTGTGCCCACACTGCAGCTGCTTCATTGCCAAAGCTAGTTCCTTAATTTCAACTGCAGGAGAAGCTGAGTTTAAATTAAGCTGATGGACTTAGAAGCTGTTCAAGCACTGATGATGTTCCCTTCTTTTGACTTCAGTGTGAGTGACAACCACAAATATGGCATTAGTAACTGTTTAAAATATTACAGAAAAATGTAATAAGCTTATCTGTTAATGCCATAACAATCAATAGTAACTTCATCTCAGCTGATGCATGATATCCTGTTACCCTCATGACAGTTTGTTCATATGCCTGCAGCATATACAATTTGTATTCTGTAGTACACTAGGGCATTGATCCTTTAAGCAAAGCTTGTGAAGAACTGTGTTGCGTGATTGTTTTTGTAGTGTTAATGAGACTGCTCATGGAAGAAGAGTGACACATGGGCTTATGTTTACAGGATTTTGGCCAAAATCTCTCAGGAAAGCTATTAAAGCTCCTCAGCTTTCTTGTTGTGACTATTCAATCTTGAAGGCCCTTTGTGGTGTGCATACTGAAAAGCAATGTATGTTGTTGCTATTGTTAAACATCCTATAAAAAATAGACAAGATAAACAATGTTTTTTTTCTTCCCTTGTAAGGTTTTAAAAGAACTGAGCAGCATCTAAGCATCTACCAGATTTAGGAGGAGGTATATTTTGGAGATATGGTTAAGATGAATTGAGATCAAAGATGACTCAAAGTATGAATATTTCTTCAGCTTAAGACAGGAGTGAGTAGACTAGATGCATGTCATATCCATGTGGCAGGAAAATGATTGGCTAAAATTCCTTTCTTGCTTAAATTGCAATTCCATAAAACTTAAAATGCCTTCAGCCTTTGCAGTATTGAGGCTGATCATCAGTAATAGCACTCTATCACATGACTTCTCTGGCTTCTGTAATACAATTCCTGTTTTAGTGCAAGAGATCAGAATCAAGGCCACTGCAGCTCCATTTTAGCATTTCACTCAAAATATTCAGTATGCTGTTTATTAAATTGCCAGCTAGACCTATGGTAACAATGACAACCTGTGTAACTCTGAGCTAGCTATATTTCACACCTGTGCCTC
Organism: Apteryx mantelli; assembly: GCF_036417845.1. Lineage (NCBI taxonomy): Eukaryota > Metazoa > Chordata > Aves > Apterygiformes > Apterygidae > Apteryx > Apteryx mantelli. The sequence goes on along the minus strand of NC_089980.1, from coordinate 40,447,196 downwards.
ACTTAATAACCCTCCAGTTACAGAACTTCCTGTAAAAAAAGCCAGTTGGATGAATTTTCACTGAAGAATACCCAAGTTATTCTACCACTAGAGTATTACCTCAGGGGCAACTACTTTGGACAAAGTCACTGAGCTTAAACAGTCGGTATCTAAGTTGACCTGACTGAATTGCTGAATTGGAAAAGGAAGCATTAATGCAGTCCCTTCCTCCAGCAGAACTAAATAATGGCCCGCACTGAGCAGCTGGAAAACAGTAAAGTCTCCAGTCAGTGCCAGTCTTTACAAAATGATCATCTGTCATGGCCTGAGTTAGGTACCTAAGGGAATGTCTACATGATCTTTTGCAGGAAGGCGTAGACTTTCTCTGCTCTCATCCCAAGCAGGTGCAAGCTCCAGGCTGACCAGAAGCTGACTAGCCATATTAGGGTGGCAATGAGCCTGAGTTAATATACTCAGACTCCCAGGAGGATTACTAGTTCAGGCTTGGCACTCCACTGTTGAGGACTACACTCAGAGTGGCTCATGTTCAGGAGGCAAAGCTCAGCAGAACCAGTTTGCAAAATAGACAGGGTCTGTGGAAGAGACAGCCAAAATATTGCCTGGCCTAAGCATTTCACTTCCCCCACCCCAGCATGTTTTAGATTGTATATCCAATTCTTAGCTGTTTAGCTCCCCTCTTTCACTGCACAGGGAACATAAGCACCTAACTCTGCATTGTAAATGACAGCACTTCATTTTACTTTTAGGTATGTCATTATTAAGTGTTACAATATCCAAGCCCCTTTTTGGACCTGGCACTAAGCATTTATGTGGTATTTTAGATCTTGCTCAAGGACCAGAACTTGATTTTTTTTTAAATCACATTTTATTAGGAAACATTTGCTTAGGCCTCTATTAATCTCTCTGCAGCTGACACTCAAACCCGTCTGCACAGCAGTTCATTTCAACTCCACTAAACCTGGCACTTTAATTATGGGATGCCATTTCTTGATTTTCTGTTATGAAGTGAACATAGAGTCATCACTGGCTTCTATTTTTGCATGAAAATGATTCACAGTGTGGAATGTACTGTACTACAAAAGGAATGGAAGAAAATAGTTCCATGATACATGTTAGGAGACAGAAGCAATGGCTTACTGCTGTGATTCACGCATGTATTGCCCAGGCATTCCAAAAACGGCTTTCTTCACAATTAGCCACAAAATCTGTAAGCCATAAAAGGAAAACCTTCAGTCTCAGAGCAAGCAATTCCGGCAGGCTGCTTGAAACAAAGCAAGGTGATAATTCACAGTCAGATGAAATGTCAAAACTTACTGGACATCTACTCATGATTAACTTTATAATCAGGCAGCCCGAACCAACAGTCTTCACTCTTAAACTGGAAACACATACTGTGTTTCAAACATCAGTATGGCCCAATAAGAACTGATCATTTATATTTATTATTGCCTGAACCATAGCAGCACTGCCCCTTAGGCAGCCACTCATTGAGTACAGGGCATGTAAAGGAGGGCTGAAGTGCAGTCCTGCTGCTCTGGGGAGCTCAGGGGCTGCTGCCCACATATTCCCCATGGAGCACACTTGGTAGAAAGAAGGCAGTGAGTAGGCTGAGCCCTGGCAGATTGCTCTTCCCCCAGCACAACTGAAAAGTGAAAACAACACTGCTGAGAGTACTCCGCTGGATGTCATCTGAAATATGAAAATGTGGGTGGTACTTCCCTCAACACTTCTGCATTTTTGCCCCCCCCTACCCTCCACCTTCAAGTTTGGCATAACCAGGTGCATTTCAAGGACAACATGCTCCTTGCAAGGCTTTTTATGAGGTCCGAGGATTTGTCATCTTTGATTAGGAGAAGTTTGCAGCAGCTGGAGATGGGGTGAGCTCCAGCTAAAGCCCCTCTCATCAGTTTATAAGCAGAGTAGTTAATAACATGTCTCCTGGGATCATTTGATGTATACTTGGCAATGAATCTGGAAATATATACACAAATATATATATACAGAAGCTCCTACTGGAAAAGGCAATTTATTATAGCTGCTAATTCACTTTTTAAAAACCAGAATTATCAGCGATAATGCTTGTGTACATTTTGTCCTTCCCCTGTCAGGAATTCATGCTCAACTCAGCCATGGTCCTGGCTGTATTTGTCGCAGTAGATAGACCCTTTTTCCTTTGAGAATCTATTTGCCAATCAACAATCTGAAGATACCATTAATTTCTAGATGTCTGATGGAAATGAGAGGAGGACTTTATCCTGTGAAAGAAATTATCTGTGTTGTATCTGTCACATTCATAGTTCTAGAAAGAACAGTACCTTTAAGAAATAAAATAAACATCAGTACAGTTCCTCAGTGTTTATTTGAAAGTATAGCAAAGGATTGTGTTAGTACAAATTATCAAGGGACAGACTTTCTCAGTTAAATAAATGCTAACCTTTTATTTGAAAATCCTCTAGGATCTCATTAGCTGCTCAATGCCAGGAAGCCTATTTTGATAGGAGAGTCATTCTGTGTAAACAGCAACTTCTTAAATGAGTTATTGATACTGCCACTTTACAATATTTTGCAACAAATGAGCTGTAGCATCCTTTAAAATTGCACTTCCAGCCTTGGAATTTCAGCCCAAATCTGGTATGTTTTATTGACAGATTAGATCTGTTTGGCTGCTGGTTTGGAGAATGGCTTTACACTTCCTGTTTATTTTACTGTATAATTGTCCTGTGCCAGAAACCCTTCTCATTTAACCTCAAGCTAACACATAGTTATAAATGGTGTCCATGCTGATATTTATACCAGATACCCTATGTAATCTCAAAAGCGATTGCTCTCCTTCTAAATCTCATCATAATAATAACAACACAAACTATCTATGGGGGCTAGCTTTTCAATTTCATAAATGCATATCAGCATCCTGTGAATGGCTTGAAATACAGTTATGGTCAGGAAAAGGATTTTGTAAAAGCAATGTCTCTGAGTTCTGCATTAATTCTGAATTATAAACATAACAATATACACAAGTCCTACTTTCCAGTTAATTTTTTAATCCTGGTATTAACTGCCAGGAGAAGGCTGCTATTAACAGTCTATTGCTGTATGTCACCTTCTGCATTTCATATTTCCAACATTCATTTCACTAAAAAAAGAAACAGTCTTTAACAGTGATCTTGATGGTTCATGACTGTCAGGATTAAGGGCTCCAGGTTTTACCTGGTGTCCTCAGATCTCCTGAACATGCCGGGAAATGCCTTTCCCCATTAATCATCTTTGCTTAACTAATCACTCCCAAGTCAAATTTGCTAAGGCTTATAATTTAGGGGCCCAGTCTTTTATTAGTCCAACTCTTATTTAAGGAAGTATCAACACTTTTTGTTTTAGCACAGTGGGAGGAAGCACAGGCCTCCAAACATAGTCTGGTTATGCTTTTCCCCTTCTCTGCTGCTAACACTGAAAGCCTAACTTGGTCTCTGAAGCGGCATTACAGTTTCAGGAAAGCTGAGGAATTGCTGATGAGGGTAAGACCTGGCACTGCCCCAGAGAAACCTCTCCATCACTCGAGCAGGCTGCAGACATGGTCCCTTGCATGAAGTCCCCATCTGCCCTTCCCTGTAATCCAGTTGTGGTTGTCATAATGACATGGACATTATGCGGCTTCTGCCTTGAGCACTCCAGTCCTCTTCAGTGAAGTTTTGACACTTCTTTTTCTAGTGCTCTGACACTGTAGCATTTGTTCTACCACTTCAGCGATGTGCTTGCCTGAGTGGGATTATGCCCATGTCTGTCTTCCCTCACTAGTTCCCTTGTTTTCTTTCCCCTGTGCACCAGGACCCTGTATTTAGCAGGTGTCTTGGTACTTCCCCACATGGTCCATGTACTCAGTGCTGGAAAACCATGCTACTCTTCCTGGTTCTAAAAGCATAATGTAATTTTTGCCCATGCCTGCCCAATGGCAAGCTTCCTTTTGGAAGCTTGGAAGGGGAAAACATCTCAATAATTTAAAAAGCATTCCCATGTGGCGTAACAGCATCCAGCCAAATGGACTTGTTCATATCTTCCTCTGACCAGGATATTTGAATTTGCCAAATGTAGGCAGGAATGCATCTGCAAGCACAGAAGACACATGGCAAGCCTTTCCACTTCTCTGGGAGACTGCTACAACTCTGTTTCAGTCAGTGTCTATTGGGTATGGTATTAGGTGCTTGTACCTTGTTTCTTATTTCTCTTTTGGCTCATATGTTATAGCCATTATTAATTATCACAAATTGAATCCTTCTCCTGGAATAATCAGTCTTCAATGAAGTAGTTGTAGCAGTAGAAGGGCAGTATTTGTACTGACAGTATGGCATGTGCTGGCTATTATGTGGGTTGGCACATATTCCACCTACTACCACAGCCATTTGAGGTCAAAATTCTTGAAGAGCTAAGAGATATCTATTAATATCATTCTAAATACTGTGGCTAAGACCCGGTTAAGAAAATCTTCAAAAAGGTATGTTTAGAGGAGTAAAATTGTATATTTCCCTTCCATATTATGAAAACCAAAAATCCACTTTTATTGGTGGTCATTATATCATCACTGGGTCAGTATCAGCAAGGTTTAGCTGCTGTGCAAGTAACAGTTACTGTGTACATGAGATCTGCCAAAACTCTGGTCAGCTGACTTTTCAGAATGCTTTTCATTCATAAACCTGCTTTCCTTTGTCTTCTGCCACTTTTGTCATGCTTTTTCCATGTTGCTTATTCTTTTTTCCTCTTCTCTATCTTGACCATAGTATTATTCTTAGCTTACCAATCATTTTTATCTCAAATATACCAGCTTTGATCTATCTGATTTCTTGTTCTAAGTTATTGACATGCAAAAATAAATAGCATGAAAGCTAAGGAAGAACGCTGCTGGAGTTTAAGAAAGAAATCCAGTAAACTTCCTTCTTTTGTAATTGTTTATTGTATTTACTGTTTGTCGTAAGGTTATTATGTGTTCTGTAGGATATGGGAGTCTAAGCTTCTCATAGAGGATCACATGAGTATTTGATGGCACATTCAGATATTGAAGCTGATGAAGACTAATTCTTTGTTAGACTACAAAAGCATCATGCAATTTTTTGCTGTTCATCTCATGACATTTTAGATTTAAATGGGGATTATGTGATTCGTGAATTGGCCTTAAATCATCTACAGACTGTCACCAAGCATTTTCTTAACAGCTGTTCTTTCCTTTACTTAATTACTTATCAAATGTCAAAATATGATCGCTGAGTGAAATGACCTGTTAGAAGTACTACATGAAAAAGCCTGAGATGTTCTGAATGCACAGAAATGTCATTCTATGCCTGACTAAACAGAACAAACAAAAATAAGGTTGGGGGGAGGGTGAGAGTAATAAATAGATATACATTAACCTACCTCATGGTTATAAACAGACTTAGGACCACAGCTTTTAAAGACGATGGTTTTACTTCTGGAGACACATATAAGATGCTTTTATGGAAAATTATAATTCAAAATTGACTAGTGGAAGTTGTTTTTTTTACTTGGGTATTCCAAGATCCATTTGGTTTGTACAGGAAAATGTACATTTTCATTCTAGATGTGACCTGTAACCTGAAACTTCTGGAGAAGCAGGCAAAGCTGTCATAATTAATCAACATTACCCGAATTTGATGTGGCTAAAAATATTATTTATTTTTGGTTTGGAACAGAATTGAGGATCGAATAATCTGTCCAAAAATATAGACTCCAGCTCATTTCCTGGTAAAAATAAAATGGCTATTAGAAACAAACATATAAATACAAAGAAAATGCATTACATAATATGCTAGGGCTATTTTAACATCAGTGTTTTTCCTCTCCACAGAGTTGCTATATATTTTCTTAATGGCTGAGATCAGCATCCAAATATAACTAGAAATGTCTTTTCTGAATTGCTTTGATTGTGGTGAGGGTTTTGGTTGTTTGGGCTTAAAGTGAAATGTGAATATGTAGAGGAAAACTTGAGTCACGGAATAGTCCACTGCGAGGTCTATGTCCTGCAAACAAGTGAAATAAATAGGACTTGAGCTTCGTATCAGAAGGGAATTTCCTAATTAGTGCTCCTAGTTAGCTCTCCTGTCACCTGGAAATAACAGAGATCCTGAAATAATGTAAGAGCCTTACATGAGTCTCTAACAAGTCTAATCAGAAATAAGCCTTTAATGTGACATTGACAAAAAAAATGGGGCCACTATATGTTATATATACTACAGTACTTTAGCTCAGCAGTGTGAGTCTGTATTTATTTTATACATAGCAAGTAAAATACTACCTTGCATCTGTTTCTATGAATGAAGAGCAGGAATCAGAGTATCTCAGGAATGAAATATCCATTTGTAATTCTGCTCTGAAAAGTCTAAACTCATTTGTATGCTGAAAGGCTACTAGTTAAAAAGCTGTAAAGAAATGAGAAGAAGAATCTCACAGAGCCCCACAGCAGCTCTATTTATGAACAAAGACAGGGGGACTATGGTAAAAAAAGATGACAGGCAACATTTTGCTCTGAAGACTGGAAAGAACATGCAAGCATGCATTTGCTTACTCTGGGACTTTGTTATCTCACAAAATATGGATGTGAATCCTTGGAGGGGGAAAAGAAAGGAAGTGGTGCAAAAAGGCCTGTATCTCTACTGGTCATTCACAACAGCAGGGAGGGAAAACTAAGGTCCACAGTGCTACAAGAATTCATGTTTTATTTTGATTCTGTATAAAAATGCAAATTTATTTATTAGTTTTGTGCTGTTTCTTTCCTCTTAATCAAATTTCTTTATTTGTTGGAAGGGAAGTATGGCCTATCATGGGAGTCCAAGGAAGATACTTTGTTTTCCAATATCCTGAGCAAGCATTTAGACTGGTAGTAAAGAAGACCTTACTACTTTTTGTTGCTAATTACACCACCTAAGAAAACAATTGCATCTGCTGTTTATAAGTAGCACGTTATTCTAGGCAGTCTGAATGCGGTCTAAACAATGATGATATATTTAGAAATCACTGATAGTGACGCACCAGCAGATAATGGAGTTCTCAGCTTCTTGTTTACATTATACTATCCATACGTAATGCTTGACAATGTATTTGCTGTGACATTGGCATGATTATCTGCATCAGTTAAAATGAGTGTTAATTTATAATCAGCTGTGATTGGAATACTGTTCCAAGGCATTGAATTATTCACCATAAGAAATGTTCCATTAATCAGTCCAAGAGACTAAAGGACAGTTTTAAAATATATATATATATAACTGCCTAAAGATGCTAATGATGTCCTTAGGCAATTTAAAAAATCCTAGTGTAGAGCAAGCAACTACATTTCTTTAAAAATCCCTGCTTATTCTGAAACCATTACTCATAAGAAGTTCCTTTGTTGTGTATTAACTTCCCTAAAAGTGCTTGCATGAGCAAAAATAGTATGAGTAGTATGGAAGCTCAAAATGTAAGTCATTGTTTTAAAGAGCCAATTGAAATTAAAGAAACCCCAGAACTGAGAAATAATCTCCTTTTAATTCTAAAAATAATAATTTGACATGAGCACTGCAGAACATTTTCCTTTGTTACATGCTCATTCTATTGGCTGAACTGAGGAAGTGCTGGATGTGTGGCATATTGCAAAGCCAGGCTGCTATAGTCTGAATGCACTGAGCAAAAACACTCTCAATCAACATCAGTGCAGATTCTTTATTGCTTGATTGGGTCCATCTTGCAGTTTCTAAGAGCTATTAGGCATACTGTTTGTTTAAAAACTGAAGTAGCAATAAACAAACTTTCAATGCATCAGATGATTCACATCACAGTTACTGATGCTCAAAATATTGTGAGCTATACATTTTAAGGAATACGTTTTAAGGGCTTTTATCTAACTCCAAATGGCTTTTGCTGTTGATGGGCAACGTAAGGTCCATGAGTCACCCAGGGCACATAATGACTGTGGCTAGCAATTGGAGAAAACAGCTCTGCGTGGAAGCAATTGTGTAATTTGATTTTAATACGTCCTTGCCCAAGTCTATTTTTTTCCATGATGTGAGGACTACACTCCTGGCGTCTCTGTCTCATGACTAACCAGAGTGATTTCATTGTGCATGGAATATGAAATTTTGTGAAATCCTGACTCCACCAAAGACAATGGTAAAACACCCTTTCTGTTCAGTGAGGACAAAATTTTACCTGCAAAGTCTAGCTCTGTCCAACTCTAGCAAGTGAGAAGATGAGAATCATGGGCCCAGTGTACTCTTATGTCCTCAGTAAGTGAACAGGGTAAAATGCTTGCCAAACCAGCTGATACCAGAGTCTTGAACACAAAGATACTTGTTTATGTCTTTGAGTCTCAGGTGCTTTGTATTGTCTTATGCAATCTATCTTTTTTATACCTCAGGCTGACTCCTGCTTTCACCAAAATATTTCCAGCAAAGTCAGCGGGACCTTCCCTGAGCTGATACTGGAGAGAATAAGGAAGAATATAGGAGATACTTCTTACAAAACTTTCTGAGTATCATCTCCTGAATTTTCTGAGCCTGTAGGGCTTTTATCCTGTCAGCGTTAGCTGCCATGCAAGGAAGTAAAGCAGCCTTCAGCTGTTTGGACCTATGACATCTGATGTAAAAAGTGTCCTGCTTGATCTTTGTGCTTAGGCCACGATCTCCAAGTGGAACTGGTGAGGTAGATTATCTCAGCAAGCTGGAAAGCTTTAAAGCATTCCCAGCCACCTCTGGGACCATTCTGTTGAGATCCCCTGAAGATGCTACCAATGCGCTGTTGGGTTTTGGGGGTTGCTTGGTTGCTTGCTTGTTTCTAAGGACAGAGAGAGGGAGAGTGACAGAGAAGAAAGAGAAAATGATTTTGGAGGCAGCATTAGTACACACTGCAAGTAGCTAGGGAGCTCCAGTCCCTCCTTCAAACCAGGCAGTATGGGGATATGAAAGCATATCTCACAGCTTGCAGGCCACGGCACTGAGGTATGTGCAAGTGCCAAGCTGTGCCTTGCTGACTTTTCTGTGTGTAGCAAGGGAGGCTGTGTATACTGAGGATTCTTGGGAGGGCTTACATTAGTTTGGTAGAGCAACATACTGTGCAGGAGTCCTGCTGCAGCTCACCTGTAAAATAGGCCTAACAGTATTACAGCTCTGCTCATTTTACTCATGGCTAAATGTAAATGTCTGAGCAACAAGTCAAAAGCTACATGAGAAACTTTGAGTGCAACAGGCTTGGGAACTTAAAGATACCACTGTGTTTGGGCACATAATCGCTGAGTAAATTCAGATTTTAATGCTAGCTGGGGCTGTTCATTCCTTTTCTAAATCAAGCCACCTAACTTTAGAAGACTAATATTAGATCCCCAGGTTTGAAAACTTTGACCTCAAGCTTTGTTTAGGATGTAGGATTCTCACGCAAACTGCAGCACAGAAGGGGAAAAAAAAAGTGCAACATCTGGTCTGCTTTTATAGCTTCTACTCTAATGCATGGTGGCAAATCCATTTAACTAAGCTATACAAAAACATCATCACTTCAGCTTAATTATAAATCTGTTGCATATCATTTTGGTTTTTGAAAATAAATATGGATAAACAGACTTACCTCTAATCTATATTGATCTCTGTCAAGAGATGAGCAGATGATAAACTTGAACCATGCAGTTATATTCTAGTGCATTTTCCATCTGCACAGAAATGGAAAAATGTTTACTGTAATTAACACCAAACACTTCAAGTAAACAATTATGGTAGTAAGCAAAACAAAAAAGAAATGTAAAGAGCAAAACCACATATGAGAAAATGTTGTTCTGTGTTGTCAAGGTCAGTTGGCATCAGAATAGAGAGGGTAGGAAATATGCTCCTTCATTTGAGTAATGGCTTTTGTTCTTCCTCTTGGCTAAATGTGTAAAGGTGAGTATATTGCTTAATATCTAGGTGCTTCAGTTTTGTTGCCTCTTAAATGGAGATAATAGCTCTCTAAAATGGGTCTGTTTTTATCCTGATAATATATTAGTGAGTAGAAACAAAATCATTGTAATATTCCAGGTCTACAACTAAATTGTGGAAGACACACAGCTAGAGGGCTGGAGAGATGAGAAGATGCAAACAGCCAGCATGCAGTTATGGGAGATAAAATGGGAAATGACCCCTATCATAGGCTGCAAAGGCAAAGCATGCGTCAACCTTCATTTCATGAGGGAAGGATCTCATAGGCTTAGGTTATAAAAATCACAAAAACTTGAAATGGTAGCTTGAAATTTCTGTCTGTGAGGAAAGTAGGGTCTTTCTGACAAATGCAAGGGTGTCAATTTATTGCCTTTAGTTGACCAAGAATTCCCCACTAAGATCATGGAATTTCTATTCCAGAGCTGTATGTGTCTCTGTTGGCACCTGTCATTCATTTAACCTGTCATTCCCATCTGCCTAGATTTGGAGAAAAAAGATTTTTATTCCCTCTGCTTTCTACTCATTATCACTCGTCTGATGTAATTTATCTTCTATATAAAATATCTTAAATGCAAGCAACCCGATTAACATGATAATCATAATGATCTACATCCAGCAAAAATAAACCTTGCTGACCATTGTCTTCAGTCTATTTAGACAGTGGTGAAAAGGAAATATGTATGAGAAGGGAGACTGTTTTCAGTTTCCCTAAGAATAAGTACTATGAAGAGTTCCTTATCAGCTATTACTTAAATTGTCACAGGTGTCTGGACATTCAAGCCAGCCCTGGGGCCAATTAGCACATGCTTGACTCCATCTCTGTCCATATCCCCTCCATTTGATGAATGTTACTTAGAAAACCACAGAATGCAACACAATGATTCTTTCTCTGAAGACAGCAATGACCACACTACATTTATCTGTTCCTTGGAGAAGAATATGTATACACATCTCTGTTTTTTTTCTTAATTTCTATAGCTGCGGGAGATCATTATCTTATTTCAATATCCTATTCCTAAAACATTCTGTTTTACAATCCTATAAAATTCAAAATAACATGAAAAACGCTTATATACCTATATAGATACGGAAGTTTTATAGGTAATACTTTGCACATTTAAAGCTAAACAGTTTAAAAAGAAATCCACTGTCACTTATTTGTACTTGCTTACTTGCATTACTTTTCAGCTTGGATAATATCAATTAAATGGTTTATGATTACTTCATATTGAATTTCACTCCAGGCTCCCTCTGCACTAGCATACCTCTTCAATGGTTGAGTGGTTGCAAATCCTGTAGGGAGAAAGTTTTTTTTTTTTTTTGGAAGACAGGGTTTCTTTTGAAATTTGTTTAAATTGCTCATGCCTGCTGATAGATCCTAGCCTTTATCACAGACCCATTAACATGTAGGCCCTGATATTGTAATAGATGCCTGGGCAAACTGCTGCTCTGGCTTGGAATCCCTTTCAATATCAAAGAATGAAATCCTGGCCCTGCTAACTGCCAAGAGCGAGGAATGAGTAAAAGAAAATAAGTTAGAAAATATAAGTAACTGAAATGAGAATTTGGCCTTGCTGAATGACCAAAATCCTGCCCCATCTGGTGCGTAAGTCATGGACAGAAAGTGACTTGCTGTGTGGCCTCAGTCACGCACTGCTCCATACTCTGGTCACCATCACTGCAAAAGAGATGACTGATGGTTGCTCTTTTTTTTTAGAGTAGTATTCCTGAAAAAAGTGGGAAATAAAAATCAATTGTATTACTCTTGTTTCTGTTGCTAGCTACTAGAAGACGACAGTGATACTAAGAGCAGAGTGCAGATCATGGGGTTGCAGTTTGTTGTCTCAGAACTCATTATATTGTAAAATTACAAAATAGTGATTCATGACCTCTTTTCAAAACTGCAGTGGTCTGCAGGGCTGGGAATGAGGACTTGTGCCATTTCTGCCCCTGACTCACTGGCTGACCAAAGAGAGGCCAGTCAGTGGCTGACACAGCTTGGATGAGACCTGGGGCAGAAGTACCCAAGGAGCCATTCAGTGCTGCGTGTGCGGCTGAGTGCGGGGCTTGCTCCTGCCTCGTGCTGGCTGGCTCCTTGTGAGCAGTGGCAGGGATCAGGATGTGGAATAGATGATGCGTATGTATCTGTAATGCAGCACCACTCATTACTATAACTGGGTAAATTTTTAAGCAAAATGTTTCACCCTAATTTGAGACCACCTAGAAATTTTTGTGAGTTACTTGAGAAAGGGACATAATAGGAATTTACCGCTTAAGAAATCTGTCTTTATTTGTTATTGTAGAAAGAAGGCCCAGGACCAGGTCACTATGAAATAAAGAAAGAACCATCTCGCGCTCTGTGCTCATGTTTCCAGTTGAAAGTACCCAGGATGCTGCCAGTACACTCAGTGAGTAATCTGAAATATTATCCGATAAATAGTGTGTCTCAACAGCCTGAAATTAATCACTCAGGGTCATCTCTAAAAGAAACAATTACGAAGAATCAGTTTCGGAAACATTTCCTGAGGCTGAGAAAGGTGAGACTTTGGCTGTGGAAAGAAAATACTTTTAAAGAAGGTTACCTGGGCAGAAACAATGGGCTTTTGGCACTGAGGTTTTTGAGCATTGGTGCAAGCATTTCAGCCATTTATGTAAATCCAGCTGAGGCTGGCAACCACTCGAATCATCCTAGTCACGGTTATCAGCATGGTATATAGCAATAGGTTGGCTGTGACAATTGAGCTTGAGAGATTTTTCTGGTCTGGGTATATGTGAGAAAGGGGGAGGAGAGAGGCATGCAGACAAATTTATCTTTTTAGGAAGGCAACTCAGTTTTGTTGCTTTTCAGGAACAGGAGGGGCTGAGAAAAACCATGATAGCCTATGGGAGACAGTGAAAAGCACTGGATGCTTGAAGAGGCATATCAGGATAGCAATCTTGATGTAATGAAACTGTTAGGAACAAGAAAGAAAATAGTGGGTCTTTTTAAACAAACAAACTAACTAACTAACTAACTAACTTCTGGAACAGATTTTGCACCTTTCCACCATTTCTCTTTCTGGGTTAACATACCATCAATAGCAGGGCCTTGTATTTTCAATAACATACATGCAACATTGTATAAAATGCTGGCAATGAGTAGGCAGCTGTGCTGTGACCAGGCGTGCCGAATGCTCTTTCAGGCCCCAGGGCAAACGACATAGTAGCCTTCTCCTCCTCAGTCTGCAGCCATTCCCTTCCTTTTCCTCTCTCTGGAGGCCTCTCTCCTCACTCCTTAAGTTTATTAAAACCTAAATTTGGGCCAAGGCAGTTGCAAGGGACTGAAACAGGCTGGAACGAGAGGGGATAAAGCAGATAATTGGATGGGATAGTATTGGGGAGTGAGGTCCACGATGTTAAGGGTCTCTCTGGTTTCTCTGGACTTCTCAACCCATCTACCTTCTTTCTTCTCTCACTGGGTGTATCAGTGGCCACGGTCACTTCACTCTCACCCTGTCTCTTATACGTAACTTTGATTTTTCAGAGATTTATGCCCGTGCTTCCTTCTAAGTGCATGAATCACTGAACTGAATCAGTTGGATTGTATATGCTTGTAAATATGCGAGCTCTGGAGATCTTCCTGGACATCGTTTCTGGGCTCTGGAGGCAGCATGGCTCAGTAGTGCGCTCGAATGGAAACGGTGTGTTGACCACGGGCAAGTCATTTCATCTTTCTGCAATTCATTTTCCCCGCTCATATGTAGAAATAATGATACTGTCATCCTTTGAAGACTACTTTTGAGATTTCTGGGTGAAAATGGCTATTCAAAGATACATGGCATGGAGGCTCAGTTCTTCTCTGGAGGTTTCAGGCACTTCTGCAACACAATACTCAAAAATGAGGTCCTTTTCTAAGAGTCCTAATTTGGGAGTTTGCTGTTTGTTCCTCCCTCATTTATTTGATGTTTCTTGTTTTTTCCATCTGTACAGGATACACCAGGACCTGGAGCCTATGAGCCCACAAAGTTTCCAAAGCAGCCACAAACTATTGCTAGCTTGGGTAAGGAGCACAGCATCATCTTCAGCACTACAGCTGGGTTTTAGAATAAAACATCAGTGTGCCAATTTATAAACTACTGATTCTGAGGGAAGGCAATGTCCCCTCTCTCCAGACACGTTTTCTGATCACGTTGGACTTGCTGTATACCATCTACCTTTGCCAAAAAATCAAGGAATACCCAAAAGAGCATATTTATTTCCTGCTCTCCATCCAGAGAAAAATGGGGCCATTGTTGACAAAAACTGACTTTTTAATGGACAGTACACTTGGTGCAAGGATACTGTGAGAAGTGGTGCCACATAACACATTGACAGTAGGAGACCCTCCTGTTCATAACAGGCCAGATCCAGCCTTCGCCAGGAGCCAGGCACCTGGGGGGGGGGTGTGTGGTCTGCTCAGCCTAATGAAGGGAGACTCCTTCTGCCTGGAGCAAGTGGAGAAGAAAAAAAGCCTGTTTTTCTCAGCTGGCTGGGGGAGGGCTTGCTCTTATTGTGAGGCTCTGGTGGGTAGCTCCTTCCTGAAGGCAAGAGGAGGCTGTAAAGAGTCATGGCTCAGAGCAAGGTGTGTGGTTAGAAGGTGAGTAGCTGTGAGGTTGGGCAGTGTGTGCCGTGCACAAGGGATGAAGCAGAGGGCCTGTGTGGTGATAATGTGTCAGAGGAGCTGTCTCTGCAGCAGGGAGGCAGCCAGCTTCAGGTGTTTGCCTGGAGAGGCTGTCCTGGTGCGGGCAGCCCGGGCCAGTGCTCTGCCAGTGTTTGTGCTGCTCGGCATTGAGGGTTGAAGGGAAATAAGGGAGCTGGGGAGGGACTAGAAAGGGGGGAAATCTGAGAGGAAGTTGGGGAGAAATGGAAAGTGAAGTGAGAGTTACAGGCCAGGAGGCTCAGGGGAAGGGCAAGCATTTAGGAACTGGGGAGGGGGAGAGGTTGAAGAATTGCTCTAAAAAAAAAAAACCCCAAAGCTGAACAACCTTGTGGCAGGGCAAGTAGAAACAAACTTGATTAACAAACAAACAATGATTAGCTAAATGTTCATCTGAAAAGAAGGCTCTAAAAACTAAAGGAAAACCCTAATTTAACAGCAATAAAAGAAGGAACAAGCTATGGAAATGTATTATATGTCACTAATTCAGTATTGTACTTTGGTCAATGAATAATGTAAAGTAGTGAGCACTATGTGTGTGTGTTAAGCACCTTTTGGATTTGGGGGATCTGATGGGAGTAGCGCTCTCTGCACTGGTTAAGGTTGCTAAAGTGTTTTTAATTCTATCTTTGCTCCTTCTCTGGCACTTACAATTGCTTACAACTTTTTGAAACTCAACATATTGAGCTGAACTCTTCCAGACAGTTTCATTTTGAAATCGGCTTCATGCATGTAGACTCAAGGAAAACCAGTTCAGCCATTTTAAATCAGGAGTGGCCATTATTTCCTTGTTCTGTTTTTAAATGTTTCAGAAATGCTTTCTAACCAACACAGTTGCTTTGCAAGGTGCAAGGACCCTCCTTCCTGAGGCTTCTAAGACTGAGCACTTCACAGGGATGCAAAGTTTACTTTTTTTGGTTTTAATGATTTTCTTAAAGTAGCTCTAAAAATACAGGATAGTTTCTTCATTAAATGCTGCATGTGTGCTGTAGATATGTTGGAGTATGTTCCCAGAGAGGGCTGAAGTTTTATGTTTCTGCTTAGATGAGTGAAATAAATAATAGGGCCTTAATACTACAAGTTAAGCAGGGCACAGTCAAAGGAAAGTGTGGAATAAGTTTAAAGGAAGTATATAAATCCACAATGTATTAAATTCGTCACTGTTGCTCTTTGCTGAATGTGTGTAACCATTCTGGAAGCGTTACTAACTTTCACTAAGCTCAAGATTAGATCTGAAGTCTAACAAATGGTTGCTGGGTTGCTGGTCTGAAGCATTGGTGTGTGTGGGGGGGGTATTTTAGTTTTGTTTGTGCTGTTTCCTGCTGCCAGTAGTGCAGTTCAGAAGAGGGAAGGCAGAAGGAAGGAGAGAGATGCTGGAGCAAACGGCATCAGCTGCCCAGCACGGTGTGGGACTCGGGCACCTCGCAGGTGGAGGTGTGCTGTGAAACAAATGCCAATGACTGGGCATGTCCGGTGGCACTGAGCTTCTGCAAGAAATATGTCAGGAACTGGGTAGTAAAGCTTGCTGAGGCTATTTATAGGGACCAGAAACTTTTTGGCAAGATTAGGGAAGTGACATGCTTTTTTGACTGCTCAGCCTGACATAGAGGAGAAAAAAGAGAAGTCGTGGAAAATCTGGGGCTGTGTTAATGGAGAGGGATTGGTAGAATGGGGGCATGTCATGCTGTTTGTCATCAGCAGAGACCTTCCTGGTAGTGTTGTATCCATATGGCTCCTGGTGCTCCTCAGACAAGAAAAGCTTTCCACAAAGTTTTGTGGCTGAGACTTGCTTGGGAAACACTGAACTAGCTCTGAAAGGCAATAAATGTGCTGCCTCTCAGTTTGAGTTGAAGATGTATGGTAGCTTTGGAGTCCTGCACATCACGGTCTCATCTGCTGACTGGCCTTACCAATGCGTGTGCTTATGCTGATGTACTGCGTAAGTGCAGCATCTGGTTGCTAAGAGAGGGAAAATCCTGTCTTGACTCAGCTGTTGCTTTACAGCTGTCTTGTGTGGTGCTGCTTTCTTGGCAGATGAGAAGAGGGCCTGCACCAGGCCTGGTACCTGGGTAACGCTGAAAGAAGGGGAGCCGAAGCAGGCGCACGTGGTGGCTGTGGTGTGCTCTTGCCCTCGGGTCGCCTTCTGGAGGACGAGCTGCCACTGCGAGCGGAGCGGTTTGCGGCAGTCACCCTGTGCAAGGAGCCCTGCAAACAAGATATGGCGTAACAGAAATAGGAGAGCTGTGAGAAACAAAGGAAACTGGGGGAAAACTACGTCTTTTTCTCTGTGAAGTTCCTCATGGCTCATGTGGTGCTTTCCACCTTGCTACACACCCAGGGGAAAACTAATTTTGTGTTGTTTCTTTTTGTAATGGAAAGATATTGGCAGAAAGAGGGTGGAGCAGATGGGTGTAGCTGCCTCAAAGGAGGTAAAGACAAATGGGGAAATGCAGGGGTGGGAGAGACACCCTTGTCAGGCATGATAAATCTCCCTTTGATTGAGACACATCAGAGCAGAAAGCTGCAATATCTTCCGGTATTTCTTGCTACAGGAAGACTTTAGGCTGTCACCAAAGGGCTGCGTCCACCTGGAGGAGACCTCCATGTTAGGTGGGACTGGTAAACGTTCGAGTACCCATGCTACCTGTGCCTGCGGTGAGCATCATCTTGTGAGCGCCATCCATGTAAACTCTTTGTGGTGACGCTGTAGGCTCTGCTAATCAGTAACTAGCTAAGGATCTGAGATAAAATAGTGATTTACTGCACTTAGGCACATGGGAATCATTTTAAATATTGGCAATAATGTGATCTAGTGGGTATCAACCAATTTTGCCAGTGGCCTGCTTGCAATCTTTGCAGCACAGGCCTCTTGAGGGGTGAGGGAGGAGACTGCTGTTAGGGACTGCATGCTTCCTAGCTTGCCTGCAGTTCTGTGGAGATATTAAGGAAGCGCAACTTCTATTTTAGTCCCCCTCTGTGCCCTGTTGCACATCCAAGGACAAGCTGCATCCCCATTCTGTGTTAGTAATCCCAGCCATTACCTAGTTAAACTGTAAACATTGCGGGGAAGGACCCTGCAGTTTTACAGTGCCTGGCACAGATGAAATCCAATCTCAGATCAGACTTCGGACTCCCTTGCGATCTGAATAATCTAAAGGTCGTTGCTGCTGCAGAGATTGGATGAAACTTGCATCCTAAGGTAGAGGAGAGCTTAAGTGGCCATCTGTTTCTGTGTTGTGAGCTCTCCATAATGTGCAGGTTGTCTGATACCACATTTTTGTAGAACTCTGTAAGGAATAGATTGCTCTGTACGCCATCTAAATGACTGTGATAAAGTGCACGTTGAGGAGTCTAATTATACGTAGGTGCCCTTTTGGGCAGATGAATTACGTGCAATTTACTAGTTTGAGAAGGTGTAAAGGGTTCTTGCCTGTTTTACTGGACCGTGTCAGACTTGCCAAACAGAGTTGCTGGTAGCACAGGTCTGTTGGGAAGACCTTTCCCCACCCCCCCCTTCAGCACAGAAAGGACCTGGAAGGGGTTTTGAGAGGCATTTGGAAATACTGGTTCAGGAAAGGAAATTAACTCCTAAGTAAAACTATCATTCTCTGAATGCTGTAGCAGACCTGCTCCTTTGCTCGCTTTCCATAGTGGTAATTATTAGGTGCATATTCACTGTGGTCAGCAGTGTTACCATTGCAAAGCCAGTAGGAGCAGAAAGGAGCCCCCAAAGCACATTTTCTGCCTACTGCTTGTTGTGTCATCTCACGTAAGGGAGACAGGCAGCCCAGCAAGCAGCTATCACTCCTGGTATTTGTCCGTTGGCTTAGTTTAGCTCTCTGAGAAAGGTTCAAAGCAAGACCCTGATCCTGGAGCCCTCCTGCCCCCCACCCCATTTGCTCCAGTGTGGAGAAGTCAGCAGCTTACGTGCTTGTGCCCTACAATTAACGCTTCAGCTAGTGTCCGCTGAAGACAATTCTTGACTTCTGTCAGCTTAAGGGCTGGCCTTTGCTCTCAAATTGCCTTTTCTGTAAGTGGATCTGTGGTGCCTGGTTTAATGAGTTGCTGTGAGAAGCAGTTACATTGTCTTCTCTTTCTTCCCTGAATGGATGGAAAAGACTGATGAATAACTCAAAAAACCAGCAATATCTCATTTGTAATTTTTGTTGCCACTAATTATGTTTCTGCTGATGTAACCCTGGGGTTGCCCTCTGAGTAGGTGGCTTTGCTGTTCCCTCTTCTCCCTTTAAAAGACAGACACTGTGATATTGGCATTCCCATCTTGTAGTGCAAAATACATTCTTTCATGGATTTAAAAAAACAGGTATCTATATAAAATGGTAGCACTCAGTAGGAATCAACAGATATCGCTGCCTGTAAACTTGGTGTATTCAACCTCCTTGTGTTGCTGTTTGGATAAATGTGGCTGCCACTGTACTCATGCAGCTGCCTTCAAGGTAGCAGGGGACGCATGACTGAGTTTTCTTTATAGGTGCTTTCAAATATTTACCTGCACAAGGATAATGGGATAGCTGTTTCCTTTTGTCATCAGAGTTTCAGAAAGGATTTTAATCCCCTCTGTTTCTTGTGTTTACTGAGCACTGACAAGAGTGGCTTGATCCTGCTGGCATAGGACAATCTCTTCTTCCCCTCCATCCCAAGCAGGGCTATACGCTTCCTTCCCAGATTGGGTGGGCTACCAGGAAAGTATCTATGTTTTGGAAATGTGGCTAAATCTGATTTTCTGGGCTGTAAGCCGCAACCACTGAGGTTTGATTTGGGGATGGAAGGGGTATCCTGCTCTTTCTCCTGTCTCTCTTTATTCCCAGTTCTCCTTTTAATTGGTGAGAAACTGAGTAAAGCTGGAGCACCTACGATTTTGACGTCAGCATGAGATGTGGGTGTTCAGTGCATCTCAGAACTGAGTATCCGTTTCACTCTTGCAAACATGGCCATGAACATGGGCATGTCTTAAGCTGTTATGTTCTTGAGTGCAGAAGGGTTGCACTTCTGCAGCTTCTGCTCTCAGTGCTTAGAGCCTATGAAGGGTCTCAGATGAATCATTCAAAATCTGGAATTTCTAAAGCTGCCGCAAATCTAGTGTGCAGCTCAGTTGTAAGTTAGCTCTGAGATGATACTGTTTACAACAGGGCTGCCCACAGGGGACTACTGTAATATGCTGTCTGCTCTTTACTGTTCAGCGCTTCACATTTCCTCCAACTGGAAGGGCTTTTCTTCCTTTGCAGTAGCTCTGACTGGACATTAAGGATTTTACTCTGTGTCTTCGGAAATACCCTGGACCCCAAGCAACACATTGCACCGCACCAACAGGAGTGTCGTGTGTTTTGCTTTTGCCTTTGCCTTAGGCAAAGGTGTTACAGGCATGTGGCAGCAAAGATAAGGATCATCTGGGGTTACCTGCTGCCTCCCCAAGCACTCTGACGATGTAGGCTGTTATAACATTGTCACGTAAAAGGTAGTTTAGCAATTACTGTGAAACTAGAGGGAGAGCCAGTGCTGAACAAAACCACTTCAAGAGTCTGATGAACTTCCTCTTTACTTCTGAAACTCTGCCTTGCATGTCTTTTCCCCTTTTGAAATGTGCACACGCAGCTGTGATGCTGGTGCACTGGGGACAGTGGGTACCCACTGGAGAGAGGAGGACAGCAGTGTGTGCTTCTACAGTGTGTGGTGGGCCACACCTGTACCTGCATTTCCTTAGTGCATGTGGGAGGAGGGCTGCAGACTCCCTACCTGACTCTCTCCCTATATCTGGACTGGCTATTTCACAGCTGTTGCACTTGCTTTATTCAATGCCTCTTACCCCTGCTCAGTGCAGGAAAGTGGTTCATCTCCCTTGAGCCTAAATATAAAGTGACATTCATCTCCTCTTCCTGTGTCATAGGAAAAAAAACTATGCAAAGGAAAGGATCCTTTAACTACAGGGGTGATTGTGAGCTCTCCACAGTACAACCCTTGCTTAAGCACATTGCCAACCTCTTGAGTTTGATACAACTTTTAGCAGAGAGGTAAGAAGGCCCCCTGTGCTCACATTTCTTTCCAGGCCCAATCTTGCATATAGATGTGGGTTATATTTATGTTGTGGCTTACAGTGGTAGATTATGGCCTGGTAGCTGGAAGAGAAAATTAGTTCCTGTGTAACATGGCTGAAAAGTACAACTCAGGACTATCTATCTGATGAATCCAGTTTCTGATATGCTAATGGTATTAAGCTTTGCCCTACTAATGGATTAATAGAATAGCTGGATTGATAGCTACCTAGATGATATCTAAAGTCATGTTTAAGACAGATTTTTTTTTTTTTTTTTTTAAAGCCGAGTTCTTCTTGCTATGCGTGCACATACTAATGTTATCAGTGGAACACCTAATGCTTACTATATAAACACGTAGATCGCCTTGCTCCATGTGGGAGGAGTAGTCACAAAACAGCATCATATTGACTCCTGCTGTGCACTTGTTCTGTGTGCAGACTACTTGGTATGCACAGATACCTTTTCTGCAGTGAACAGGCTTGGATTCACTCGGGTCAAGATCACTTTATTAGCATTGCAAAAGCACCGAGAGCATATACCACTGATAACCTTCTGCTCAGTTTGATCATCAGCTACATATGTGATCCTAGCAGAGATAATTTGGAAAGGTGTGTTTATGGCTTTGCACTTAGCATATGTGGATATACCTCGCAGTTTCACAGACAAGTCCTTGGTTAAAGTCTGTTGCTAAGCAATAGTTTAAGATAAGGAATACATACAAATCCTTGAAGGCTTAATTTTCAGGGCTTTAGACACTCTTAGGAGAGACATATAGAATAGAAAGGTCCTGCTTTTTTCTGGAGCACCCAAAAGGAATTTTAAGCTTTGTTAGTCTGGGAACAGCATCATATTTGTAAGAATCTGCAGTATACTCCTCCTCCTGTATCCAGCCAGCTGTAGTGCACAGCAGAATGTGCAGCTTGGATGAGTTTCCAGCTGTACTTACCATCGGAGGGGATAAGGTACAGAGAAAGGGCAACTCCTTCTACCTGTGGCTCTATCTGTGGCAGACTTTTGCATGTGGAGGTGAAGGGGAAGGAGCCAGAGCCCCTTGTTTCTTATCTCTCATGGTGCTTCTGTGTATGTCCTCCATGTGGCCTTCATAGCTGGAGGTCACCTCAGTGGTATTTCTGTAATCCATATTGCCTTGTGATCATCAGTTACTGATTCACTTTGCAAGAAAATGGGAACCCTTCAACGTGGTGCCATGTTGCTTACATCTCATGGATCATGTCTCAAGATCGGGCTGATTTCATCTAAAAATGCAGCTTTAAGTCGACTAGTTTGTAATTGTGCCTCCCGAGCAATTTTCTCTGCTTTACGGTCTGCCTTCAGTGATTGCAAGCAATGATATTGGGCAGAAGAGGAGCTGCATCTTTGCTTTTCAATAGGAGCCTCACGGAAAACCTTCTTGTCCTCTGTTCTCCCTGTTTCTCTGGGGTGTGTGAGGGAAAAGCTACTAGCTGCGTGAACTTGGCAGTGGCAGTAGATTTGAACTGAATTGACCCATAGGATGCAAATGGAGTCATGAAGTATATGTGGCAGCGTGATGCATATTAAAGTGATTTGGAGGGTA
Source organism: Apteryx mantelli (assembly GCF_036417845.1). Taxonomy (NCBI): domain Eukaryota; kingdom Metazoa; phylum Chordata; class Aves; order Apterygiformes; family Apterygidae; genus Apteryx; species Apteryx mantelli. The sequence continues at coordinate 40,424,954 of NC_089980.1, read as the reverse complement.
ATGTTTCCCTGACTGTATTTTTAGTAACTGAGAGAAGTGATCTTCCCACCTTAGCTGTAAGCAAGTTATAACACCCACCAAAGAGACTTTCAGAAGCTGAAGGTAGTCCTGGCTTCAGGATACCTCAAGGTGTGGATTTAATTGAGGCCCATTCCCACTCTGCACTGGGTATTTTCATCCTCTGCTCCTTCAGTCCTTACAGAGGCCCCATGCTGTAAAACCTCTAAGCGAGCACAGGCTGTTTGCTGTTCCGATCTCAGTGGCATGTGTAAAAACATGCCCAAGAAATGACTGTATTCCCTTGGGAATAAGGAAGGACCAGCTAGCTAAAATGAGAGGAGAAAGTTTTATATCCATGTAGTTACTAATTCTTTATTTGGAAAAACAGAACTGTTTGTCTGGTGGCTCTTGGAGCTTTGGCTTAATATTAAAATGACCTTCGTGCAAACCTTTTCCAGTTTCTTCCCAAAGGAGAAGATAAAAGTTACAGTTTTCTTTCTGTCAGCTCTTGCTTCAGAACAGAGACTTAAAATCGGGCTGCAACTGCCCTCTCTAGCAAGGCCACAAATGAAGAAACTGAATTAACTCCTTAGTCTTCAGGGTGGGCCACGCTAAAACTCCAGTTGGTGGGAGGTCTAGTGAGCTTCCCTGGGGTATGTCCTAAAACAGGCTAGGCGGCTTCCTTCTCACCTGCTGCTTCTACGTCTCAGACCTTCAAAACTTTGGCCATGGAGTCTCTTTCTCTTTCCCTCCATCCCCAAACTCTAATACCAAAGGTGCCTGTGGTCAGGGGGGAAACTCAAAAGAAGGAAAGGAAGCTCTTTTCTCCTGGTCTGTCTACATGATCCCTCCCTAGCCTGCTGCCAGACACCTGTGACGCTTGAGTGATATCCTTTCCTGTCTCTGGCCTTGCCTTGCCAACTTCCCTTTCACAGAACAGTTGAAGTCGGGAGAGACGGCAGGAGATGGTCCAGTCTGATCCCCTGCTCAGAGCAGGGGCAGCTACAGCAGGTTGCTCAGGGCATTGCCCAGCTGGGTTTTGGATATCTCCAAAGATGAAGACTTCACAGCCGCTCTGGGTGACCTGTTCCAGTGCTTGACCACCCTCACTATAAAAAAACACTTTTCTTATGTTTAATGGGATTTCTTATACTGCACTGCAACCACCAGCAAACCCTTCAACTAGGTCATGCCAGGAGTTCCTTTATTTTGGTACATGCACAGATCAGGAGGGATTGCCTTCCTTCACCTGCCATTTCTTAAATGCTACGTTTGTTCTCATGTCAATTAGCTACTCTTGCCCTCCAAGCAGAAGGAAGTGGCAATATCTCCTCTTGGCTTCTAAACTGTTAAAATGTCTGCTCACATACCTCTTATTTTAATAGGCATGTGAGGTCATACATGTAAAACCGAATCTGAAACACAAGCCCATCTACCCAATACATATTTTACAATCATCTCTGGTCACAGTGCTCTAGGCCACCTTTGAGCTTCCCTGCCAAAATAAATGAAGTCATCTTGAGATCATGTGGTATCTCTTCTGTAATTTACTTTTTAACCTGATAGGAGTACTATTATCATATGGCCTCTAAAGCCTAAGAAAAAAATGCTTGGGCTGCTGTTAACAAACCTGGCAAGAGCTTTCCTATGTACCCTCCTGGGAGTGTTTGGTCATGGAAGTTACTTTTGTTATACCTGATTCCACTAAACACATCTCCAATTTTCCTGTCTTTCCATCAAACATTACATGCTAAGGAGCCTAGAATAACAGCTGCTGCCACTCATGTTAACTGAGAGGAGCACAAGGCACTGAAGTGTCTAGTTTCTCATTGCTTACGGGATGGATAAAAGTATCTGTTATACTGACTAGTCCATCAAATATGAATGATGCAGATAGAGTGGCTGTTTACACACAGTGATCTATTTTAGTTAAATTGAAAACACACACAGGGGAGTGGTTCAGCTTTGTGGATAGAAAACACTGGAAACGTTTTTTTGTTTTGTCGTCTTTTATGTTTGCCAGTGACAATTAGTTCTCAGGGGTGTACAATCTGCAGCTGTGCGAGGACGAGTTCTGTCCTTTTAGGATGAAAATCCACATATTGTTAGTTATCCAACCAAATCTCATGAAGTTGAGGATGAGATGTTTGCCTCCCTTTATCGTTCTAATTTTACCCTAATACTCAAGTCTTTTGTATAGTGTTAACACAAGAGTTTACAAAGCTAGTCCCTCTGGAGGATGACAGCAATTGTTTTGCTTAATGTTTAATGTCTTCCTCTCCCTCTGGACTCCGTGCCAGTGCATATGGTAATGAACAAGCTCTGGAAGAATATTATAGCCTCACTTCATCTATTAGGACACTTCACACAGAAATTTATTTTGCACCACCATGAATTATACGAACACACAAATGAAAGATACATACGCAATAACCGCACACAGAGAGCGTTGTCGTAACAAACTCATTAGCAGAATGAATTACTCTGTAGAAAATCACTTAACCTTTGTAGATTTCCTGGTACTGTGTTTATTAATGCTGTTGCTTTGTTTGGAAGTAATATCTCTGTGTTATCTAAAAACATGCTCCAGATCTGAGAATTAATGTACAACATTTACGTTTCCACTGAACGTACTAATTATATAGATGGCAAAAAGTGAGCTCTCTTGATGCTCTCACACATCTACCTATAAAAGAGTAAGGATGTGTCCTGTGTGCAAAGACTTTCAAAACCAGAACCAAATGATGGAGGGCAAAACTCTTGTTGAAAAGGAAGGGCTTTGGTTTCAGTGGGCAAATGTTGATTGCAAGTGGAAAGCTTCAACAAATAGGCTTTATCAAGATTTGCCTACAGGACTAACATTTTGCCATGGAAACTATTTCTCCAACAGTAAATTGAGATGAGGAAAATGAGAAGAGTAACTTCTCTGGCAAAAGGTCTTCTTTAGTTAGGAAACCAGTGCTCAGTATGCACATGTTCCTGTCCGGAAGACTGCTAGCAGGAGTATGGCAGCTCTAGTAATTTTGCAAGTAGTGGAAACAGGACGCATCAGGAATAGCACTCTCAGTACAGAGTAGCCCACACATAAATGGACTACCACAGGAAGTCATGTGTGTATAGACCTAAACTGGTTGATATCTTCATTGCCACAGCATCTGAAGCTTACATATATTTTTTTTTCTTTGCGATAACAGTTCTAAAGCTAGTAATTAATCATTAACATTTTCAAGTGAACTTGTTAACCTGATTTGACTCATTCTGTGGCAAGATGATGGCCTACACTGATTGTTGGAAGAGCTGTGATCTTGGTATCTGAGGAGAAGCTATTGCAGGTGGAAACTGTTGTGATTCAATTGCCATCATGCTGCTGACTGCTTAGCATGGAGGTATTGGACTGTGAAATGAAGGCAATGGAAAAAATTGCTTCAATAGGTTTGAAGTCCATAGACTTACTTCAGGGACACACTAGTCAAAACAAAAGCAGGCAATGATTCTGGTAAGCACTGGAACAGACTGGTGTCCCCCCCCCCCCATCTGTTGTATTCAGGATCTGCGGGGTTTGATTCTGCTTTCCTGGTGCATTGAGCTGTTTCTGCTTTTATTGGAAAAGTAGATGCCATTGCTACCCAGGTTTGATTCTATATCATTCTTATATCTTATCTAGCTGTATTTATGACTAGTTAGTAGGGAGTGAAGGCTATTGACCACTGATATATTCCAGGTGCTATTAATAGAAATGGCATGAAGTTTTGCCCTTGAGAGGAAAGTTTCAGTAAAAGGCTATTTGGAATAATTAAGCCTAACACACAAGCCTTGTCATCCTGAAATGAAACAGCAAGCAAAATTAACCTGACTGAAATTTTAGCCTTCTTACAGCACTGAAGCACTGGAGCTGGTTGAAAAGGCTGGAATCTGGGTTGTGTTGGTCTTGAAGCCTAGTATGTCCTAGGCATCAGCATATATCAGTTTTGTAATTAGTTAACTGTAGAGAAAGAAGGTGGGGGGGAAGGAGAAACCCAGTTTCTCCTGCTTCTGCACTTCAGCATCATCTACTGTTTTATCTACGATATCTATGTTTTGTGAATTTGGTATGGCATTCTTGCTGGCTTGGGAAAGCAAGACTGAGCATGGAAGGTGTTACAAGTACTACCAATGAGGCAAGCAGGAGATCTGGAAGGGAGTGGAAATCAAGATGATGGAGGAAAGAAGATTGAAATTCCTGTAACATCCATGCTCTGGTGTTTCATCTTCAGCATATAAAAAGGATGCAGCTTGTAAGAAACTGCTAATTTAGGGAGGTTATGGATCAACAGACTCCAGTCTCCTATGAATTATGTGAACATTCTTATTTATTGCTGGAGGTTGTAGCAGGTTAACCCTGCGTATCAGGATCATAAGATTTCTCAGGAACAATATGAAGTGTTTCACACACGGGCTTGAACAACTGAAGTGTAGAGTTTGTAAAACTCCCAGTCCAACAGCTGTAATTTGCAAAGACAAATGAAGCAAGATAATTTATTTCTGGTGGAGACTTACAGGAAGAACATATATTGTACCTATTTAGATTTTTTTTTATGGGAAAAAAAGAGAAGATGATTATAGTATAGTAGATTAGAGTTAAGTGATCTTTTACTACTTCCTCATCATATGGCATTTAATAATCTATAAGAAAAATATGACTTTTAGAGCTGTTCTTTTCAGTGAAACCAAAACAGTTTTGGTTTTAAAACTAACTTTATTGTCCTATAGCTAGAGTACAATGATTTGTAAGTTGAGATTAAAGCATAACTCTGTATATCTCATCAGCATTCTCAGATCACAAATGAGTATTTCCTAATAATAGTAGTGGAATTCAGTTCTTGTTTAGTATCGGGGAACTGTTTCTGTTCATCTCTTTAGACCTTAGTTTTTGAACAATAAAGTAATGAAGCCAACTATATGTTGATTGAATCTTTCTATTTTTATATTAGGTTGGTACCAACCTCTTTCTTTCATGTGGGATGATAGGAAGCATAGCTGCTTAGTTAGCATTTTGATATTCTTGGTACAGTTATCAACATGAGTGAAAATGTGCACGCAAGGATTTGAGAAATTGGATAAACTATCAACCCAATTGATCAAATGTTCAGTGAGGTGGAAGTTGAAGAAATTGTTCAACTTTAAGACAGTTGTTTTTGCCTAATTCAGCAGTGAAACGTGGATCTAATTCAATAGCAGAAGATGGGCCCTATAAAGCAGATCCTATAATTGTTCTTTTGCAAAATGTGCATGCTCTTTGCTTTTACAGATGTTTGGGTTTTTTCTTTTTTCTTAAAGCTCTTCGACACACACACGCACACTCTCATCTTCCACCTCACTCTCTCAAACACAGTCATCTCCGTGCATAATTGACCTACGTGATCACCATGGTTTCCAATTCAATTTAGGTCCCTGAAGAGGACTTTTAATTAAGAAGCTCTAATTAATAGAATCTAAGAGAAAATGTCTAAATCGCTGGTCTTCAAAGTGTGATCTACAGATCCCTGGGTGTCTATGGCTGGCTCATAAGGGACCCTAAACATGTCCTTTCCGGAAAGGTCATATCTGATGCAGCAATCTGTATAGGTACCTCTTATGGATCCACACATCCACCAGAAAATTCCTACAAAAAGTTGAGAAACTCTGTAATAGGCTGCCGTTAAGCAGTGGGTAATGAGGCGGAGTAGTGAGCTGAAAGCGGGACCATGTCTACAGAAGTGTCTACGTGTGAAGCGATAGCTGCAGTTTGTGTCAAGGTGTTCAGGCTGGCTCTGAGCTCGCTCCAGTCCACCCGCGGCACGGCAGAGCTCGGCGGGTGCTGGGGACTCGTAGCGTGTGCCGCTGCCACAGGACTTAGCTGGTGCTTTGCTGTATATCCAATTGTGCTTGCTTGTGTAGCAGCTGTAACATTCAAATATTTAAGAACTCATTTTTACCCAGTGTGTGTTTGAACCAGTCACAGGACTTCATCACCGCTGCCCCAACTGTAGAAGTGTACACGGGTGGGATTTTTCAGAAGTACTTGATATTGGTCTGATATTTATTTTGGTGGGAACAATCCTTGTGTGTGTGTGCACACGTGTAGGGTAGTGCTATTTGCTGAAAAGCAAAGTTCTAGAAAACTGGAGCCATGTAAAAATTTGAGGTAACTTTGAGAAGTTCTTGCCAGGAAGACAAAATGGAAAATTTAAATGTTCTGTGTAGATTGTTTCAGGATTAAACATCTTGAATTTTTTTTCAAAATGCTCTCCCTTCTGGCAGTTCTCTCAAAACTTCTGGTCACACAAATCTTATTGAAGATACTATTGAGGACTTCTGTCAGACAGAACAATATTTTATTTAATTGGAAGTTTCTTTTTAAGCTCTTTATTTAATTGAGAATCTCCAAAGTTTTCCTTTGGAATGCAACTGGAAACAATTTTTTTTTCCTTTTGTTAGTTTTCAGTTAGCTGTTTGAACAGAAAACTCTTTACAAGTACACAAGAGGGGATGATGGGAAATTTGAGAACAGAAGAAATTAAAAAATAAAAATTTCAGTTGTGGTAAGTCAACCCCTTGATACAGTGGTGCTCAAAGTCCAGACCTGGACTACTTGTGCTGGGTAACTGTACCCACATAGCTCCACCAGCAGGAGTCTAACATGGGCTACCTGGATGGCTTTACAGGGGAAGAAGTCATATATACTGCATTAATGTAACAAGTGAGCGGGAATTTACCTTAGCTCCCCTCTGCAGAAGAAACCTGAAAAATGCAGGGCACAAACCCCTTGTAGGGTTTGAAGGACTTTTCCACTAGAGCATGGTAGGCAAGGGAGAGAGGCAATATTGCCCTGGGACTGGAGGAAAGAGTGAGGATCCAGTAATAGCAATTTAACTGGTTACGCGCGCACACACACACACACACACACACACACAAAAAGCCCTCTCTTGTCTCAATTCCTGACAGACTTGATTTTTCTGTGCAATGAAAATGGGGATGAAATGCCTCCCTTGTTACCCTTTTAAAAACACTTCAATATCCTCCAAGGAGAGACAAGAGCAGCATCATTATAATTGGGAAATGCATTGCTTGCTTTCTGGATTTAGCGGCTTCCTGTTTTGGAAACCCGAGATATCATCTCAAATTCCTATTTGTTGTCAGCCTAGGAGAAGAGGCTCTAAGGCTGTAAATCCGCTTGTGAGGCAGTGGCTCATTTGCTAATTGTCTCTGCCAGACAATGCCATTTACACTGATCACAAAATCACCTCTAACCTATACTGACCAGATAATCATTATATCCTTGAACTTCCATCCTTCTGAAACAGTACCCGTTATTGCAGATGCAGAGAGCATATGTCGGCTTCTCTCACCGGACAACAAAATACAAGCATGCTTGTTACTGATTAATTTATAAACATACTAGTTTCCAGACCTAATTATGATATCGTAAGCAACTGCATTATAAAAAAGATGTCTGACTTGTCATACATAATGTAATGGATCTTTTGCTTCAAGGACTGTGGTGTCCTTTGAAAGTCAATGAGAGCTGGACACAGGACTGGCATCTGCCTTAAATACACTGTGAAAGTGTGTGGTCCCGGTGCTGTCATGCTGAATTTGGCTGTCTAGCTGTGGTGCAGGGTGGTGTCAGTATAAGGTTCAGAAAGGCTTTTGCAGCCAGGAGTCTGCTGAGGGGCTGCTTTACACTTGCTGATACTCTCCCAGTCTGTTTTTTTTGCATGTTTTTGTCAGCGATGCCGGTAAAGCTGGCCTTTGCCTCCTTGAGAGCTTTTCAGTAAGGTAAATGTTTTTTCCCATTTTGCAACTTCACGACTGCTCTTTTGCTTCTTTAGGACAGCTTGCAGCACTTGCTGTTTTTGCTGTATACAAAACCATATGTTCTGCCACGTCTGTGTGTCGAGCAGGTCTAGCTTACCTTCATCAGCCAAATCGCCACAGCTGCTGCATTAGCTTTAAATGGGATCAGATCTGAAAATGGCAGTTCTGCAAATTCAGATGACTGACCTGCAGGGTTTTTTTCCCCCCTCTGTGTTTTGACACTTTATTCTGTTGACCTGGAGCACTGAGTAAACCTTTGGATTTTGCCCTTCAGTCAGTGGACCTGTAGGGACTTTCTTGCCGGTGAGCTATTGCTCTTCATTTTGGAGACAACATACATCATAAGAAACTGGTTTGACAGCCATGACTCAGTTTAATACTATAGTGACTGCTACTCGCAACAAAACAAACTTACTTGTTTTGTGATGTTGACTTTGACTTTCTCTAACACTGGTCTTTAAAGGTTAGTAGGCTATGTGTGTTTTTTACTTAGTTCCAAAGTCTGTCTCAGGCATCACTGCCTGGGATTTGACATCTCCCAAGGGATGTGGTTAGAGAGAGAGAGAGAGAGAGAGAGAGAGAGAGAGAGAGAGAAAATCAATGTTGTTGCTGTGGTGACTCCAGAAAAACCTGATAGCCAGAGTCTGTAAGACCACCTGTGTGGAAGGGAGTATCTGGGCAGCAGCAGTGCTTTTCATCTCTTCCCTCGTTGTTTGAGGGACTTCTAAATATCTGGGCTTCACACCGGACAGGAATATATTGTAGGTATCTGAGTTGGTTTTCCCCATTCTGCAGTAGAAAGACAGAAGTGGTGATCTGAATAGGCTACTAAAAATATTCCTAATTAACTTGTAAGAATATCATGTCAAAATTACTAACAAAGTACAACTAGGTTTTCTAGCAAGGAAAGAAGTGATTATGATTTAAGGTTGAGAGTACCTTAGCCATCCAAAGTGCCTTCCAACAAGAATGAGAAAAAAGGCTTATTTCTTCCCATTTAAACACACAGGGACTATTAAACATCTGTGCGACACAGGGAGGATAAGAAGCAATGTACTGTGGTTAGTATGGAAGCAAAGAGGAGCTGTCAAGCGTATTTTCTTTTCTCTGCAAGTTACTCCTAGGAGGGGATTGAACAATGAAATTCTCCAGGTTTAGTCTGGGTTCAGTTGTGCTTCTGTTCAGTAGGGTCTTGAGAGCCCTCCTCCTCCCTCTGCCCCCAAAGCAACCACTGTTCATTGCCTGTGTGTCTTGTGGGAGAGAGCGGGGATTGGGGGGGGGGGGGGGGGGGAGAAGTTAGCTAGTTTTTAGTTTGCTTCGATTTCCAACTTTTAAGACTTTGTAGTATCAGTTGAAGGACTTAATTCTGCTGTTGCTACAGAGGAATCATGTTCTGCTTGAGTTATACTGAATGCACTTGTAACCCAGACCAGCCACAACAGTTAGTTATGAAGAAATGCTCTTCAAAAACCCTTTGCTTGGTCTCATTCAAGTACGAAACTAAGGGTCTGGCTCTTTAAGAAGGCCCTATTGAAACTTGCCCAAAAGATTCATGTATAAATGCTAAGAATTCTCTGGAAGCTCTTGAATGAAAAAGTTACTCCTGTGGTTATTTGGAATTAAACAGTTTGTAGAAAGAGATGATTAATGATACTGTGAACAAAATAAGGTGAGTCCATAAACTTGATGGCATAGTAGTTGCGTATTACTTGATGATAGAGTTTCTCACACTACCTTTGTTTATTTTTAATGGAAGAAGCACAAGAAAAGTAGGATGCTTTCTTAAATCCCCATAAATCCAAACATCTGAGGCTACATTTACTCCTTTTTCCTGGCTCTGTTCCTCTTTGAAAGCATGCTGCTTGCATACTCGCTCATGCTTTTTCCCATGAACTACAAGAGTATAGGCCAAAATACCCTTTGCAACTGGTAACTTGCTAGGCACACTAGGTTCCAATTAATATAACAAATAATTGTTTCATAATGCTTGAAATATCTGTGGCATGAATACATTAAAAGTACTGAAATTGGCAGGAAATAATTATGTATGAAGAGCATTTTTTTCTTCCACAGGGTCAATTTATTCATCTGGTGGAAACATCTTACAAGAAAAAATATGTTAAGTTACAAAGAAAAATGATCCCACTAACCCTATGTTAGCAATATTCGAATGGCATGGTCGAGTAGGAAACACTCACACAGTGCCAAAGTCACGAGCGCCCGCCTGCATACCATGTCTCAGAGAGAGCAAGATTGCACCGTCACAGTCCCTTCTGCAATGGTGTGGTGACACCATCCCTTTCGGCAATTTTAGCTGCAAACTAGCACGTTTCTCTGCTAAGAGGTGCACTCAGACGGGAAATGAGCTGGATCTTTTAGTATCCAGCTACTTGGGACCTTGCCTTAGGTTGCTGGAGCTGAAGGGAGGAGCTGGTTCACTGAAGGCAAAAGTCAGAGGAACGATCCTGGCTGCTGCTGGGTAAGTGGTGACTTCCCACTTACCAGTGACAAATGTTGCTGCTTCTCATTTCTAACAAAATAACTGTTTATCTGACCACTTGCTAACACTCTACAAAACAGAACAAAAACGTAACAGTGGGGGAGATCACCTTCTGGAGATGGACTTGGGGAGCAGTCAGAGGATGGGTTATAGCAGCAAGAGCCAAGGGGTGCTGAGGAACCAGACTGCAGATGGCGGTGGTAACCATGGCGTAGGGAGGAGCAGGCATTGGGGCAGCGCTGACGGGGACCCTCTGCATATCGAGCAGCTCACCTTCGCTGAACATGTACCGCACTGGGGGAGGGAGAGAGGTCTCAGCTTCACATGCTCATTGCCTGTCAATTGTGCCTATAATACAACTGCAGCAAAAGCAATCACCGCTGTGCTGAGACCGCTCTGAGAAGCCTTATTTTCCTAGGCCGAACAGCAGCTATCAAATCTCAGTTGGTTTGGCTGAAAAAAGATCATGGCAGTGATCCCTTTTCACTAAAAAAGGTTATGGTTCCCACTCTGTCATCGTTAAAAAGAAATATAAAATAGCCAAACTCTGTCTTCACCAAGATTCGGTGAAAATGGGACTTTGTTTGGATAAAATAATTCTGTAACTCAAACCTCAGCAGTCAGTGCTGTGCCTGCTTTGGTACCCAGCCAGTGAATTTTAAAGTAAACACCCTCCGGGACTGTTCTGCATTTGGATTTATTAGTCATTACCAAGAAAAGATAATTAGCACTTCTGAAATGCTGTGATAATCAGTAGCATGAACTGTTACCAATAGAAACGGATTGGGGTACTTGTGCAAGGCAGGAACAGGGCAGCTCTGTTGTACTCTCTGTACAGAGCGAGTACACCAGTGGGCAGATCCGCAGCTGGAGGAAGTTGTCAGAAATACCAGTAACTTCACTGGAGCTCATGACACTTCACACAGGCTAAGGCAGGGAGGGGGATTGATCCCCGGCCTGTCGGCCTTCTCGCTATATTATCTTGGAGGCAGATTTGTTTTTGTTACAGTGTACAAACTTTCTGTTGTTTGAAGCATATGTATATGAATACATATGCTTGCATTTCTTAGACTTGCAAGTTTGTAGTAGTCGTCTTTTGTTTTTCTGTATCTGGAAGGATAAACAAAGTACATGCTTAAGAGCACAGGTAGCATGCAACCTTGGAGGATTTGTTTTGGGTAACACTAGTAACAAATACAGACTGAGGATTTACTGAAAGAATACTTGCAAATCTGTAATGACTGCCCTCTTTTCTGCCCCGTGCAGAGTATTTAGGACAATATAATCTCAGGCTATAAACCCCTAAGCATTAAGAAGAGAACACAGAAACATATCAGTGCCCTTAACACCGCTCCAGCAAGCGGGTGCTTCGTGCCCGCTGGGAAATGCTTGGGATTGAGTCCAAATTTATCACTGAAACAGAACTTTGCCTGCAATTAATGTAAGGGCTGTGGTGTGCTGTGCTGCCAGAGTGAGTACCTTACGGTGTGTAACTCCTGTTGACATTAACGGGAATTACTTGTTTGTCTTCTCTGCAGCAACTGAAGCAGAGACCCTTATGACTGTGATTCCAATGCCGGTAACATTCCTTAATATCTACAATATATATGTAGTATATACTACGTATATCTAGTACGACCCTGGGATCATCTCGCTGGTTGATCACACGAGGCACCCACGTGCATTTTCCCCCCTCCTGGGAAAGGCGACTGCTGCGCCAGTTCTGGCGTTACTGAGGTGAAGTCTAGTTCTCGTGACGGCAGCAAATGTGATGTGCTGGTGGCTGTTTACAAGCCAGGCACGTAGAAGTAAGTAAGCGCGCAAGCGTTCCCTTCTCACTTGCTGTTTGGGAATGGGGTACCTTCCTGCCAGGTCATCAGCCAGCTGAGTTACCGACCTCTTACAGTGGTTAATCAGTCAGAGTGATGCATAGCTTGAACAGTTGCTCTGTACATGGAGGTTACTATGGCAGTGCTTTATAGACACCAGTAATACAAGAAAACGGTGATGTTGGGGCACTGTGACTCTTTTTTTTTTTTTTCTGCTTTATACAGAGGGCTTGCTGCTATGCTGGAAACTGTGCTTGTGGGCCAGAACAAGTATCAGAATAAAGTCTATTGCCAGATTAAATCTGACAATGGAACTGGGTCCAAAACCTCTGGATAACAATTTACAGCTTATGTCAAAAATACTATCTTTTTTCCTCCTTTTCCTTTTCCCACCTGCACTGCAGAGCCAGCCGACTTCATAGAATCATTTATAGGAAAATGGTCTCTGCTGCATCTTTTCATCTCCATGAAACTCATTTAATTCTGGTACTTTAACACCTACTCCTTCCTCGGCTGCTGGTGCTATTGCAAATGAGTAATGTGGCTGGGTAACACTGTTTCCTTGGAAACTGGGCTCTGGCCTAAGATGCCTAGCTTGAGGCTTGTATGTCGCTGAAAAGATGGAGCCCTCCCGGGCTGCCCACCTTTCACAGACCATGCTGGTTTCACTCCAAATGCCTTGGTGAATAGAGGAATAATCTGGGCTGTTGCACTCATCTAATTAAAAATAATAAAAAGAAAAGGTTTGGGAGTGCCACAGCATGTTGACAGAAAACTTGCCATAGACGACTGGCACAGGCGCCTGGTGGGGAAGCTGGGCAGCGGGAGCAAAAGCTGCATGTGGGCAGGGCCCGGCACTGGTGCGGTCTGGGAGCAGCAGGAGAGGGACCGAGTGGAAACCACATCTCAAGTAGGCTGTAGATATCCAAATAACTGTAAACAACACTGACTGCAAGTCTGCCGTCATAGCCTGAGGGTCTTTAAAAAACAAAGCAAAACCTTATTTGCTCATTGCCTGAAGATGATATTTCTGGAATGATCTAGTTGCTGATCACAGTCCTGTGTAGAATTATACTGCTGAGCGTATTTTAGTGCAAAAATCTATTTATGAAATAGTTAGAAACAGTGCACTGACAGAAATCTGCTCTGGACAGAAATGTGCACATGGCCTCAAACATCTTCTGTAGAAAGTGCCCACAGCTCACTTTTGCACCATCTTCATCTTGGGCCTGCCCTGGACAGGGCTGGTTCTTGTGTGTCATGTTACAGCTCTAAGTTGCTGCAAAGGCCACATGGAGGTCAAATACAGCTAAGGTTCAGCTTAGCATGGGGCATGCCAGCTGTGTCCCCTCTGCCTGCAATGCCAGCAGGTGGGAGGGTGAGTGGATTAGGAGCTCCTCAGATGGCTCTGGAGATCACTCTTGCATCTGATATGACACAAAATGATCCCACTCTACTGAAGGCTCCAGCTCTGTACCGCGAATGTAAAATTTCTATAGAAAATCCAAGGTACAGTAAAAATAAAGGTAATTCATATATACACATACTGCTTTCAGCATATTTTGCCTTAGAAGACTGCTGCCATCTTTTACATCATGAGAAGATGGATATGAAAATGCTTTGTGTCAGGAACAGTAGTGAAGTAAAGCACAGAGTTCAGGCAGTATATACTGATAATCACTATATTCCTTACTAAAAATGCTGGAATAGGTGATTAGTAAGAATGAAGCTCAGACAGTTTGTAACTAGCTAGTTCATGAAAGTCCTTGCAATAAATATGTAATTGGAGAGATATACATACACGTGTGTGTTTTTAATACTAGTCCAAATATGAACTGATCAGTCTTTGGTCTTTCTGCTCCTGCAAATCATGCTATAATAGCAGCTTGGAAAAAAAAAAAAGGTATTTTTTAACTTAAATTGGTTTAGGCAAATGCCACACTAAATATAGCAAGTATATGCAATACATACGAACAAGGCAGGAAAAAGGATTATCAGAATAGCTGAAATAATTTTGTAAACAGTATATATTACTTGTCTATATAGTCTAATTGTCATTCCTATCCTGTCAGACCCATGGGGGGACAGTCACATACTTAAGCACAACTTGGTTCAAGTTAGTTGGTACATTTACTCCTGCTTAGAGCAGGCCTGAGCTTTAACTCAGGGTTTGGGAATTTCAATTTTAATAAAAATTGAACGGTGCAAGTGCTTCAAACAGCTATGCTCTAGCATCAACTATTCTACAGTCAGTCACCTTGAACCAACACTTTGAAATAAGTCTTGCTGTTAACTTGAACAGGAGGTTAGCCAGGCATCTGTGAAGAAAAAAGGCTTTTTTTTTTTTTCCTCTCCCGCCTGTTGCATATTGTCCTAAAGTTAGGCTTTTCTCAGCTAGATCATGTAGACCTGAGCCCCATCCTGGAATTGTTTTGCCCAATTCCAGGTTGCAATGGCACTTTTCTGTTGAATCCAGAGTTTCTTCTCTGTGGTTGTGTGTGTTTTTTTGTTTTTGTTTGTTGTTTGTTGGGGGGTTTTTTGTTTCTTTTTTTTGTGCCTGTCCATTGAACGCAGATGCTTAGCTGAAGGGCAAAGCTTCAGAGTTCCCGGGGTATGACAGTGAAAGGGATGACAGGGCTGCTGGATTCAAGGTCTAGAGCAGTGAGGAAGCATTCAACGGCTGCTTCGTTTTTCCCCTGTGCTTGCAGGACTTCCCCAAGGCTGTTCCAGGCTCTGTGACTGGTGTTCTGCGTCCAGACGGCGTCTCGGAGGACCTTCTGGGCCAGGTCCTTCCGCCCAAGTCTGCTCAGCACTGGGCCCTGTCAATAAACAAGTGATGAGCAGTTAACAACGGCACAAAACGGGAGAATGAAAGCTCCTAATGGTCTAGGTAGACAAAAGAGGGCAGGTGTCATAGTCCTATGAGGTAGATCTCCCCCTATTCATGGAGAAGAGAAGCAATTGGCTATTAAGCTATGCTTTTTTGATTATGATATATATTTTAAAAGAGCAATTGTGAAGTTTTTGTTTTTTGTTTGTTTGTCTGTCTCTCTGATCCTAGGTCTTGACATTCGTATAGAAAGACCTTTCCTTTCGAAAAAATGTAGTTAGGGGGATGAGGTCCCCTTTCAGACCTCTAGAGCTGACCGTATGTAACAGCATCAGTGCACTCTGTCCAAGTGCTATTTGCGCTCCATGTAAATCCTAAAGTATTGTGAGGGAGGAGAGGGATGAAGAATTCTTGCTTAAAAAGCTGTCCTTAGGGTAAAAAAAGACACAAGTGGGTGTAACCATCTGGAAGGAACAGGAGGGGGAGGATGAAAGAAGTGGTAGGAAGAACATGTTTTCCTATAGGGCTTGCATGGATGCGCTTGAACCCATACAGCATCTAATGAGCCAGGCTCCCTTTTAATTACACTGCAGTCAACTGCACTGGGCTTTGCATGCCACATGGTATTAGTGCCAATTTTCTGCTTCATCCTCGAGGTGCACGCACCAGGATAAGCCTCTTGCCAGCACTGCATTTCTCACCAGTATCATCCAGATGTGGCCTCGGGAAGCAGCAGCCAATATTTTCATGTTGCCTACTGAGCCCTACATGGCCTCTGCTTACATCCAGTCCTTTTGCATGTTGCAGTACCAAATCTCACAGATTCCACCACCAGTGGCAGGTGACCTTTCTAGGGACCTTTTGGCAGTATGAGCTGGGTGAGGGATGCCCCAGCAGGGTCCATCAAATATCTGCTACATTGTCAGAACCACCACCACAATACAAGTAACTGATGGTTTGCAATTCATAAGGGTTGCACTCCTAGGATCAAGATTATGCAATGCATGAGCTCACATCTAAGATGTCCATGTCCTTTACAAAGCCAACAGCCCTCCTCCATGTTGGGTGAGGGATCCCAGTGTATAAATGTGCTGTTTCCACTGACTTCTCAGTCAAGGGGCTCAGCAATTCAAAGGTTTCCATATTAGAACAGTCCACAGTATAATATCAGCCCACAGTAAATTCATGCCACGTATTGGAAATACCAAAATTTAATTTAGCAGATACACATGGAAATATTAGAAAGTGAGATGACTGCCTGACTTCATGCTTTGCATCCACAAACTACATAGTCTCAGGAAATCATACATATGAAGAAAAGCATTAGCTTAGTCTTTAACGGGCCTAATTGCATTTAGTTGATATCAAAAGATGTATGAAACCTTAAAGCTCTTGCAACTAGAACCTAAAGTAATTTTTCTCATGAAAGAATGGTAGTATTTTTGCAAGTAGTAAAGATGTTTCTTTGTGTTGTTTTGTTTGCTTTTCCTAAACTGCCATTGGATGCAGGGTGCATCAGCACGACTAAAACCATGCAGTCAAGATATTACTAATAACTATAAAAATACGTTACTTCGCCAGAGAAGGGTTAAGAAATATGTGATTAATCAAATAAAGGTGGCTCCTCCTTGCACATAACTTTGACCTGAATATCAATTCAATATCAAATCTGATCACTTAAAGATTTAGTGAGGATGTTTTTCCTTTAGGTTTATCTTTCTGTTGAAAAATGATGAGAAAACAGGCCTAGCCTTGCTTTTCCCCTGCGATCAGACGCAGGTTGTATAAAGGTACTCCAATGGGAGAGTTTGGTCGATGTGGAGGTAGCTGCTTGGAAACGAATGCAAGCATGTAATAACAGACTGGAAGGAATTTGTGCAATTATAATTTGAGTCACTAGCTTGACATGGATAATGAGGTACAGAAAGGGCAAGTAATGTGGCCATAGCAAGTCTGCCGCAGAGCTAAGAATAGACGAGAGCGCTCTCAGCTCATGTTTGTCCCCGACCACAAAACCACTCTTCCTAAAAATTCTTCCTGTCGCTCTGATGGAGCAGTGACGATCCTGCTCCCTGGTGGCTGGGGACCCAGCGCCCGCCTCACCCTGGCACAAGGTGACATCGAGTCCTGAGGGTGCTGCAGCCTCCTCGGGCCGCTTGCCCCGGAGGCAGGCGGGCCAGCGAGCCCCTGCAGCTGCTGCCTGTCATCCCTCCTGCCCGAGGCGGGGATTCCCTTCCCGCCTGGCAATCTCACGCCTCTCGGCAACGCTCGCATGAAATCCGCCTCTCCGGAAAGCTGCGGCGGCGCTCACGCAGCACGGCTCCCACGGGTGTGCCTGCACCCTTGGGCGAGGAGTGGAGAGGCTGACTTGGCTCCCTCTCTCTGCGACTGCCCGCTGTGGGTCTGCTGCATCTTCTTCTGCCTGTGCTTGAAGAGGGCAGAGCATCTTTTAGTCTAACGGTCCCTGTGGGTGTTTTGCAGCACTGGGAGGAGGTGGCGGTATGTAAACCCCAGGTACCCTGCGCACCCGGGGCAGGTACTAAGTGTAGCCCACCAATAAGTTGTTGGTATCGAGTGCTTGCAAGCATGCCTGTTTAACCTGAAAAAGCATCTGTGAACCCTCAGAAAGGCTAGCTCGTGTGCCCCAAAGCCAGCGGAAAGACTCCGTAGACTGCAATATATTGGATGAGTGGGAAAAAAAACCTGCGGTATGCTTTGGAGGAGAAACACAGGCAGAAAGGTTGGCAACAGCCGACTGAAGGGCTAAAGTTTTCAACTTGCTGAGGTGCACTGCTGTTTGGGCCGACCTACACCGGTGGCCAAGGCCCTCTGCAGGGGTGCCCGCAGCCCCGCTTCCCTCACGTTGCTGCCGAGGGCTGCACCATGCCCGTGTGGTGCCGGCAAAAGAAGTCAGGTTTCAGGTCTCAACACAGCCCAGACTCTGGAAACGTGCTCAGCCACAGGGTCTGGATCAGCTCATCGGCTCACAGCAAGCTGGGGCAGGTGGCGCCAGCCATCCCAGGGAAGCCTATTTGACCGGGCAGTAATATGTCCCTAGATATTTAAAGGACAGGTTGAATATTATTAATTCTGTGTGCGCAGAAGGGCTTCTTGATTTGGGTTTCCTCCCTTGCCTTCCTTCCCCCACTCCCTGCCAACCACAAGCATTTTCTAAGAGCTGCAGGCTGCAGCAACCCCAAGCCTACGCGAACATGCAGCACTGAACACTTTGTTTTTTGTTTCCCCGAGGTATTTGCACTTGAGAGCTGCTCCTTGCTACTGAATTTCTTATTTCCCCGTGGAGTCTGGCTTGCTATAAACAATGCCTGCATGTTGTTGCTATGTAGGTCCAGCTGGAATCTGCCTACAGTGCAAAAGAAAAAAATTACATATAAATTCAGAAAGCCACCCACTGACAGGCAATTTGCATTTTTATCTGGAAGATTTTTTTTAAAAAAGATTTTTCTAATGAAAGTTCAGTTCCTGAGTTTCTATGGAAACTCATCTGCTTGCTGTGCATGCATAATTTCATAAAGTCAGATCTCAGGAAGATGAGCAATTAGTATAAATACAAGCAGGAAAGTGATTACGGGTTTCATCCTCTTATTCTTGAAGAAGGAGGGTGGGGCTGGGTTTTGTTGTCTTTGGGTTGTAGTGTTTTTTTTGCCAAAGCAATGCAGAAACCAGTGAACAAGGTGGCCTCGCTCCTCTGCCACCTCCTGGCTATCACCGGCACTTCTATTTTTGCCCGGTTATTTTCCTCCCAAAGATGGTGAGTACCCCTAAGCATAGTCTTTTCTGTCAGTGTTCCTCGTACTGCGTCAGGCCCTAATAAGCTATGAGGAGAGGCTTCTTTTTAAACTGAAGCATTGTATAAATAGTTGGAAAAAAAAAAAGGAAAAAAAGGAAAACCAAAACAAAAGGTGGGTGGGAGTCATTTTGCTTTTGAGCTCCCGTGGGCAGCATGTTGCTAGGGCTCGCACCAGGCCTTCCTAACCAGATGTATGCTTTTCACGTGCTAGCTGTGTCAATATATCTGTAGAGAGCTTGGATGCTAATTCACTCTAGGAGGACTGAGGGTAATTTGTGCAGATTAATTTAATTTTCTTCTTCAGGTCTGAAGATAAACTTCAGAGCTTGCAAACAGAGACGGACTAGTGCAGGCTGGGCTTTCAATCCAGACCGTAAAAGAAGGAGCTGAAACAATTAGAGAAAATACTTTTATAATGAAAGATTGTGGCAAAGTGAAACCGAAACAGTCTAGCCATGAATGAAGGCAGAGTGGAGATAATGAATTTAGTTTTCTGATTTAGGGAGCCTTACACTGGCAGCTGCACTCCTAAACGTATTTTTTTTAATTTGACAGGAGGGGAGGGGATGTGTTTATGGGAAGTTTTTTCAAAGGTATTTTAGCCCTTTTCTGCATGTAAAACAAACAAACAAACAAACCCAAAACCACTTCTATAAGGATACTGGGTTGGACTCCCTTGGCTTTCGTGGTGTGATACTAAGTAACTGGTAGGGAAGTGAGGCTATTCTTGTTTTTGAATAGAAGAACTATATTTCAATTTAAGTTAGATTGGCAAAAAAGTGATTTGTTTTCAATTTCCATCAAGAAAAGTGAGCATAATTCACACTGTGAGGTCTTGAAATTCCTGATTTGTGCCTGTATTTCCTTACAGTTTGAATAAACCTCCTTAAAGCTTTTTGGTTCATAAAATTCTCATTAAATAGTTCAGAAAAGACAATACGGAAGACTATAAAACAAGCTTCATGCACAACTGGGAGGTTATTTTTAGTAATGAAAATCAAAACTTGTTTTGCTAATGTTTAGTTTGGACACCTAACAAGCAACAGGGTGTTGTTTTGATAGACTTGGCATCCTTGTCTCCTTGCACTAAGGTGGCACAGATTTGTTCTTTCCTTGGTGACTTGCGTTGGAAAGAGATGTCCAGAAAAACATTTTATTTTTGCTTCCCAGAAGGCTGCTTTTTGTTTTGTCTGCATGACCATCTCTTTTTGAAGAACCTCTATAGACAGACTAGAATCTTTCTTTATCCTTTAAAATTGATTTTAATATGTATTTTGAATGCAACTTCTCTTTGCAGCATGAGACATGAACTGCACAGTGAGGTCCTCTTTGCAACTTTTCTCAATGGAGCAGAGCTATTTTGCCCCGTTATTGCCAATATACCCTAAGAAGTAACCAGAGTAAATTAGATTATGCAGACTTCTTGCTGCTGGGTTACTTCTAGTGCATTAGTTGACTAACTAACTTCAAGGTAAATCAGGTATCCTTACTCTCTATTACAGTCTGCAAGATGGACATGTCACTAGTGGTTTCTAGAAGGGTAATTAGGAACTGGCAAGAGCAGGGCATAGTGCAGAAAAGTGCTCATTCAAAAGTGTGCTTATTCAGCAGAATCCTACAAAAAGCCTTTCTGATGCATTTGGCACTTGGTGATAACAGTCTCATGTAATGGAAAAATCCACATTGCTACAGGGCAACACACACTTCTGTGATTATTTAGCAATCAGAGTAAGTTGTAAGCAAAAGCTGTTGCACAAATCACGATATATCAGACAGACCTTCTGGAAAACAGCAGAGATATTAGGTCTGGAAATCATAGGCCTCCTAGAGTAAAAAAAGAGACCTAATTTCTCTGTGATTTCTTTCAACTTCTTTGCTGAAGCTGCATGCCCTGTCAGTCAGTGACATTGAAGTGCTGCATTTGCCAAAGCCGAGGAGGGGGTGGAGAGGGCAGGCAGGCAGGCAGGGCCACTGACAACTCCAGCATGGGGGAAGGAGGAAGGAAGGAATGGCACGAGGTGGAGGGGAGCTGGGAAGTGCTGGAAGCAGCAAACACCAAGATGCTACATCACTATTCATAGCGCTTGTGCTCTCTCTGAGGGTTTCAGCTCAGTAGATTCAACTCAGAGATTTCAGCTCTGGTACTTCAGGTACCAGAATTAGCCTAGCAGTGGAAAGCTGCTGAAACTTTGCTTAAGCCTCTTTGTGTGCTAGGGATGAGCATGGGGTAAAAAGAAGAAATGAAACTGCAAAGCCATAATGGGAGAGAGACTAGGTGAGTTTGAAGAATCAGAGATACCTTAAGCCTACCACAGACTTGTCCATACAGATATGATTTGCCAACCACATAGCGGCAGCTGGGGAAATATCACTGGAGAGAGAGTAAAAAGCAAAAGAAAGAAAGATGGAACGTGCTGAAGAGACAAAGAGAGGAGCAGCCCATTTCCTTAGCTTGCCTGATGTGCTTTTCGAGTCAGTGCATAACTGCAAAGAGACCATATTGTGAATCCAAGGCAAGCCCCATTCTATGCAAAAGGGATGTGCTGGCTTGCGCTGCACACTGCCCCGTGCCCAAACTTGTTGTATCTATTTCAGTTCATCAAATGTTAGCAGGGACGTTGGTAGTGTGTTTGAAGCTTAAATGTGATAAAACATTTATTGACATAAAAAGCAAACTCTAGGGCAGCATTTCAAACCAAGAGTCTCTGATCTCTTCATACGGAGGCTCATATAAGCCCAGGAAGAATGAAAAGAATAATGTTTTTCTGCCTCATTGGATTGTTGTCACTTAAGCTTCATTCAAAGCTGAATTGTTTGCAGCACTCTAAATATTCTCCAGATAGTTCTTCCTTTGCTGAGACCTACATGGAGATGAAGCAGCAAGCAAGGAAGCCTAGCAAGATGTCTTGACCACAAGTTTGAGACTAACAAAATGCAGTATTTGTTTCACACTCTGTTTTACTAGGGAAGGCAAGATTTCTCCAAGCCCATATCTTAACAGTTGTCATAGTAATGTTGCAGCAGAGTGCACAGTAGCTTCAACTAGGACTCAAGCTCCTAGTGCTGTCTGTAAAAATACACACTCAGAGGTCCGAACCCAGTAATTTGTAATAATTTATAATACATAATTTATAAGTCAAGGCTCCAATTCTCAGTGATATCTAGCTTTCCTGGCAGAAAGCCCTGTTGAAATTAGTGAGATTCAGCCTAGCTATGTCCAAGTATTTCAAAGTATGTGCAAGACTGATCCCGAACAGCCTCAGCATGGGAGAAAAAGCATGCAACGTATTTACAAAATGCTAAATGTGCTAACCTGATGGCTAGAGCACTTGATTATAAAGTGGTTGTTCTAGACCGTGCTTCACAGGCTGTGAATGCATTTTGCATTCAACAATCTATTATTTCTCAGAGAGCAGGGGCGGGGATGAGGTGCAAGCTTGGGGATGAGAAGCCCCAGGTTTAATGTCCTCAGGCTGAGGAAGGTCTAGAACTTGCCTTTCTTGTGTACACAGTGAGCCCTTGTAACTTCTAGCAAAGTATTTTAAAATGACGGCAGTGATGAAGCCTTCCCTGCAGACCTGAGCGGCTCTGCCTCTATTCTGACAACAAGCAGGTGCCTATGCTGTCACACATAGCCAGATGTTACTGCATATAGTTGGGGACTGTCCAGGCTTAAAACTCAGACAGTCAATTAATTTGAGTGACCACTGTGTGTTGTGGCTGATGAATAAGGAATTTCTGGCTGCTTAGATTTCCTCCAGCAACAGTGCTGGACCTTTCCCCAATTTTCAATGCACTTGTTTACAGGAAAGGAGGAGCCGATGTGCTTATTTCCCATGCATGTTATCTTTGTCTCTATGTACAGAGTAAATCTTGTCTCAACATACGAGTCATGAACAGGTTCTCATAAATAATAACCTGAGCTCTGCCAAGGCTCTCTATAAAACTTGGTACCAAAGAATGGTTTGGCTGAATTAATCGCCAGAGTAAGCACAGCGTTTATGTCTCCGAGGAAGGGTGTAGCACAGTGAGGACATGGCTGACAGAAGCCCATAGCATGCCAATCTAGATTACAGCAGATGTCTCCTGAAAGGAGAGATGAGATATTTAAAAAATCTTAACTTGCTTGGTTTTCCACTACCAGCAGTCTCTGGGATAGCGTGTGTTATGAATGACATCCTCTGCACAGCTACAACCAGAGCCTCAGAGTGCAGTCTCAGTTCTACTCGAAGCTAGCTGAGCTGCCATAGGAAATGCAGAGTGAGCTGGGCAGGGACGCACTACTGCATTCCAGCTAGTGCATCCTGCTCCGGCTCCAACGCTTGTGAACCCACAGGGAACGTGTTTCCTTATCTTCTCTTAACATAAAACGTCTCGTAAACCATGAACCTCCACACATGAAGAGATTTTGCTGAATTATAGATACCACTGTATTTTCTGTTACATGCACAAAAGAGAATGAGTGAATAAACTCACTGAGAAGATAAAGAATTAAAGCCTTCTGATAAGTACTGCACATGCATTAATGGAAGCGGTGCTCTGTGGTCCATGTTCCAAAGATACGGGCGAGCTGTGATGTTTCAGGCTTGCCATTTGTCTGGCAAGAATGAACTCCTGCTTCCTTCTCTGAGTGTGGTCAGGTCAATCCATCATGACAGTCTGCTGAAAATCTAGAATTCTTGCTAATTCCTGTCCCCTCCATTGGTAGGCTGTCTCTTATGTACCAGAAGGTAATACATCCTGTTACTATATTATATACTATTCTATACACTATATTGCTGTAGTCTATCAGTGTGTTCTGTCTTTAGTGTTAACAGGCAGCCTAAATAGCACAGAACTTAAACTAATTTTAACTGGTTTGCTTGTTTGTGAAAAGCAGTGCTTGAAAGTTGAAGTATAAAAGGAGTAATCATTCCATCCCTTCTCCCTTTCAACAGTTCCCTGGGTACCTTCTGAAATATCATTTACGGGTTCAGCTGTAGACAAGCAACTTGCCTGCTAGAATTTCTAGACTTTAATCTGATCTCAGAGCAAGGTGCAGCATGAGGACCATACTGATTAGTATAGCAGCATGGTATCTAGAGGGCTGTCCATGGAAACTACAACTAAAGCTAATAACTTATTGGAAGATCAGGCTGGATCTCAGGGGAGAGGTGTCTGCTACAAAATTGGCCTTAGGGAGAGATCAGGCCAAGCACAATGTCTTTAGGCCTGGATGCAAGTTTTATTCTCCAGAGGTGACTGAATGGCCCCAGGAACTTGAGGGCTTTAAGAAATGCATCAGGTTCTTCTTTTGTCAAGCATTTTAGAGGAGGAAACAGAGAAGAGCTGGGGAGTTTTGTCTTTCAGGAATTTACTGTGGTTTCTAAAGTTATGTAAACAGAGCCCAAATAATTTGGTAATGAGCACCACATGGACATAGAGGATAACTTACCACAACAAAGGAATGCAAGTGATTGACATGGATAAACAAGAGCTACAGAGATTCCTTGGAAATCAGGATAATCCACCTCTGACCAGCAGAGCACCAGTTCTCCCACTAATGGACCTTCACTGAAATCTTTGTGCTTGCACAGTAGATCAGTTTTGTTCCTTACAGCGGCCCCAAACATCTGAGCAGGTCCGGTCTCTAGATGATGAGGGAAATGCGCAACTCCCCCAGAAGAGGAAATGGCTACCAAAAGTGTCTAAATGATGGCTTCAGTTTCACAGAATCACTTATCACCTTGTTTATGATGGCTCCACTGTCTCCTCTGGATTGAGGAAGGAAGCCTGGCAACTGCAGAGGAAGAGAGCTGGCAACAAGCTTGCAAAACAACTCTGTCAACCCTTAGCTGCTGCTGAGGAGCTGTGATCCTGCTGCACAGACAGGGATTTGCTCTGACGGCTCAGCTGCCGAAGCTGCCAGTTAACTAATGGATTTGCAGTGAGGAAGGTGGTGATGGGGGGTTTCTTTTGGGGCAAACAGAACCCAGGAAACAAAGTGCTTGCGATTCCTTGGATGGTAAATTGAGCTGACACACAAACTTATTAATGTGAGCATCCAAAATGCTCATTTATCCTGTGGGAGCCAGAATGACTAGAAGAAAAGATAAGTTCTCTCCCTCAAGCTCAGCAGCTTCAACACAAAAAATTTGGGTTAAGAGCCTGTTCTAAGGATTGCTTTTCCCTAAGGAGAGCTTAGAGAAGTTATTTTGGGATATCTGAAGCACAGGAACATTCCTGGGATTCTGCAATAAGCCTCTGAGTTGGGAAAACAGAATCTGCTAACCAGCTGTGGTTTTGGAAGGACACTACCCATCTTCTCCAAAGGCCAAACGTTGTTTGCCCTTGTCCTGTTTGGTGGGGCTGCAAAAGGTACGTGCCAAACAGACATAATATCCATTGGGAGAGCTTTTCTTAGGGTCAGATTAGAATTTGCTTTGATTGTGGTTCTTCCCACTCCCCCCACCCCAAGCCCAGTAACCCATCTGTCTGTGTCTTGCAGAGCACCATGCTGCTATTGCTGTACTAACAGGTAGAAAGCAGCTGTCCTGATAAAGCTCAGCAGGATTGTGGATGCGTCCCGTAACCACAGAGTCACGTGCGACGAGCATGTGATCGCTTGATGGGGAATGCCAGCAAAGAATACTGTTCCACAGGAGACTGCACTGGTGGTCCACCAGCAAGTGTTGCGCTGCTAAGTGCTGTTTTTGGGAGGAGCTATCTCACTCTGCTGAGCAGGCTGAAAACAGGATTGCACTCACTGTGCCATGCGGTTCAGTGGTATGTCAGGACATGTATTTTTAGGAAATTTGTCCTTTGGGCAGAAAGGGTGAAGTACTCAGCCTGGTTTGCAGGCTGCTGGTTTTGCTCAGCTCTCTCCTACTCAGGAGTATGGGAGTGTGTCAGCCACTGTTCAGTGAATATCCTCACTGCCTGGATACACTGCTAGACCTAGTGTCCTACTGATCAGGGTGGTTGTGGAAGGGTGGTAAAAGATGGCTGGTCTGCTGTTTTGCTTCTTTGCTTTGCTTCCACGCTCACTCTGTGTTCTGGCACTTTTCAGAGAGGAAACTTGTCTCCAACACAGCAAGGGTGGAGAGGAAAGTAAGGAAGATCAATGCCCTAGGAAGAGTATGGTCTCTGAGGAGCTGAGTAAAAATGTTCCTTGCAGAATGAATGTGTGAGAGGAGAAGGTAGCTCAAAGAAGACAGCTCATGCAGAGGAGGAAAGGAGAGAGGGGGAAAAAAAAGGCAGATGATAAGCAAGGGATTTAAGACAGCTTCTGGAGAGACAAAGAGAAGCCTGATACAGTAAGGTGCTTTCTGGGGGGCAGGCTAATTAAAAAGTGCTGTACATCTCCATGTCTAGGTGGCTACTCGTCCATAGAAGACCCTGTGGCTTGTTTGACCACAGGAGCAGGAATAGGTAGGGCTGCACGGGAATCAGAATCAAATTCTTTCCTGTCAGACACTTGCCAGCTTCCTGGTTTCCCCTGAACATCATTCTTATCAGGTAGCATGTGTTCAGCCCCAGCATCTGGGTTGTGATTTTCTGGCAGCTGCACAAGATCTCTGCTATCAAATCCCACCTGCCAGTCTCATGTCTGCTCCCACAGACCTTTGCCTGCTAGCAAATGTTTCAAAATCACCCTGCCAGCCACAGCACGTCATTCTGCAACCCTGCCTCAGGCAAAAACCCTCATACAAGGACTCTGTAACTTCAGTGGGGTGCAGGAGAGAAAGGCTAGAGGACAGGCCTCTGGATTACAGGCAGAGAAATTCATTTAGGTCATGGTTTGCATTGCATTCTTTTCAGCACTGGTGCAAAACAGGTATTTTTTCCCCTGAATTATCTGAATGATACAACTATTTTATCTTTGACATTTTAAGAAGGGTAATTTTTTTGTTTTGTTTTTCAGAAACATGTTCTCTGCTATAGCTGTGCAATAAGAGAAATCACGAACTTTCTTTGACATGAGAAATCATCCTGCTTTCTGGAATCTTTTGATTCAAATGACTTCTGCTTGCAGGTGTCAAAAAAGCCCATAACTGTTCACCACCATGTGTTCGGGTGAAGTTTTATTCTCTGTAGTTCTCCCCTTTACAAATCTTTCATTTCTCTCCTCTTGCTACTCAGCTTGTTACCAAGCCCCAGATAAGCAATGTCACCATTGCAGTATATGTGCGTACTATATATTGCTTCATTGTTAAAACAGTTCACTAATGAACAAAATGCTGAAATCGAGTTGTACACCTATCCTGGCTAAGAGACCTATGCACTTTTGAATTCTGTACTGGGAGAAAGGACTCACATTTTAATATAAATTATCTGCTATAGTAGTTTACAATCTGACCTTCCCCAGTGTGAACCTGGGCAATGAACCTGTGCTTTTGGTGCAAAGGATCATGCCTCTTGGAGATGATCTAAACTACTTGATCACAGCATCTCTCAGACTGCTAGTAAGACACAATTACTGCTTTTTTGATGTGTCAGGTGAGAAACAACTGCCAATTGTCTTGTAATAACCACACCAGACACTTCTATAGCAGCTATCTTTCTGGAAGTCAGGCATGAGAAACTTGTTACTCATCCCAGCTACAAGCACAATTTGTACAGATCTGGCTGCGTTTCTGTGACTGTTTAAAAGTCTAAAGTCTAAAGTGATGTGATGCTCTTTTATAGATGGAAACTTGAGCTCAACATATTTAGCCAAAATATAGCAGTCAGGAATTGTTTTTGGTGGAATGTTGTTAAGGTACCTAGCTGCATACCATAATACTTGCATTTTAGTTTCAGAAGCAATATACGTATACTGAGAAAAGGTACTGTTATTCTTATATAAATATATGCACATGAGACTTGTAGCAGAATTGGTCTAAAACAGCATAACTATCTAGTTGCACTTCACCATTCAGAGAAGTCCTCATTCCTATGGAAGCACCACAAGAACTGCCAGTTTGGCAGGAACATGACTTTACATGAGCTCTGAAAGATGTTAAAGCAGTACAGTGCTGTCTAAAACCATGTGCAGGGAGGAATAGCTACTTCACTTTTTATTTAATGACTGACTCTAGACAGCCTGCCATCTATAGAAATTGTGAACATGATTTCTGAAAGCATCTGAATACCTCGTTTGCAGGCTTGGCTTCATCAGCTGGCTTCATCAGCCCTTAATTGGAGAGAGCCCTTCACTTAATTGAAGAGAGTGGAAAAAATGGCTGCAACCCCTCCAGAGACAACAGGTAAGGGATGAAGCCTAATGACTAGTAACCTGAATCAGATTTGAATTGACTGGAAACTTCTGCAGAGTAACTGTTGTTTAGACAGAACCAGAGATGCTGGCACCGCAGACCAGTTACACTATATTAGACCATGGTGGTATTGTTTGGTGGTAGTCTAATGATGGCTTTTGTTTTTGGAGGAGGGCAAATGATGAGAACCGCTGCAGGAAAAACAGCAGATCACCATGAAAGAGGGTAAAATAAATCTCTCAGGATTTTCAGCAAACCAGTGGAAAAACTCAACTGCTTGAGTAACTCCTGCAATCACACAAAAGCATATGCAATTAAGATACATTGCAGTGCTGCTCACAGACAAAAAAAAAAAAAAAAAAGGTCGAATCACAGCATTGTGAAGTCTTTTTAATACATATGGAGTGGAGGGGCCATTTACATAACAGCCCAAGCCTTAGCACTGCATTCTAGTAAAGCTTTTACTTTAATGGAGTTGATCTGCCTCTGTGCTAGGCGGGAAAGGCATGGTTACCTGCCCATGTATCTCAGATGCCCAGGGAGGCAATAATGTGGAAAAGACCTGCAGTGCAGTAAAGTTTGACAGGAGTCCAGCACTTATGTGTCAGGGGATCACTGGATACAGAGAGTGAGAGAGAGGGGCATCTTTAGCTGCTGTTGTGTCAAAGCCTCTTACAAAACACCCATTCCAGCACCCTGATGGCGATGATGTACTTGTAAAACATTTACATTTTCAGCAGGATGTTTCCAATTAAACTTAACTGATTTGCACACCTGCTGGGAATGACTGCTCTGCATCTCAATTCCCTCTCCAACTTGAGCATAAAGAGGAGGCAACTGCTGAGGCTACCATGTTGCACTAAGTATTCCTTTTTTGCACTCACAGTAATTGATAAAACGGATGGCAACAGCAGCGCTTTGGGTTTGCTATTGTTCAAGGAAGCTTTTCTTTTTCTTTCTTTTTTTCTGGGAGTATGAGAGAGACTGCTCAGGTTTTATAATGACTTTGAGAGGTTGGGGGATTGGCAGGGCTTTGCGTAGTTTCTCAATTGTAGAGCATCATGATTGATACTGAGAATAAACACCTCAGGACTGAGGAGAGTACCCGTACAGATCCTGACTCTAAAATCAGATCGTTGGGGAAAAGGATGGTATTGGAGTGTGCTACGGTTAGTGGTGCAAGGCAGAACATTCAGCTGTCACTCATTAAAATGCTTTTTAGTCTGTCTGACTAGCACAACCAGACTTGAACATTTTAAGAAGGTGTTTTATTGATACTGTGTTATACTGCCTGAGATATTTACGGTTTTGCCCAGCAAGGTCTAAGACAACTAAACGTTCAGAGAGAGCTGCTGAAATTGCGTGGTTGGCCAGCAGGACTTCTGGTTTGCGATTCCTGTCTCAGGCTCCCTTGCTACATCCTTAATGACCTAGCACTTGTCAGTGAGATGTAAGTCATGCCTCAGAAGAATACTTGAGTGTATCAGCCTTGTTGTACTGCAGCGTTGCCCTGCTATGAAATGAGAAAAATGCATTTACTGTGCTGTGGCAGCAGGTCAGCATCCCAAATGTTCTCCCCTACAACAAGCTCGCTCGGTCAGAATAATTCTGTTTTGAATCCTGCAGGACAGTCTCCTGGGTAACATGCTTCACAGCTGTGCTCAGAGGGAACATGCCCTTGAATGCAAGGCACTCAATGAGATTTATAATTACTGTGTTTTATAACCTCAATCACTCAGGCAGGGAAGGATATTGCTGAAGAGACATAAAACAAGAGAAGGGATAGATCTGCAGCCACAGGAGTAGTTGTTGTTAATGTTAATTGAAATTTGGATGGCAGAAGGTGTTCTTTTCTCCAGTATCTATGTTGTCCAATGTAATATTAAAAAATACACAAGCTAATTTTAAACTAGTTACTCAGGCAGCAGCAGGGCACGGGAAGCATAAAACTCAGGCTTTAGCAACTCCCTCAGAGAACATGATGTAAAATCTGCTCTGTAGCACTGAAATCTTTTGATTGTATTAAACAAGGCTTGAATCAAGGCCAGGTCCTCTCTGGTTCGGGTGTTAAGTGACCACTGGCCAGGTCCCAGCTGTCAATGTAACTGTGAGTGCCCTCCCTTGCAGTTCTGAGCAAGGGCAGAATTTAGCCAGATTTTCACACTTGCATGCATGTACATTGCTGAAGCACGGTGGTGTTAATGCTTCTGAGATGACAAACCAAACATACAGATGTGTTATCAACAGCAAGCTCCATGCAGAATAGGTTTTATTTTGGGAAAAGCCTTGAGGGAAAAAAAAAATCTCCTAATGCAGTTTATCACAGAATCACAGAATCGCTGAGGTTGGAAGGGACCTCTGGAGATCATCTAGTCCAACCCCCCTGCTCAAGCAGGGTCACCTAGAGCACATTGCACAGGATTGCATCCAGGCGCATTTTGAATATCTCCAGAGAAGGAGACTCCACCACCTCTCGGGGCAACCTGTTCCAGTGCTCTGTCACCCTCACAGTGAAAAAGTTTTTCCTCATGTTCAGATGGAACTTGCTGTGTTTCAGTTTGTGCCCGTTGCCTCGCGTCCTGTCGCTGGGCACCACTGAAAAGAGTCTGGTCCCATCCTCTCAACATCCTCCCTTCAGATACTTGTACACGTTGATAAGATCTCCTCTCAGCCTTCTCTTCTCCAAGCTAAACAGGCCAAGCTCTCTCAGCCTTTCCTCATAAGAGAGATGTTCCAGTCCCCTAATCATCTTAGTAGCCCTTCGCTGGACTTGCTCCAGTAGTGCCACATCCCTCTTGTACTGGGGAGCCCAGAACTGGACGCAGTACTCCAGATGGGGCCTCACCAGGGCTGAGTAGAGGGGGAGGATCACCTCCCTCGACCTGCTGGCAACACTCTTCCTGATGCACCCCAGGATACCATTGGCCTTCTTGGCCACAAGGGCACATTGCTGCCTCATGCTTAACTTGGTGTCCACCAGCACTCCCAGGTCCTTCTCCGCAGAGCTGCTTTCCAGCAGGTCAGCCCCCAACCTGTACTGGTGCATGGGGTTATTCCTCCCCAGGTGCAGGACCCTGCACTTGCCTTTGTTGAACTTCATGAGGTTCCTCTCTGCCCACCTCTCCAGCCTGTCCAGGTCTCTTTGAATGGCAGCACAGCCCTCTGGTGTATCAGCCACTCCTCCCGGTTTTGTATCGTCAGCAAACTTGCTGAGGGTGCACTCTGTGCCTTCATCCAGGTCATTGATGAAGAAGTTGAACAAGACTGGACCCAGGACTGACCCCTGGGGGACACCGCTAGCTACAGGCCTCCAACTAGACTCTGCGCCGCTGATCACAACCCTCTGAGCTCTGCCATTCAGCCAGTTCTCAATCCACCTCACTGTCCACTCATCTAACCCACACTTCCTGAGCTTGTCTATGAGGATGCTATGGGAGACAGTGTCAAAAGCCTTGCTGAAGTCTAGGTAGACAACATCCACCGCTCTCCCCTCATCTACCCAGCCAGTCATTCCATCATAGAAGGCTATCAGATTGGTTAGGCATGATTTCCCCTTGGTGAAGCCATGCTGACTACTCCTGATCACCTTCTTTTCCTCCACATGCGTGGAGATGGCTTCCAGGATGAGCTGCTCCATCACCTTTCCAGGGATGCAGGTGAGGCTGACTGGCCTGTAGTTCCCTGGGTCCTCCTTCTTGCCCTTTCTGAAGACTGGGGTGACATTGGCTTTCTTCCAGTCCTCGGGCACCTCTCCTGCTCTCCAGGACCTTTCAAAGATGATGGAGAGTGGCTTAGCAATGACATCCGCCAGCTCCCTCAGCACTCGTGGGTGCATCCCATCAGGGCCCATGGATTTGTGGGTGTCAAGTTTGCTTAAATGATCTCTAACCCACTCCTCCTCCACCAAGGGAAAGTCTTCCTCTCTCCAGACTTTCTCTCTTGCCACCAGGATCTGGGGTTCCTGAGGGCTGGCCTGAGCAGTAAAGACTGAAGCAAAGGCGGCATTCAGTAACTCTGCCTTCTCTGCATCCTTCGTCACCAGGGCACCCACCCCATTCAGCAAAGGGCCCACATTTTCCCTAGTCTTCCTCTTACTGCTGATGTATTTGAAGAAGCCCTTCTTGCTGTCCTTGACATCTCTCGCCAGATTTAATTCCAAACGGGCCTTAGCCTTCCTCGCTGCATCCCTGCATACTCTGACAACATTCCTATATTCCTCCCAAGTGGCCTGTCCCCCTTTCCACTTTCTGTATACTTCCTTCTTCTGGTTGAGTTTTGCCAGGAGCTCCTTGCTCATCCATGCAGGTCTCCTGCCTCCTGTG
Organism: Apteryx mantelli; assembly: GCF_036417845.1. Classification (NCBI taxonomy): domain Eukaryota; kingdom Metazoa; phylum Chordata; class Aves; order Apterygiformes; family Apterygidae; genus Apteryx; species Apteryx mantelli. The sequence continues at coordinate 40,392,590 of NC_089980.1, read as the reverse complement.
CTTGACTTCCTACTCATAGGGATGCACCGCTCTTGAGCCTGGAGGAAGTGATGTTTGAATATTAACCAGCTTTCTTGAACACTCCTTCCTTCTAGGGCCCTCACCCATGGGATTCCTCCAAGTAGGTCCCTGAAGAGGCCAAAGTTTGCTCTCCTGAAGTCTAGGGTTGCGATCCTACTTGGTGCCCTGCTGCCTCCTCGCAGGATCCTGAACTCCACCATCTCATGGTCACTGCAGCCAAGGCAGCCCCCAACCTTCACATCTTCCACCAGTCCTTCTTTGTTTGTTAGTACGAGGTCCAGCAGCACACCTCTCCTTGTTGGCTCCTCCACCACCTGTGTCAAGAAGTTGTCACCAATGCTCTGCAGGAACCTCCAGGACTGTTTGTGCCTAGCTGTGTTGTCTTTCCAGCAGATATCGGGGTGGTTGAAGTCCCCCACGAGAACCAGGGCCTGGGATCGTGAGGCTACTTCCCGCTGTCTGTAGAAGGCCTCATCGACTTCCTCATCCTGATCAGGTGGCCTGTAGTAAACACCCACAACAGTGTCACCTCTGTTAGCCTGCCCTTTGATCCTTACCCATAAGCTCTCGACTCGCTCTTCATCCACCCCTAGGCACAGCTCAATACATTCCAGTTGCTCTCTCACATAAAGAGATCTGATGCTTTATTTTTGCATGTACTTGATACAAAACAGCATGCTATCATCTCTAAAGATTAAAAACAATCCCTTCTTATTGCTCGGTTGGGTATTTTCAAACAAATTCATGCACAAAAGAAAACAAATAAAACAATGCCCAAAGGCTCTGTGGAGATCCTGGGCCTTTCAGTTCCAGGTAATCTGGAGACAATTTTAAACAAACATGGATCTTTAAAATCCTTAGCTAGAGCTCCAGCTAGGACATGTTGGGAAAACTTCACCAGCTTTAAGGGGTAAGGCTGGTTGAGGATTCTGAATGCTATCTCCATTTTGTGTTTTTTGGGGGTATATCTGAACTGTCTAAAGTTGATTGTGTGCAGTACTGGACTTTTTTTTTTTTTTAACTGGAAATTCGAGTTAAATAATAACACATTTGTTCAGGGTTGGGTTAAACAAAATTTCAGAGTAGCTAGTTTGGTTTTCATGATGTTTACGTCTTTTTTTTTTTGACGGACTAAGGCATGGATGGAGAAAGTCACCCTCCTATATATCAGTGCAGGATCAGGGCCTAAAATGACAGAATTTAATGCAGGATAAACTGAATAAGCCTCAGGCACTGATGAAGGAACAGTTCAGCTCGCTTCAGTTAACATGTCTTTTGCTTTTACCCACTCTGCTTTATTGTTGAGAGGATCTGGCCGAGTAGGAGAATGAAATCCCTCCCCGCAATCTCTGTTCTGCTTCTGGCATTCGCTGCTGGCTCACTCTGATGGGCAGTTGCAGGAGTTTCTTAAGCAGAAATCTATGCAACACTCGGGAGGGGTGCAGGCTGCACTTTGGAGAAGTCTGAAAATAGGCTTTTTTCTTTTTCTTCACCTCTGTTTAGGCACTAGCTTTGCTCTGTCTGAAAAACAGTCTGCAAAGGTGTACTTCTGGGGTTTGTTTTTTAAAAGCTGGACAAACTTGTTCACAAGATCACTTGCAAGCCTAAATAACTCCAGACAGAACTAGCATAAGATGCTTGTGCCAAACATGCGATGAGAATATTGATTTAGGGGTGGTGAAGACAGGGAGGAGAACAGGGACTGTGTTGAATACATAAATATGCTGTGTTGCTCATAAACAGTCTCATGGTGCAGTGGATCTGAAGCATATACAGGAAGCCATGGTAGGTCACATTCACATTGTAGCTGCTGCACAGTTTGACCCCACTGACTATTTTTTAAACTGCAATATGCCAATATCATGTTCTGCCACTTGCTGCTGCCTGGGGAGGGGCAGAAAATAGGGAGCCCAAGGTGACAGTTGTGGTAGTATTGACCTGAATCTGTGGCTGGAGAGGCTAAAGATCACATGGCAGTGGGGGAGCAGATCCTAGAGGAAAAGCCAACAGGCATCAACTTTTAACGCAGCCCTTGCAGCTTGCATTGGCTGCCTTTCAAAGAAGAGATGCTTGTTCCATTGACACATCAACTTGAATTTTAAGACACTTTAGCAAGATCAAAATCATTCCATCATTCAGTTTTGTTTTGTTTTTTAAAAAAATCTCTCTCTCTCTCTCTCTTCTATTTTTAAACTAACTTTACACCTTCTATGCCATGCCCATCTGCCTTCCTGCAGTTGAAGTTTGTTTGCCCTTAAGTCTGTATGCTGGCTGGGTGTTGAAAAACTGCCTACAGGTTTTTGGACAGCAGTGTCTAAATATTCCTACCATAGCCTCCCCCACCCTTTTTAAGGGATTAGACTTGCTGCTTATCAAATACTTTGTCCTTGTGACCCTTTGCCACCTCCTGTCTTTCACTGTTGAGGCTGGGGTTGCTGATCAAGATTGCTGTTAGATGCTCATACTGTAAGAGCATTAGGGGCAGTACTTAGGGCTTGCAGTATTGCAGAAAGCCAGTTGTTTCAGTGCCATCTTTGCCTGTGCTCCTGCAGATGGGAATTACTGGAAGCCCCCAGCTTTGTTTGGGATGGTTACACTTCACCTCTTCCCTGATTTAACTCCCGAAGTGCTGATTTCCCAACCTTGTGGAGCAGCTGTGGAAGCATCAGGTTCTTGTGCTATGTGCAGTAAGTGAGGGAGAGCAATGCACAGCAGCTTGGGCTAGTCAAAGCTCTGCGTATCAGTGCTAGCCACTTGGGGAAGAGGAACCCATACGTGCCTACGCCACTGCTTCCTTAACTTCGCCACCCCCTTCCTTTAACTAATGAATCCTACCTAACATCTCCTAAAGTCTGGGCAGTGTTAGAGGCCTAGGAGGGGTTTTTCTTTCTCTCTGTCCCAAGCACCGGGATATGCTGGCATAGATACCTAGGCCATTACAATCCCTTTTACTTTTAAAGGTTTCTGCAAATACTTCATCATATATGCTTCCTGGATAAAGATCTGTCTCACACTAAAAATTTACTGAAATTGTCACCTTCTAAGTCAGATGTTTCTGATCAATGCAAAATTTTTTTGCCTCATCTCTTTGCCCTTGAGTTTTCCTCTCGCTTTCTCCAACCTTAACGATATTCCTGAAAATGAAGATGTAGCCATTTCAGCTTCAATAAATACATGCTGGATGGAGGTCAGTAACCTACATATATCATAATTTATCCTGCTGTTTTTTCAGATTAATTTTGATCTCTTTCCTGCCTCAGGTATTTTCATATTTTGTGCCACTGTGCCCAGCCTGTCTTGAAAGCTGGAGCATACTAAAGAAAAAGAGTCAAGGAAATTTGTAATGGTCTAGAAATTCTCTCCCTATTCACCATCATCTCTGTGGTATCTGAGCTAGAGAAGTGTCTTCTAAAGGGTCTTCTCTTCTAAAGAAAGATGCAGAGCAGCAGTCCCTCTGGTTCTTCTCAAACTATGACAGGCTCTGTGACCACTGAGATGGAAAAAGTTTGCAACACTCATCTAGATCAAAGAATGCAAAAATAGCAGGTTTGCACTTCCTACAAGGCTCCTCTTCCGTTCCTTTTTGATGCCAGCAGATCCACCTTGTGAGAGTGAAAGGGAGTGGTGCAAGAAAATCGAGATTTAATCCATTTACAGAATTCCAATTGCATGACTTTGACTTGAAAGGGTTTGTGCGACATGGATATATCATGACTTGTCACAGCTGCCTGCACTAACACTACTTTATGCAACCATTCTTATTCCCGAGAATAGCTACATTGACAAAAATCACTTAGTATAGCTGACCAAGTTTAAAAAAGAAAGGCTGCTCTTTGTCTCAGGGATCTCACGTACATGCCATTTTTACTTTGTGAAGCTGCTATTTTTGAGGGTTTTGCTAATTTGGAAAAATTAATTTCAAGTAATGGTTTACTTCCAAACTGTTTCCTTTGATTGCTCCTCATTCATTATTTAAAGAGGTTGGCTTAAAATGGTGTATGTGGTTTTTCCCATCTGACTGATTTGCTGTGTCAGCCAACCAATAATGTGTAAATATAAGAGTCCTCCTCAGAGAAACCTAAGAAATCTGAGAGCTGAGACACTTCTAAGTACTGGTAACTATGGTGATATTTAAAGAAAAATAATTTCCAACTGCATAAATTTGAAATTAATACGTATCCCAAATACTTGTACAACCATTTGTTATTAGTGAACAGCAGTTCTGCGCTTTCAAGATTGCTTGTTTGACCTATTTGCGGTATTCTAGGAACAACAGCAAGAAATCCTGAAATGAGGGTTTCTGCTACTTCTGAAGTCTGGGAATCTCCAGAGCTTGTGGGTTTAATCAGTCTCTCCATACATTTATTTACTTCTCTTGCTCTCAAGGCAAGAAACTTTTCAGGCAAACAGGATACCAAATAGTTTACAAACCTGGTGTTGAAGGTACTGTAGACAATTTTGCTCTTAATGTGCATGAAATACGTGCAGAATCTCTTACTCTCACTGAAGCCCAAAGGAGAATTGATATTTGCTTCTACCTGCAAAAGTCTGTCCTTAATGATCATCCTTAGCATAATCTACATTCAGAAAAGATTTAAAAGCTGTGGGGTCTGGCTGTATGTTAACAAGTCTATTAGCTCTCCTCCAGTGTCAGGCTTTGAGCCTCATGATGCAGTAAGGGCTCAGATTTGACTTTAAGAATGCTTTACTGTGGCATTTTTTTAATTTGACCTAGCATCATTTGTCTGTATTACTCACTCCTGTGCTCTGCAGAGCTGAAAGTGACAGCCTCAAAGGGAAAATACCACTGCCTGCCAATTTGGCACAAAAATTACTATAACTAAAAGTTCAGAAATTCTAGGGATTTTGTTTAGATGCAAGGGAATAATACTGCTCTCTTATTAAAAACCCTACAAATGGAATCAACAAATCTGTTCACCTTTAGCTGCTTTGCGCAACGCTGCACAGGGGAATATTTACATAAGGAACCTTTCTTCTTCTTGTTTAAAAAAATAATCACAATCGCAGAGCTGCTTGACAATGTATTTTAAGCACAATTCATAGTTCAACCTTTGTTACCAATTAAGTTTGGCCTGCTTGGTATGCTATGCGTAGATGTGCTGAACAAGTGCTATATTTTGGCAGTGCACAGCCTCTCTAGTGCTGGTTCATGTCATGTTCAATGCAGGTGTTGAAGGCTGCAATACCCAGATGGGCTTGACAAGTCATGGAGAAGAAGAGGAAGCTGTTGCTCGTAATGCAGGGAGGGACAGAGACCACAGGGTAAGTTTACCACAGAACAGCAACTGCGTTTGACACACTAATAAATGGCGTAGCAGCTTCTCATGATCCCCAGGCCTAACAACCCCAGGCACAACCAAGGCATGGCTACTGTTTTGCTGGTGGCTTTTCATTTTGGGTATCCAGCAGGGCCTTCAACTGAACCTCCTGCTCTGCCAGCTTCAGGATCACAAACTGTTTGCTTACAAACAAGGCTTCACTGTTTGAACAAGTGAGGAGCCCTCCTGCCCTTGCCTGGTGAATTCTGCGAGGAAAGTCCTCTCATGAATTGGCTCTTCACTGCCTTACTCTACCCTGTCCTGGGGCATGGCCCACTTAGCAGAAGTTGTTGGGGACCAGTCCCCTTTCCAAAGCACAAGGGGAGACTGTTCAATGGATGCATGAGATGCTCTTTCTGCCTGGGGTTTCATAATCAAATTGGAGCCTGCTAAAATCAGCTGATGCTATATTTCTTGCAGCTCTGAGATATATACATGTGTACAAACACACACACATACTCCTGTTGTAGGTTAGAGAGGATGCCAGAACCATTCTAGCAGGCTGGCTGTTTACAAACAAACACGGAAAGCACAAAAATCATGTGGTCACTTCAGGGTCTCTCCTACTGAAGGTGTCCTCCTCTAATAGCTTTCCAATGACTAGTGATTTCCCAAGAGGCATAACTTTATCACACTTCTCTGCTTCTGTTCATGTTGCCTTGGGCAACATCGTTCCTTATTGCCTACAAGGTGGGAAGAAAAAAAAAGAAAAACAAACCACAGAGCAGTGTGTGCCTTTCTGTACAAGGGGCACTGTGGGATACTGAAAAATTCACCGTTGGTACTATGCCAAAATCTCAGAATAACTCAGAGATGGCAGCTCTACATTTCATTTCAGTTAAGCATTGATCAAACTTGCCTTTTACTTATTCTGAATACAAAAGTCTTGCTTGTGCTACCTGATCAGTATGTGTGATTTGCCTCTGGCCCTTAGCGACCCAGGGCTTGCCTGCTACTTCTGTAGCCAAGTCTCTCTGGAGCTGTCACTTGACAGGGAAGTGTATCTGCTGAACAGTGAAGTCTCCCACCTGGGATGGAGTAACCCCATGCAACTGTATGGGCTGGGCACCAACTAGTGAGAGAGCACAGCTCTGCAGAAAAGGATCCGGAGATGCTGGGGCACGAGTCAGCAGGGCACCCTTGCAGGGACGAAAGCTAATTGCGTACTGAGCTGCATTAGGTAAAGCATCACAGCAGACTGAAGTAAGTAATCATGATCTTCTATTTGGCATTTGTGAGACTGGGCCTGGAGTCCAGTTTTGGGCTCCCTGGCATAAGAAAGTTGTTGACAAATTGGAGAAGGGCCAGTGGAGTGCCACACAGATGGTCAGAGATATTATGGAAAGAGGCTGCGGGGTGTGTGGGGGAGATGTTTATTTGGCCTTCTCCAGAAGAAAAGCTAAGTGGGTAACTGCTGTCTTCAACTACCTAATGGGTGATTACAGCAAAGGCTGGGCCAGACTTTCTCAGAGGTGCACAGTGGCAACAGATACAAGCTGCAGCAAGGGAAATTCTGATTGATTAGATATTAAGAAAAAATTCTTCATAAAGAATGGCACAGCATCAGAACACGGGCCTAGAGAGGTGGTGGAATATTCATACTTGGAGATATTCAATGCTTGACTCAAGCCCCTGAGCAACCTGCTCTAACTTTGAAATTGGCCCTGCCGTGAGTGGGAGGTTGGACCAAATGACCTCCAGTGGAAACGTCCTTTCTCACCTAAATTCTATGATTCTAACATGCCTCATGACATGTATGCTAAGATAGTAAGCACACTTAATATATCATCACTTGTGTCAGTTATCATCAACACTTTCTTCAGCTGGAACACTGCTGAGCTGACTCAAATACTGTACATCTTGTCTGAATGCAATTAAAAAAGCACATGGTAGTTTCTGTGTGTCTCAGCCTTGTACCATGCATGTTAGCATTCAGAATTAGCTGATTCGGAGACCCGCTCCCCACTCAATTCAGAGCTTATATTGGACTTGCCTGGTTTGTTGTAAAACCTACTAAGGCCCACTAAGCAAGTCCGTCATTCAGAGTCACATCAGCCACAATTTGGATTTGGGGAGAATCAAAGTGAAGCTCACACAGTACAGACCTAATGAATCAAAACTTAAAAGATGAATGCCCCCGAATAAAGCAGCAAACCTCACAGAGAGCTCACCAGCCCTCCCTCTTCTCTTATTGCTCTGCTCCTAGGATACAAGAGGAACAGTGGGCAGATGACATCTCTCCCACAATGGCCCCATTAGGAGCTAGCACTTAGCATTCCAATATCACTCCTGTAATCCTATTTGGGAAGCTCTACTGTAACATTTATAGTCTTACCTTTGTCTAGCCAATGCTGGCAAAACAGCATAAACAAATAATCTCCACTGTACAGCCTCGCACTACTGAGATGCTGCCATTTGTGTTCTGGCTGATTTTTATTCTGTCTCTTATGTTGGAGACAAGCTTAGAAATCAGATACATTCTGGTTAAGTAATGCAACTGGAAAACATGTTTTTATTAACTTACTCTTTGTATTAAAATGAATGCTGAACAGAGGAATGCAAGCAATGAGAGAACTGGGCTAAATATGAAAACACCAAAGCAATAACTTCTCTGCAACAAGTCAATGTAATTTCACCTCTTTTCCTGCCTTAGACCTTGCACTAGGAGACACTTAACTGCTTCATGTCACTACTTCAAAGAGGTATTTGAGCTACACCGACACAGATGTCCACCTTAATTACACAGTCTCCCTATATCTTCAGGGGAAAGACAGACACAGATTCTTCCCCAAGGCAATGCAGAGCAGGAGCCTACCAAAAGGGACTCTGCATCAATCTTGGAGAATTCCCTCTCTGGGCAACAGCTGGACAGACAGCAGCCAACTCATTTACCTAAGCTAAATGCTGAGAACTGGGTTATGTGAATTTTTACCTATTACTTAAAAGGACTTAAAAGGGATCTGCCACGGCAGAGTCTCAGAGGCAAAGGGGAAGCACAGAAAACCATTGTTTTGTTTATTTCATTTCTTATAAAGCCAAGGGCTATTGAGTAAAGCACGACCGAAAAATTACTACCCACACAACTTCCAAAAATACTAGTAATGAGAACTGATTTAGGCAAACATTATATTTGACAATGCCTGCCAACCGCATGACTCCAGGGAGCAACTGCAAGACAGAGATGCTCGAGCCTGGTTCTGATTACGCAGTTCCCACATTTGGTTGGTATGTGGCTCCCAAATACTCCAGTCTGTCTCCCTCCCTCCTGGAGGAAAGGCTCAGCTAACTACGCTGGTCATGGATCTCCCCACTGAAAGGTGATTAAAATCCCATGTTGTTCTGTCAGGAAGCCATAGAAAAGACTTGCAAATCCATTAAATTACATCTTGCAGATATGACTGAGGAGAATGCATGGCAATAGGTGATATATGGAAACTACTACATTGTGTCTTCAGACAGCTTATATGAGTATCTCTTTCCAAATTAACATTCTTGCCATCTGATTCTCATTAGACTCACTCAAATGCTCTGTTAATCTTATATTTTTCCTCCCAAGGGATTAATATTGATTTTTTATCTTGTACACACACAGGAAGGTCATACTGCTTCCTACAGGGTGGATTCATTCAATAAGGAACTATGCTGTTAAACCTGACTTGACATTATTGTCAAGAGAGTTGAGCTGCCACAATGCTTTTTATTTTTTTAGAGAATTTTAATGCAACTCTCCTGATTCCAGCTACATCCACCATTCCACTCCATGATACCCACAAGCCGCTTGGCAACTCATTAAATATATATATAAAAAATGGAGGTCAGGGCTGTGTTCCAGGGAAGTGCTACTAACATTCAAACTCCACATTTAATTAAAAAATAATGCAGCTCAAAATAATACATTACAAAATGCTTCTGGAAATAGAAAAAGGAAATAGGAAGACAGCACTGCAGGTAGACCTGCAAGACATCTTATTTTTAGCTGGACACTTTAGGTTTCAGGTCAAATGTGAGAACAGTATGAATCCAGGTCTGGGTAGTCCAGACTGCATGCCAGAGTGGGCAAGCGCTATTTTGGGTTTGGTTAAACCCTGCTCTCAGGGACCTTCTGGCCTGCTCCCTCCCTCCCAAGAACCCTCTCAAAAATGCTTCAGGCTCCATCAGAGGAGGAGTCAGACTGCCCTTCCCATGCCTCTTGCTGGGAGGCTGCCCCAGAACTGCGCCGCATGGATGGCCAGGAACCTTCTTCAAGCTCCAGGACCAATTTATAGCAGATAACTATAAGGATCATCCGTTAGTTCACACAGCTTCTCTCCGTCTCCACAGCATTTCCTATTTATTTCCATGTGTACCTGCAGAGAGCAAATGTATCCCTTCACAGTTTCTGTTTTGCTACCCTGACAAGTCAAGCTCTTCTACTCTCTCCTGTCCCTGACCATCATAGGGTTTCTTCCTGCTTTTTCCAGCTGGGGTTTCTCACTCTTGAGCACTTTGGCAGAAGTCACATTAGCAATATCAAAGGGCAGCTCACTGATAGACTGGAACTTTATAACAGCATGGGGAAGGAAGAGAGGAAAATGGCAACAAGGAGCAAGCAAGCGGAGTCTTTTCAACACCTAAAAAAAAATGCACAGGTTTAGATGGCTCAAAGAACAAACAGGAAACCTATATTAAGTCCCTCCTAACAAGTTTTATTTTCCAAAGTGCTGAGGAGTTCCTCCCAATTCTTGGCCCTGGTTTGTTTGTGTTTTCAGACACTCTTTCAACACCACTAGAATAAGCTTCTGACCGAGGCATGCTCTCAGTTTCTTTGTAGTGAATTTTACCTTAGATAAAATAGTAAATAAAGAGCACTGAAGGAGCCTGCTGAAGTAAATCAGGGCTGGGCTCCTCTCCTGCAGAAACCTACAAGGCAAAGAAGGATGGAAAAGGAAGAAAACCAAGCTGTTGAAGGGCTGTGTGGAAAGCATATAATGGAAAAGGCGTAAGCAGTCTCTCTGAGCAGTCAATGTTTTACCTCAGTATTTTAAAATAAGCATCAGTCTTTGCTTTTTTGCTGTTTCTTATATAACTCCCCCCCTCAATTCTTTCCCATCCCTTCCCTTCTTAAACACATATATATCACCATTTGTCTGTTCTCCAAATGCACTGGAGAAATGCAGTGTGTTGAACAGAAACAATGTCATAGGAAAACTCGGTAACAGCACAGAGGGATTTTTCCACATCCAGGGAATACCCACGGGGTGGGCTAAACTGCTTAAATGCTTTGTACTAGGAAAGTAGTCCAAAAAATACCCTGCTGGAGCCTAGGATATAGCAAACAGTTTCTTAATTCACCCTTCTAGTGTTTTCTTCTACACTCCATATTAGGTAGACCTAAAGAGTCCCAGAGTCTGTAGCTCTCCAAGCTGCATCACAGAAGACGTCACTGGTCTTCCTTTGGGTTGCTAGAATCTCCTGTTGACTCTGTCACTATTACTTACTTACTTTAAAAAAAAAAAAGGCACTTTGTTCCAGGTTGCTCCATTTTTGGAAAGGCTTGTAATGAGTGACTAAGTGTCTTCTCTAATGCTTTTTCTACCTTTAGCTCTGTCATCTCTGCCTTATAAATCCAAAACTGTTCTCACCAGGGGAAACTGCAGAACTGTACTGGTACAAAGATGTTCTGCTTGCACTGAATTTGCAGAACAGAAGGATACATTCACTGTCAGAGCAGAAAGGAAGTACTCCCCAACCCCCCCTCCGCAAAAAGCTATTTTTTGCAGGCGCTGTCATGTCTTATCCCCAGGAAGAGAAGAGGTCTGTGCTAGAAAGTCTTCAGAATTACATTTGCTCCTGTTTTACTCTGCCCTTCACAGCACCACAGAAACAATTTATCAATACAATGGAGGGCAAGTCACAACATACAGGCAAGGCAGACTCCTCTAATGAAAACAAATCCTTGAGAGAGGAAGAAGTAGTTCACAGATCTGCTTGCTAAATCCCACTCCCACTGCAATAATGTTTTCATCACTACTTACATTTAGGGACATAAGGGTACCCAGAGCTGTAAAGCACATCATTTGTGCTGAGCAGTTGCAGTACTTTGCCCAAAATAATTTGTGGTCCAAAAGCCCAAATGAATGAAGCACCACAGGAGTCAAGATACATAATTAGAATAAATAAGATTTTGCGCTTACAGAGTGCCTGTTATCTGAAAGTATGTACAGATATTAATTAAGCTCCACAACCCCCAGATGAAACAGATTAGTAGTTTCATCCCTGTTTTACAGAGATTCAGGGTAAATTGTGACATATAATCACAGCTGAATCTGCAGCAGAGCTGGCCGCACAGGGGATGGTGAGAGCCAGGGCTCCACCTCCTCTCCAGCCCTGTTCAGTGAATTGCCTTCAATGGAAAATGACTGAGTTGCCGTTCCTTGCTCTCTGGAAGAGGAAGGACCCACCCTGTTGCATAACAGTAGCAAAGACCTAGCCTTAAGTGTTTTGATAAAAAAAAAGGAATAGTGCTCAGCTTGGGAATAGAAACCAGGAGCTCTGACTCTCGGGACATTTGCTCTGAGTGCTCTATCACACTCTTTCGGAAACGGCAAGAGAGAGCCTCTTCGTGCGGATTCCCCACAAACAATCGGAATAACACAGCTCATGACTTCTCAGGTTTGGAGGATATGGCATATGGAATATCTTAAGTACTTTAATTTGTGAAGTTAGTTTTTATTTTTCTGTTTACCTGCATTTTACTATACTACAATTCAGAAGCTACACCAACCAGTGAGGGATCACATCGACATAATGTAATTAAAAACTGTAGGCAATACATATATCAAAATCTGAAAAGAAAACTCTCTCTTGAAACACATTTTACATGCAGAAATTCTGGAAAATAAATATAAATAACACATTTTATACCATCCCAAGATATTTAAATAATAGTAATGTTGAAAAGTACTTAATATAATTTTAAAATGCAGTGCTCTTCGGGAAAGTGAGATGTATCCATGTACTCCCTCCAATTTTTAAAAATAATTTTAGTGGTAAAACTTCATTTTTTTGTATGTCAAAGAACAGCTAGAAATTCATTTTGTATTCATTGTCCACTGAAATTCAAGTTCTTAGGACAGCAGTTTCTTAAAGATTCTATGTATTTGTTTACATAGAAGATAATAAAAAATATTCTCAGAATTTATCACAAAAGTAATACAATTGCCTACTTAATTAAAATTAACAGTTCTCTAATTGTCTAATTGGCTTATTGTCTTCCCCAAAACGAGAGCCTGGGGGCATCAAATGCAACTAGGAAGAGCTATATCCAGAACACATAAAAACAGGTAGCGCTTTGTGTCTTTAGACACAATTATCCACCTAATCACAATTAGGACAAATACATAGTTGCCCTAACTACAGAGGGATGCATTTTAATTGTGATGTTCAATTCTCTGTACACAAATATAAAGTACTGAGCAAGACATGTCACTAGAAAATGGAAACAGACCGTGGCATGCTTATCTACAAAACGGCAAGCAAAGTGGATAAACTACGGGCACAAAGCAACTCCTTAGATGATAAACAATTGTATTAATGTGAAAACTATGCTCATTTGTTCCCACATTTAAGAATAGAAAGCATTCTAACTTCAGGTTTCAAGGAAAAAATGCTTCTAATTAGTGGCCTAGCTACTTTACAAGACATACGGACCTTGGTATCACGGAGCTACGATAATTTACCCTTGCTGAGAATCTGCCCCATGATTTATATGATTACTTCATACCAGCACGACACAAATCCCCAAGGAAGTAACGCGTGTCATCCTTAAAAATATTAAGCAATCAAGCCATGTTTTTATTATGTGAATGGATGCCTTTGAAAACAAGCATCCATGCTGTGAGCTAAAATGAAATAAATGAACAGAAATAATTCATTTCCATGTTCTAATCAGTGGAAACTGTAGTCTTCAAATTATCCTGATGCTACCAAAAGCGAGTCTGGAGACAATAGGTCGACTCTCCTACTAAAATGAACATGAAATTGCATCCTAAGCACACAATGACGGCCAAATGAAACAGTTCCAAGTCTCTTCATAAAGTTTTTTTTTTCAGTTCTTGCATCCAACTGAACAATTAAGAAGAGAGTAAGATTGAAACAAAGCAACATATAGTTCTTAAACACTCAAATCTAATCAAAAGGAATATACTTATCTTAGGCAAAAGGACCATAATCTACACAAAAACTTGCTCTTAATCAAGCTCTTCAGCTTCTAGCATTACCAGCAGAGAAGTTCGTGTTCCATCAGCTAAAAAGATGTCTCTGACAAGCAGAATGAAATCAGGAATATATATCAAAGACTATAATTGCATGCCTGCTGGTTATGTTGTATTCACAGACTGGGACACTGACACCTCTGTAAGGACTCAAGATAACACTGTTACACTGCCTGCTCTTATAAATCACATTCATCTATTTACCAGAGCTGCCAATCATTCAGAATAGGTCCAGCCCCTATAGGCCCAAGGAGATGAAAACAGAGCCATGGTAATGAGATCAGGTTAATATAAAACATTTGAAATAGATTGTTATATTTGTATGAAAATGTATACAGGTAATAATTTATATGAGTAGAAGGCCATGGGACAATAAGTGTTTTAGCACTGAGTCCACAATGCTGTCTTTGAAGCTAAGCTAATTCTTTGTAAGAACTGCATTATTAGTTCTAGCTTTCTCATCTTTAAAAGGGTACGGTAGAACTGTAAAAAGGTCAGAGAAACGCAACAGCAATAATGAAAGGAATGAGACAGGCTCTATACAAGGAACAGCCAAGCTGAACATTTCTGCTGGGAAAAGTGACAACTTTGGGGAGAAAGGGGATATCATAGATATCTATGAAATCAGTAATGGGAAGGAAGGGGTGAATAAAAATCAATGGTGTACTGTCTCTTCCAAAAGAAGAATGAGGAACATCAAATGCATCAGTGTGGCTAGGAACGGCTCCATCAAAAACATACAAAAATTGGCAGTTCTTTGTGAAGCACTGAGCAGACCTGTGAGTCTCCTTGCCAAAGGATACCATGATTGCTGAAAATGAACATGGGCTTAAGAGAAGACAGGACAAGTTCATGAAGGAGAAATCCACTGAGCATGTCTAAGCAAGTAAAAACTGCATCTATTTCAGGAAATCTCTGAGCTAAGACAAAACCTGGGGAAGTATTATATATGCTTACCCTGCTCTCTTTTTTCCTAGGCATTAGCTTATAGTTGCTGTTGGAGAGATGGGCTAGATGGATCTTTAGTGTGACCCAATACAGCCATGGCAACATTATGGTTAGTATCTACTTGCACAACAAATTCCTGGTATTAGCTTCAGATTCACATTGAGGGGCTGACTGGCTGGAAAGCAGCTTTGCAAAGAAGGACCCAGGCGTCCTGCTGGACACAAGTTGACCATGAGCAAGCAGTGTGCCCTCATGACAAAGAAGGCCAATGGTATCTCGGGCTGTGTTAGACAGAGTGTTGCCAGCAGATCAAGGGAAGTGATCCTTCCCCTCTGCTCAGCACTGGCAAGATCACATATGGAGTGCTGTATCCAGTTCTAGGCTCCCCAGTACAAGACAGACATGGACATACTGGAGCAAGTCCAGTGAAGGGCCACAAAGATGATTAAGGGATTGGGGCACCTGACAAGGAGAGGCTGAGAGACCTGGGATTGTTCAGACTACAGAAGGGATGGCTCAGGTGGATATTGTCAATGTGTGTAAATATCTGATGGGAGGGCGTAAAGAAGACAGAACCAGACTCTTCTCAGTAGTCTCCAGTGAAAGAACAAGAGGCAATGGGCACAAACTGAAATACAGGAAATTCTGTTCAAACATAAGAAAAAGCCTTTTACTGGAAGGGTGATTGAACCCTGGAACACGTTGCACAGAGAGGTTGCAGAGTCTTCATCTCTGGAGATATTCAAAACCCAACTGGACACAGTCCTGGGCAACCTGCTCTAGGTGACTCTGCTTGAGCAGGGGGGTTGGACCAGATGATTTCCAGAGCTCCCTGCCAACCTCAACTATTCTGTGATTCTGGTATGTGACTGATACCTCTCAAACTCCATATAACATGGGATCTTCCACAGGAAATAATCAGGCCTTCCTGGAAAAAGACCAAAATCTATGCTGATCTCAGAAAATAAGGGTCACAGAACAGCTTATGGTCAATTTGTTCGCCCAGATTGGCTGACTTATACTGAGGTAAGTGGGATGTTTGCTTTTCCAACTTCAGTTGGAGAGCACTTTATGACTCTAAAGCAATTTTGTGGGGGTGCCAATCTATGTTTTATGGTGCAGATGGCAGTTCCTCTAGGAAGAAGCAGAACTCTCATGTTTAGCACAACCAGCGTTACACGTAAAGTCATATTCTATTTGACTTGATTGTGGAACAGAGCTAATGGATTTTCCCTAATTATGTTTTCCACCTGTTTATGTGGTCACAACAGAACACATTATAAAGACTGCTTTCATTTTAACCTTTACAATTCACCAAAAAAACCCCAATATATATTTCACTTTGCTTCATTATCAAACATGGGGATGATGCAGTGAAGAGTGCTATATGGCACTCTGATAACAACCTTATCACCCTTGCCTCAGGCTTCAGAAGAAGCAGAGAATCATTACAATCTTTCATTGCAATCAATAAAACTCAAGTGTGAGTCAAGCAAATAGTTTACTTTTTCTTTGTTTATTGGGTATTTTTTGTTGTTTTCATTAAATCTGGCACAATGTTCAAGATGAGGGTACCCACTTACTTTTAAATGCATGATTCTCTCTCTCCTTTCCTGAACTAAAACATGTTGAGAATTTGTCTAGTCCAACACAGTGCTGTGAGATGCCTGCTGGGCAGGAGTCTTCTGAATACCTCAATATGCTTTTAGTTTAGCCTGCAGTGTTATTTATGGAGCTGCAGGACCTAAATCCAACATGCTGGCATGAATTTTCTCCTCCTCCAGATCAAAAGGGAGAATAGTGCTGAATGCACCGTGGTAGGGAACCTGCAAATTTCAGCCTCTTTCTCCAGTGACATACAGGTAGGTGGATTTGTGCAACACTTTACAAGGAGGTATCATCTGCCCTGGCTTACGTCATATTTTCTGACTTGGTTGGGCACATGTCAGTTTTGTTATCACAGCCACATATCATAAAGTTATGTGACAAAATTGGTTACATGCCAAAGGAAGTAAGCCTTAGTTATTAGATTTAGAAACATGCTGGCAAACACAGACTAGCATCTGACATGGCTGTTCAGTCACAGTGTGAAATGGGAGGATATGGGTTAAGCTCTTGTTTCTGGACCAGTAGAGATACCTACTCAGCTGAGGATCCATCAACCCTCTCAAACAGAGGGGAAAGTGCTCTATGATCTTTGCAAGCAGGCCCCAGAAAGGAGCCTTATTTTGACTAGAAGAACTGGGTTGTTCTAATAGAGAGAGGGAAGACAGAAATGCATGAGACAGAGTGAGCAGAAATGTCAAAAAAGCCCTAGCAAGAGTCATGTTTCCAAAAGAGAGCTGTGGGTCTAACAGTATGCACAGTTTCTAAGGGTCAAGCCAAGCTGGTCATTTCTGAGAGCAAACAGCTATTCAGCCAGTGGAGTAGCTCCACACACCTCACCAGGAATACTTTGGTATTAAGTATGCTCTCCAGTAGCCCCACAACCTGATTCTACGCATTTTTCCAAAAGAAAATAGAACGCCCCTCCTCTACAAATATGCTTTCTCAGATTAGTTTTAAAGCCATTAATACTTACTTTATAAAGATCATGTGTGGATTTTTAATAAAGGCTTAAGGATTCTGTGGCATTGCCACAAAATACAAGTGCCAACACAAACCAATATAACTATTATTTGGTATTTTCTACATGCCTCTGGTTTGCTTACCACAGTATCAGACACCCACCAGCAACAGCCCCCTGCTATGAAGCACAGTATGCTACCTATCTCATCGGACACACTCAGCATTGCAGACCTGCTGTATGGTGCTGTATTTCTGTGCCGCAGTGGGCTTTATATGGAAAGCACTCAAATTTGACAGCTATTGTGAACACCCACAATCACAGTAAAACACAACTGTTTTTCAGTTATGCAGAGAAAGAACTTGTGTTTATTATGATGATGGCTCTACCCTGTGTCAAAGTGAAGTTATTGATACCTGATGAACTCATTCATTGCTAGATTTGTGCCCTTCATTTAAAGCCAGCAATGCTCTTCAAGTTGGAATTTTCCAAATATAGCCTTGACAACCTAGTTCTGAGAGCCTAGGGGGAGAGACACAACTACTTTGCTAATTGGTGCTGATACACCAGGGAGAATCAGCACTGTCTACAGCAGTTTTCCCTTAAAGTGGACTAGGTCAGTTGGATGGCAATTACACTAAGTCAAACAGTAATTCTCCTAAGCAGACCGTTTTTCCCTAAATGATTACACATTCACAAAAATATTATTACAGTGGGAAAACTAAGTGCTCAAATGTTTGGGGAGACCAGCATTGAAACAGCTTGTGTGAACTTAATTTCAGCTGCCTCTATATGTGTCTTACATGGCTTTCTTCAAGTCACTTGGAACCAGCTGATAATCCAGTCTGGCATCTTGCACAATCCATTTTATATACCGTTTCCCTCAGGTGGGCAATTGAACAAACTGTGTTCAAGAACTTGTATTTTTAATAACAATATGGCTTGTACTTGGCTAATATATACTTTCCAGAAAGGCACCCAGTCTTCCTTTGATGGCCTCAAGGAGATGCAAAATATACTACTTGTTATGCTATACCTTCAATTGCATAAGTCCAGTCTAAGTTCTCCAATGGGGACCCTAACTCATTCAGTATACAGGACAGATTCGCTTAGCTAGCAGCCATTCAGTATTTTATTTTTGCCCTTTTTATTTGATGCATAGCTCTAAAAGCCTTGTTTACTGCACATTATTCAAACTCTGTTCTGAAGACAGAATGATTAATTTCTTTACAGGCTTTTCTGTAGTGCTCATCAGATGCTTCTAACTTGTTATGTGCAATTTCCTAGCTTTTGGAAAAGCATAAAAAGGAATGCTATCGTGTGGCATCCTATAAGTACCGCCATGAATCATATCAGCAGGGATAGAACAGACCTTTGCTATCTTAGCTAACAGGTGGGAACAACAGGCTGCCACCATGGCCAAGCTAAAGGAGATGAGGTACACACCTAAGCAAGTGATTTTCACTGATACTTGCTGACACCAGAGGGACGGGTAGACTCAGGATTTTAAGGAGATCGAAGGCTATAAAGTACTCTCACAGGTACACACTCTTATTCGCATCTCAAGTAATACTGGCCCTTTCTAATTCATCCTTTCCAACACACCCACCTCCCAACCTGAGCCTTATCCCTTAACGTAGTCTCATTCTTCTGAACCATCCAGTCAGCTCTTATTTTTCTGTTATCAAGTTTGTCTTTCCTTTTCCCTACTTGCTCATGGACTCAGTCTCTCTCCCCAAAACTCCCCATCTCACTGTCTTCCTTACCTCTGCCTGGGTCTTATTTCCATCTCGTCACTAAGAGATGATGGAGCTTACTGGGGTTTGAGGGGAATGAACATTCAGAGTCTTTGGAGGTTTTAGAAATACATCTCTACTAGGCATGTATAACATGCATGTTTTTTTAAAGGTTGTAACTTGAACAACCTTGGAAGGATTTTCGTAGGGATAGTAAAAAGCACATTAATGTCACAAAGACCACCCCTTCCTGACAGAACCTGGAGACAGTAAAGCACACTAAGGAGGATGCCACAGAAATCTTTTCACTTGGGCCAAACAACATGTCTCCTAGCCTCATTTTCAGAAACAGTTAAGTCAGGGGTGGCATTTTCTGAAGTAAATTGGGCCAGAACAGATGTGCATCTCAGAAAATTTTATTCCAAATGGTTATAGTTTGGGACAATTACAAGCAACTGAAATGGGAAGACACAATATGTGGTTTTGCCCATAGAATAAGACAAAAATTGAAACTGTTAGTATTATCTCGGCATCTAACTTGATGGCTACTCTGACAGTGGTGACTTGTCTGCAATCATGACACTAACCAAACAAACCATATCATTCTATCTTTCCAGATTTTTGCAGACTGATTTTGTACAGGTTGGATCACAGCAACAAAGTAATATTATCACCCCATCAAGCATATAAGCCTGGCACATGCACAGCTGTTTTGTAACCTCCTCCCAACCCAGACACCAGCTCTTCATTTGCTGGTTTTGCACTTGCAGTGTAACACTGATCATTCATTATTACCAAATCTTTTTCTCTCATTCCTTGCCTGTAGGTTCCACTATTTTCTCTTAATTATCACTTCACCTTATGTTTGTCCTCTTATAGTGTTTGTCCTGCACTCATACCCCTTCAGTTCTGGAGCTGCCTGCCAATCTTATCCAGACTAAATTTATGCCAGGGAATACAGATCTGCTAGCAAAGACACAAAGTGTCATATGGATATAGAATTCTTGTAAAAATTAAATTGGTCGAGAAAGTCTATGAGACTTCTAAAATCCAAGAGAGACCTAGAGGCTAGAGTTAACAAGACACATAACTGATGAAATATGATTAAATGTTCTGATTTTGTAACAGAAGTGGGTTTTGGCCTTCCACCAAGCTCCCTGTACAATACAGTTTGAAAGCTATAGGCCCTGTGTTTGTAAAGAAGTTTATTTTGGGGATGGCGCAACAGAAAAAGTGTTCGCTAGATAGGAGCGCTACCAAAAAACAAATGTGGAGCCACTGCCCCTACACAAGGTTAGAGCAGAGCCTTAGCTTAAGACAGTAAGAGATGAATTTTATCATAAACTAACAGTTTGGCTTGCTTTGGGTAGACACAACAGCCCAAGATTTAAAAACCTTGTATATATCTTTATTCTATAGCTATTTAGTTCAGATCTTCTTACAAACATCAGTGCACTGATTACTTAAAATGTGTAACAGTTAGCAGGAAAAGCAGCAAAGACAATAATAAAGCAGTGAATTGACTTCCAAAACTATCAGCATTCATCAATTAAAATATTTACTTTTGACACAAATCCTAATTAGTTAAAAACATTCAATCCAGCCTTAAAATAGAGGTTTAAGCTACCCATTTTATTCTTGGAACAAAGTCACTTGCTCTCAGGATTAGGAAGACAATAGCATCCAGAGCAAGCATGAGCCCTCTCCCCTCTTATTACAGTTAATCAGGAACATAAATACTATAATGGAGCTGAGCCCCTGCAAACTCACCAGGCTGTGCATAATTTCCACTCCAGCTGGATTCACTGTGAGTGCCTCATCATACAATTGCTTAGCCTCCTCCAAATTGCCTTTCATCTCTGCAAGCCTCCCACGCATGTACAGTACAGCATGAGAAGTGGGGAAAAGACTAGCTGCCTCCTGGATACAATAGCCTGCTTCCTTGAGATGCTGCTGCTCCATGAAGAGTTCAGCTGAAAAAAGAAAAAAACCCCCACCCTACCATTAGTTGAAGTAATTCAGACACCTTTCTTAACATTAATTACACTCCTTCCTTAAACATATTAAATCGCAAGGGCATGATCCTGTAAAGTGCTTACTACTATGGATAGCGCTTACTATTATAAGTGAATTCACTGAATGGATTTTTTTGTAATGTTAAGGGCTCTATACAGATGTTTATGCACATTTTTAGGTGTTGTCCTGACAGAGGATAGCCTTGAAGATATACCGGAGTGCTTCTTCAATCCGGATGTAAACATGTGCTGAACCGATCCCTAAGGAAGCAGGGCTGGTAGCTACTTGGAGCCATCATACATATTTCCAAATAATCTGGGGGGGGGAAAAAGAACACAATAAGCCATCACTGTCTACTGAGAAGTTTAAACATGTCAGAGTAATAGGATACATCTGACTGAGCTGGATATTAAATAACTTATTTAAAAGAGCATTTCCACATTTTAAAAGCTGATCAAAAGTGTTCTTCTCTGCTCATGTGCTTAGTTTATGAGATGGCTGTCTCTTAAGTTTTTAGCATCTCTATTAAAATCAAAAGGCTTGCATTATAAAGGCTTATTTATTTTGTGTATACATACATTTACTTCCTCACATATACTCTACAGAAAAATAAAAGGGAGCTCTTGGAAGAACCTACTCAGTCATTTACTTTCTTGAACTAGCAGCAACTATCCCAGTGGTTTTCTTGCAAAGAAAAAAATGTAATGGGCATACTAATGTGCCTAACTGACTTTGTCAATTTGTTTGTTATCAAATCTTTTCTCATGTTAAACATAAATTTCATAACATTCTTCACTGTTAAACACTAACATTTCTCAGGATTTATTAATCCTTATTGCAAAAGGCTTCAGAAGTGATATTCGATTTTCACTGACACATAACTGAAACAGGAAACTGTTTTATACGTACATTAAAAAAATAATTCTCTCTCTTCATAGAGCAGCTGTTACTCATTGGCCCACAACCTATTTGTGCTCTACATGCTATCACTGAAAATGCTCAAAGTCTCATTTTTTTTCTGATGTGGTAATGCAGCAAGTATTGATGGTTCAAGAATCCAATTCAAAATGACAAATTCAGGCTCTAAAGTTTGATAAATAATTCTGAATTTGGCACAAGCTTAAATCCTCTGACTTTTAAAGGTGGTGGGTATCCTAGGAAAGCCTCTGTGAGTAAGAAAGTTGGTCTGAAAATTAGGCATCTTATGTAGCTATCTACCTCTGCCAGCTTCAAAACGCTGGGTGACCCAGATGACTTTGGGAACTTGGTATGCTGACATGGAGCTTGCTGGGTGGAGGTGAGCAGGAGAGCATCTCAAAGACAGTCCTGCCTGAACGGCACTGATCACGTAAAGGCTGCTCCTTGGCCTGGCTGACATGAGACTGGGATCACAAGCAGCACTTCTACTGGAACACTAAAAATGATCATGTACTGAAATGACATTGTGGCTAAACACCCTTCCACATTTGAAGTGGTCCTTCTGGAAGAAGGGTGAGACATGAAGAATATGCTCAAATAATTCTTAGCCATCCCTAGGCTGTGCTACAGATTAATGTCATTCTCTAAGGTTGCCAACACGAGCACAACATTAGTTCCTCAGTAAGAGCTATACTCTTTAAAAGTGACTCATATGGATTTCTGTCTGCTTAATCACAATAAAATCTCAGCACGTGTCCCCTCCCTTGGCTCCAAGAGGGTGCAGTTATCTATAATAACAGAAAGCAAGGCCATGTATCTTGTCAAGTCGAGTATGTGCTGAGCCTTATTTGAAAGTTTGTGGGAGGACAGTATTTTGCTTGCACTTCCCAAGGAATAGAGCATTTTCCTGCCAAGTGCTGCATGGCAGCTGATGCTGTGCTTGTGGTAATAATGAGGATGGGGATGTGGAAAGTGCCGATTCCCAGGCTGAAGAAAAACACTTCATTTGCAAAGTTAGAACAAACATAGCAGCATAAAAGAAGGGGTGAAATCCTGGTACTATTTGAAGTCAAGAGAATTTCTGGATATTGCCATATTAAAAGCTCTATTAGCAACTAACAGCATAATGTGACTTGTTTCATTTCAGAAAAGAACCAGGAGCAAGGGGGTTTAGATGTGAAATCACGTACAGCCTGTGATTCAATGCATACAAAATGGAGAGTACTTATTCTTTCTTTCAACAGTGCCTGTATATCTTCTTCAGTAATAACAATTATTTAGAGAACTGCAGCAACACAGAATCTAAATAAGATTTACAAATTGTATTTTATGGTATGGTAATGTAGCATATTAAAGTTCAGTCCATTTCTTTGCAGACTCAATAGTCAATAAAAAATTATTTAATGGTGTGGGAGGTCTAATTTGCATAAAAAAGAATGAGAGAGGTGCCTTTGGGTTAGGAAAGGAAAGGAGCACACCCACCTAGCTAAAAATAGACATTAAGGGAAATCATTTAGGCCTGCATTAAAATAGGTTTTCTGTAAACTCATTTTTCACTTCTATTACATGCTCATTTTATTTACAGATGAACAAGATATGCTTACGCAACATGGAATAAAAACACAGCTAGAGGCAGAAATCAAAACCAAAAAATTAAATCTACCATGGTAATACTCACTCCTCCTCACCATTGTACTGAAATGCCTGTCTTTGCATTACCTGTGTTAGCAGCTCCCTGTCCATTGGATTATTTTAGATATCTCCTTGTATCCCCTAATCATGCTGTAAATGAACTTCTGGTCTTTCTTCCACACAAGGAAGTTCTGATAGGAGAAGATGTGACAACCAAAGCAGGGGGTAATTCCTCAGGGTTAAACAGGTATATAGGATCTGTAATTCTTACTCTATGAAAGGTTTAATGATTCAGGGAAAACATTTATGAACCTCAAACTGTTGGACTACATAGTTCTTGATACTAACATTCTCTGCAGCTTTGAATCTAAAGGCCATATTTGCAGGCTTCCTTGTGATCTCTTATACCATCTTTATAAAAGCTTCAACAATTTACAAACTATTTTGAACTAGGTACTACCAGAGGCTCTCTGAATGCTATAGAGCAAAGAAAGATGATCATCCTGGATGTACCACCTCCTCTAGTAGCCTTTCTGGAGTAGTGCTATAAACTGTGAATGCAGATGATTAGCAGGAAATATTTGAGCATTTTTACCTACAGGTATGGGCTGAGACAGAGTGCACCTTGTGGATGGGCAGACACAGAAAGAACTGTGCACTGTCTCCTTTCATTCTTTAATTGAAACATGGGCCTGCATCCACTGAAACCAAGAGTAGCTACCCATCTGAATCCAAGGCCCACCTTAGTGTGATTCACTTCTTTTCCTCATCCACTTCACGCTTCCTCTCACGCATATTGTCCAGCCTGCTCGGCAGTTCTCCCAAAGAACTGTCCTCTCCTCCTGTGGTTATAGCCTCCTTTGCTCTGACTTGCAGCTACACTCCCACCGATACTTCAGGCTTAATACTGGGGGGCCCGGTGTCTGACAGCGACACACATTTCCACTCAGATGTATCATTAGCTCCTAATATTAGCTCCAAGTTCTTCCAGACGTGTTGCTGTTGGCATTTAAGCTCATCTACAGTGAAGATCCTTAATCAAGTGAGAAGTGCCAGAATTGTATTATCTATTTGCTCTCCAAAGATCAGCAGGAAATGCACGGACAAAGAGCACTTCCCAGAGCACTCTGACAAAGCTGGGTGTCCTGCATACAGACTCCTTTTTCCTTCTCCAAGATAAATTATTTGACAGAGCTCTGCTAAGGAGTCCATCTGAGGTGTAACAACAATATAATCTAGTCATGTCTGCATCACAGGGCTTGTCAAAGGAGTAGATTTGCCTGCCATCACCTTAAATGCTGACGCTATTCCCAGTTTCCTAAGCGTTTCAAAGTGGTGTCAAGAGTGACTGCACTTGTCATCACAGAAGCAGCAACAACTGTAATTCTAGCCAAAAAAATCAAATGGTTTTGAAGTGTATTTCTGTGATGTGAACCACCCAAGAGTTAAAATCTCATTCCTTGCAAATCACGTTCAGTGCTATCCAAGATGCAGCACTTAACTCCCACAAGCAGACTGCTTCACATCATCCTATTCGGTATGTCAGCTGGATCTAAAGTGCTGATCTGCTCTCACCCACCCCAAAAATGCTACTGCATAATGACATGGCAAACGCCATGTAGCCAAATGACCAGCAGCAATATACATTGGGGAGAAGCCCTTCACCCTTTAAGAAGGTGATACAGCCCGCAAGGGTGTGTGGAGAGGTATTTTCTGTTCCACAGAATTCATCAGCATTCAGGAGCTATTAATTCTTGTTAGTGCAGCAGCCCTTAGCTAGCTAGAAAGGCCCATTCCTTTGAGATTTCATCAGTGCATTCAGAGCTATTACCAAGACAAAGGGTTCTCCCTCCGTCTTTCCTTTCTGTCAGATGAGGTTTAGTCATTGCCCCTTATTATGACACAACTCTGCATGCAGTAGTTTGATAATCTGCAGGCAGATTAGATGGAGGAGTCTTCAAGCTATAGCCCAACTGTAATCACTTCCTTGGATACATACCTTCAATACAGAAAAGGTGGAGGACAGAAACTGCTGTATGTTCCTGCCCGCATGAGCTCAGCCACTTGCTCTTTTGAAAAAGGCAACAGATTTACCTTCTCAGAGGCTGTCTTTGAAAGCAAAAGGGCAAGAACTACTACTGGTAGTTAACTGGAATCCAGGGACCTACTTTAAAATTACAAGTTTCAGGTCTCAAATGGGCTGAAATGGCAACTGAGCTTCTACATTTACAAACACAGCATTAGAGCGAAGACTTTAGAAGTGGCACAGAGTTACCACAAGCTACTTTCTTACTACATGGTGCAGTCAAAAATTATTTGAAATACAACAAAGCCTGTCACAAGATACCTGGTTCCTTTAAGTAAAGTGGGGTGCTGCTCACTTGTGACAAAACAGCAGTTTCTCAGTTAGGAAGGTAGGGTTGGCTTGCAGAACTGCTCACAAGAGGAAGCTCAGAAAAACCAAGAGGAGCAAACTGCCATGTTTTAGGGAATCAGGCTACCACTGATACAGGTAACATAAAAACGCTTCTGTTGGAAGGGTGTGTCTTTTGCATTTTTTTGTATCCTCTCTTGAAACATTTATTACTGGCTATAGTCAAAGAAAGGTCTTCTGAGTCTTCGCATATCAGCCCTGTCAAGTATAAATTCCCATTTTCCTTCCAGAGACATTTATTGTCCCTGGTATTGATAGATGTCTGGCTTCTTCCTTGAAGACTGAGTATACCTTATCCCTCACCCAAAAATTACTGAGCAGCTGAGAAACGGTAGGATTTGGAACCTTCTGTTATCCCCCTGGTACCACCAGCAGTGAAACAGATTCCTCTCCATCTTTCAGCATGGGAGCTACAGACTGTTTAACAGAGCACTGCTAGCTGTTTCCTTCACATGTGGGTGTTCATACACACATGCATGTTTGCATGCCCCAGACCTTGAGAAACCACATATGGGCTTTGAAGATCATCCAGGCCATTAGATTATCAGTCCACAAAGTTTCCCATCCTGCTCCAGCAATGAGAAATATCCAGAAGCCTCAGGGGAATCAGGAAGCAATCCAGAATGCCCAGTAGTGATATGAGGCAAATAATCATTTTGGCTTTTTTAGTTCAGTGTTGACAGAAAATAAATACAACCTGGAGAGTGTAGATGAAAACCTAGTATCCCCCTGAGGACAGTCAGATTAGGAGAAATGGGGAGTTTGATCATCCTTAGCCTGCACCAGAAAGACTAGGACAGAGCTTGCTAAACTGGGAGGCTTAACAGAACCACAGCTGGCTTATTAACTTCACCAATAACATATCAAAAGCGATTTAACCTCACTTTATCATTTCTACCTCCAGTGTGAAGTGCTCCTAACCCCTCCTAGTAAACAAATACTGCAGGGCAGCCATCTTTATAGTATACCTTCATTCCCCTTAATACTAGCTTTGTAATAAAACACTCCCTCCTCTTTCCCCTCTCCAGGCTCCACCTTCTTGCACTGCTCTGTATCACCGTAAAGAGCCACAAAAATCAGCACGCTTATGGAGCTAAAGCATTCAAGCAGTGAATGGGGAATTCTAAAATTTGAAAGCACTTTTTTTTTTAAAGAAAAAAATATATTTGAATTGCTTCAATAACCAGTGCTGCATCATGGGATAGTATCCGACCCCTATTCTAGCAATGTCAGTAAAGACATCTCCCAAACCTGATAAACACCTTTAGTATCAGAGCTAATAATTTGAGGAGGCTCAAGGTTGCTAAAAGTATTGGGAGGGAAAAACATTTAAATACACACATGCAAATTGTGCAAATGTAAGTTGTGCTGGGTGAGCTGAAGGGAAGCCTAAAGCTGAAGGAGAGCAGGGGAGGAACAGGCCTTGCCCTTTGCTGCTCCGGCTGTTCCCTGCCGAGGCGTCCGCTGCGCGGCTGTGTGGACACAGACCACTTGGGGTTGCAGATTCCAGTCTACTGGCCCTGACGACATTTTCTCGTGGAACAAAGCCCGTCTCCTCTAACACAGCTTGTTTCCCAGGAATTGGCCCATACTGAATAAAATAAATAAATCGCAAGCGGTTTGTGAAGGGGAAAAAAAAGTTCCTGCTGTACATAACTCGGGGGAGCAGATGTTTTTCCATTAGCTCACTGTTCTCTGCTACATTGGATCTCTTTACATTTCTCATTTATGGCATGTTCATTATAACATTTTTTTCCTAGGGTAAACTTCTAACATGTTACTGAGACAGCAGGTAGCCCTCTCCAGCCCCTGCTGTGAGTACATGGAACAGTTATCCTAGTCATTTTTCTTTAAATGCACCTCTAAATCAGCTTTAGGTCTACCTGGTGAGGTTTGCAAGACTATGCTTAGCAGGCAGTTAGCCAATCTTAGATCAAATTACCAGACCTACTTTGCTGTGAGTGGCCATATTTGGTAAAGTATTGGGTTAGTCAAGAAGCTAAATTGTCAGATATAAAGTACTGGTAAAGACAAACAAAATGGACATTGTAGTAAAAAGTAAAGCTTAAAATAATATAGCAACAGGAGCTGGAGTAATAGAACTCTTATTAAAACTGGCTTGCAGCATTCTAAAACATGCTGTATAAATAGCATATACAGTTATTACTGCCTGGAAATATAATCACACCTACTTCAGATAAGAAATCACTCTAGTTACCCAAAGAGCTTAAAACCTTTTTTTTCAGTAGTGACATGCTTTGCTCTCTGGGTCACAAGTGATCTTGTAAAAATGTGGATTAAAGGTAAATTTTGGTCATAAATTCAAACCATTACAAACACATACTCCTTAGCAGAAAAGCATGGCTGTCTTTTCTAAACAGAAAAGAGGAGAACTGGAATGATTTCAAACAGGAAAAAAAAGGGGTAAAAGCAGTTCCTAGGTCAGAGATTTGTCTTTAGAACATTAGCAGTATTGTCACCAGTAATCTCCAAGATTTCTTTTGCAGCTCTTCCTGCAACAAGAAGTGGAAGGTGTTAGTGAGCTTTACTGAAGGCATGAAAGTTCCTTATCTCCTCTCAAAGTTGAGTTCAAGCCATCAGTCATGGAAAGCAGAACAATGAGAAGAAATGGGCACGTGGATCACATAAAGACTACCTGGCCTGGAGCCACACCACAGCAGAATGTGTGCTGCAGCCCCCTTCCTGAATACTCCCCCAAAATGGGGCCCTGACAAAGGGCTGCTTCTCAGACTTGGGGCCAAGAATAATGTTGGGGCTTATTAATGCAAAAGCCTAATAAGATAATTCCCTCCTTTAAAGAAGCTATCTCATTTCAAAAGGACAAGAGGGCACATTGTTAAAAGGGATGAGACAGGCATTAACACAGTCTTCCTGGCAAAACACTTAGAACAGGCAGGTTATGCCTGCTAGCAACACTCCAAGCATGCTTGGGGCAGAGACTGGGCAACCTCTCTGGTCACTGGGAATAGCAGACCTCTTACACCTCCAAAGCTAATTACAGCTACTTCCAGGGGAACAGGTAGATAAGGAAGCCCACTGAAGATATGATAGAGGGATCCAGAGCCAGGACTGTTCAGCCTCAAAAAGAGAAGGCTGGGGCAGATGTTATCAATGTTTATAAATATCCAATGGGAGGGTGTCAAGAGCATGGAACCAGCCTTTTCAGTGGTGCCCAGTGACAAGATGAGAGGCAATGGGCACAAAATGATATACAGGAAATTCCACTTGAACACAAAGAAAACACTTTTTTATTGTAAGGGTGATTAACAGGTTGTGCAGAGAGGTTGTGGAGTCTTCATCTTTGGAGATACTCAAAACCTGACTGGACAGAGTCCTGGGCAACCTGCTCTAGGTGATCCTGCTTGAGCAGGAGGTTGGACCAGATGATCTCCAGAGGTGCCTTTCAACCCCAGCTATTCTGTGAAATGTGCTATGTTCCCTCCTTCAGATGACTCATCTCCAAGCTTGTCTTACAAGAGATGGGCAGACATACGATTAATAGTGAGAACTCAGCTTAGTTTAGATGTGTGCAAGAGAAGAGGACTCTTTCGAGAGAACAAAGATGCATCAAGCAGCTCTTTGGTTGCTTATTAGAAGCTACAAAAATATTAGCTTGCAGACAGCCAAGACAAAGTTCACTAGGCACTGCTGTAGTGAAAGCCAAGGGGCAACGTTCATTATGGCACAGCACATTTGGAATAACAGCTACACTTCCAAAGCCACTGCTTTATCGTTCTACATCCTTTATCTTTCCTACATAACTGTGCTGGTTGTAAACACAGAAAAGTTACAGATTAAAACATGAAGTCTATGCCCACTTATGTGCAAGATAAGCATCCTTATCACAGCATGTAAGAGAATAACTATTTGCACAGAGTTCACAAGCTCAGCCTTCAGCCACTGTTAAAGGAATGCACAAGCTCTTGGGCACTAATTGTGAAACACGTTAAGAGCACAATAAAGGTTTTCCAGCTCCAAGAGCTGAGGATTGCTTATGCCTAAGGCAGGTTAGCCCAGAACTCCTAATCCAGCTGCAGGTGGAGGGTGATGCAGTAACCAATCCTCTGTCAGCTCCAACTAACAACCGTACCACACACAAACGGTCCCCATGCAATTGTCTGTGCTGGCTCTGTGGCCTGGATTGGCTGCTGGAGGGCTGTAAGAACAGCCTCATATAGCCATGGGATAGTTTTTCTTTCGGTATGTCTCTTTCCAGCATAAGCACAGAGAGCTCTAACTGGATCAGTCGGTTGGTACCATTAGTTTTCATGCCTTGGGATATGAAGAGGCACAGGAACTGTAATGGCTTTAATGGAACACAGAGAGGATTACAGCCCAGTGCTCTAAATCCATACCTACACACAGAGGCATGGCCAGCTGCATCCTGTTAGTGTCTAGAAAAGATGGATGCTTTGTATAAATTTACTGTACGAGGTTAGGAAATTGTAATGATTTTATCTAAACATTTATGATTCATCCTAAAAAGGTTACAGTATTAATAACAACAGCAACAAAAAAACAATAAACAAGTCATTTCCCAAAGGCAGATGAACATTGTCCTCCCTTTAGAGATAGGAAACTGAGGTATGAAGTCAGGCAGCTTGCCTAAAGTCATAGGATGAGTCATTGACCGAAAGAGGATAAGTCCAAGCTAAATCCAATTGAAATTTCCAGCATACTGGTGTGGATCTTTCATGAATATGAAGGGGCTCTGGATGCAGGTGTCAGAATGTTATGCTAATCACCTGTTGCTTTACATAGCTCTTCATTTTGGGTGAGCTGTAATACAAAAGCATTTAGTGACCTCAACTGGTGTTTACTCACATATATTTTTTTAACTTGTTATGAAGTATTTCTATTTTGGAATTAATTAGCTTCTTATGAACATACACGTTCCTCCTCTCCCCTCCTTCCGGATGGGAGAGATTCTAGTAGAGAGGGCCAATGAGCAGACAGGGCCAATGATACTCTTGGACTATTCTGTTCGCTAGACCCAGTATAACATCCCACTCGCTTTAAAGAAGCCATCTTATTATCCAGATGCTTTGCCCCTCTCTGGACAGAGTAAAAACTACCTAAAAATACCTTCCTCTTTTCCCACCCCTGCAAATATCAGAATGCAATGACTTCCACAGTACTGTTAGAAGAAAATGGGCAGTATCTCAGAAGAGCTCATTAAACTGCATCCGTAAAAACAACTGACTTTAGTAATGAAATCGCACAGCAGTTACAGTATATATTTTCAAAACATCAATCCTGATTCAAGATCAGTTAAGAGTAAATATGAAACAAAGCAAAGATTAAATAAATGATAGACTAAGACAGAAAAGTTACAATAGATAAAAAGAATCCGAACTAAAAGAATTTAATTAACACCTTTGAGAAAGGTACTCAAAGATTCACAGAGAAAAGTAACCGTAGCAATTCACAGCCAAGTCACAGCAAGCACTGGGTCTTTATTGCTTTTGTCTTTTCACTCTGCAGCAAAAACGTAAACTGCCTACAGCAATCTGCAGGATGATGGACAACAGACACTGACTTCTCAGCACAATAAACTCAGCTTTTCTTCTCCCACTCACCTCCTCTCCAGTCTTAAATCAGGAGTATAGATTGAATAAAGCAAAGCCTTACTAGTGATTTTGAAGCCCACAGCACATCACTGAAATTTGCTTGTGCACAAGCAAATAAGTGAACAAGTGTGATTAATTTAAAGGATTCATTCCATAAGGTAATTTCTTTTGTTCTTTAAATAGGCTTTAATAGTTAGCCATATTATAACAGAAAGAATGTAATGTATTTTGTACAAGAAGTGAAGTCTAATCGGTAGAAAATGGCCCACAAAAACAGCTATAAAAATCTTTACTGAGAAGTAGGGCGAGACTGCCAGGTTTTACGTGAGAATTGTCAATTGTACAGATTAGCTAAATGAGAATTTGAAAGGTTCTCCTGCATACAGAATAGCAAATTATCAGCAAGGTCCTAGCAGGCTCTGCTCTTTTCTTGTTGCAAATGGTAGCAGAGAGATCTAAGAAGTAATCACAGCACTCAAACGTAATTTCAATCACACAACAGTGGGCCCAGTCGTGGAAGAAAAGCTGCATCTCTACGAGCAAAATTGCAGGGTCAGAATATTTAATCAGTCCTGAAATGCTGGAATGCAAATGGCAGAATATGCTGTGTAACTTGGTTCCTCACCGAGTGTCCTACATAAAACCCTTTCACAAGTTTGGAGGTCACCCCTGGGTAGAGTTATTTCTCACTGTTCTCTTTTCCTTTATGAACGCTGCTGTGATATCCCTGCAAGACTGTCTCAAACTGACATGCAAGTCATGACCTACAAGTCCCTGGGAACAAACAGCCATGGAAAAAATGAGTGGAGGATTTTCTTATTTACTGATTTTCACTTAAAACTCAGCTAAGACTGGAACATTCCCAGTCTAATAACATTTAATACATGGCTTGCCCACTCCTATTAAGGGGAAGCAAGAAGCAAAATGAAAATAAGTACCCCTATCAACTACCATTTGCTAATGAAGAACTGCCTAGCCTCTTCTTTTAAAAACATATTTTAGTGATGACTGAAGTTTTCCATGTATTAAGAAAAAACAGAAAGAAGCTGAAAAATCACACTACCCCAATTACATATTTGTTAGATTGAATGACATAAATGCTATTTCAAAAACAACTGGGTTAGACGGGCAGATTTTATGCTGGTATAAAACGGGGAAGCAGCCCTGATTTCAACTACTCCGTTAATATTTATGTCATGTCATTCAAACTGATTCCAAAAATCCCAGTGGGAAACACTGTCACCTTCGAATTTCATGAATATGAGATATACAGACAGTATCAACAAAGCAGTATTTTAAAGTGTGAAGAAAATAGAAAAAAAATGATAACCTCTTCAGAATTAGAGCTTCCTCAGCCTTTGCTGAGGATGTCAAGCAACTCAATTATAAGAATAGTTTTTGCATGGTCTCTGCCACTGGAGAATGGAGAGAAGGGAATTCCAGGTTGTACACAAACACCAGGACTTACCAGCTTGTAGCCAAATTTGTTCAAGAGTTGTCCACAGCTGCATAGGTCCTTGTTTCAGTGCAGTGCTCTGCATGGTTATTTCAGACATAGCCTGCTCCAGTCTTGATGCAGCAACAGAAGAGGCTCGCTGTGATCCTACAGACCAAACAAATTCAAAAGAACAGTGCATTTTATACTTTATAATATTTCTTTGGCTCATTAGACAACAGGTCTGATTCTTCACTCCACTGCATCAGTTTTGTGTCATAAGAACTCCACTGACATTTGGTGTAACCAGTTGGAGAACCTGGCTTTATAAAAGGTAGATTTATTGAAAAAAAAAACAAAACCCAAAACCCTGCTAAATTACCCAAAGGCTGCAGCTCAAACAACTGAATTAAGAGACAGACAGTAATTTAAAAAGGTCTGCTTAACATCCATTGGGAAAGCAACCGTATTTTTATTGTTTGGAAAGTAGAATTCTATCATTGAATACATCCTAAGAATACCTATTAATAACCTGTTTTATAAGCACACCGTCACCATACAATTACAAAATATGGCCCATTAATGTAAAATCTTAGTAAAACACTACAAAGTAGGTAGGTACCATTCACACAGCGCACAGATTTGAAGTGACATCAATATTGTTATATTGGTTTAGAGACAGCTTGTTTTTTCATTTAACTTTGGGGAGCAGAGCAACTCAGTGCTTTGACTATATTAACCTTTACTATGCGCTATAACATTTACGCAAGAATAAAATATTTGGCACCCACATCTCTGAGAACAAAACATCACATCAAATGCTGCTCCCAGAAATAGTGCCTGGACAGAGACCATAGTCTCAAGTACAGCATGCAGGATCATGTTGGTGAGCCAGCCTCTCAAAGGAAGACCAAGAGAGCAACAACAAAGCAAGAAGCTACAAAATGAGATATCAGAGTTTGTTTTCTACAGCTTTGGGAAATAATTAATTTAATATACATAGGTTTAACATGACTTTAAGGTTGACAAGTGCTCTCTCTAGAGAGTTACTGTGACTGAAGCACTAGCCCTGATTAGCATCACTCTTCAATTTATTCTTACAGGCTGACCTTGTAGACCACAAGATCCTGGAGTTAAAATCCTACTTTTTCTTGCAGAACCAACATTGAAGAAGTAGTAGATCCTGGAATAGGCACTTGGAGAAGTTGGGATGGTTCTGGGAAAGGGAAGGGACAGAAGGGCAAAAAACCTGTCAAGGGACACACACACGAAACGGTCTTTTTAAAAGGAACTGTATGCTTTTCCAGCTGGAGAGCGCTGAAGACACGTTGCCAGACCACACCTCCTTGCCAGCAGACGATCACCCATGGGGGCCAGCAGGCAAAGCAGCTCAGTCCCCTGGCCCGCACTCGTGTGAGCGCTGAGCTAGAATCCAGCCTTCTGCTGGGCGTGAGGGGAGGCTTGTTTCCTGTGCACGCGTGTTTGCAAAGACACCTGCACAGCGCAGGGCAGAATATAGCTCATAGCTTTTATGTAACCCAAGGCAATGCTGCCTGCCTGTGAGAAAGAGTAACGTCTAGGGAGAGGCCACAAATGCAACTCCCAGCCTATGGGAAATAGTTGTTCCATTATCTCACTGTTAACTAATGCCATTCATTTTAAGCAGAAGAACTTCAAAACAGCCCTGCAGTGTTCAGTGCACGCGCCTCCCACAGCTCACTTGGAAAATGCAAATGTGCTCTTCCTAGATGCATTTTTAAAATTCCTACATGTTTTCAAAGACATGCCTGATCTAATGTTCCAAGAGATGACAAAGCAGTAATGTAGTAATTATGGCTTTAATGGTACAGTAAAAGCTGTTCAGCTTTGTACAGAGAATTTATTTTATTTAACAGTTTATTTAACAGATCAATCTTCAGCCTGTTTCACTGTATGGAATTCCTCCCCCTGCCCGTCCCACACATACTCTTCTCCCTCCCTCCATTTAGGAGATATTTCACTGAAACATGACTCCAAGGAATTCTAAGTCAGAAAAGGGTTGTTTTATATAGGAAAAACTAATAGGCAGTCATCCCAAGTAATCCAAAGCCCCAGCAGAATTTCTTCCACTGGATATGCAACATGAAAATTGCCACGTGAATGGTTGCTGATGTTGTTTAGGAGCATTTCAAAGTTAGAACTGGCCTTCTGCATTCTAAATTGGCAAACTTTAAATTACATGGGCTTTTGGGATTTTGCAGCCAATCTAACCAGATTCTCATATTAGCATTCCTCATCATGTTAGTAAGCTTTGAAAGCTTGCTAAGACTGCCCTGTTTCAGAGAGGCGTTCTGGAGCCATGTTTCTTCAAAGTACCTGTACATAACGTAGAGAATTATTCTGACTGCATTAGATGGACAGATGAGGTGGTGTTTTATTTACACCCTTAGAGCTCAGGGAAACCCTCTTCTCCTTCCAAGTCAATCCAAGGAGACTATGCCACCATAAGGCAACTTTGTGCATTTTGGAGAAGTTCACACATTACCATGAGGCTGAACAGCCACTTAGGATCTAACAAGGCATCCTTCCTGCATGAAGCAGGCTTTTAAAAGACCATCACTGAGTTAGTCGCCCTCCAAGAAATACAAGTTAGCTGTTCCTCTCCTCCCTTCTCTTCATTACTCAGGTAGTTTCCAAGAGCAGAAAGACTGCAGTTTGAGGATGATCTTGCTCAATGCTGTGTGCTTCAAAATGCACAGCCATAAAGAGAGAACCCAAGTTATGCAGCACTTAAAGTGGTGGCTCTTTGCATTTAACAGCCTTTGGCATTCCAGTCCTTTGACGTTTATTTTCTTTCCTATTCAAACTGAAGCAAGGAAGGTAACCACACTAGGCAGAGATGAGGGGATCCCTTCCCATCCTTGCATGGTATCAGACACAGATACACTCCTTGCTCCAGTCGCACATATGACAGCTGAAAAGGCTCCCCCCATCCCAGCCTACACACATAAGCTTGTTACTGCTCCTCTTCCCCATCCCTGCTGAACCACTCACAGGAACACTCCTGAATGCTTGTCTGCCCAAATAAACACTTTAAGAGAAGGTCTTTGCCAGCCTGGCCTATTTTGAGTGGAGGTGGCACAGCAACAGATCTGAATGGCAGGAAGGCAATATGGTGACCCCGGGGGCAAACTGCGGGCAGCAGCCTCTTCAACACAACACTGCTGGAGCCAAAAGAGATTATACATCTAACACGCAGTCTCCTCAGAGAGGAGGCAGGCATGTATCACACTGATATCACTTTGATCTGGAGGGGGGGAAGGAAGAGAGAGAGAGCAAAAAAACAGCAAGCGACATTAAAAAACGTCTCTGAATGTCTCATTACAAAATGTCTCTTCCTAAAGAAATATGGATCTTTCTATGCTAAAAAAACCCACAAAACCTGCCTCACAGAACTTTAATGTCATGTCTCAAAATACACACAAATGTTGGCATAAGAAGATATCACATCAATTTGTTATTTTAGTATAGTCTCTTTCTCTTTTTAACAACTCCACTAGACAAAGTATAAACTTCACATTTTGCAATAAAGTCCTCCACACATTTTGGAAAAAAAATCATAAACATAACAAAATTGTTTTTGATGTGATGAGCTCAGAGTATAAGCTATACAAAAATATATCTAAAAATTTTAAAACATTGTTTTAAGATTGTTATAAGACCAAGAAGAGCCAGGTTTAACATTTTACATCTATGAAAAAAATGGAAATCAAAATAGAAATGAACCTCAGTAGATTTACTAGGCTTATAAGAAACACAGAATTCCCTAGTCTAAATCAATTCAGGAATAGCATTATAAGATAAGACTAAATCACAAAAAGAATGAAAGAGCAAAGCAGCTGCCTGCAATCAGTGAATTTAGCTAGGAATGCTGCTTCAGTCAGGAGGAGATGAAGAAAATAGAGAGGAATTAATCATCCTGGCAGCCAAACTAAAATTCTAGCACAGCAAATAATCTCATTGTGGTCTAACTGAGGGAGAGGACAGTGTCAAACCCAGACGCAGTAATCCCCCCCCTTCAGTGACAAGCCCAGAGATCACAGAGCGCCTGTGCATTACAGTGATACTGCCACACACTCCCTGGGGATTTCACGATGGAAACTGCAGCCTGTTCCAGGATGATGCAAAAATCAGATCTCCTCCCTCCTTCAAAGCAGTAAGCAGCAGATGCAGCTCCGGGGGCTAGAGCTGCACTCTCCGATCTTACCTCCTACTATGTTCAAAGAGGGCCCCAACCGGGACAATACATCCAGCTGCCTGCTTTCTGCAGATGGAGAACAGCAGTGGCAGCAGAGCCTGCAAAGCAGCAAGCCACGCACCTCGGCTTACAGCAGCCAGCTCCACTTGTAAGCTATGGCGGATGGCATAATTTAGGGACACGTGCCATCCTTACCTCCATCGTGGGTGCAAGTGCATTAGCACTGAAACCTAGATTCTCAAAGGACAAGGAAGGAAAACCTTTCTTGGCTACAGATAAACTGCATTCAGTGCAAATCACTTTATGTGTGTGAAAAGCTGCTTTAAAGCTTGTACTTTACATTTATTTGCTCTTTTTGGCAGGCAGCACCACGGCATACAGCACTCTGTGCTGAGTTACAGCTGCTCCATTGCATGCTAGCTGCTAGAACTGGGATAAGAGCAGGCTGGGACAGACACTCAACCTAGATGCTTTTTTGAAGAGGGCATGACATGGAGACCGAACGTGCCTGAGCTTTGTCTTCTTTGGCTCAGGAGGAGGTGCTACAGGTCTGCAGCAGAGGAGGGAGCAGGAGGCAGGAAAGCTGGAAGAAGCTACAAAAGAGGACTGGGGAGGAGATGCTCGTGGGAGTGAGCTCTTAGGAAGGTGGCACCCCAGAACATCAAAATATTACAGGCTCCGCTGGTGACAAGCATTCTCAAAAAACTCAAACCATGCTGCAAGACGGGTGTAGCTCAAGCCTGGCCACACTCCTTTCTCCATACAATTACAAAGCAAGGCAAGGGATTCCTCGAAGAACAAGTGTATCCTGTACATAGCATTAAACACTAGCTAGAGCTGAAGGAGCAGGGATGAATCCAGGATACAACCAGTCTGAGCACTAAAAGCCAAGCACTGTTTCAGTAGCAGACCAGGAACTAGATGGATAACATATGTGCTGTGGCATAATAATATTTTGTTTTGTCTTCTATTTCTTTTCCAGTAATGCTTAGTGAGATGTTTCTGCAAACTACCTACAGTATCTTCCAAACCATTTTCACAGCATGTATCCATTGAAACTGAAAGTCCATTTTACTGACCAGTATCAGGGATGATAGGGGATATTTCTGCAAATCTTCACAATTACCTTCAAATGATTTTGTATCACCAGGAAACGTCTTCCTGTCACATTCACTTACTTTTCCAGATCATTCTTAACATGCCAAACTGCACATATTCATCTGTAATTTATTTAGTATATCCCCTTTACCTGTCTGTGCTGTATTTGTCCTTCACCTGTGCTGTATTTGTCCTGTTCCCTTTAAAAGCCAAATACTATAGAACACTGATACATACAAACAATGAGAAAAAGGATTTAAACAAAATACAGAGACTCACCTCAGCAAAGGGTAATACAAGAGAAGTGGCATAAGCAGATTAAAAATTACATAAATATATGTATATAGAATCAATAAGATTACAATATCATAAATACAGACCCTAAGGGCTCAACACTGCAAACAAAAGTAAGAGCAGACACACTGAATAATGTGTGAATAATGTGCCTGAGTGTTGGTGTGCTCAAGACCTAACCTTGTAATGCATTTTAAACATTAGGGGAGTGTAAATGGGGGCTATACACATATAATTGAATAAAAGTCATACATTTAACACTGAGGAACTTGGCTCCTCTTCAGCCATGTATGCTGAGTGTGTGACTTCAGTTTTGCCAGTACTAAATGTTCAAGATTAAGACCTGAACAAACCATAATCTCCTGACCTTGAAGCATGAAGCTTGCTTAAAAGTTTTTAAAAATAAATAAGTTTTCATATATTTTTTGTCCATTTTTTGAACCAGTAATGTTCTTTTTTTTTCCCAAGTGTTTCTCTATATCCATAAGGGTAGAAAGTTGCTTCCCTAAAAAAAAATAAAATAAAATAAAAGGCAAGTTTCTCACATAATTATCTGATTTTGAGAGTTGGGGTTTTAAAGGAAACACCAAATATCATGAGACTCATGATAAAATCACAAGTCAGAAGCACTGTTAGAAAGTCTCCTTTACCCTTCCTGCCAAGATTAGCTTTGATGTCTCAGTTACTTACATCCGACAATATGTGTTACTGTTGCTATATATTTACCATATAGTAAGCATCACACAGTTTATGTAAAAATCCAAGACCCAATCATCCTCTAACAGAAAATGACATTCACATTCAGCTTTCCAAAACAAGAATATTATTAGCTGGCATGAACAGGACACTTAAAAGTGTTAAATTTGAGGGGAAAAAAGGGGGGGGGGACTGAATTAGTTATTGCAGAAGTATAATAAACTCTCTTCTAATACATTTCATGCTTGTCTCAGAGAGCTTTGTAAAAGAAAGTAGGAATCCATGTCTGTCTGTGTTTTTATAAATGGGGAAGCCGAGGTACAGATAAACCATAGTGACACACTTAGCAGCACAGAAGCGGCCCTGGAGACAGGTCCAAGAGCAGAGTCCATACCTTCTGACTCCCCACCAGAAAATAACACGTTCTTCTCTCACAAAAGTACATACTTAGGATGGGAAAGCAAAAATCTTGTTTCCTCACCAGAATCAGTGTCATGAGCATCCGGGAGTGAGAGATGCATTCCATTATGCTTTTTGATCATCGGCATTTCTGTAACACTACTTTCTTTCTCAGAGCCACTGTAAAGAAACAAACCCGTGTTATCTAGTCACCTTTCAGCAGAGAGACCATGCTTTCCTCAGAGCAGGCAATAATCTCATCTAACTTCTACTGGAACTGAAAACTCAGCCTTCGTGGTGCAGGCAATCATCTTCTTGAATGTGTCATTTTAACATCCCCAGCCCCCCAAATGTAGCAGAAATCAAATAGAGACACAGTGCCCAGCAAGGGCTCCAGGAGGTGCGCCACCACTGATTTATGTAATTGTTGAGGTCTTCATGAACCACTGCACAAGGACCATGTTGCCAGCTGGGAGCCAGATCAGAGAAGGCCAACCAGCGCCCCCCCCAACACACACCAGGAAGAAGCACTGTCCCTTGGGTTTATCGGCAAAAGGATTTGTTCACAGGTCTGCTACGCTAATCCTTTCAAAACAGACCAATTACCATCTTCCATACAGGTGCTAATTTCTTCATTTCAAAGGGATTATCTTCTCCTGTGTAAGAGGAGGAGGAGGAAAATAAAAGCTACTACATAGTACTGCATTATGAAAGGAAGAATATCTGGTTTGCTCTTTGACTTGACTTCTGTTCTCAGCAGAGGTCTTCCAAAGGGAAACTCTGATAAAACCTCGGGTGCCTAAATGAAAATCACTTAATGCAGATCTCCTGAGCCTTCCTGTCACCACATAGACTGCCATTCCCCTAGGATCAGATGGTGATGATATCTCCTCTCATCATCCATTAAGGGACAAAATATCAAAAGGAGAAGTGACTGTCCTCACTACTTTTTTCTGGCACACTACCAAGTGTGCAGCTCAGCCTTTAGACAATATTGCCCCAGGAAAAAAAGTTATCACAGACTCATGATTGCTCTGATGTCTAGTTTTCTAGTCTAATCAGTCCTTTGGTATGGATTGTACAAGATTCCCTTTGAATTTGCATTAAGCTAGCAAAAGAATTAGCTTGGGACTGCTAGTTGGTTTTAAACATGATTATTCTGTTATCATAGAGAACAACAGAAAAAACAAACAAGTCTTGTCCTTACCAGCTATACAGTCTAGGATTGAA
Source organism: Apteryx mantelli (assembly GCF_036417845.1). Taxonomy (NCBI): domain Eukaryota; kingdom Metazoa; phylum Chordata; class Aves; order Apterygiformes; family Apterygidae; genus Apteryx; species Apteryx mantelli. The sequence continues at coordinate 40,351,748 of NC_089980.1, read as the reverse complement.
AGCTACTTATTGTCATTCATCATAGTCATAATCATATTTACAATAGCTAATTAACCTTTTACTTGGGCTTTGTAATCCAAATTACAGTTTCTGTTAGTGGGCCCTGAATTCTTGGCCATTCAGATTTGTTCACACAAACCTCTAGCCTTGACTGGGCTTCCCTGACTTCTGTACTGTTTTACACATTGACATGCCATTTGAAATTATCTTGCTGTGGCAGACGTAAGGAAAAACTAAATTCTCTGTACTGCACCTCTGTCTTGCCTACCCAGAATTTGCACAACTGTTATTGCCTTGGCTGGGGACTACTCGTGGAACTGCAGGAATATCCCCTTATTGCTGGTGCATTATGTACACAGGAACATGGCAGAGGCACTTAAAAATATAACTAACGTGAGGTAAAACATGTTTTGACGCATTAGTTCAGCACCAAGATGTCAGTGTGTAGGCACATGGCTGAACACTGACTTATATGCCTATATACATTATATATTATATGCCTACATAAAGGACAGCTGAGGAGACTGGTGGATAGCATAGGTTTGGCAGTAGTAAAAACTGACAACAGGAGATCAGCATTCAGAGTAGTCTTGATGAGATGGCCTCAGTCAACAAAATGCATCTTAATACAGCCCATGACATGGCCTTTTAACTGGAAAAACAGACTGAAATCCCAGCCTAATAAGCAGATGGAGCATATCCTGCAAAACAATAATTCCCAGAGGCTTTAATAATCCCTGGAAAAGGGCTGAACATGAGCTCCTCCTTCAAAACTGCAGCACAAGGCCTTAAACCAAGAATGCCTTTCCACACACCAAAGAAGGGACAGTAGCCAAATCATTTGCCACATGCATACAACAATGGAAAGGCTGATAGTGGGATGCCAAATGCAGCTCCAATGTCCATGTTTTAAAAAGTAGTTGAGAAAGTGAATAAAAGAGTCACAAGAAGAGCTGAAGGAAACACTTTATTGTTATTGTTATTTAGTTTGTTATTCAGTTATCAGAAAGAAGACAAGAGAGGACTGGAGCATGGCATATGAATACCTGCCTGGGGAGAAAATATTGGGCACTGAAAGACTCTTTAGTCCAACAGAGAAAGTCATAATAAAGATTGCAAAGCTGGGAAACTGAAGTCATACAAATGCAACCAAATGTAACTAAAATGCAACTTAACAGTATGGGTGATTAGCTACTGATTGAACTAGTGAAGTGTTGTATACACCAGATCTCAATTTCTTTATACAAATGCAGGCTTCTCTTTTTCAAGAGGCTCTAAAAAATGTCCGCGTCCAAGTCCCACTGACAAAAATTTCCCTTAATTTCCTGTGAAAACCCAACCCAGAGTATTTTGTAACTGTTAGTTGATACTGCTGCAGTTTGCTTCAAAGAAGGGGCTTCCTGGGTCACTGAATTCAGTCTTTAATATTGCAGGTACCAATTTCATTCTTGTTACTTTTCAAGCAGTACCTCCCAATAAAGAATGTGGCGTGAAGAATTTTTTTTAGAAAGCCAAAAAGTCCCTCTGGGAATAACAGTGAAATATACATTGGAGTTCCTAAAAACAACCCTCATTTTTGTTTTGTTTAGGCTTGTATGGCTGATGCTTATCAAAAGCCTAAAGCTGTTGCCTCTTGGCTCTTTAACTGTAAGGGCCAAAACACAGCTTGGGACCCAAATGCAGTACAAATGGCTGAACTATTTGTGTGTTCTCCAACTTACTCTCTTCACTCTCCAGTCTGCAGTCCTCCCTTGCAAGAGTAAGTCTTACTCAGTCCTGTCTGTTCAGCTTGGATTTGCTCAGCATCATGAGGACTACTTACAGCATAAAGATTATTCGCATGAGAGGTACAAGACTGAATCCTTACATAAAGAGTCTAGGGCTTATGGAAATCAACAATTCCAGCCTGTAAGAGGCCATTTCTCTTCTGCTATGTAAGTGTCTTGATTTTTGTGCTTGGTTTGCTGCTGATAAGCTGAACCAACAAGGAATTTCTAATAATACCTCAAGGTCAACACAGACATAGATATGCATCATTCTGTACATACAGTTCTGGTGTTTATAAGGCCTATGTAAATACGTACACAAATTGGGGAATACTACAAACTTTCAGCAACTTGCTGACGTGACTGTTGCCATCAAATATGCTGTTCTTTCCCATCAGACACAACCTCTCTGGACATTACACGTAAGAGGTAAGTACAGTGTCAGGATAACTTTCCCAAGATAGTTGTACTGTGGTACCATGACTGGAGCAACATCCAGAGTGGGTGGGAAGGAAAATCAGCTTGGTAACTTTCACATATCTTAACTTATTCAGCTCAGGACTGTGCCTCCCCTCCACATTCCTGGGTAGTAAAAAGCACTACAGACTCATTCACCTGAACAACAGCAAAAAGATGCTCAGCACTATTGGAAAAAAAAAGAAAATCAGTCCTCCATTCTAGACATCTGAATAAGGATAGAGATGTTCAATTTAAACATCCAGATCAGAAACTCTTGGTTCAAACTGCTTCTTAAAATCTTGCTTTATTATTATTATTATTTTTTAAATCATGGCTGGAAATATTACATGTTTCTTTTTTAAACAGTTCTGTTTATCACCCTTTTTGCAAAGTAACTTCAGTATCTGGACAATTAAAGAAGAAAAATGCATTTTCATTATAAAATCTGAACTTGTTAGACTATGGAGAAAGCCCACCTGTGCTGTGAAACATTATATACCATCTGCCACATCTGCAACATATGTCTGCAAGTCACCAGAGCCTCTTCAGGTCCTTTATGTACCCATTCCAGTTTTACTTTGGTGAAGAGTAAGCTGCAAGATGAAAAAGAATAACTTTGCTTTATTGGTGTCTCATAAATGGGATGTGGAGAATCAGTATCACTCTAGTGAGATCCTGGCAGCCAGCATTTTTACTTGCTTTTTATGTCCAACGCTACAAGAAAACAAGAATCCCCACACCGTAACACAAAACATTTCATTTGGCTCAACTTTGATTCCCCACAAGGAAATGAGAGGATTAACAATATTCCTCAGCTGCAGTCAAATTTGCGTCACAAAGTTGGCAGGGCAGTGTTAAAAGCAATACATTACAAAATTAACAAGGTAAAACACACAGTGAATCTCATTTTATTTTGGACAGCATTAAAAATAAAATAAAAAGGAATTGCCATAATACACAAGCCAAACTGCTTTTTTAGCTTGGTATCTTCCTATGGCATTGGCTTGTATAATAAATTTTGGACAAACATGGGGGAAAAAGCCCAACACACTTAATAAACCTGCACAATTATGTAATGCCTCACAGGAAGGAAACACATCTTCCTAACTCCAGCTGGCAATCATCTTATGCCTCCAGGCAAGACAACTGATAGCCCTTGCACATTTTTGTTCTGGCTAGTGTAACTGCAGCTGCTATTCTTATACCTAGAGAATATGTACTTTCACAGACCACTGGAATTTAGCACAGTTAGGTTAAGGAGAGGTTAGGAGACAGATTTGGTAATGACACAACTTACCACTGAAGCTAGAAAAGGAAGATAAACATTCAGAACCAAGGGAATTTGTCTGTCCCCTTTACTATTTTATACACCTACTCTAGTGTTTACCTTTGCTTTTTTGTTACTGATAGGAGCAAAAAAAAAAAGCTTTTAAAAACAGCCCCTGCTCTTGGAGATGCGGAGCCTTCTACCTGAAATGAGGTGTTCTCACTAAGGTTCAGGTACTTATTTTGGGGGGTAGATTCATGGATAGTTTGAACAAAAAATGTGATCGTGGAGGCTCTCCTAAAAAATAAAAATGGGACAAAACTCAAAAGAGTTGTTAACGATGGAAACTGGCCAGTGATGCATGTGGTTCTGTATCCCTTGGTTAACTGGGCCTGTATGAACGAGGCTTGATTTAATACAACAAAACATAGGATTCATGTACTTAGGAGCAAAGAATATATGTCACGCTACAAGGATGGGAGGTTATACCCTGGAGTGCAATAGTATTATTGAAGACAGTCTCATGAACGTGAAGTTCCTGAACAGTGATATAGTTAAGAGGTCAAGCAATCCTTAGTACTTATATACAGAAACACTATCAAGTAGGAGTTGGAAGATGTGATTATTTCTGCTTGCAGCATCAGCGAGACCCACTGGAATCCAAAGTCTAGTTCTTGTTTTTAAATTCTAAAAGGAGGCTAAAAATTGGATGAGGTTCAGTAAAAGGTTAGGCTGATGACCTGAAGTCTAGAACAACATATTTCATAAGAGGCTTAAGAAGCTCAATTGATTTAGTTTATCCAAGAAACAGCAAAGAAATTTTTCTACTCCAGTCTGCAAACACCTACATGGAGAAGAGATTCCTAATTGTGAGTCTCTGATCTAACTGAAAAGGCATCAGAAGATCCAAGGATGTGTTGGAAGCTGAAACTAGTCAACTGGAGATTATAAATAAATGCAAAGACATAACCATGAAAGCAAATAACCTTTGTAGCAACTACCCTGAGTACAGTTAATTCTGTAGTCCTTAAAGTCTTTTCAGCAAGACAGGGTAACTTCTGAAGAGCTCTGATATCGCACAAGTAGAAGCTATAGGTTTGATGTAGAGGTTCATAAATGAGATGCTTTGGACTGTGCTGTGCAGGTGGGTGAAAGTACATGATTGTCTACCATCCTTCTGGCAATGAATCCATTAAAAATATTCTACTAGTTTATGAAACTACCACATCGAACGATCTATGCTATTTTAAGTGTACTGAATATCTTTTAAATCACTATGAGCTTTCAAAGCAAAAGGCCTTCTTAACCACTGTATGACCTCCCTTGTGGCAGGAGAGTGGTGATCAAGGAGCCTAGGGCCTAGAGAAGAAAACAGTCATAACACATCCCTGAGTAATTCCACACCAATGGACATTGTAAGATACCAGTGATAATATTAATGAAATAGAAGAACATAAGAATGAAGAACTGGGTAACAGTCAACTACTATATAGTAGGGATATATTAACAGTGTTCCTCCTTCCTCTCCTATCTGTATGGATATAGATGGCTTAGTTATGTGCGGGCGATTAAAATAACTACATAATAATTCAAATAGTGCAGTTAAACATTAAAAAGACAAACACATTACAAACATGTTTCTTTCCATTATTCTAATGCCTACTGTTTACAGTGAGTATATGACAACTTCTTTGGATGAACATGCAATGCTCTGTCTCAGGAGAGAGAATAATTAGCGAAATACAGAAAACAAACAAATCCCTTGCAAAAACATAATGATGTCTCAGCAGGACATTATCGTCAGTCGTAAGAAACAGGCACACAAAGGTTAAAAAAGAAATCACGTAACTTTAGCAATCGCCTCTGCAGTGGGACATTACCAAATCTCTGAGCTACCAGGTGTGGTTGGATGTTGCGGCAGCTCCCCTCCAGAAAGATGCTGTTCATGTTCTTATATATAATAAATAGACCAGACAAAAGTGCAAATGGGAAGAGCATAAACAGCAAAAGGAATCAAAACATTCTGACAACAAAAGTAATGCAATAAAACATGAAAATTATAAGGTGGAAATAAAGCCAGTACATTAGGCAGTACATGCTATATGTATTCCACAGCTTCTAAGAAGTTTTGCAACAATAAAAATAGATAAAGAAGAATACAGGGAAAACTCTCAAGTGAAGCATGTGACGCAGTATCACTCTTACCTCAAGCTCATGATTTTATTACAGAGACAGCACTCTTGCTACAAATAAATCTAATGGGTCTACTATCATATCAGTGTGTGCACACAACTCCCATAAAATTCCCCATAAAAATTATGTATGCACCGATCTCACTTTATTAAATTTTCTTAATATCATTTTACTGTACCTTTGCAGGATGCTTTTAATATTAAGCAGAGCAGGCTTGTAAGAGAGTCAACATATAAAAATAGCCCTGAGATTATCAATACAGTCATTGGTAATTCTGTTAGCCCCTGAAAATGAAAACAAAGTGCTCTTGGCTAAAGCAAATGTATAAATTGTTAGTACATATGCGTAGGAAAAGAGAGCAAAAAATCCACAAATCATTCCTGTTAAAGTGTATAATTTCAGAGACAATTACAATGGAAAATAACCAGTGCTTACTCTTGATACTGGACTCTAAGCTCCCTCTCAAAACAGGTTTTTTTTTAATCGCGTATGTGGACAGTACCTAGAAAAAAGGGCTTCTAATCCCTGATGTAACTTCATGTTACTGTCACAAGCAAACATATCTATCTATCATTTCATTATGTGAATTCTGTCAAATTGAAATCTTTATATAGATGACTTTGCTGAGACAAATTAATTCGTATGAAGCTCTGAAAATTCAAAATTAGGTTTTACACATATCATTATTTCAGTTGTATGCATGACATAAGTAGTTGCTATAATATGCCAAGCACCAACAAAAAAATCAGGGACTGAAATATAGGAATGCCTAAGAAAACTTTCAGCAATAATAAGGCTATATTGGTTGATTTCAGGAGGTACTCAATATCTGTTTTCATAAATATGATTTCAGCTGCTAAGATTCAACAGGTCTCAAGGACTGAACAAGTACACCTAGTCTTCCTGAAAGATTTCTAATTTTATATGGCTAAATGCTCAGCTGTTAAGTTCTTTTTATATTGCCCTTGAAGAAAATATAACAGTGAATTTTTTCGTAACATTGAAAATCTATTGAGTTTTCATTTATTAATAATTTGTGAACAATTAATAAGTGATTAATACTTATTATCAGAAGGTTTCAGATGTGCATATTGTGTACTATAAATGCTTATGAGCACATCTATGGAAGAAGTTATAAGTTGCTAGGTTTAGTAATAACCTATTAAGTTTTTGATGCTACAGGAATATATAAAGATTTATTAAGCAGTAAATTATTAGGACTTTCTAAGCTACTTTAAAATGGAAGTAAGAAATGTAGCCCTTTAACTATACATTTACACAACGTCATCATGGGACCTCTGAGCCCTACTATATGACAAGCAATAAATAATAATAACATTATAATAAACAATAACACATTCCACTGGTTTTGAGTTTGAGAAACTAAATTAGGAATAATGAGTGTTATGTAGTCATTTATCAGTATGTTTTGCCATTCACTGGCTGCTTTTAACACCCTCCTACCCCCTGGTTTACCAGAGCTTGTCAGCAGCTGCTCAAAGATCTGTATTTCTTTGAGCTTTACCAGATCAGTGCCATCATTTCCCAAGGCCTTTCTTTATTGACTCAGATTCTTTAACTCCTAAACCTACACACACAACTGCTGTGTTGATTTTGGATTTTGAAAACTGAAGGAAAAAAAACACCACAGTAGTAATACGTTCCAACTCATGGAGATGACTATACACCTTATAATGAAGTCACTGAACTTTTGCAACTAATATTCGTATTTTGTTTCTTTCTTTCATTAAATGACAGGATATGCATTCGTGTGTGTGTGCGTGTTTAAAGCCATGTGTCTAGAGAGAGAGAGAGACCAGAGTCCTCTCTGTCACAGCTCCGAGGACAGCAACCGCAGTTTACCCCGTGACTGCTCAGTGGAGTCCTGGAGCAGAATGAGTGCATCGTAGTGCCACAGCACAGCCGAGTCCAGCTCACCCTGGCTGCCTCCTATGAGCCCTGATAAATACTCTATGCCAGCTCCAATAAAAACAGGGGAATGCCCTGACCCGGATGGGTAGATGGCCTGAGGGTGCTCTCAGAGGAACTGGGAAGGGTGGATTCAAACTCCCTACTCACAAGAGAGGCTGCAGAGCTCAGGTATCCCACAGCCGGGAGAAGCACTCCTGAATCAGTTTTTTTCCCCTTTAAGGGAATGGCTGCAAAAGGAGGACACAGATGGTTACAGGATATGGACTGATCTAACAGAACTAGAAAGGGGATGGAGCAGACAAGAAGAATGATCAAAGTTATGGAATGCTTTTGATATATGAAGATAGTAAATAGACTTCTCAGCCTGGAAAAGAGTAGGCTGAGAGAAGAGATGACAGAGATTTATAAAATCATGAATAGTGTGAAGAAAATTATGAAATCAAAGTGGTCTGCGTTGTTTTAATGAAAGCACTAAGGAATACCCAGCAAAGCAATCAAGCAGCATGTTTAAAATAAGCAAATGAAGTGCTTTTTCATACAACGTGTAAGTAAAGGGCGAAACTCATTGCTACAGGATGTTCTGGGAGCAGACACACAAATAGGTTCAAAAAGGGATTAGATAAATTCACGGATGACAGGCCCATCAGGGGTATTAAACACAAACTAATGCAACCTTTGGCTCCGAAAGCCTCTGAGCCACTCAGCTGACAGAAGCAGGGATGACGTATGAGGGGAAGGATCATCCTACTGCCATGTTTCTCTGTGCTTTCCCCTGTGCATCCACCAGTCGCCCTGCTGAAGACAGACAAGCTCTTAGCTAGATCAAGAATGGCCATTCTTATATTTTGATATAGCATAAATATGATTGCAGCCTATGTTCTTTTTATAGCCCAGATTGTCTGGTCTCGTTTCATCTGCCGGTACAAGAAGACAAGGTACTATGTAACTGCGGTATCTTCACATCAAATTAGCTGTTCAGTTTACCAGTTGTGAGCTAACTTCAGTGGCGAGTCACCTATACGAGGCAATTAGTTCCAGGTATACTCTTTCACCATAACCATTATAGTTTCATTAGCCTTCCCAGAGCACCTGCTAAAGCACTAGTTGTTTTATCAATAAGAAAAAAAAATGGCAAAATTGGAACACTGCTTTTAATATTCTGCATTTTTGTTGATAACATCAACATCAAAGTTGTTGTCTTCTCAAATAACTCTGTGCTTCTTGCAGAGTCTCCTGACATTTAAGGGCACATTCTCTAGTTAAATTAACGCCAGCAGTACTGACTGCAACCTCCTTTTATAACTTCATGCTGTGCCATGTTATCTATTACTTTCCCTACAAAAATAAATTGATCAGATACTTAAAGACATACAGCACGTTCTTACAGCTCCCTGCCCATTTACCTCACAAATATGAATAAAAAATAAAATAAAAACAAGAGGCTTGGTAGTATGTCCACAAAACAACAAGCTTCAGCCCAGGAAAACCAGCAGACTCAGAGCTGACATCTCCTTTAGAAGAACATCCCGCTCAGAGCCAAGCTCTTCCTTGGCAACAGAAATTCAGCTAATGTTGCTCTGTGAGCTGCAACTGTGACACCACTGTATAGGGTAAGAACGGCTTTCCCAGAGGAAGATTTTGGCTATATAAAAGTTCACAGGATGAAGATAATTTTCTAGACCTGCCCTCATGATACACAGTATCTGGAAGGCTACTGCACATAGAGTAGGAAGGAAATGGAAGAAGAGATGGTCAGAAAAGATAATTTGCAGCACTGACCTTTCAGAGACTCCACAGCAAAAACAAACAAGCGGTCACTGGCACAGCTCAAGTCCTGGGTGGTGTTTTTTGAAATGCCTCCTTTTGTAAGCTGTGGGCATGTGCCTGCTAGCAGACAGGCTTCCTGTCAATCAGGTGAAGGTCCTGTTGATGGGCTATGGTGCATAACTCTGCATGGACCCAAACTTCACTTCTCAAGACAAACATGTCTGCAGCCAGTCTGGTAACCTAATATACCCATTTTAGCACTCGGTTCCATAAGACTCACTAGCAATGCAGAGGGCAAATATGTTTCAACATTAATATGGCCCATCCAGTGACTGTCACTTACACTGAAAGATGATTTTGTAACAAATCCCCTTTATCTGCTAAATTCAGGCAGGTTGGCACTTAAAGGAAAAATAACAAAGAACTAACAGTCTTTGCTGAAGAAAAAGCACATTGATCTGCTGGGGAAAAAAAAGCATTGAAAGTCTTCCTTCTCTTCATCTTTCCTCAGAATTAAGCCATGCCTAATCATATGCAAAAAAACAAGGCACAAAAATGCAGGCGATCAGCATGCTTTTTTCCTTTCAATTGGATCATTCATTTGGAATCCCAGAGTTGCCATATTTCGCCCTTTGTTAAGAATGTAGGAATGAAGCTAATCATCAGCAAAGCTGATAAAAACTCTGAGTTTTTTTTCATCCCGTATTATATAGGATTCCTAGGGTGATGCACCTGAAAAGAGTTTTCACCTTCCTCTTGCCCTGATGAGGAACTGGCAACAACATGACTTTGTGTGAATGAAAGCACATGTCTCAGCTGGCGGAATGGTCAACTGCTAAAACCCATGACATTGTCATTATCCCCACAAAACTTCTCAACAGGAAACAAGACACATCCAAACATAAACTGTTTTCCAGAAGTGTGGGCGACGCAAATGCACAGACAGCAGCAGAGAACAAGGCTATTATAGAATCTTTATACTGTCAATGCCTGTTACAACATTAAAGAGAAATGCTAACTTTGTCACATCAATGAAGAACATCAACCTCGACCCCACCAATCTGCACTTCACTCACATGTACAGTTTGACAGAATTTGCTAGGATTATTTGATTACCTACATACATGCAGCTACCAGGTCTAAGTTGCTCATTATTTCTTTTTATTCTCACTACCATGAAGAGGCTGCCATCAAGCAGTTACAATCACACTGTACTACACATTAACTAATTATACAGCCAAATCACTGCATTCACATTAAACAGAAAAATCAGTCTACAGTTTGGCCATGCAGAGTGTTTTCATCAACTTTTTATAAGTAACTTCTCTGCTTAGGACAGTACAGTGGAGTTTCCCTTGCAACAGTTCTGTATGTTTTAAACTGAGGTTTAATTTTCAAGTGTCTCCCCATGTTTGTCTGTGAATTGTTTTTTCTCTGATAGGCTCCAACTACAAGGAGCACGCCTTTGCACTAGACACTGCATGAGCATGTTTGAAATTAGGGGCCAAGTCGCAAGCATTTGAGGGCTGAGAACTTAGAAGTCTACCTCCTATTTAATTTCAACCATAAATTACTTAGGAATTTGATGCACAGCTTCTTCAGCAGATTTGATCCCTGACACTTAAATTCAGGTGACTATGTGGTCAAGTATCTCGTTTGTGGGTGAAAACTTGACACCTACACAAAAATGTGCAAATGTCAGCGCAGCTTCAGAGACAGTGCAAACTGTGGTCCACTGTATTTCACTCAGGGGTGGCAGTTTGACCAATATCATTTAGCCTGGACTGGGAACACGGGAGAGACAAATTCGGTTTCTTGCTCTAGCACGGCCTCTCTGCCAACCTTGGGCAAGACACTTCAGCTCCCCATGCTTTAATTCTAACTGTAAAACAGGGATGATGGCAATGACCTTTCCAAAGCATTCAGAGAACTAGGTTCTTTGTCGTCACCTTCCCCATATCTTTTACATTTAATCTCTTAATACTGGTGCTCTCAACTTCAGAGCTGTTATTTGCAAACAGGAAGGAAAGCAGGTCAAGTTCTCCTGTAACTGACATCACTTTTACAGTATTTTCTCATCTGTTGGACCTGATTCTTAAGAATTTCACCAGATGTACCCTTGGGTAAATCCACCCAGCCCTGATTAAATGGGAATTCATCTGGAAGGGCAAAGTTGAGAACTATGATGCTGTCATGATCACTGGAATAACTCTTGATTTACACAAGTAGAAAAGGAAATCAGGCCTAGGGTCTCTAATTGCTTAGCTGAGATCCTGTCAGACAAGACAAGAGCATTAACAAGACAAAGTTAGAGTACTTAATGTGCTGCCAATACTCACTGTTCCCAAAGACTGCAGAATTGGATACTTCACAATGCTGCTGTATTTTTCAGAAAAGCTTTTAGGACATGTGTAGTTTAGGCAGCTTTTGGAGGAAATGATACTAGAACTCTGGCTCATAAAACAACATTTAACATCAACCTCCAAGTCACCTTAAATCTGCAACCAAGAACACTTCAGGTCTGGGAAAATAAGTCAGAATCCAGATTCACATAGTTAAAATAGAGTAAAATACCTTCTAATTAACCTAGTGTTAAGGTAATAAAAAGTGATCATATACTCATAAGATGGTCGTATAAATTATGCAACAAAATACAGTAAAACACATAAAAGCCCCTGTAGGATTAATAAAACATTTCTACCCAACTTGACACATTTATGAAATCTTGCATATTACTGATACTTGGAGCTACCAGTCTGAAACTGCATCACATACCCACTATATTAGTAAATTAGAACCACACAAAATTTGGCTTTGCTACACAAACAATAGGTTTAGTTTAAAATAAGCTTTTCTTTTTTGAAATGCATTATGTAATATTGTCAAACAGACCTCACTCTTTCCATCATTTTATTTTGGGGCACTATGATTTATACACCGCTTTGGCACTACTCCAGCAAAGCACTTACAGAAGGATCTCATCTTTAAGCCTGTGAATAATCCTGCTGAAGTCAACAAGGAGTCAATTATTTCTTTCCTTAAAATTAAGCATGTATTTAAAAACCTTGGTAGATCAAGCTCTTTATGAGGACAGAGATTATGAGAGTCTTTTCTAACTGCTTAACTTTGCAGAGCACAAAGTGTAAATGTGAATAACACAAGAAAGGCCAGAACCTGCCTGTGAATATTTAGGCCTCACAGTCTGCACGTCACAATGGAGGTGAGAAAAAAGGAAATGAATCTGCCAAATGCCATTGAATTTCACTACAGGATATCAGTTCTGAGGCGCATGTGAGCAACCAATGTCTCAATCTATGTTCTGGCTAAGACAAACCATCATATAGTATATGACAGTTCAGAGGCAGTGCTTTTTATATGAGAAGCTTGTTCAGCAGGAAATGGAGGAGCAAGCTTCTAAGCTAGTCTGAAAAAAAGATGGGGAAAGACATGCTTAAAAGGTGAAAGAAGTGACAGAAGTGAAGAAAGCACAGGCAAAAGCTCCTGGATTTCAGGAATAAACCTACGGAATCTAGAAGTAACCTGTGTTGTGCTAAGTAGTTACAAAACTGCTGATTTCACTGAAAAAAGAATTCTAGAGAAAGAAATGTATATTTTGCTACCATTAGGAATCATATTTGTCTATGTCTGCAAAGCAAAACCACGATGTAACTGTAATCTATTTATCACTGGTACCAGCTGAAAACAGTTAGCACAGTAACAGCAGCAGAAAGATGTAGGAGCGTGACCTTTAACGCAAAGTTGGTAGTCAGTGTACAGACCCAGGTCTGTACTTCAACAGTTAGACCGTGCTAAAATAAAGATTGTTCTGCTACAATTTCTCCCAAACCTCTACTGGCAAGATTAAGTTGGCCTAACAAAACCAGTGCCTACCATTTGGCTGTGTACAGCACACTGTCTTAAGAAAATCAGACAGATAAAATTGTATTTATGGTAGTGCTGGGTTGTTTTTTCACTGTAGACAGTGGTTTTGAAGATGAACCAAAACCAAGAATTACCGAAATTCCTTTCTATTTTTTCTTCATCCTGTAGAAATCTAACTGCAGAGTCAGGACTTGCAGCTCTTAACCTCTTTGTCAGCTTTGAGGCCACGGAGACTGACCTTGCCAATGATGGCATTTCTTGTCATGCTGATACCTTCCCACACACTCTGGTTTCCCATAGGTGTCAGCCCAGCAGGCTGAACTGATATCTTCACTACTCTCCTTAGCTATTAATATGGGACAAAATCAAACTCAAGCCATAGCAGTGAATAGTTCTGCATATTTTCAATCATATCGAAAGCGGTCACTAGAACCAAAGTCCAACTGACTGTATTTTTTTAATAAATCCAATTTCTTCAGTATACGTACAAACACGCTTCTCTGAGTTAAGGTGTGTGTGCACCCATTTAAGCATTTCAATTTAACTTTTCTTTGTCTTCTTGGCACAAATATAATTAAACATAAAACAGTTCTCTAGATTTCCTTCCTACAAATTTCCTAACTACACACCTCAACCCAAGGACACTGCCTGCTTACAGAATACGGTTCCTAGCTTGCGTCCTCGACCACTACTTCAGTGCAAGGCTTTCTTACCAGACAGGTATGCGCAGTTCAGCTGAACACTAATATAGGTTAGAATCGTGTAGGTTTGTTTTTTAAAGGTGAGACTTAATTTCTTAGGCTTTCTAGAAATGGGAACCTCCCTGTGGCACGTGTGCCTCCAGCAGGTGCACGCTACACTGTACAGCTAAGCTGAGTCACTGCTCATTAGCAACAAAGAAAAATCAGCAGTGTCTCTCAGCCTGTCAGAAGCACCTAACATATTTCAGTAAGGACTGCCATCAAAAACAAAAAACTCCAGAGAAAGGTGAGAAATACACCGCGGGTTAAAAAAAAAAAGAAAAGGCAATCCATGGAGGATTTAGCCTAAAATCAGATTAATGGATTAGTTTTCTGCAATTCCTGTTAACATCCATTCTCTGCACAATATGACAGCTCTTTCAGATATGCTGGGAAAAGAAGACACGGTATTATAGATCCCAAGCACTGCCAGTGTAATGAAGAAAATCCTTTGGGAAAACATTACATTTTAAAGTTTCAAAAATGGCAATATTTGGCCTTCTATTAGGAATAGCCTGAAAAGATACCTCAGCAGAAAACTGTAAATACAATTTAAATGTTAGCTAAAACAAAACAGGCTTTCTCATTTAAAAACAGTCTCGCTGATACAGCACAGTCCAGGTGACAGGATTAGTGTTCTTGCATTTACTTATGGGTTCTTCACCCACAGATTACTGGAGGTGGGTTGAGAAATGGACAGGCACTTAGCAGCCACTGACCTTATTGTATTTTTTAACACCACAGTGCTTTATAAAACTGCAAGTTCTACCAATTTCCAAGCTTAGAACTAACAGCTGCAATGAAACAGGTACAAAGACCTAAACATTCAGGGCCAGAAGCGCAGCTGAAGGGAAGCAGCTCTGTTCAGCTGAAATGAATAGACTTTCATCAGTTTAAGCCAGCTGGGGATCTGGCACTCAAGCTTCAAGAAGAGCTCTGGCAGGCTGTCTTCAACTCCCCAAAAGCAAGCATGCGTCAGACAAACCCAGACATGAAGTGCAGGGTCAGGGCAGTATGATCAGCTCATACCAGCTGACTCCCTGCGATCCCTTTAAATAAACCATTCATTTTCAGAATTCTGTCCTGCAAATTAAAAAAAAAAGGGGGGGGAGGGCTCCTTGAAACATAGCCAGTGACTCACCGAAAAAAAAAAAGAAAGATAAAAGTGTTAAGTTCTTCCATAAGGATACTGCAAATGAAAAAATGAAATGAACAGAACAGATGACAAATAGCAAGCACCAGCCTTTCACATGGAAAAGCTTTATACTTTCCTTTTTTTCTTTGTACAGAGACATCCAGTGAGAAAACGCCTTGTTTCTGTGGGACTGCCGATTCGGAGGGGCTGCCGACTCTGATTGGCAGAGCAGCCCTGCAGCAGATCTGCAAGGTGCCTGAGGTCAAATTCTGCATCTCTATGTCTAATCCAAGGAGGGAGAGGGAAAGAGGCCGGACTGACCCCTTTCACACCGGCCCCTGCTGACATGACACAATGAAATCTTCATATTTATTCTGTCTCATGCACCCTGTTAATTCAGTACAGAGCTCTCTGGAGAATAGGAGAACACAGCATACTTGGCTAAAGCAGAAGCGTATATTTATAATCTGTGCCTTCTGATAGCTTAGCAGCATGGACCATCTTTTCCTTGAAATAAGTCTGAAGGGGAGGAACAGATGTCAAATTGAAAGCATAATAGTATTGTCACTGTCCTGTGTTTTACCATTAGGCATAAAAGATCCTCGATATATGCCTCTGCTTTCCCTCTTAAATGAGGCTGGCATGCAAGCTAGCTGTAATTCAGATCACACAATTTCATTTTTATTTCCTTACTTTCTAAACTGATTTATCCAAACCACAGATACACCATTCTTCTTTGATCCCACTAAATTGAAGGCACATTACTATGCTTGCACCTTTCCTGAAGTATCTTACTGAAAGGATATCCAAAGACACAGTGCAGAATTCCTTATTTATTCCAAGGCAATTGAAAGTATTCAAGCTCTCCTAGGATCAGGCTCTTTACCAACCTGATTGGTAGTTTTGCCTCAGGAAGGCTTAACAGAGCCTGTCATTATATATGTGATATTTCCTACCATAATTAATTCCCTCAGGGAATGACATACAGAGGAAGAACAGTTCAATAAGCAGTGTACACCTGAAATTTGACATTTTGGAACAGACTTCCAACACCAAGATGCACCCACGGATATCTGACACTTATATTTTTCTCGACAGTAGATACATGCCATAACTAAATCCTGTTGTATGAGAAGGGCTTAAAAACTGTTGAAACATAGAGATAAAATCAGTGTACTTTGTTCTTCAAAAGATTTAATTCATTAGAAATCCGGAAGGTTTTTAAAATTACCATGTACCATTTAACGTAAGATGAAATAATAGCTTCCTTTGACCTTAGTGAGTGGAAAAGATTCAGAACTGTAATCCTTTTTCAAATAATTACCCTGCTCCTCAGGCTTCAGCACAAGATGACTCCAAGCAGAATGGAAATGGGGAGACTGGCTACAAAAACCTCAGCAGATACATGTACCAAACTGAATGGTGATGAGAGCACTTCTTTGCAGGCTTTTGTAAAGCCACAGGGCCCTGTGAGGGCAGGGCAAGAGCATGTAAAAGTATCATCAATTCCATCTACCATATAAAAGGGTCTTGGGGGGGGGGAAGATGTGAGGGGATGACTGGAGTGAGGCAGTTCCTCAAAGCTACAGCGGAGAATTAATGCTTTCACATATCCTGTGGTTCTGACTCAGTCATGAGCTGCTGTATGTGGCTACTGAGGGACATGAACTAATAGAGAAGGAAAAATTAGTGGGTGAGATACAGAGATGGCATAGCTTATTGCTAAATCTGACTTAGGAGGTACACAAGAATATTTTACTTGTCCAGTACTAGGACAGTGTGACTATACTACTTTCCCCCTTACTCAGGGTATCTAGTGTTTGCCACCCAGTGCTTCCAGAAATCCTGCATCAGCTTGCATAGCTGATTCTCCCAAACAGAAACGGCAGCATTAAACCTAACATGCTTGACTAAAGACTACTGTGAATTGTGTCCTTGAGGTAAATTTCTGTACTGAGTACTCAGAAAGGCAGTCAATAAACTTTTTTGGCATCTTTTATCTGGAGGCCCTAGAGAAGTTAGTAAAAGCCAGACACATGAACTTCAGGGCACTTTTAGCATGAACTAGACACAGAAAGAATTAATTTGGAGAACCAGCAGCTTTGGTGGAAGTTGATGTAGATTCTTTAATGCATCAGATTTGTGATTGCTTATGGCACAACTAATGTTTTCCCTGTTTATTTTCCTTTTGCTTTTTCCTTACTTACAATAAGTTTCTAGGGTAGCTGCATTTGGCAGATTTGATACATATACAAGGGTCTTTCCATTACACTTTCCCCATCCTCCTCCTTGTCCTCCCACTTTATGCCAAGATTACAGCTTTATTCCTCAGGTCTCTTCAGATATAAATTTATTTTTTAGTTAATGCCTGCCATTCAGTCAGTCTCAATGCAGGTTTTTTAGTGTCATTCCAGTTACCCAAACAGCTTCATTTCTCCAGTGAATACTGTAAATAGTAACATAATGCACTTCATTCACTCAAATATGGTGAGCTATGCTCCAGTAAATCTTACAGGTCCACATATTCCAGATTGCCATCTGTTCTGAGCATAATTTGCTGTTTCCAGTGGATGCAAATTCTGATCTTTATATTCAGGATTACAACTGAAGCCCCAAGTACAAAAATATCACCTTTGCAAAGCCACTGCAAGGCACCCTAGCACATAAATTCCCAAGCTCATAAAAGTTACCATCTAGACACCACTGAAGTTGAGAAACACATAATCTATTTGATTTGATTCATAATACAGTGCCATAGAAGTTAACCTAGCAAAGACTAACTCAGGAAAATGGTTGAACCATCGAAGCATTTAGCATTTTAGCATTATTCTGTGTGCATAAGCTGTGTCTTTCTCTTGCTTAGTCAGCTAATTGCATTGATGGGGGGGCTTGGCACAGCTTAGTATCACTGCACCCCTGTGAACCACTGCACCTTGACTTGAGATGCCGCACTTCCCTGGCAGCGTCGGCAGCATCTGCAGCAGCAGACAGGCGAGTTTCTGTTTAGATATCCCAGCCCTCCCTGTGGAAACTGTGTAGCCATGAAACTCCCTGTGTAACTGTGAAAAAACACAGTTAGAGCACTGGCTTCATGCCTCCCCTTCTTCTCCCACAGGGTATTGTGCCTCAGGACACAACTATGTGACAAGTTTTTATTTTCCTGCCATAAATAATAGTTTAGATGCAACCAATCTCATCAAATGAGTCATTAGATGGTTTATTATCACCCAGGAAGGAGGTCTAAATTACAGGAGTGAAAGAAATATTTGACCACTCTAAGCTGTGCCTCCACCCATGGCCTCAGCCACTTTTTCTTAAGTTTTAGAGCGCAGACCAGCCCTGAAGCACCTAAGACTAATTTTTATGCGTGTGGTGGGCTGGTCAGAAAAGAAAGGGACAACCTTAGAACCAGTGATTACAGCTGCTTCTCAGTCCCATGTATCCCAGGAACTGAGCTACTGCTGACTGCTGCTTTGCAATCTGTTTTGAACCCAGCAATGATCCTACAGGGAATTGTAATCTACAGTTTTAAGAATTTTGTTCTAGAGAATCCAAAGGATGAATCTGTCCAATTTGCAAGCATTCATTTGTGGATCACAAATCAAGAGCACATGTATGTAGAAGACACCATGGAGAAACTGCTCTACCCTTACAGCTGCTAGAGAACAACACAAAGTTAAATAAACTCTTCAGAAAACTAAACAAAATGATATTTTGTAAACAGAGGCCTTAAACTTAATGCCCACATTAACTCATTCTATTATTAATTTATTAAAACAGAAAGAAAGGCAAAAGTTCAGTTTTTCATTAATAACTTTAACTAGAATTGTGCAGCAAAAATGGAAAACCCAGGCAGTCCTACTAATTTTAGAACATTTCTATTATGGGATTTACTGCTGTAGCTGATTTAGGCAGAAAAAAAAATCTTCCCAACCTTCAAATGAAAGAGATGAATTCTGTAATATCTGGCCAGCTTTTCTTAATATGTAGAACTAAATTACTTTTATTTGGGTCTTAAAGATTACATTTGTCCCCTTAAGAGTCATCCTTTTTAATACCCATCCCATCCCTTTTTAGCATTATTAATTCATTTTAAATGAAATGTAGAACCTAAGTCCTAATTAACTGAAGATATTACAGAGCCTAAGTCACAATTTTGCATGAACACAGGTGTTAGCTCGTATGATACGGTAAAATTTCTTGTCTTTACTTCTACCTTGCTTCAACCATCTCAACAACTTCAAATAGGTAGATTATTCTTCTTAACTTCCCAGCCTAATCTGGCATGTGCTGTTGTTATTCCTTGTTAAACAGCTGTTCTGTTCTTCCTCAGTCACAGTAGCATTTCATTTCACTGGTATACAAAGTCATCCCAAAACATTTTATGCATCCCAGGGATGCTGGGAAGTTCAAACAGAATGTCTTTGGAAGGAGCTCAAGGTTCCTTTGATATGGTTTATTATAGTAATACAGCAGCAAGGAAACATGTTTTTTGCAAGAAAATGGATTTTTCCTTCTTGTTTACTGGGGGACAAAGTCCTACTACTCAGAAAAAGTACATTATTAGATTTTCTGATTTGGCCTCAGAAAACCACATAAATGCTTCAGATACCTCTTCTACCTTTCTCACAACTCCAAAGAACAGATTTTGGCTTTCTCTCACTTTAATTTCCCTTCTATTTTCCTCATCTCCATTTCTTCTGGTGCTCTAAATAACACTGATATTCACTTGCAAGTGAATTAGTAGGGGCTAGAAGCTGTTGCTTGAAAGAGGAAAGGGATGGGAGAATCCACTCCAGTGCAATAATGCATTTGGTTGTATTGGGGGTTCATATAGTTAATTTAGGTCTCTCATCCATTTTCATTTTCTAATTACTGAATAAAACAAGTTTAGCAAATGGCAATTATTAACAAACAAGAGAGTAGAGGGTCAGGATCCTCTTTAAAAACTTTGTTCTTTCAAGTCAGGATAAGGAAACTTACAGGTAGACTGTCCAAATGTAGTTACAACCTTGGGAAGACAGGGCCAGGGGCCAGTATTATGGATTCAGCTTGTTTCAGCAAATGCCGTTCTTCCTTTAAACTGTCTTCTTACTCCTCGTAACATTGGTTTGGCAACAGAAAAGCTCTCAGCTGAAGTTTTATGATACCTTTTTATTTATGGAATAATAATTCTTTCTGCCATTATATAACCAGGCTGTCACTTTTAGGCTCCCTGAAAACCTAAGGTCTGATTCCCCAATTTCCAAGGGAGGCCTATTTCTCTGGGTCACCCTGAGACCTCAGCCTTTTACTGCACCCTTGGCACGTGCAAATTTGGTTAGCTGTGCCGATTACCACTTGGAGTATCCTACATTACTTTCCTTACTCATTTTGCTATCACGTCTAACATATACAAATGAGCATACAAAACAGACATACAAGCAGAATTTATTTATATGCCTTCACTTAAATTCCATTAACTGCCCCCTCCCAAGCGCTATCTAATTTTCTAAGGATTTGCATCCTCTGCCCCCACACCCCAGTGCGATCCCTCTCTGTTCCCCCCTCCCAGCCCTTCCTCCACAACTCTAATCCTTGTGACTGCGCTGCTGGCAGGTCCCCCTGCCTGCTGTACCCAGCCATATGCTGCATGTGCGCTCACTGGCCTAATGGCTGCAGCCAACCCAGGCATATAATGATTTGGCTCTACCTGCACCCTCCTCAGCTGGGGGCTCTGGCCTCTACTCAGCCATTTACTTTTAGGAAACTTGTAGGAACTTAATTATCTTTGGGACTTCTATCACAATGTCAAAATATGTTTCAAATTGGCCAACATGTTCAAAAGTGTCCAAGGTATAAAAAGCCTGTTTCTTTAAGAAACAGGTTAAAAAATAAACAATATAATTAGAACATTTCCATTTGAAGGCAAAAAAAAAAAAAAAAAAAAGAAAGCCCCTCCACAGGTTTTAGGCATAAGGAAAATAAAAACACCCAAAGCAAACAAACAAACATGTCTAAAAACCTTTGAAAATACAGTAGTAAGTATTAAAATAGCAATGCACACAAAACTGATAAATAAGTGTATTTCAGGGGCTGGATCAGACCCTGATGTCCTGCTCATTGGAAATATTCCTTCATTAGCTAGAAACTTTGTTTTGTTACTATAGTTACTTTCACTACAAGTGGCCCTGACTAAGGCATGAGGTATTTGTTATATAAAACCACTACGCAACTGCAGCCTTAAACTTCAGAAACTACCAGCTCTGCATTCAGTCCTGCTTGCTTATTCTATTCACACACCAAACCCAAAATGCTTTAATACTGATTAGTGTGTACTTTTGAGAAACAGTTTAATGGCACTGTTTAAGTCCTGAAAGCATAATCAACAATGTTCAAAATATATACTAAAACTGTAGTCAGTGCCGGAAGGAATTTAGATGGACTGTGCACAGAACGAGACAAGCAGTGACTTCCTCCCCAGACGATTATGCTGTTAGCAGTGGCTGTCATGCACAAGAGAAACTGGTGATCGAGTTTAATAAAATTTGTTCAGAGGCCACTGAATTTGGTGGAAAAAAATGTATGTACCCAGTTAGAAGAGTATATGAAAAAAGTATATCTTGCAGCATTGCAATTTTTTGCTTTATCACATTTTTATCAACTTAGTTTGACAAAGTTTAACATCAGTAAGAAACATAAAATATCCTCCCTCCCTTGGCCTTTAACGTATTCAGGTTTCACAATTTTTTTCTCTTGCTCTGCTGGGGGGTATTTTCAGCCTGACAAACTGATATTATGCATAATCCTGGAAAAGTGGTCTATGAGATCCCCAGTGGACACACAGAGATGATGGACCTCACTTGTTAAGGTAATCATCTGATGCTGATATTCATACTATGTTCCAGTCAGATTCAGGCCATCTGCACAATTCTCAGCTGTATTTTTCCCCTACTTGGGTAGAGTAAAACAGAGCTTGACCAATGTGACTTTACTTCTCTTCATCTTGAAATCTAGACACTAAGCTTTTTCTTAAAAGGCCAAGAGTCCAAACAGAATCTGCTTGTAAGTGAAGATAAGAATTTGTAAGAGCTGAGGCCAGCAAATGCATTCCTATTTGTACACTTGCAGTCTTCCTGCAGTAAGCATCTCTTTCAGGTTGGGGGCAAACCAATGACTAGTGATTTTTCTACTACAGTGCTGATATAGGGCTATTTATTTAATTTCCCAAATGACAGATGTAGGCCATATATGCTACACAGCTTAAGTTTTAATCAATTCAAAAACTGCACAAGACTGAAAGGGTATCTTTCTATTTACTCTCCTTTTCCTTCCTGTGCTGGTGCTGACATTTTGTACTATTCTTAGAGTGCAGAAAGCAGTGGTATTAATTCCAGAGTTCACACATCAGAGGGAGCATTTAGAATTTATTCATTCATTTGTGAGAACCTGTATATGGCTTTTTCTTTAATGATAGAGCAACACAGATTTTTTTTTCAGCCACGACATTATTTGCAAGAAGTCTTGCAGTATATTACAGCCTCCTAAGTGCTGAAGAGTAAATCTGCCTTATCCCATAAGAAAGATGATTTCCTTAAGGTGCTGTTTGGATACAGAATTGCTTCATCGGTTCTTCCCTGTAATAACAGCGCTCACAGTGACACCTAAAACTGTGATTTCTGACTCTCCCACGTCTTGCAAGCAATTCCAGACTAATGGCCTAGCCTATGTAGGCAATAATGAGTACCTGCTGGAATACATAATTTGTGAATATTGCTTCTTGCTTTTTGTGGCACTGCAACATTTATGCTGCACCTTTGCTTATACTATGTTAGAGAAAAAAGAAATTATCATTCAGCTACAATATTGCTTATAGCCAGAATTCCCAGACTCGGCACACATAGCTTGTAAAATCAGACACTGGCTCTGCTATGTACAGAAGCCAATTTGATCAGATCAAAAGCAGACATCAGCATACCTAAAACATAGTTTTTGCCTTAAAAATTTGCAAGAGATCTGGGTGGAGAAAGGAGTAAAGTCTAAATTAATACCTGATGCACATTTTTGAATGAAAAGACACATTGCAAGGATTATATGTGTTTTTAGTTTTGAGTCTTTAAGGAATTTGAAGAAGACTTCTATAGCGGCAAAAATCTGAACTAGAATTATCTACATGCTTTTTAATGTTATTACTGCAGTTGAATTAGCTGAATAAAATATCCCCACAGCAGCTCATTTAGATACTGTCCTTCACAATATCATTATAGGGCTTAAGAAATAAACTAAAATGGCAGAAGTTTATAATATGCCTTTTTTTTCCCTAGCCCCCCCCCCAAAATCTGACTGAAAGGACGAGTCTTTATTCTCTACTTAGTATGGAAATTCAGGAGCTAAGTCAAGCTTGCTTTGTTCTCTTCCTTTCTACAGCAATTTAATACTTTTAAAACAATGAAGGTTGGATTCGGATGGGTAGTGTCTGCAAAAAAAAGTTTAACAAAATTGCAAGAAATGTAACTGGGCTTTGCTCAAAAGCAGTCTTTAGATATGCAGGACAAACCATGGCTACCAAAACCAAGAAATACACACTGTATGGGAGGACAGGAAGAAGGGAGGGGAGAAATTACGTCAAAGGCCTTAGGTTTTCAGATGCAGGTTTTCCTGCCCTGCAATACCACAGATGGTGCACACAAAACACACAGATGCGGACATGCACGTGTGGCACACCCACACCCACTTGACCACACGGATGTCATTACCCTACAGGATCTCCCATCCTCTTCCCCACAAATATTTTTGCTCAGGACTATGTCCCTGGTAAGCAAACCCTTGACATTTGCAGGTGACCAGGGAAGGAGCAGGCAATTGCTGGTTATCCCTGAGAAAATAACAAAGAATTCCAAGGCAGCTGGTAGAGTAGGCTTCACCCCCAACTACATCTGTGATGCTCTTTCCCTGAATTCCTTGCTCTCCTATACTAGGAACAGCAAATGTCCGCTTCTCAGGAGTTAAAATTTAAAATCATCCGGTGTGAAGCCTCTAAAGAGTGCATCTATATTGATTTTTTTTTTTAAATGGACTAGACAATAAAACCTTCTTCAAACTGGCATTTCCAAACTGTCAACGTGCAGCCCTTTGATTAAGATATGACTTTGTTTATACCCCAGCAACAAAGGAGACTCCAAGCATTTCCATCTGCATTAACACTAGAGTAATAAACAGGAAAATACTATCCTGTTTAGTTTCAGAAGAACATTTTTGATTGAAAGATAATTCAACATATGTACCCTGACTCCTACGTGCAATTATATATGGAAAAGTCTTAATTCACACAAGCACTTGGGATGCAAAAAAATTCCCAAACAATAAACTCCCAATACTACAGCACACATCTCTGAACAGCTTTTTCTGCAGAACAGACCCATAACCACAGCTCACAAACGCAGAGGACACCTCCCTGCTCTCCCTCGCAGGAACCATTCTTTCTGAAGGGTGTAGGAAGAACAGAGATTAAAGCAATCCCACATACACTGAAAGTCACCCAAGAATGAGAACAGCACAGCCAGCTGGTAGGCACTGGCATGAACTACCCCAAATGAATGCTGCCTCCAGGCCACTTACCAGTGGTTTCCTGAGGTGCATTTTAATGGTAGTTTTGTTTTGTTTTAACCCACTATGAGGGACTTTTATGCCTTGGGGACAGCTCTGTGCATTAGCTCATGCTTGGTTTGTGCAATCCAGGAGAATCCCAGGAACCAGGAGGAAACAATTAAGCTTTTCACTCTCAGGGTCTTCTATCTGCCACCTAGTCCTAGTTACCATTGCCTATTTTACCCATCTAGCTCGCAGTCACTGCGGCTTGTGAAGATACATTTGGGCTAGTTAATCCATCTAGCTTAAGGAATGCTGCATAGTTCAGAGCAGCCTACAAGGTCCAGCAGACTCGGGATCGCGCATGCAAACAGCTGGGCAGCTCGCCCGCAGAGACCCATGTCACCATGGTGACTCTGTCAGCAGTGCCCCAGCGAGCTGCGCTGAGGCTGCCTTGGCTCTGTCTCTTTGAGGAGCAGCCCCGGCAGTGTGGACATACCCATTGCAAATGGAGCTCTCTTGTATGCACCAGCTGCTTCTCACTCCCAGTGAGGACAGGCTTGCAGCAGGCATGTATTGATTCTGCATCCTTATTTGGCAGAGAGCACTGTCCCTCCTGACTGGGCCCGCGATGCTTGGCATGCACACCTGGGGGGTAGGCAGATGCCACACATGCCTCTCCTCAAGTGCCATTTTTGTAACACTGCGTCATAGCTGACTCTTCAAACACTTCCATTGTAATGATCTGGAGAGGGCTGAAGAAGACTTGCTAACCTTAAAGACAATCCTAGCATGGGTACTGTATTCTGTTGTTTTATGCTGATCTATGTTATTCCTATTCACCTAAATTTTTACTTCGACATTACTAAAAATTATTAAGCCGAACAAAAGATTTTTTCCTTTGCCCCATCACAGCAAATACCTGATTTCTGAAGAACCAGACAAATGACTGGTTGCAGGAACTCTCGGGGTGAGAGGCTGCTTCTTTTACTCAGTAACACAGTTCCTTCTAGCTCCCTTGCCCATCTGTGAAAGGACTAACCAACTGGCCATCTCTCTTGTTCATTATATGTATTGCAGTGGCATGGTCTATTCTCAGGTGGGTTCAGAGCCCCATTGTGCTACATACTCCACCAACACCAAAAAGACACTGACCTTGCCCTGAGAAAACACAATACAAGAACAACAGAATAAACCGCACTCATCACAAGTGTTCAGAGGGCAGATGCAAACGGCCAGATTCCAGGTGAAAAGCATTGAGAGGTCTATGAATCCTTTCAGTACAAATTTCATCAGTGTAACTGCTTACTCACATGATCTTCATTTGAGATGCTGGTTACCTGCCTCCTGCCACTTCTCCAGCTGACAGAGACATAGGGAGCAGAGGTCACTGCATTCATTTTCTAACCTGTTAGATCTCCATCAGTTTATACTTCCAGCCACAGTGCTTAAAAATGCAATTCCACATTATACTTAAGTGATTCTCAGTCAAATTTTGCCAATGTACGTAGGAGAAAGTCTGCTACTGACAATGACATCGGATCAGATCATTTAGCCCTCCATCCTTATCTTCGCCTTTCCACCCAGCAGTGATTTCATTAAATATGGAGGCTTATCACAAACTTACTGCTAAGGAATATAGCTAGAAGAAAACTTCAGGTAAAGATAAAAAATGAATCATGTTATCTGTTTTGTGCTGTAAAAATGTTAACATATTGAGGAATAAGTCTGGATATCTTTATTTTCAAAGACATGTTGATAATGCAGAAGTTCTACTTTACAGTCTCTTGCTTGATTTCATTTCCATTCATCTTTCTCTTTCCTTTACTAATAGAGACTGAAGTACTAAGTAATATGAATATTGACTAATACCGAATAATATGACTATGTCTGTTTAAATATTTGGTTCCGTACAGACATTATTGACAATGGCAGCAGAAGCAGTATTTCTGAGACAGTGAGGAGCATAGGCTTTCCCTATTTTCAGAAGGTAAAAACCACTTTTGTGATTGAAAAATTACTGTGTTTAGTTTCTTTTCCCTGGTGAATTCTTCGGAAAGCCTGAATACTTCCCCCTCCCTCTTCTTTTTGAAGAAGAAAACAATAAAAATCAAAGCATTTGTGCTTTTCTCATTAGGTAAATACTTCCAGGACCTTAGAGTAGAAATTGCTCAAATCCAAAATTTCCAGATGGAAATGAAAACACCTTTCATTGAGGGATCAGGGCATGATACTCCTCTGAGAGAAACATGGCTTGACTGCATTGCAGACTTCTTGGAAAGTCATTTACTGCACTGAAGAGCAATTTGCTAAGCATGACATCCATGCCTCTCTGTATTGGGGGACCTGCATTTTCCTGCAATGACTGTACAGTCAGTGACTGCTAATAAAGCTGATAT
The DNA here is from genome assembly GCF_036417845.1 of Apteryx mantelli. Classification (NCBI taxonomy): domain Eukaryota; kingdom Metazoa; phylum Chordata; class Aves; order Apterygiformes; family Apterygidae; genus Apteryx; species Apteryx mantelli. The sequence continues at coordinate 40,324,641 of NC_089980.1, read as the reverse complement.
TCTTCATTCTGAAATATGAATTCCCAATCCAGAAATGAGACTCTTGACCACCTTGCATGTGAAGCTGTTTTAACAGTTTCAGAAAATCCAGGATTGCCTGACAAGAAAAAAATACCTACTCTCTTCCCCTGCTCCTCTGGTGATTGCTAGCTATGGAGGCACTGCATACAGTCCCTCTACACATGGGCGTAGCCTCATAGCAGGAAGGAGGAGTTGAGGACTGAGCTTCCCTCACACACACCTCCATCTCCCTTGGTTCTCTCTTTGATTTCCAGGCACTACACATGCCTCAACTCCTCCTTCTAACCTCCATTACTCAGGTCTACCTTTGGAGTGCACAAAAAATGCCTAGAGAAAACACAGTGATCCCATTCCCCAAGTCCCTGCTCACCCAGGATAGCCTAGATATGGACATACTATGGCTAACCTTCAACCAGCAGAGTTCCTAGGGGAGATTTAACTCATTGCTGCCCAGTCAATACACACAAGTTATTTTTCAATGTATTTTGGCATTCAGCATAGTCAGTCAGGCCTCCTAACCACTTCCTTTGAATATAAAACAGAACACCTGCAGTTGTTCAAGAGAAAATGGCACTTAGCAGGAATAAAAATGTGTGTGTGGGGACTAACTCACTGATGTGACAGAAATACACAATGCACCAAAGAAAGCCAGCAGGAACCGAAAAGCTCTCTTTTCTCCATCCAAGTGGGAAAGTACTGGCAAGAAGTGAACCGCACAAGACAGGACACATGACTGGAGGAAACTAAAACTGACATTCTGCTTTTTCAGAAAACAGCCCTTCTTAAACCTCTGCTGAATGGTCAGAATTTATTCTGAGAATTAAGGCCTGACCCATCAAGGAAACGCAAAGAAATTATAATGATCAACAAGTACCTTTGCCACTTATTACTATCACAAAGTGGTTTGCAGGTTTAGTTTTCAGCCAGCCAATAAACAGTCACTAAACACCGAAAATAATGTTAAAAACAAGCTAACAACCCTGCCTCGAAAACACATATACGGAATCTACAGGAAAACCTGCAAAATCTGAACTTGAAATCTCAAACATCAAGTTACTGACATTCCCTTAAGAAATTTCTTGCTTTTACACAAATAAATTGCCTGTAAGTAGAGAATCTCATGGATGTTAACTGTCTCAAATTAACCATGGTTATTCCTGCATTTTAGTATTTATTTCTATGTTTCTACAGTGAAGCCTATGAATTTGCAGACCTTGTATTACCTTTCCAATGCCAAAAAAAAGCATCTAGAAGCAGGGTTGCTCACTACAGAGGTCTTAAATGAACTGAGACAGTAGCCATTTATTCGCAGCCATTTAGCAGGAAAGAAGTTATTATGAAACAAAACTTTGTTTTAATCTAAAGTAAAGACCCAAACTATTGCAGTTAAGGTCGGAAAACAGCACGACTTTTTCTTCCTTTCATACTACACCAAAAATTAAGTCTGCAGTAGGTTTCCAATGTAACTACTATTTAACTCCTTTTAGTCGTATTTTGAAATTCATGCTATGTTGGAATGGGATTGTCTTCAATTACCACTGAATCCATCCATGGAATTTTAAGATGAATTCAGATGTACACTAACACCCATTCCTTTCTGGCATATACAGATAGGTACCAGCTAGGGAGGTATTTATTCCTGCTGTACTAGGGTGGTGCACAGAAGGGTATCACACTCATCCGCTGAAGTTTTGTCTTGGATCAGATTGTGAACCTTAGGAAAGGACCCATACATCCGTTTGGCACCTGCCAAAATGGGAATCTGATCTTGGATACTGTAACACAAAAATTAATTTTGTTTCTTCCTCATCCAGGAATAGAAAATAATCCAGGCCAAAAAAATGCCCCAAATGGGAAAAAAATTCAAAACTATAATTATTTTAAGTACCTGTATAATCATTAAAAAGAATCAGGACACTAGCTTAAAGCTTTCCCTTCATATATTTGACATATAAATACTCAACATCGTTACTAGTTCCCTTGATTATACCCATGGTTATGGCAATATATCAGTTGGGTTTTTCAGGTTAATTTTATTAAAACATTAATGGATTATAATATACCAACAAAAGCAAACATTCATGGTTAGTAGAACAAAACTCAGAACAACCCTTCTGACTCCACATTATACAGCTCTTTTTTGTTTAAGTGAATCATATAAGCCTAATTCATTTTTTACATTCTTGTAGCACAGTACTATCATATCACCCCAAGTACAAAACCCCATTTTTTATTACTTCACATTGTTGTCTGTGGAATCAATACAGAGATAAAAACAACTGCAGGTCACCTGCAGAAGCTATGGTGTGAACATACCACTATAAGAAGTCAACCTGTAGAAACTGTGCCCTTAACAGATTTGAATATCCTATGCCTTATCCTATCTGAATATCCTATCCTATCCTCAAAGGTCTACCATGATCACATGCTACAGCTGAAAATACTAATTTAGCCCTGCCTTAGATCCTCAGGTTTTGCACCCTTGAGGAATTCAGAATACAATACAATATTCTGAGAATTTTAGCAAGCTGTTTTATCACCGTGGTCATTCACAAGATGTACCAGGCTTCACTGTCTTTTGCATAATGACGAACTGTAGTCATATAAACATACTGATCTGCTTCTCTAAAGCCATACTTTGAAAGCTAAGTGAGGCCAAGTACCACTTTTATGAGTAAAGTGATAAAATATTCCTATAGCATAGACGATCACATTGCCCATAGAGGAGAAAAAAGAAAGAGTTACAACTTTGCTGACAAAAAAATCTAGTATAGACTAGGCATAGCAAAAAGGTTTGCAAACCAGTAGCTTAAGGACAAATGCCTCCTTCCCCCCATGCAGGTTTAAAGGCAAAAATACAGTTCTAATTTACAATTGTCAACAATATGTAGCCTGCCACTAGTGCCCATAAAGCTGTTGCTCAAAGGAGGCATGAATTGTCTATTTTCAATCTACAAGAAAAAGCCTGACAAGTAATGGGGAAAGAAATCAAACTGGAGATCCCAGCTTAATCATGCATTTGAAGATCCTGATTTTACATTGTTTTTTTTCTGTAATGAGTAGAAGCACCTGATAAATGACATTGCTTATACACTATAGAACAATTCTCCCCACAATAACAGTCCGCACCAGACTACGACAAATAAATCCTGCCAGAAGATTACTTCACCTGTCCTTAATAAAATTAATGTAGTAGTGATGAAGCCAAGGACATTTGCTGTCAGTAAGCTCCTCCTAATCTAGAAGAGGATTTTGTATTTTGAAGGCTGGCTGAGGGCAAAAAAAGCTTTTGGCTAAAACCACAGCAACAGAACTACTATACAGTGCATACAAAATGCATACTATACTATACAATGCATACTTCATGCAAAATTTACTTCCTTTTTATTGATGGTCTCCAAGATATACATTTAATACTTCTTGGCCTTCTGAGCTTTTTGCACTGCATTTACAATACTTACTTTTGGAATAGCAAATATCTCAATAAAAGAAAAGAATTTGTATTTGACAGCTACTTTGGTCTGAAACACCAATCCACCTGCCTCTTTTTGAGTCTTTGTGTGTGGAATAGCAGTGCTTCCTGAAAGTTTTCTGCTATTTCTTTTTAAAACTAGTTTTGAGAAATGGAAAGCAACAAATCAGTGACTTACAGTTTAGGGAGCAGAAGGAATATTAGCAGCTATTCATTTAAAAGAGTTACAACTCTTGCGCCAGATGCAGAACTGCTACAGATACAAAGACGCGATCATTTAACGAAACTTTTACTGTCAGCTGTTTTGCTGTTGTAAGTTGTTAGGTCCTAAGAAGGTATTGTTCTAACTTAACAGGGGGGCGTACAGGAGAGAAAAACAAGCTGGGAAACAATGGAATCAGTTCTGATAAGCAGTCTGGGAGCAATTATAAAGCAACAGAGTATCCGTAAACTTGATATCCTATCTCCAACCTCAAACAAGGTACAAACCTTTTTTTTTTTTTCCCCCCAGTGCTGGGAACTAACCCATTTAAGAGCTAAAAGGTGATCAGAGAGCCAAACAGTCTCTGAAAAGATGGGGAAATCAGAAGGACAAAGTCATTTTTACACTAGCAAAACAAAGTATCACCAGCTGCAGGAGGGACCATGTCAGTCAGTCTCTGTGGTGGGTTCTACAGGATGTCAGACCTATGGGACTTCTGCATGGAACATCCTGTAAGTGAGACGTGAATACAGGCTTTACAAATGGAAATTCTTTCATTCTAAATAAACAATGCACTATTTTAAGAAGACTGTTTGGAGGGTAGAGGGCGCGCTCAGTAGTATTATTGCTTTCAGATAAAGATGAAAATGTGGGGAGGTAATCACAGCTGGTCCTAGGTAGAACACTGTCCAAAGCCTGGCCTGGGAGTTGGAAAAAGCAAGGACTCCACTTTAAGAAAGGCTTATGATGAGCATCTTTGACCTAGAGGCGAGATACCTTAAACTATCAGGAGCCTTCCCTTCCAATTAATTCAAAACAGATCTACTTATTAGGTCTTAAATATAATAGGCTTCCAAGCCCAAATATTTTTACATGCTTCTATTGAGATATGCCTGTGATAATGCCATGAAGAATAAACCAAAAGCAACTGGAGGTTCTGCATCCACTAATTTATTGTAAAAGCTTACCAATGTTGACAAGACATAAAAACACTAAATTTTATCCTGGACCCTCTGCTTCTATAGGAGTCAGCACTTTTTCAGGTGGTATCTCCCACGTGAAGGTTGTTATTACTTCTATCTTTTATAGTCATGGCAAGGCAGTGTATTTCTTCTGGTTCACTCCATCTTGCAATGTTTCCAACATAGCTAGCTCTCATTCTTCCTCTACCCAGTCCACCCCTGTCTTTGCTTGACAGTATATGCAAGTACTCAAATCAAGTCAGTTGCTGACTGTAATGTAATGCATTTGTTATATATGTAGCTTTCCAAGCAGAAGTGCTTTTCCTAAGTTCACTTTTCTGAATGATTTGTTCTTTTGGATATTCAGCTGTTCTTCAATATTCTTCTCCAAAATCTAGATTCAAAACATTCCAGGCCATCTCTCAGTGTCTTCAGTGTCCAGTCTTCGTATCCCTACTTACTGTGCACCACACAGAGCACTGAACCATCAAGTAAATGCACAAATGTAAAGATTCCCACAAGGGGCACCTCTGGGCACATTTGGGTCAGTGTTATGGGGCTCATACCAAAGGACATTGCACGCTAGCTGAAATGCAGCCTATTTTCCCAGTAGCTTGAACCACTCTAACCAACTCTCTGACATCCTGAACGATTCTTTCTTTAAAATATATATGAAAGAATTTAATATGAGAATAAAAAAGCAGGAACAAACTCAGCTTAATTATATACAGCTAGAGACAGGGAAGCAGTAGATGTCACCAGTAGTTTGGGCCAACTAAGACCTTAATTTTTAATGTATTATTCTTTTGTTTGTTTAGAATACACATCCAGGTAATACTCACATTTTTCGCTATCTACAGAGCCCTGAGGTCCCTTAATGCAGCTTTCATCTTCTTTTTGTGATACATGCCATCAAACTATACTTCCAAACAGAGTTGTCATTAGGAAGGGAGCCCCCAGGCACCACATTACACAGTTGCCTGGTTCATATCAATAGGAATTTGGAAAAATGCTCAACTACTTTTAAATAGAGCTTTAAAATCTTGCAGTTGAACTTGCCTATACTATTATATGAGGTATTTTGTAGTCATCCCATGCAGTAGTAAAATTTACTACGATTTTTCTTTAAGGCAATTATAACTAGAAATGCACAATAGCATCATGTCTCTCCCTTCAGAGAAGTTTTACAAGGCATTAAAGCCCTCCTAGCATAAACTGTACTTTAGACCTCTAGAAAGTCTGGAACTGTTTCGAATTTGGTCCAAACTGTAGATGTGTTCTTTTATTCTTGCTTCCTCCCTCACCTCCCCCACTGAATTCCTGTTCTTAATTTTCTTTAAGATCTCTTCTTTTTTTCTGTCTTGTAACTCTGACATCCTTTCTCCTTTCCCTCACTTACCAGTCCTTTGCTGTCTAGTTTAGAGAAACTCCCACGCTGACGCAGGCTAGCCAGAGCAGCAGAGGCAAGAAGCCAGACTCCTGTGCCACTGCATACCTGTAGATGAGCCTTGTTGCCAGCTGTGTTACATATCACAGCTCATGCAGGAAGCAAAGAGGGGTTCTTCCAAGAGCTCACATTATAGCATGTCTGTGATGTGTCTAGGAGCAAGCATGAACCTGTGGCTTTCAATACCAATATTAATCTGCTTTTCCCAGAAACAACATATTTTGCTATTCCTTGCCAGGTCTCTCCATACACAAAGATTGGCACTGGGAGAAGCACAGGAGAAAATATTATTTCCTGCTTCAGGGAAATCAGATTGCCAGACACCCCAAAGGAACCCACCCAGCAGCCCTCCCAGCTGCCTTTGTACATTCTCTTTCCTTTGTTTGTTTTGTCCTACCTCGAAGCATAAATTATTACGCAGTACTGGAGGAAAAATCCTGAACTTGATGTACCTGTTGGTTGATCTGACATGGCAAATACTCTGTTCCTCATATAAACAACCATTTTCTTGTTCTACCTAAGTCTTACCTATCTTTGAGTGTTTGCAGTCATGAGAAACATTTGACCTTTGACTGTACGGCATGAAATCTTTTACTACGTTTATTATCTTCAAACTACAAAATACAGCAAAGCAGCCACTGGAGTATTCCCTCTCTTAGTCATACCCATGTTCACATACTGAACTGGTGTTGGTGGAAGAATATAATTTCAAGAGCTTTTCCATTACTAATTTTCACTTCATTCTCAAAGATATGTATTTACAGTCTTAGCTATTCACATACACAAAGTAAGCAACCTCAGAGGCACAGGCAGGAGTGCAATTTGAAATGGCAACATGCAGCTTACAACAAAAAGCATTTTATGCTGATATAGCATCACAGTACTAGATACACATTCAGATAGTCTCAGTCTCACTTATGACCTGCCTTTTGCTTGGGTCTAGATGACTTCTCACTCAGCTTCTAGATTACACCTCAGGACACCACTCCCTCTCATCACTGACGCACTGAGAAAACAAGCTATCTGAAAACTAAGTTACACGGTTTAAAACCTTCAGTTAAATACAAGCAATTCTGAAGATAAGTTGGGCATTCAGCAATGCAACAGCTTCTTCTGCAGTTTGGCTGAGAAACTCAGCTAGTATGCAATCACCAGAAAATATTACAGTAGCTTTAACGTTTCTACAGAATAGACAATAGTCGCTGTTTTGAAAGGTCATGACAGTAAATTGCAAGGAATTGAATTTATCTCCCTCAGAGGATGAAGGACGGAATCAAAGATAGAGCAGTGGAAAACTCTGGCTCCAAGAAGTCTTTGCTGGTTCAAACTTGGTCTTAAACAACCAAACCATCTTTTCAGCTATACATTACAATATGTGATTTTTGACTGATCTTTTTCTCCAGCCGTGCTATCATAGCAAACTGTGTAATACATGAGCATCAAAGGAATGGTCAAAACATGAAAAATTAGTTCCTCTTCAACCAGGAAGTTTTCCAAATTATAAAATGATTTGTGATACAGACAAACAACATCATAGTTGTCCCATCTTCATTTTTCCACATGTGTAAAGTGACATACTAAAAAGTACAGGGAGATATATATATAGATATACATATAAGAAAAAACATCAGCACAATACAGAAAGATAAATACTGGAAAAGCAAACAAGCAGAATGATTAATTTTAAAAACAGAAAGATATGAAGACAGAAAACAAAAGAATAGCCTGACCCTCACACATTTTAGTTTTATAGTCCACCTAAGAGTGGAGTAACACACCTGTAACGCGCTTGGCTTATCAGGCTCCTTGTGTACAACCGAGGACAACAGAACTAGTGAACAGATCATTCCTGGATGTATCAAGTCATATAAGAAAATGTGTAATAACTCTTACCTAAAGCTTTCTGGGTATTCAGCAACAGCCATATTGATGACATCCAGTGCATGCTGATAGTGTTTCTGAGCTGAAAAGAGGAGGGCCAGCAGATGAAGTGAATTCATGTCATCTTTGCACAGTTTCAGTGCTTCCTGAAGATGTTCTATAGCATCAGAAATCTGGGAGGAGAAGGGGTAGAAATAGAGAGAGAGAATCATTCTTCTTTCAATCCTACATCAGACCCCGTTCCCAAAGGTAAAAGCAAATATAGTCAACAGAAATTCTGAAGAAATCTTACTTAGACACCTTACGGGAAAGAATTCTGTTAGTATTTGAACAGTTTGCAAAAATTAAAAGTCTGCATTGCTTGAAATAACACACACATTCTAAAGAAAGGAGTCTGCAGGATTAATAAATCACAGTTTATAAACAGGAGCAGCAGACCTGATCCCTTCTTCCCCCTCTTACTTTGACATGGTGCTTCTATGCTGTAAACAGATCCACTACACAAGCCCAGTTCTCAACTCCATTTTCTAGGATAGGCAGCTGCCTCTTCACCCAGGTGACAGCAATACACATTTCTGCTGCATTTTGTGTCTTGTGATGGCTGTACAGGGCTTTTCATGATTTGGATCAATAAAATAAAAACTAAGTATGAATGTTAAAGTGTAAAAGAGTCAGGATTCAGAATGCTGTCAGAAAAAGAAACGTCTTTGCTAGCAGCTAGCTATAGAACAGTGCTGAGACTCACAGCAGCAGCATGTCATTAGAATCAAGTCCCACTTGGCAGAAAACTTAACATCTATAATGAATGCAAATATATCACATGCTGTCTGTGATCTGATACCCTATTTTAGGCTAGCTATTCAAAAGAGAAGTTCTTAATAGATTTTTTTTCCTTTGGTTATCAGTTTTATATGAAGAATTTTCTTTTTAAGACCCTCCAGCATCTGAAATTAGTCTTATTTAAAATATTCCAGATCTACGTTTGATCCTGGAAGTCTGAAGCAAACAAAACAGAAAAAAAATGTGTAATTTTCTTTTTTTCATATCTTCCTCCCCCCTTCCTTCTTTAAGGGGTGCAAAATGCAGTTCCTTCTTTCCTGCTATGAGAACTTCTCATCTAGCAAAACTCTCCTCTGCAGACGTTTTCCTGTCTTGGCATACTACTAATGTGGAATTTCCAGGGCTTCCACGGATCACTCTGGAAAATGGATTGCACACTGTAAAGGAGAGAAACAATTACACTGCTTGCAGCTACAATGGAGTTTGCTGATCCCAGGTATACTTCTGTGAGTGTGGTCCATATGCTGTTCATGGGACAATTTAATTCTAACGTCCAAATGATTTTTAATTCTTATTGTGCACACTCATACCAAGGTACTTAATTACACTGTTCCTGCTGACTCCATCTAAGTCTGGAGATAGATGCGACTGACCCATAGACTAACCCCAGGCTGACATCTAGCCCACAGCTTCAAAACTGCTGGTTATCCTGGCTGAAATTCAGGTTAGGATATGCAACCGAGTTCTCAGCTTTAATGAATTACTGCTTGTCAGCTGAGCTACTTGAATCAATTGCATGTGTTATTATAGTCTACTGCAAGGGTAAAGTAAGCACATCGGCTTAAATCACCAGTGCTCCCTCAGCAGCTTCCTAGGATACTTTCTGTACTTTTATTACTATGCTAAAAACACAAGCACTGACAAGAACAACTCCGAATCAGGACAACAGATATGAGACTGTTGAGGGCCCAGATGTGCCAGCCCATATAGTTTTCTGTAGGTACACCAGAGGTGTATCAACTAGACTTGCTAAAACAAAGCTGCTACCTTTATTACACTCCAGATTAACAATCCAAACGCTTCTCAGTTTTTCTGTTTACTTCCACTGTCTCAGGCTTGCACAAGTGGTCACTAAGAAATTCCAAGTTTGGGGGAAGAACAAGTTTATTAGAAGAAAAAGAAAATCTGTAAAGCAAACTGGACAGAGCCCTAAGCAACTTGCTCTACTTGACCCTACTTTGGGCAGGAGTTAGACCAAATGATTTCCAGAGGTCCCTTCCAATCTCAATTGTTCTATGATTCAAAGACTTGGAGAGCTAATCCTAATTTGCTAGTATAAATCAGATGGAAGAGTAATATCTGCAACTGGTGCCTTTACTGCGGGACCTAAAAACTGTAAAGATACTTGACCTGACTTGCACATGAATGTGCAAACTATATTATTGTGATTTTGCTTTACACAGGCAAATGTCTGTTTGATAATCACAGGACTGCAAGTTCATATTCCTAACAGACCAGCTGGCAGCAGGTTCTCATAGAGGTGCAATGTGTATGAAGTGAAATAGCACAAAAAGTCAATTGTGGTCACTCCTGCAAACCTCTGCCTGCTAAGGAGACAGTCATATGCTGTTGAAACGGATGTAGTCTAAACTAATTTTTCCCTGTACTGTAGCATAGGGCTTTCAATAGTTACATCTCATTTCAGTGCTGGGAGACAACTCTTCCCCTCTAGTACCATCAGATTATCAGAGTCACAAGCAATGGCTGTTTTGGGAAGTTAATCACTCTTCCCTGACACCTGACTGCTTAACTTGAGCCCCAAAAGATTCCTCAGTGCTGTAACACCATTAGTAGCCTACACAGAGTTCTCCTCCTGCTGCATAATTAGAAACAGAGGACAAAACACAGATGAGAAAAAATTCCCTTTAATAACATCAAGAGACTCTATCCCTTTACTGGAAGCATTATACAAATCAACCTGCATCAGACCAGACGAAACAAAACACAAACTAAATTTCTAGAACAATAAAAGCAAGATATTTCGCAGCAGTTAATGCAAACTTCTTTCGAAAAGCAGAGATCAACAATCTATTGCCACAGTTTATTTATTTAAGTAGCTATGTAACATGAGAAAGATGGATGCTGGCAGCCCAGACGGTACTTTGAAACTTCAGGGTTGTATCAGAGGTAGGCTGCCAGCTTAAATTCCCTACAAGTGCTTTAATCTTATTTCAGCTGGACCACAAATCCTAGCAGGGCCTACAGTATGAAGATGCTACCCTCCTCCGATTCATCTTTCTGTTAATGAATGTACCACAAATGGTCTGCATGCCGCACAGGTATATTATTCGAATCACACGGATTAAGAAGCAAAGATATTACAATAAGCCAGAAATAGCATCTTGCAGCACTACCAAAATAATGGCATACTATGGATTGTTTGGGATGCTGCCTCTTATAATAGAAATTATATTGACAATGCTATATGTTTCCTTACAAACAATGCTGGGATGTTACCTTTGTAGATGTAAAAAGGAAAACTGTATGAGCGCTAAAAAAAAAATCACAACAGTAGAATACATTTGCAAATTTAGAATAGTAAATGAAATAATATTTCATAGGCAGTGAATCTAGATGAGTTTTCAAGCCTTTTATTCTGCATGGCTCAGTCCAGCAAATTTTCATATCAGTTGTGAGTTATAGGTAAAAAACTATTAAGGTAATCCCCTCCACCTCTCATTGTAGCATGGGCATTACAGAAAGGAGAAAGTTTTATGAACTGGCAAAAACTTCCATTAGAAATAGACTTGCAACAACCATCAGAACTTCAGGAAAGCAAGCACTGACATTTTTGTGACTTAAGTTCTTATTTAATTCCTAGTACAAGTTGCTTTTGATCACCAGAAAAATTTAGGCCAGGACCTAGACAGAAAAGCAGCATGTTGATGTTCAGCAGAAGAGGGACTAGTTGGTCTGGAAGAAACACAAAACAGAGCTATCCACATTCAACAGTCACCGAAAGGATCACATCTTGATACATGCTAAAACAGAGTTCCTCTGCTGGGGCAAAGAAAAGACAATAGTCTCTCCTCCTTGCAACCAGAATAAAAACTGTGGGAAAAAAAGGTGAAATATTTTCTCCAGTGTTCTTAACCAATGTTTATCTTATTTTTACATCCAGACACTCTAGAAGACAGTAGATGTTTTTTGGATATTGCCACTTGAAACTTCAGGTCTGTTGGCAGCCCACAAATGAAATTGATAAGTGAGACCTCTAATTCTCAGCTGCTGGCCTCTGGCTGCCTTTCCCCTCCTATTTTCACGCAAAGAAAGGTCAAATCAAATCAAACAACATTGACACAAGTTTTAAAATGGTAAGAAAAGCCATATGTTGCTTTCACGTATCTGATACTAGTTTACATGGCATTCAAGGTCAATAAAAAGGGGGGGAGGGAACAGCACTTAAAATTAACAAGAGCTCTGACTCTTTAGAGTCATTTCCATAGAAACTGGCCTGCTAAAAAACAGGGAAAGACATTAAGAGCAGTGAGCTTTAAAATGTTCATTCTACCTTGTTTTTGCTGATCTAAATGCTGTTACCACAGAAACAGGAGAAGCAGCAGAACTAGCAGCTGGGAGCTGGAAGTCTCATTTGTCAATCAGCTTGGCTGGCTGCCAAGTGTAGATAACCGCCACAGCAGATACCGACCTTGGCCTGATGGCACTTCAACTTTGGGAGAAAAATAGAATGAGACCCTTCTTACAGAAGAGAGTATTTTACACTCCTCTGTATTTTGGTGGAAAAAACGCCCTAAAATGCTGTGGCGCTGACTCAGGCCCTCTGGGAGTCACAGGAGTCCTTCCAGTGAGTTCAGTAGTCTTTTAGACATAGAGCCACACACACAAACACAAGCAACTAGTATAACAACATCATCTCTCATTTTGGTTGTTGATAGTATTCAGCCATTACCCTGGGAAAACCTTTTATAACCATCCATCCCTCTTCTCTTCATGTTCTTGTCATGCGTCAGAGGAAAGCTTATGCTTTTCCTTTCCCCCCTCTCCCTTGCCCAGTGTTGACAGAGACAAGTGCTATCGGAAATATTTCACAGAGTCTTCCAAGAATGAAGAATTGCTCAAACTCTGCTTGGCACGATACTGGTCAGCTGCCTGTCTTGCTTTGTTCTGTGAAAATGCTCTCTTATCTGTGCAAGCTGATACCTAGATTTTTCAGTGTTGGGTAAGGTACCTCATCTGCTGACCTTGACTATGGAAACAAAAAGGCCTGTTGTTGAGAAGAACGTTCAGGTATTATATTATAGACTACTGCGTAGAAATGGCCTGATTTGTTAGTACTGCTGCACAGCCTGATGAAAGCCCTGTGACATTCAATAGTTAGTGCAATCTATCGAAAAAAAAAAAAAAGCCTCATTTATCTTTCAGTTAATCAGAAAGAGAATATGTTTGATACTTTAAATAATTAAGGATATTAAAAATGCATTACCAAATGTTTATCATTAACTAAACTGGCAAAAGAAGAGTAGGCTATTTTACAGCAGTCTAAAAATAAAGATGTCTCAGGTATCTCCTCTCTCTCTAAGCATGCGTTAAAGATTTATATCTTACTAGATGGGGAAGAGGAGGAGCAGCATAGCAGGGGTCAGTGATTCTACATAGCACACGGAGTTCACACATCTAGGGAAGCAGGGGCGAGTGGCAGATTGTCAAGGATGAAAATATACAGGTGAGATAGGAGACAAAGGACAAAGTGAACATGAGGACAAGAGACTGAATGGAAAGAATAGGAGGGGAGGGAAACGATGAAATGAGACATATGAAACAACACTGTTAGGACAGGCAACAACTGGAGAAAAAGAAAGGATAATGAATTAAAATGCAATGGACCAATGACAGTGAAAAGGTGAAAGAAGCGATGACCACAAAAATCTTTGTTTTATTTTTAGAGTACCAGTCAAAAAGCTGTAATGCTTTTACTCAAGCAATGAGCAAAAGAGGCAAAAGCTATGAAAGAAAGAGGGGTAGCTGGATATTTTTAATGAAAGACCCTGAGCACTCTGCATCATAAACCAGCCAGCAGGCTGATGACAAAGTTAAATAAGCCATTTTAATTATCCTTTCTTATTGCAGGCTTCCTCACAACACGCTGCTCTAATTATGAAAGGGTTACAAAAGTGACATTATCAGGAATGTGCTCTCTTGGAACAATTACTTTAGCCTAATGAACAAACAGATCCCCTAATTAGCTCAGGAAAGTAAGAAGGATCCAACTGTTTGACTCTGGTGTAGATTAAGGAGAGAAAACTGCAGCGAGCAGAAAGCCTGCCAAAGAAGGAAAGCAAGATGATGAAATTTCAAATCTAGCTAGAGAAGCAGTTAATAAATAGGGGCTACTCTAACAAAGTCTCTAGCTTTTAAAAGGAAGGGACAGAGAAATAAAACACAGCCCAAATTTTTTCTTAAATGAAGTGCAGTGTATTTACAAATCAGTTTAATTTTTATGACTTACCACCCGCAGCAGCATTCAAATGCCAACTAATCCCACTCCCTGGACAGTTTCAGCACTTGTCAAAGCCTAACGCTGAACACACCCAAGTATGGAATATACCAATCCCAAATGTGGATAATGTGAGATCTGGTGTGATACAGAACCGGGAAGTAACAAGAGAGCCTTTGGAGAAGCCCGCAACAGGACGCAGCATGATACCCAGTGAACAAGAACAAACAGCTCTCACTCAACCTACCCTGACAAAATTGCTCAAAGTGGGAACAACCCTGCTTAGGAGTCAGAGCTGAATGTATACCCTGGGGAAGGCCATTCTCCATGAGGGCCACATGTGCTGTAGAATTATTGCTTTAAATAAAAATCTTCCATGAACATATTCTGATTGTTATCAATTAAATGCAGAAAGGAAGGGACCCTGTTTAGCATAGCCGAGTCTTGCTCAATTTGACTGTCATTCTCCCACCCTCTAATGACTTAGTGGCCGCCAATTTTTGCACATACCTGTCTGACAAGAGCCAGCTGCAGTGATACATAGAGGATGATTTGATGATCTTCCGGGGCCAAGTCATGTGCTCTTTATAGACAACCACACAAAATAAAAAGAAAAGCGACTGTTAGATTGTACTTTCCAGAACCCCTTTGCCACGAGTCATGCACAAGCACAGAACTAAATCCAGTCATTTATACAGAATTCTAGCTCAGTAGTAAGAGAGCACACTGAAAAACATCAACACTGTGCTGGCTAAGTCAGGCTCGCAAAAGCTGAAACAGGTATAAGAAACACAACTGTCAGGATTTCATACAACTTCGATGCTCATTCATTAAATCACATTTAATGTTTTGGGATTTAGATTTCTGATAGGGAGAAAGTAGCTCTTAATTCATGATACAAACCATTGAAGGCATTGTTTTAAGTAATTTAGGACAAAGATGACAGTTGTCTGATCCATTTCTATATTGCACTTTTCAAACAATTAGGACTGAAAAAGTAATCATTTCTGCTGTTATTGTGATGACAACTATCTAGAGGATTAAGATCAAGTGTGCATGATGCCAAGTTGTGCCCAAACACGTAAAACATCCCCCACCCCACAGCATCTAGTCTAACCGTTGATGACAGACTCCTAATTTGGAAGAGGCAGATGCCAAGAGAAGAGTGAGGACTTGATGGCCAGGAGCTGAGCCTGGACCAGAACAAGGGCCAGACCCTTGCTTCTCCTAATAGACCACCTTAGACCTGTCCTTGGGCCTCTCAAATGTTACCTTCTAGTCCACAGCAGGCAGTGGTGAACACTGCAGAGATCCCCTGGCTAGTGAAGACTGCTGTATCTCCAGAACCAAATGCGAAAGTCCTTCACGAAGGCTAGTACAAGGCACAGAGCAGGAAGGGACAGCAAAGGCAGAGCTGTTTCTCTCAGCAACCCCCATTTACCTCAGCCTAAGTTAAGCACGAAACTGCAGCCTGAGCTAACTAGCCTGCACAGAAGTCCTGAGCCAGGCTGACACAAAAACTGTGCTTTGGGGACTTAAGCTAGGAGCTCTGTAGGGCACTTGCTAGTGCCACATTGGCAGCCTAGCTCATGGAGCAGAGGACTATTCCCTTGCTGATGCATGGAGTGAGTTGCTGACACAGAGAGCTCATTTCTGGCTTCATCTCACAGCAAAGCCTTTTCACAAGCGGGAGGAGGGGAAGAGGAAGGTTCCTCATACCAAAGAGGTGTTCCTGACCTTGTTCTGGGCTGCGTTCCAAGACAACAGAGAAGACTGCACCTGCATTGCCCTGTCCAAACCATAAAGTTAAAGACTTTATGAGGGAGAAGTAAGAGGTAGACAAGGCTGGTGTTTAAAAATCCTGCCAAAACTATTCATTCACTAATTAATAAAAAAAATCAGAGTTGCTTCAGTAAACAAACCACAAAACATTTTAATGGCAGCCACCTCTCAACTGTAATCTTGTCATCTCAGCAAGAAGCTGTTGGAGTTGATGCTCATAATTAATGGCTCTAGAATTAATTAGTTTAATACGGACTGAGTGTGTCCTATATTTCTACAAGTCAAGATATCACTCAAGGGATTTTGAAGCAACACTGAAGACATCAAGATACAATTAGTATAGGCGAGTCACTGATTTCACTTCTCTTTTTTAAAAAACATAAGATGGAACCCAGCTTTGCCCTAAACTGTTGGAGTGAGGTGAGCTGCCTCTTTGAAATAGCTCCTGTGAAACCTTCAGTAGCCTTTCCAACAACAAATAAAAGGGGAAAGTTCACAAGGGTGTATGGGAGCTGAGATTAACAGTGCTTTTGAAAAGAGACAAAGGGTTGTTGCTTTACTGTTCAGCTTCCTCAAAAGGCTTTAGAAAAATATTTGAGCCAGGCTTCCAGCTGAAAAGCCAGCCACTTTTAATAAAGGATGGCTACAGGCCAAACCATGGCTTGAGAGATTCTACGTGTACTTTAAAAAGAGGTTTAAAAAAAAAAAAAAAAAAAGAAGAAAGAAAAAAGAAAACCAAACCAAACCAAACCCAGACAATATAGGAAGACACTAGTAACCAGCTCAGTGTCATGATATCCCTGTTGGCTGAAGTTTGAGTACCTAATGTTTGACTAGAAGCTTGCCTTCTTCCTGGCTAGAATTAAGATACCAAGAAAACAAGTCACAGACAGTGGGAAAGGTCAAAGGATAAAAATAAATATAGTCTAAAAGCAATGCAGCACCGCAATTACATTGAAATTATGCAGTAATGAACATATCACACTGGATTCCAAGAACTTGCATTACTTAAAGTATACTCCTGCTCTGAAAAGTGACTGTGTGTGTGTATATATATATATATATATATATATATATATATGTATTTTAATCCTTCAGATCCCCATGGGGTAGATATCCAGAATCACATCTGTAACATGTTCAACCTGCTACATTGGTACAAAGCCACTGAATATGACAGATTCTTCTTCTTAAAATTTTGATATACCAGGGATCTCAAATTTTCTTCACTTTTGGTAACACATTTTTGCCTATACCGAAAACAGAATTAGATACCTCAGCCCAAGACTTAGACCATCAAAGCTTCTGCTTAGTTGCCATCTGAAGTCTATAGGCACCTACATTTACACCGTTAACTGCCCAAACATCTAGTGGGTTTTGGTTGGTGGGACTTAATCGCAACAGGGTTAGGAAGCTCCCACCTCGCCTCCCTAACACACCAGAATTCACAGACAAGGTGTTTAACCTCACATTACCTAAGGAGTTTTACTCAAGGTAACTGTAATACCAGAGGAGTTCAATTCACAGATACTTTCAGGGCATAACTACTGGATCAGATTCCTCACAACATAGAGCAGCAAAGAACAAGAGAATGTAACTCCTTTTACTGCTAGCTCCCTTCTCATACGAGGGCTCATATAAATACTCATTAGGACAGAGATCAGGACCCAGGCCTCCGCCCCTCCCAGGAAAGCGCACTGATGCTAGGTCACAGAGTAATGCTCAGGGCATAAAAAAAAAAAAAAAGCAGATTCACTGATCTAGAGGCAAAATACAATACCTTCAAAAGGAGAAGCTGAGTCTGTTTCACCCCACAGCAGCCTACACCCTGGTGGTGAAGGTATTCTCACACTATGAGGGAAATATGGGTTCAAGCCTACTTGAGGCAGGAGTGGAAACAAAACCAGTAGTCCACATTCTCCTGCTGATGCTTTGTAGGGGAGCTGCTTCACCCAGCACTGTAGATCTCACTGCAGCTAAGTTTTGTTTCTTTAGTAGCAAAATAAGGTACTTTCCAAAACTTATTTTGGACATTCAAACCAAAGAATTACTGCATTTTGACATGAAAGCCATTGAATGGTTTTGACAGACTATTGCTGGAATCTGTGGAACTGTTTTTAAAATTTTAGGCAGGAAAGCTTGTGCAGAAAATAAAACATTTAGAAAATAAATACCCTGGATTCACCCAAAGAAATAAATAATGCAAGTATCAGCAAGATTTCTACTCACCTCTCCAAAGTCTGAAGTGCTTTCTTGTTTAATTCATCCTGAGTGCCCTTCAGGGTAGCTGTAGGACAAGACTCAATGTCATTTAAGAGTTGAATTCAATGTTTCAGATTAAAAAATAGTTACGCATCTGCAGAACATTTCAAACAGGGTTCATAAAAACAGGAGAAATCTGGTGGTATTTATATTCACGGCTGGAGAACATGCCAAACAGCACAAAAACAATATTTTATTGCAATTGTTCAAGTAATTTTATTTTTCTTATTAAAAACTCTTGATTCTCTTTCCTGATGTGCTGAAATCTTTTTATTAACATATGCCACTGAAGGGGCCTGGGAAGAGAAGGGGATACACTAAGAACATAACAATCTCTCTGCCAAGTTGGTATATGTGCTAAAGGCAGCAACCAGCAGTGTATTCTGACTCAGATACAGGCTGTCTCCACCACTATCTTCATGTGGGAGTGTGTAGCAGGTTGAAGAGGGACAAATTTACCGCTCTATGGCAAACCCTGTTGCAACACAGCACCTCTGTTAAGATAACAGCAAACTTTTAGGCTGGTTCAGGTGTAGCATTAGCCACTAATGCCTGCTTTGCTATCTCCTATTCCTTAACTAAGGATCCTGCCAACTAGGCTCACTTCTTAATACGTGAAATAATTCCTAGCCAAAACCATAAAGTCTTGATGAGAAGACACATCAAACTCTTGATATGCCAGCACAGGGGTGTCATAAGATACCATCATTAAGAGCAAGGAAAATAGAGGAAGAGCTTCAAGGAGCATGTTTTTCTCAGCTCTAAAATATTCTGGAAAGCTACCAATACTGTTCAGAAGTACATGGGCTAGCTCCTTCTGTTTCTTAGTTTTCAGATTTTACATAGCAGTTGTTTCTTGTTCTCCCTATCCCAAATTTGAGAGCTACTGATCAATAGTACAAAGAAGCAATGAGTAGATAAACCACCAGAGAACATCCACCAATGAATTTATTTCACTTCATGTCTCAAGTAAATGGAAGCCCCAGAAAACAAAGTGACTGAGTAGTATATACTAAAGCAACAAAACCTGGTAAAATTCAAGCATTCTTATAATTTATTGAGAAGACGGAGATGTATCCTTCTGGAAAAGTCATACACAGAATCAGTTTCTTTGGATTTTCCAACACAGTAGTGAGTGAAACTTTGAAATTAATTTATTTTTGCCAAAGTGATCAGTCCTTTTTTATCGCTAAGCCTTCCAATAACTTTTCAAAACACCAGTTTCATTTGGGAGGAATAGCAATATTCATGATTTCCCGAAACACAAAGATCAAAAATTGCTTATGCCATAAAGTCCATCCTAAATAGTAAAAAGCAAGCAAGCAAAAAAAAAAAAAAAAAGGCAGTTTAAAGAATAAATTTGAAAATATGGGCTTTCATGCAAAATGCAGCATTTAAAGAAGTAGCTGGTAGCACTTCACTCTCAGTAGCCTTAAATTGAATCTTCAGGTCCACTGCCAAATACTGAAAAGAAGTATCAGAGGAGGAAAACTTACAGAAAAAATTAAAATAATCGAGATAGACATTCACATAAAAATGCTTGAGGAGACATTGGAAAGGATTTGATCATAGCTATAAACATTCATCCAGAGAAATATGTCAGATTTTGATCTTACGCGAACTACAAGATTCCTTATGTAAGTTACAGAACAGTTTTGGAGATGCCACACAATGAGGAAGACAGAAAGAGATTTTACTGTCTCCCCACTGTCCCTGTGCAAAAAAGGAAAAGCTAGGACAACTTTCAGCCCAGTAAGAGTTCTGACTGATGGCTGTTCAACTTGCAGTCAGAGAGTAACAGCACAAAATATGTTGTGGAAATCACAGTGATTATTCTACGATTACAGTCAACTTTGCCTCCACATGACTGGGAAACAACAAGTGAGTCCCACCTCTTATGGACAATATGAACCACATCTTCAGCTGCAGCTAGGTGGGAAATCTTGCCAGCTGTCTCTAGATTTGCATCTGACTTGGATAAATATGTTAAAATTTGAGTTGACAATACTGGGGACTTATGCTCCAAATTAACCATGCCATTTGTACAGTAAGGGCCTTCCAGCTAAAAGAGATAAATTGGAAAAAAAAACAAAAAAAACCCAATGAGATGTGATTTTGGGAGAGAATTAAAGAGATTGCAGGCTAAGGAGATGACTGAGAAGGTTCAGTGAATGCATGACTTGATTGTAATTAAAGAAAAAAAAAAAAGAGAGAGCAAGAGAGAGAGATCAAAATGTGTTTCAGAGGACCTCTTGTAATTTTCTGCCACAGTCTTCATGATAGATTCCAAGTACAAAGCCATAAATAGAACAGGGGAAGAGGTAGCTCATGGAGAGTAATCCTTAAGTTCTCCCCTCTATTTTAAAATGGAAAATCTATATTTCTATACAAAATCTATGACTGCAAGAGAGGCTGTGTCATGGTTCATTGCCTCAACATGGCAAAAAAGTGCTAAAATGAAATGCTGAAAGACAGGGTAGCTGAATTAGGAATGTCATTTTTGAAGAACTCTGCACCCTTGCACATCTAGCTCAACAACAGCTGAGTGCATTTTTAGCACACTTAGATTAGCTTGGCAGAAATTTTGTAAAAGTTAAGTGCTAAGAAAGTGAACAAATAAAAAATGAGTATATCTGTAAGTGTATCAAGAGTAGTAAGTCGAACTAGTTAATAGACTGGAGTTGTATTTATTGCAGTCATTCGGGTTCTTCCCCCTGCTTTCTTCTCCTGAGAATTGCTAAGTCTCTATCATAGGTAACACATGTATATGTTTGAGGAATAAATATAGCAATGATATGACTCATTTTGTTTAGTATTTGTGTTCTGCTTTATAAAACCTTGTGCCAATTCCTCCTTCCCTCCACCTCCCCACATGCTCTTTCTCTCTCCCCACCAGAATGAGATTTTTTTTTCCTAAGTAGTTGCTTATATCACTGAGAAGCTTTCACTTCAGACAAAGAAAAGCTTGCACTAAGGAGACAGAATCAGGCAGGTTTAGTAAAAATCTGACTAAACTTCCAAAGTTGTACTCCCTTCTCTGAGGTTGACAGTGCTAACAAATTCTTTACCTACTATAAACATGGCTACTGCAATTCTACCAACTAAAAGGCAGTATGACTGCTTATTACTTAGATTAAAATAACCTGTGCAGCAGAGTCTGAGCCGAGTAAGGCAGAGAGCACGGGGGAGTTAAAGTTTCTGAAACATCAGCTGATACTTCTATAAAACACAGTATTTCTGCAAATGTCACCTTTGGAGCCCAAGATTTATTTTCTAAAGCACTCTGCGTTTTTAAAGGACCTTAAGCCTTACCAAAATTCAACAGAATTTTCAACAATATTTTTGTACAAAAAAACCCAAAGCCCTAAAGTCATATTTGAAAACAGAGGGAGGTAAGCTTTGTGTCAGTCAGTACTGTAGCACAGTAGGAGTTAATGCATGAAGTGAAACAGTTAATGCTGTGGACCAGCATCAGTACTACATACATGTGAACAGGGGTGAATTCAGACTAGTTCTAGTCTTGTCCCATGGTCCGAATACCTCTTAGCAGCTACAGAACATCAGGGGTATCTTTGCAGCACATCATCTGGTTTAGTGTTATGAAAAACAATTCAGTTTATGTACTCCAGACTGTTCCGTGATGTGAATCACAACATAGTAAGTGGGGAAGATGGAGAAATGAGCTTCAAAAGTACATTCCTGATTCAAACTAAAATACTAATGTACACGTACCCTTTAGCTCCTAACAATGGGTTTCAAAACCATTGCCCTGAGTTAAGAGGACTAATACTACAGCCCTACAGTTTTGCACCCTGAATTACAACTAGAAATTGCACGTGTTGACTGCTGATCTCCAGATGCAAAAATGATGGATTTGTTCACTAATGAGCTACATCTACAGTTTTTGTAACATTAACTGGTGATCTCAGTATACTGATCACATATAAAATCTACAAGAACTGTTAGAAAAAGTTTCCAGTTCTGTTTCTGATCTGTTCTCGTATACCAATGGTCTGAATCAAAACAGAGATGAAGCGTACTCACTCTCTCTCACCTCTGTAAAGAATATGAGGGTCTATTACACCTACAAAGATTTAACATTTAGATGAGAGGTGGTGATGTTAGACAAGAAGAGCACTTGTATTTCACAATGCAGTCTGAATCTGGTCTTTCCTCTTTAGCCTTTGTTAAATTCATCTCACCTTCCCCTGTCTTCATGACACCTAAGGGAGGCAAAGATGTCAATACAGCTTGTGTCAAAATTGGAACTACAAGAAGAAAAGAAAGGTTTCACATTGCATTGTCCCATTGGGAACAGGTTTGGGACATGTCCAGAAAATCTAGCACAGCAATAGATGGACATTCTGAACCAACATGAGATTTTTGCTTCTAGGAGTAAAGCAGAAGTATCTGAAGACACATCTTTCAGCTATTTCAGCAAGACTTGTTTCAAGAAACATGTAAGTAGACATCGACTGACAATAAGGAAGCTACATATCAGTACACAGAACATGTCTCAAGCAATCTTATTTCATCCAGGAATAAATCCAACAGTTGTAAAGAGGTTTTTTTTTTTTTTTAATCAAATGCACCCACAAGTTCTTTAAATTGTCCTTCAGTAGGATTTTCTCTTCTGAATCTTGCAGAAAGCACTTGCTAAAAAGTGGTCACAAGGGAAAGACTTTAATACAACACTTCAATGCCTTTATCACACAGGATGATGCTAGATATTTACTCAAAGTACATATTAAAAAGAGAAAGCACAACCTTAGTTGAAAGGCCTCTTGACATATTTTTATAAGTTTTATAAGAAGACTGGTCAAATGACTGAAACAAATAAGCACCACTAAAAATGCTGACTCGCTCAAAATCAGTTTAAATGTAAAGTTATGGAAATTACATATATAAATAGATTTCTGATTGTGTGTCTGCATATGTAACAATAAACTTGTATAAATAATATTGACAATATGAAGTAGAATTACATAGGGTTTTGCCATCTTCCTTTCAACATGTTCAACTCCCACTTCTTTACTGTGATAAGCTACTTCTTTTAAACAACACTAATGAAAATATCTTGTAAGTGCAAATTTGGTGAAATGCTCTCTGGCAAAAATGCTGTTCCACGTTCATGAGCATCACAAGTAAGCTTTTGAAGGACTTAATCTATTTTATTAAAATATACTTGAAAGATGGAAACAAACTTTTTAGGTTTTCCTTAAATAATTGAGTGACTGGACATATTGAATCAAAGCCTAGCAATAGGAAAAAGAGGAAGCAGATATTCCACTGTTTCACAACATAAATCAGATACTAATCTGGATAAAAATCCAAGGCAATTATTGTGAAGGCTGGGTACTTCATATTAAAAAGACCACTTCTTATGACATCCAACCAATCTCTTGAAAACTCTTTCTTCCAGAAGAAAAAAAGTTTATGACTCTCATTTTGCTTGGCCAAAGTGCTTAGAGATCCAGAGTACAATACATACCTCTACAACTCCATTCTTTAGAAACCCTCCAAAAAAATTTTCCTACAAGGGACAATAAATAATTTGTAATGGGGTTAACACACAAAACCTTCTATCTCTGAAAATAGTCTCTGGGATTTTGTACAGCTTTAGAGAAAATTTAAACAAAATCTAGGCAAAATGCCCTAAGGAACTAAGCTGTTAAGCAGAACTCAGTGTTTAATGAATATGAAAAAAAAAAAAAAAAGTCCAGGCTAGGAAGGACATGCATTTCTTGATGTGAACTTCCTATGGGGAACTATTCTGAGGCAGTGAAATGGAGAATTAAAGAGAGCTGCCTGGCTGAAAAAAAACAGTGACTTGCACTACTGAAGAGCACAAGCCACTTTCTCAAATACATGCCTTGCAGATGTTTGCTGTAACTTGCAAGGCCAGTGTACTTCCATGATACCATGCAAGTCGTCACTTTAGCTTTGTTTCAGGCTCATTAGCTGGAGGAAGTTGGTTTGTTTCTGTGGGAAACACTTGACAGAGAAACCATTGCTTTGCACAGGGGAAGGACTGCCAAACTGATCAGGAACAAACTAGTTCAGCCATTGTTCAAAGAAATTATGTTAGAAGGCCTGTTTTAGAGTCACAGAGAAAATAAAGGCTGTTGTCAGCTGTGAGCTTGATGAAAGCCAGATCTAGAACTCTCCCAAACACTGGGACTTCAAGACCTTTGGGCTACCAGACACCAAATCTGCAGGAACCCATTGTCCAGTTGCTCAAAACCCAAGCAGTCAGCATTAAAAAAAATAATTTTTACATTCAGCGGTCTGTATGTAGTCAACATCCATGGGTACCAGTGGGGTAGATATTTTTATCTTGTTTATTTCTAAGCAGAGAAAGAAACTGCATCACAGAGAGGTTAGATCTCTGTGGGGAATCAGTATCACGCCAAGAACTGAAGTCAGGCATATCTGACTCCAGTTCTTGGATTGTATTTCCTTATGTGATTTATGAGTGGGTAACAAAAATACAAAAACAGATGGAAAGTTCGACTTACAGTTGTGTAGGTAAGTGAAAGAAACATGTTAAAAACATTCAAGTAAAGCATACGAAGAACAGCTGGCTATAGTAAGACTAACATTTCCTAAGAAGAGATTTGGGCTTTCACTTTACGTAAAGACTTCACTTTTATTACTAAGGAAGATGGTTTTCTGAAAGAAAGTGAATAGTCCCCATTTGCCTTGCAATCTGATTATTTTCCTTGCCCAGTCACTGATAGAAGTTTCTAATAAATTTCCATTGCTTCAATACAAATGCTTTCTACAACATATTTGATAAACACAGTAACTCACCATCAGTAGCCTGAAGACTGTATGTCAGGCCCAGTGCCAGGTAACCCTTTGCTAGGGACTCTCCAGCATCCTCGCCCAGGTCTATCACCATTTTAGCAAAGTGTTCTCCTTCCTCCAGCTGCAAAAGAAGGTAGGATGAGAATTACAGGCATTTCCACTATACTTGCTTCAATAATGTTAACTCCGTTATACTTGTCTGTAAGTGAGCCATTCATAAAAGGGCTTTCACACTAAACTTTCACAGAAGGGAGGACACAGAGGGCCAGATTATCAGACCTTAGTTCCCATACGGTTTTCAGAAGTTTTCTTTTTGTTTAGCCATACACCCCAAACCATTTCCAGATGTTTAAGGTGAATGAAGGACCCTTTATCTTCCCTCCCAATCATGCAATCTTAAATACACATGTTGGACCAACTAACTACTTATATACCATCCTGGCAGTACATTGACAGGTCTAACAGATGTCTTCCTTTGAATTTGCAACTGTCTGGTTTTGCTATACAATGTTTTTAAACCTTAGCAAAATTTACTTCCTTTTAAAACATTAAAAGAGTAAAACCTCACTGTAAGCTGAATTCAGCTGTCACCTGCAGTTCTGCTGTCACAGGAAGGAGGCAGCAAATTCAGGACCCAAATTCAGATCCAAAATACTGTATGACCTTTATAGCTGGTGCTATATTTCATATCTTTTGCAAGGATACAATGCTGTTAGAGGTACATAGCACTTTGCACCACAAAT
Source organism: Apteryx mantelli (assembly GCF_036417845.1). NCBI lineage: Eukaryota > Metazoa > Chordata > Aves > Apterygiformes > Apterygidae > Apteryx > Apteryx mantelli. The sequence continues at coordinate 40,298,764 of NC_089980.1, read as the reverse complement.
CTTAATGGGAACAAAAAGCATTTGCCACATCTTAGAATGGGCCTCCAAAATGGCAAAATATATTAAGTCTGTCTCTCCTACTACAGAACAGACTGTTGTTCCCCCAATCTTCCTTTCCAACTGAGCAGACAGACCTAAGCCTAATAAAAATATAAGCTTCAGCACCTTTAAAATCACCTTGAATTACAATTTCTAACCCAAATTAAGTTAATTCTTCTATTATAGAATAGACTTCTCATTTCTAACTTAAACTCTCATTAACATTGCTCACTCTCTGTAAGTAGAAAAAAATAAGACCTGTAGGCTTTAAATATCTGGAAGGGTCTAAATCACACAGGTGCAGATGAAAGCTGCAGCTAACGCTTGACAGATACAGAGCCTACAGGAAGGCCTCATTTGTGTACAAGATAGTCTGCAGATCCTGTCAGCCATAATCAACGGTCACCTCTGATTAAGAGTCAGACAGCATTACGCTATCTGAAAAACCCTACTTTTGGAAACTTTTGTTACAAGGCAATTCATTTCTGGGGATAGGGTTATTTTGTTTTGAGAAGGCGTGGTTTTGTTTGGGATCCAGATGTTTTAAACGCAAGTATTGCAGACGTAACTGAAATGCACTATCTTAACACTCAGCTTTGTCAGACTTTGGAGCCTAATATTTCCTTAACATCTAAAAGGAGTCACTCATAATGAAGTGAAGCCAAAAATGTAGCAGCAGACCAGGAATTTCCACTCTGCAGCAATACGTTAATACTCTATTTATGAACAGAAATCTACTAATATACTAGCCTATCAAGGGGCTGCCTACTTACATCACTTCAAGACATTCAGCTGACAATATTAACTAATAGCCATACGAACAAAGGGTTGGTATTCATTAGCTAGAAGTGCAAACACAAAGACAGGCTGAGAAGTCTGTGAGCAAAGAAGCAATCGCCACTGCTTGTGCCTTTTCCTCACTTGCACAGATCCCTGAGACCACACCACTTCAAACTAGATCTAGACCAACAGTTTCCAAATTTCTGAACCCTCACACCAGTCGGTCCAAGGACCAACATGCAGTTTATCATCTAACTATTCACTGAAAGCACTATGCAGGCATTACAGTCTTGCTGATTGCCTAGTCTACAGTGAATCTGGGAACTACTAACTGAAACGGGGAAACCCCTTCACATGCGTACTTGAGATCACCAGCTAAACAGCAAGGACCCTCTATAATGGCATAATCCAAAGGCTGCTGAAAACAGCAGAAATAGTCCTGCTGGCTTTCACGATGCTCAGGTGAGACCTTTAAACTCCAATCACACCAAGAAGATCAAGGTTTGTTCCAGGAGAATTCTTAATCCCATGAGCAGCCCTGCAGCCCTACTGACTTTGCTGCCACACACTGCAGCGTGTTCTGGACTGGAGCCTAGGGCAATGGAAGAAAAGAATGACCTATAACTCAGCATAGAGGAGAAAAAAAAAACTTCCCATGAAACAATGACTGAATTCTTCAGCTCCCAGGAACTTTTATGTAAGACATGAAATCTCCGCAGCCAGAAAATTAATTATGCACCTCTTTTCCCACCACAGACAGCTGTATTCCTACTCTCTTTCTTCCTTTTCTCTTCTCCCCACATATATTTTACTCCAAGAAGTCTCCGCTAGATGAAGAAAAGCATTATACGAGGAATTTTAATGGCTAGCAAACAAGGGTAGGGATGGGTAGAGCGTATGAAAAAGGAGATTAAATGAAAGGTTTGGAGTTGAAATGGAGACATTTAAAATTGGAGAGATTTTGCTCCATTGTTTCTCTGAATGGTCACCTGATGGTGTTTCCAGTCCCCGATTGATGGCCTATGCTGCATAAATCAGTAGCACACCATTCAGCTTTCTTGCCTGCCGGTTATCCAGGGCCACCTGTGAGCATCAGATTAATCTATTGTATGAATAATTAAAAACACAACTTTTCAGAATGGCTGAAAGAGCACTTCTAGTGCAACCATTCTTGTAAACATTTATTCATACTAACACTAATGGCACTTTGACCAGCCACAAAGATTCTCACAAATGCAAGCTTGGTCAGCTGAAGACTACTTCAAAAATAAATGGCCTTGTAAACCCCAGTACAGCTCGGCAGCTGGTTCTGTTTATAAGAACATTTACTTTTCTTTCTTATAGCACTCTGCCACTTCCCCTGCCAGTCCTGCTGTGACTGCCATCTGCCCCCTCTTCTCCAATACTCCTACTCTTCAATCATTCTGGACAAGTGTGAAAAGCCAAACCTTTCACTTGCATCACCCACTGTGAGGTTTCAACTCTCTGATGCAAACTGTCCCTAACCTGCCTGCATTCTGGGTGGAAGAATCCCTCCCCACGCATCTCACTAAGGGACCAGTAGTCAGCCTGATCCGCGAGTCAAGCTGTGCCCGTAGGGTAGCTTAAGTGTAAGAGATGTCTCCACTGCGCTGCAGCCCTAGAAAAGGGGGGCAGATTTTCAAATGGAGCTATGTGACCCACAGTCAGCAGGAGCCACTCTCCCTTGCCCCTTTCCCCATCTGGTGTCAGGCACATGGAGTCTCACCCAGCAGGACTCCTAGAAGTTGTGAGGTCTCAGTGGTCACAACTGAGCTGAGCTGGAGAAGGCATATCAGGAGAAAAGACGGCCATTCCTATGCCTACTGCACAGCCAGGGGCCCAGCCTCCATACAAAAGGAAGCTAAATGGTTCACTCACTTCAAAGGAGGGCTCTGACCTTAGGACAACGCAACACTGGCTTAGAAGGGTAAGGAACACGGATTGAAACTTTCTGATGCAGCTTATAGACCCTTGCTAGCAAGCTCTGAGACGCAGGATGGCACATCCCCCCGAGCACGGCTGACACAGCATCACAGAATCTGCTTGCTAACAGCGCCAACAGCAGTTCCCAGCACTACTGAAAAGAGAATTCTTTGGGCATCCATGTGCAGGTAACAATTTGAATTCAGCTTCCTTAGAATCACTATTTGTTATTCTCTCAGAAGGAAGTGAAAACAAAGTCTCAAAGCCACAAAGATATATCTCTGATTTCCCCCTTACTATTGTTATATTCTGCATATTTCACATTGAATAGATCATGGAGAAAGGGGCAGAACTACAGGTTGCAGGGAGAGTGAAGAGGTTCCTTGCACTCAGAGACCCTGGGTGGAAGAAAGCAGGTGTTGGGGAAAACAACCTAAAATAAACTTTTTGTATTTTGAACTCAAGCTGTACAGCCTGTGAGGAGGCACTCAGAAGCCCCAGCTAAGTAACCTCTCCTTCACACGAGAGGAGTGCACACCTGGCACCTGCAGAGAAACACATTGCCAAACTGCAAAGTGACGCTGATAAGACTGTAATATTGTGGGTTATTTTTTCCTCCCACTCCCTCCAACACCTTTGATGGAAACGGAACAGTTGTTAGCTGCATAACCCTGAGGGATGTTTTCCCTGAAACAGAGAGTTGCTGTTCCAGCAATCCTTGTTATTTGACCGGAGGTTTTGGTGTATGCTTGAGCCAAGCCCGTGGGCATACTGACAAGGGAGTGGGGAACAGCAGGTGCTGTCCTCTGGCCTATCGCCACCCAACTGGTTCTCAACCACCACCCAGCTTGTTTTTAGAAAAGCTGACGCCCAACCCTATTGAATCAACACCCTCCAGGATTGTAAGTGGGAGCTGCAGTCAGTTCCCACCAGCATGGATTTAGAACAACTGAGGACAAGCAAACTGATGATGTACAGCAGCACGGAAATGGCAGCTTGTTGCACTGAAGACAAGGAATGTGCAAGGGAGGAAACAGGAAACACATCATGTGACACTGGACTAGGACAGCAGACAAGAAGGTTAGTCAAACAGGGGAGTCTGGATAATACTGAGACTGAGCAATATCTGAGTAAATAAAGGATCAAATCCTATGGAAAGGGGATCTACACAAAATATCACCTTATAACCGCATGTGACGTTGAATTAACTAGAAGGATTGACCTCTTTTATTATCATTTTTGGTATACTGGATTGTAGGTATGGACACTAATACAAACAGAAAAAAAGAATGAAATATTGGTAAAAGAGACAAAGAGGAGAAAGAGGAGGAATGCATAGGAAGAAAGTGGTCAGTAAGGTGTAAAATAACGCAAAGGCTGTGTCCCACAGCTGTTTACAGCATACACAATGTGTGACTTGTTTTGTATGTCAGGAAACAAAAATCTCTGTGCTTTCTGTTGTTGGACTATTCAGCGTTTTCTGTGTGTCACCACTGCTAAGCCTGCCAACTTAACTCAGCATGTAAGCTCAGCCCCTGCCTTTAGGAATATCTGGGCCTTTCCCTCCACTGTAGCAGGAGTGGTTTATTCACAAGGGAGTTGCATAGAAGACAAGATTCTTGGCCATCTTTGATGTCTAAAACCTTGGAATTGACCCAGTAAAAGCATGTGTGATGTGAGCAAGAACACCTTTTTAGAGGATTGAGGAAATCTCTAATCTCCTTATCCTTGCTTTCTCACTAGCCTCTCTCCCTAGCGATGTCAGTCCTTTAGAGAGTCTGCTCAGCAGGTCAAATAATTCAGGTAATGGGACTAGATTTGATCTTTCGATATTATTCATACTGCAGTAAAAGCTAAGCATCTCCATGCAGCTCCAGGGCTCCTAGGTGACCAGGTATCAGCACATGCACACATTTCTTTTCTATAGTGACAGGGTCAACATCAGATAGAAAAAGCTCCGTCAGATTAAGAGGCCTGTGAAAGTAGTGGATGATAAACTATTGCTTCATAAGTACTACGGTCCTAAAGCTACATCCTGCCAAATCCCACACGTATTATGATGTATTGACCTCAAGGTATGTCTTACAGACTCTTTATGACTGCCTGTATGGTGTGGCCTGGCCCCACTTCATTCTCTCTTTGCCCTGACTGATGGCAGTCTGTCTTCCCAGCAAAGTGCTGGAGCAGAGCACTTGGTTGTACACACTAGAGTTAATTAAAAGAAGTGAGGGAAGTAGTTTTGCTAGAAGGCACAGCACCATCTTGTGCTGCAGCTTTTGCCACAGGATGAAGTCCCTCCAAAACATTGCATCAGTCAGAGAGCAAATTCATACTATCTGATAGCATTGGCATTGCTCAGTAGTATGCGAGTTCAGGACCACAAGGCTATTTCTGTGGTATTAACTGTGAGTCACTGAAAATATTAAGAACGTGACTTGTGACTTGTGTCTTCCTGCTCTGTTAGGACAGAGTCCTAGAACATTCGAGGTAATCCCAGGACTAAGTAGAATCTAAGTATAGTCCATTTGTCTCCATGTGCATCTACAAAGCTCTAAGTGTGCCTCCACTGAAATCACAATGGAGTATAAAAAAAAACCAAAAAAACAAAAAAAATCCACACACCTGCACAACAAAGCATCCTAGTAACCCTAAATACCTTTAGATAAGACTCAAAAAACAGAGGAAAACCAGTCTTTAATACTTGTCTGCAGCCAGAAGATCCATTTTAGTATTTTCACAATATCTGCCCCAACTGGGTCCTGAATCACAAGTAATTCAGGTTCTCCAGGTGCAAATTAGCAGCACTGTGCTATGAAAAACAACTCATGCTGCAACTCAAAATCATTCCCAAAATAGGCAAGTCTGCATTCAGCTGAGGCCATGCCAAGGAAGGCTGAGTGAATTAGGGAACTGCAATAAGTCTTTCAGTAAGTAGCACTCTGAATTTATACTGGACCAAGGCAGAACAACTGCAGTTTGGACATTCTACTGCAGGCCACATCAACTTTCCAGTGAAAATTTAAAATGATGCTTCAAGCTTCCATAGTCGAACATTTCACAGCACTTTCTGGAAAGCTAAAAAACAGATGGCTAAAGACAAATGAGCTTTCTGTTCACTTGCTAGAATCATTCACATACGAGTTAGGAAAATGGTTGTGCTGAAACTCTGGCAAACTAGGAGTGCTAGGGAGCATAGTGCCTTAAAAGTGATGTTGAACACACTAAAACATTTACAATACACCTGTGCAATGTGCTAGATATGGTATAAAATGAAAGTTCCAATTTTGCTGAAAGCTTCCATATCTCATGGACTTTATCAAGTACAGATCCAGCTGCATCTTGGCCAGACAAGCATGATCTATATGGATGCACATGTTTTGGAGTTTTTTTGCTTCTCTAGGACAACCGGCATAAGCTTTAGAACTAATGGAATATTGATTTGCTGTTCCACCTGCATTGTTTTTATTTGTGAAAATCTGTAATTTGAAAACAAGATGATCAAAACATTGCTTATCTCACTCAGCTGTTTATTGCAGGCCCAATCCTGAAAGCTAGGGCTGGTGAGGGCAGATCAGCCGCTGGTGTAAACCAGCATGGTGCCAGCAATATACCAGTGAAGCAGTGCCAACTTACATCAGCTAATAATTTGGTTATACTGTCACAATAGAAGCTGGGGGTGTTCAGCTCTTTTCCACATCAGGATCTGTTACATATCGATTTGCATGACACATTATGAAAGTATGTTTTTATTTTGATTTATTCCGCACTGAAAGATTATTTCATCTGATTTGGGCATCCTCAATGTTGTATGTCACTAAAGTACATTTCAATTAATATTTATTTTTGGTTCTTAAAGCGTGCTGAGATACCATGAACAAACCAGCAATACAAGTTAAATGACTGTCTGATTCATCAGGAAAGAAACTGTTCTGTGCTCCTCATGACATTCTGCAACTAACCAGCAGAATAAATGATTAAATTATGTCAGCTACTAGCAAAACAAAACAAAACAAAACAAACAAACCCACCACACTGCTCTTCTGTGGACTATAAACAAATTGCGTACAATACTGCACCAAAAGCATATAGCAGGCAGATGCAGAAGATATAAATTAGCTGTTTCATTTGTATAAATCATGATCAGATTTCACCCTTTTCCTGACTAGCCAGCAATCAAGTACATAGATATATTTCCTAATTGAGAAATCATATTTTATGTTCTGAAAAGCAAGGTATGTTTGAGTGTTTGACTGTTAATATGTAATATATAAACTGTTAAACTGTTCCAGTGCCCTGTCTATCCTGTTCTCTATTTATACTGGCATTAACTTGTTCACTTCCAGTTTAAATGATTCAATTCTGATTTGATTGCCATGTAATTTAAATGCAAATAATTACTGTAAGGATGACATTTAGAAAAACAGCTCTCCTAAGCAGGAAGGTCTTTATTAGGCAAAGGAGTTTGCCAGTAATATTACAAGCACCTCTTTAACTATTAGATGTAGGAACCTACCATTTCATTTTTTTCTTAAAAAAATGCTCAAATTTCCCTCTCACTACCTCTAATTATAAGGCTTGTACAGTCTCATCAAAAGTTTGGCATAAGGGTAGAGCACAAACCACTAAGTGAAAGGAAGAGGGCAGAGGGATTTTTCATTCAGTTTTAGTCCGTAAGACTCTACTCGAGGTGACAACTGCAGTAAGATGAGGCTCTTGTGAAATAACATTTGCATTTCAGACTGCACCCCAGTTCTGGGCAAGGGTCTGATCCAAAACTACTGAAGAGTGTTTCACACAGTCAAAACAGTAGTTGGAGAACTTTTTCCCTTCTTTCTCCTATTTATTTAGGGTTACATGGTTGCTTTATCACCTGGCATGTATATGAAATCTGGAGATACTGGACTGCCTGAGGACAGAGTTGTGGCTGAATTACCTTGCTATAGGGACAATTAAAAAGAAGATGTATTCTTTACATACTGGCTGTGCTAGCAGATCCAAAAGGATGTTGTGAGAAACAGCAATGAGGAGGACAAATCATAAGTTACCTGGCATGGAAATACCTTAAATTTGGGCTTGTAATTGTACATTCAACTCTTCATCCATCACAGGTGGCAGACACAGTATAAGGGCACAATTTGAAATTCAGCCCTTAGTACTGAGAACTGGATAAGTGCTGAGCTAACATATGCGAAAGAAGGATTCTATGCCATTTCTTTTCTCACAGTACAGAAACCTGGTCCTTTCACCTCAATGAATACCAATGACTCTGGTAGAGTGTCTTCACTAGAACTTCACTGATCTTGTTAAAGATCATGCCATGGATTTTAGCACTGAATCTTAAAAGATGCATTCACTGTATTTAAATTTTGTCTGAAGGCTAGTTACAGCAGAGACCACGTGTTTAGCAAGTATTAAGAGACCACAGCCTTCCTGAAACCACTGCTTATGTTTAGAAGTGGTTAGAGTACTGGCTTTGAGGTCAGAGATTTGTTATTTGCTGTCTGTTGTGAAGTTTAATAGCTGGAACAGAGACTCTAGTGTTCATGATAGATCATGGAATTACAGAGGTTGGAAAGAACCTCTGGAAGTCATCTGGTTCAGCCCCCTTCTCATGGCAGGGTACACTAGAGGAGGTTTCTGACACCCATTTGGGTTTTGAATATATCCAAGAATGGAGACTCCACAAACTCTCTCGGCAACCTGTTCCAGTGTTCAATCACCCTTACAGTAAAAAAAAGTTCTTTGTTTATGTGTAAGTTTAATTTCCTGTATTCCAATTTGGGACTGTAACCTCTCACGCTGTCACTTGGTACCACTAAGAAAAGTCTGACTCCATCATCTTCTCCCCATCATGTGTTTATACACATTAATAAGATCCCCTCTGAACCTTCTCTTCGCCTGGTTAAACAAATCACAACTTTCTCAGACTGTCCTTGTATGTCAGGTGCTCCAGTCCTTTAATCATCTCTGTAGCCCTTCACTGGACTCGCTCCCCTATATCTGCATCTCTCTTGTACCAGGGAGCCCAGCACTGGACACAGCACTCCAAATACAGCCCCACCAGTACTGACTAGAGGGGAAGGATCATCAGCCTCGACCTGCTGGTGACACTCCGCCTAATGCAGCCCAGGATGCTGTTGGTAGTCTTTGCCACAAGGGCACATTGCTGGCTCATGGTCAAGTTGGTGTCCACCCGGACTCCCAGGTCCTTTTCTGCAAATCTCCCTTCCAGCTGATCGGTAGCCCAGTGTTTGGTTATTTCTTCCTAGGGGCAGGACTTGGCATTTCCTTTTGCTGAACTTCATGAGATTCCTGTTGGCCACATCCTCCAGCCTGCTGAGGTCCCTCTGAGTAGCAGCACAAGCATCTTGTTTATCAACTGCTCCTCCTGATTTTGCAACATCTGCAAGCTTACTGAGGGTGCACTCTGCCCCTTTATCCATAAAGTATTTAAGCAGTATTGGCCCAAGTATCAGTCCCCCAGGGTACACCACTAGTCACTGACCTCCAGCTGGACTTCATGCCACTGATCACAACCCGTTGAGATCTGCAGATCAGCCAGTTTTCAATCCACCTCCCTGACCACTTATCTAGACTACACTTCATCATTTGTCTAAAAGAATGTTATGGTAGACTGCTGTAAGCTTTGCTAAGTCCAGAAAAACAACATCTGCTGCTTTCCCTTCATCCACTAAGCCAGTCATCTCATTGTAGAAGGGTATGAGGTGGATCAAGCATGATTTCCCCTTTGTAAATCTATGCTGACTACTCCCAATCACTTTCTTGTCCTTAAAAGATTTAGAAGTTTTTTCCAAGGAATATTTTTCTCCTCCTTGCCCCTCTTGAAGAGGGGAGTAGCACTTATTTTCTTCCAGTCCTCAGGAATCTCCCCTGATCACCATGACTTTTCAAAGGTTATTGAGAATGCCCTCACAATGACATCGGTCAGGTGCCTTGGCACTCATGGGTATATCCCATCAGGTCCCACAGACTTGTGTTCATCCAATCTGCTTAAGTGTTCCCTAACTTGATCCTCCTCCACTGAGAGCAAGTCTTCCTCACTGAGGGCAAGTCTTCCTTGCTCCAGACTTTCCCCACTGGTTTCAGAGGTCTGGGATACCTGAGGGCAAATGTTACCAATAAAAACTATGGCAAAGAAGGCAATGAGTACCTCAGCCTTCTGCGTGTTCTTTGTCACCAGGTTCCATTCAGGACCAGGTCCACATTTTCCCTAGTTTTCCTCTTGCTGTGGATATACCTGTAGAAGCCTTTCTTTTTGCCATTCACATCCTTACCAGATTCAACTCCAGACAAGCTTTGGCTTTCCTAACACTGCCCCTGCACATTTGGACAGTGTCTCTATATTCCTCCCAGGTTCCCTGTCCCTACTTCCACCTCTTGCATCCTCCCTTTTACATTTGACTTTAGTTAGGATTTTCTCATTCATCTATGCAGGCCTCCTGCTGCAGCTACTTGCTTAACTTCCTGTACACCAGGATGGACCTTTCTTGAGCTTAGAGGAGGTGATCCTTGAAAATCAGCCAGCTCTTCTGGACCCCTCTTCTCCCCAGGACCATAAACCATGGGATTCTTCCAAGCAGATTCCTGAAGAGGCCAAAGTTTGCTCTCCTGAAGTCTAGGATTGTGATTCTGCTATTTGGCTTGTTCCCTCCTCTCAGGATCCTGAAACTTTACCCTCTCATGGTCTGCAGCCAAGGCTGCCCCAGCCTTCAGGTTCCCAACCAGTTCTTCTTTAGTTGCAAGTATCAGCAGAGCTCCTCCCCTCATTCACACTGCGGCTCCAGTGCCTCCTCCTTGTCAGATCCATGTTCACAAAGCAGAAAGGCAGAAGAGTAGGAGGATCATTTGCAATACAAAGACCCCAAGTTTGTCTTCCTTATCAAAATTCAAGCTCCTAGGCAAAAATTAGCCTGATCTCAGAGAAAGATTTTTCCCTAAATTTAACGACTATTCTGCTGGGTTTTTTTTCTCCTGACAAGAGTTGAGACTGTAGAACTGCTAGGGGGGCATCATGGCCTTGCAGTCCCGCACTATGGCTCCGTGTGAGTGCAGGCATTTAGCCCATGAAGCTCCTCTAGCTTCAGAGCCTACAGAGAAATATTTAAAAACATTCTTGATGATGTTTTAGACTAATGACAAGCCAACCTTGCTTTGAAAACTGCATCAATTGAGATAATAAGAATGTTCAACACAGATCTTCTGTCTGACTTACATACTGTTTTGAAATCTAAGAATAAGGAAAACCATTTTTGTTTCATTAAAAAAGAGATTCACTGTGTATAAAACTTTCAGCCCTCAAAACAGAGATACCGAGCTAAAGGTACAGGAGAGCAAAATCGCACTGAAGAACAGAGATGGGTTGGGTAAATTCAGCAAGGCTTCTCTCAAGGCCCTCAGACCTGAAAGATTTTTTCCTATAGCAAGAGGCTTACCAATTTTTGCTGAATCACATATGATCTTATAATGATCATTATAATGATCACATATGATCATTATAATTCAGAACAGCATAGTTCATTCAAAAACATACATGACCAGATCTCCTCACTGATCTAACACAATTAAGTTCAGCTGAATAATAGACTTGCATCAAATAGTGATGTAGGTGATTGGTGGGGGAAGGGGGTAGGGAACAACAAATTTAGTCTCTACAATTTTTCCCAAAATCTGGGCAGATTCTTCTGGTATTTTCTTTCATGCTTTCCTGCATCTTTGTTTTACTTACATTAGCAACTATAATCCTTCACTGACTGCAGGGACACCTTGTGGTGAGGACAGAGGTGAAAACAGCAGGCTGTCATTCAATTAATTAAACCAAGCAGCAAAAAGACTGACAGATGTTTCTGCTCCTTGGAATAATCAAAATTTCACCGGCACAGACTTCCACTCCCACTCTGCTTCTGGGGCATACATTAACACATCCAGAACAGAAAACACTGACACAGCAGCTTCAAGAACAAAGGATTGAGTCGTTCAGCAGAGCTGAACTGTCTAGCAGTCCAACGACCAGATCCACTTACAATGATTAACTTTTGTCTTCCAGGGGCTACAAGGATGGCCAATTCAACTCTGGATATTCGCTTGAAGAAGCGGTCCCCAGGCTGTTGTTATGGCTTCTCCCCCACACACAACCTTTGTTTAATGTGTCAGCAAAACTCAGTTCAGTTCAGACTCATTGCAAAATTTCTTGCTGAATTTCTGTTTGTTTAGATGCATACATGTGCATGTTTATGAGATTTTTAATGGGAATTCCCCTTCTCCTCCTTCCCCCACCCCCCTCAACTACACTATGGCACTGTCACTGCAGTACCTAATACATTACATAAGAATTGCATCAGTTTGCTTACCCAGTGCAGTGGCCCAATGCAGACCTTGGCAGCCAGAAGAGGAACAGTGGGATCGGTAGGTCGCAGCTTAGCACACTCTTTGAGCACTGACACAGCATATGCTGACTAGAGGAGGAGGAGAGAGGTAGTAGAAATAAAAAAGGCTGATTAGACAATGCTATTACAGAGCCCAAGCAAGATATTTCAGTGAAACGCACAAAATGGTGATGTGAAGTAAAGAATAATGTGTCAGCAACAAGTTAGCAACTTTAGTCCCACCTTCATACATACATGTACACACGTGCATGCATGCACACACAAACACACACTCTTCCTACACCCAGAGGAAACATGCCAAAGAACCAGTCCTGGTTGTGCACTTTACAAAAAACAGTTTTCCTCAGATGTTAACACACTAATTATTTTAACTGTGTTCTCCCAATGCACAAGAATTCTGCAACAGTTGTCCCTTCCACACAATCATCTTCCGGTAAGCCAAAAAAAGATCACAAAGAGATTATCCTTCAGTACATTGCACTTGGGCCAACTAAATAGAGGTTTGTGCAGCTAAATTAGTCTCTGTTCTGTAGATTTTGGTTTTTGCCCTCTCCAGTTCCAGAACATGCAACAATACAGCTGAGATCCCACCATGTAAAGGGTGGAGGAGGCAACTGCAGAGCAGTATATTGTTCAGCAGGGAGAAGAATGAATTTCATGCGGGTAGTTTATGTAGCATATTGGAAAGAAAGCCCATTGAACTCTTGCTGTCTTGCTGATGTTAGGTTACCATTAATGAGTAATGCTTACTAAGCTTAGCAGTTACATAGCCCTTTTGATATTTAATGTGCTCTACAAACATTGACTGCTCTTTATAGCACATACTCAGGACTGCCATATTTCAGAAAGTTTAAAGGGGAATGAGGAAAAGTATAGTCTGAGATGCTGATCAGAAGGTGTGATCAGCAGATGGGGATCTGACAGAAGTTGCCCTACCACTATTTTCTAGCCCACCCCATTCCACCTGGACCACAGTCTTAGAAGTTTCCAACACCCTCATTACAGGACCCAGAGCCCCCCAAATTCTCTCATTCATGAGCTCCAGGGGAAGTTTTCTTTTCTCAGAATTTCTCCTTACATTCCCAGTTCCTCCTAAACTCTTTCCCACTGTCCCAAGACCCAAAGGCTCTCCCACTCCCTCTGAGAGCTCGCTTTCAGAAGCAAATTAAGTAGTTATGGCCTTTCTATATTACAGGAGAGCAGTAAATGCATTAATAGAAGCCTGCAGAGCCACACGAATGGCCACTCGTACCAGCTCCTGGCCATCTCTCTGATGCCCAAGGGCCCTCCCCACCAGAGTCCCTGTCAGCACACGATGCTGAGTTTGGAGCCTGCTCTAATCCCATACAATTGGTAGTCCTAACTGCAGCTTCACACTCCCACTGGTTATCAGCACTTCCCCTCCCTCACACCATACCAGAGCTGGCTGAGCCTGCCTCCTCATTTCTCCACAGAACTGAAGGTCCAGTTCTTGCTAAGGGATTCAAAAGCCTGGGTAAGAATTTGCTTGGAAGGGAGACTGGGAAAAGGGAAAAACAGATGTACAGCAGCCCTGCACATGCAAAGGGAGAGATGAGTATTGTAACACAATACACATAAGAGCCCCACAGCAGCAGAACTCAAACCACCCTCCTCCAAAAGCTTGGGTACCTGCTACTTGGTCTAAGGAAGAGCAACAGCATGTCCTAGATTCTCAAGGCTGTTCTACGTAGAGCATAAGACTAAGAAAAGTATCAAAATATTTGCTGTTTTATAATTGCAAATGCATGATTCAACAATTTGTCTAAAGCCAGAAGGAAAGTCTGTCTCAGGGCAAAGATGAGACCCAATACTCTGTTCTAGAGCTCACATTGTTACCTCACACCGCTCAAAGCCACTATATGAGTCCTGAGGTAGTAAGGAAAAGGCAGAGAAAGAAATGCAAACTCATCACTGCACTCTGCTGTTACTAGATGACTAGTATCTCTCCAAGAATGAAACTTCTTGACACCTTTTGTTTAGAAGAAATAGTGTCTCAGGTTTCAACAGCATTTTACTCCTCTTTTATAGGATGCTACCTGCACTGTAGGGAAGTGGTGTTCCCAGTACCACTGTTGGATGAGCTATAAAAGCTAGACTAGTCCCAGAAGGGTCCTAGCCTGACATATGTCCTTCCTGCCCTCCTGCCTATATTCCAGCCCCACAGGTATTTTGAGGCCAGCTCAGAGAGCCTGAGCAGTGTAGCAGCACTATGTGCATCATACTCAGTCAGTGTATATGCAGCTGAACGACACCCCCAGCCCCTGTTACCTCATCATGTAAAAGTGAACTACGAAGGCCGAGTATACAAAAGACTGTACTGTCCATAGTGTTGCGCCTTTTAAAAAAGGGATACAAATCAAACTTGGTGGTGGTTTCTCAGTTCTACGTAAGCAGCCTGACGGCAGGGAAAGCAGGAGGCACCTGGGAGCTAGTTACAGCCCCTTGGGTCAGCACAGCCAGCACTAGCACAAGCCAGAGCCACCAGTGGCCTGTTTTAATTTAGGCCATAGTTGTAAGATCTTTCAGGGTCTATACCAGAACAGAAGTGATAAAACCCGACTCCTTGCCAGTTCCTCTTGAACTCTGTTTCCTCCTTGTTTGCAGTCTGTCCATTGAGTAAGGCTGGTCCTTAGGACACAGGCCAATTATGCAGTCTCCGCTAGCCTTAAACTGCGGAGCACTTGTCAGTTCTGTCCAGAATCTCTTCAGGAGGCAACGGCACAACTGCGACTACTGAATGCAGCAAAGCAGAAAATCCAGCCCTGTGTCTATGCCCAAATGTCTTATGAGCAGAGTTACTTTACCACATGCACTCACAATCTTCTGAACATTAATTTACAAAGCGAGAGCTACAGTTTCTACAGTGTTTCTAAAACATTTGTGGAGCTATGTCACTTGAAACAAGTTCATAAAATTTGCAGTTATACATATGGACCAGGAATGGTTTCAGAAACAGGGTGGTATGAAGTCTTTCTCCCCAGCTGCATTTTAAAAATTAATTTCACCTTGGGAGCTTACTCAGCAGAAATTATATATAGATGAAAATGTTAGCCAAGGAATGGCAGTAGAAAGAATATCCCACTCTCACAGTGACCTTACTTAGAGGAGACTGGCGTAAAATATAATATCAAGGTGCTTTAGAGATATTAATTACAGGCATTAGTAGGCAGGGAGCAAATATCATTCACTCAGAGAACTGAATACAGATGTGTCATTGGTTTGTAAAAATATTTAATATGAAGCAGTGTTTGTATAACATTGAAATAATCTGATAATTAAAATGTTCATATTCTTTCACTTAGTGTGGGTGGACCAGGCAGCCAAGTGCATTGTTTGTGAGAAGCACTGCAAGGCAATAATAATTAGATTTATTGGTGAGGCATGTTTTGAGCAGAGCTTGAACTCCAAGGGAGTTCATGCTTCTTACTAATAATTCTGAGCTTCAGAGGGGCTCACATCAAAATTCAGGCCAGGATTTAAGTTCTTTCAGTTTGGCTTTCTAATTGCTGGGTTATAAACATTGCACTGGAACCAGTTCCCAAGAATTTTAGGAAGTCAGGAATTTGCCTCTGGGTCTCATTTGGCTTCTCTCTGGGAGAAAGGCTTTTAAGTCTGTCATTCCCTCCCCCCCCCCCCCCCCATATACCCATTAAACAGACACAGCTTAAAGAGAAATGACAAGCTCGCCAATAGCTGCCTCATGGGGGGTTCAGCTTTTTCTGTGGGAGGTCTAATGTAGGAGTTCCAGCTTCAGGATCCTCATCAAGTTTAAGCAGATTCATAAGCAGTCTCCTTTTGTTATGGACAACAAGGAACAGAGCTCAAATCAGGGTTATGGAATGAAAATACTGCCTTGATGGGAATATTCAGCAATTAAAAAAAGTAAACTGTGTAAGGAATCTTAAGAATCTTTATTAGCTCATTTGGGCATCTCCATCCTTCTTTTACCAACAACCTTGTGGTTTTTGCAGTGGAGACATGGGAATGACATGGCACCACTGTTTTGTGTTTAAATCTAATATCTATAGGAGGCTGTTTATCACATTTTTCCCAAACCCAATCTACTTGCATACAATATTTTCCTTCTGCAGAGATAACAGCATGTTCCACAATAATTTCTGAAAAGAAAATTAGTAAAGACAGTTGCTGAGAAGCAATGGGCAATACCGATAAATGGCTGCTTTCAATACAGACTTTTGAAAGAGCTCTGTGTACCACATTCATTATGAGGGGGCAGGGCTGTCAATCTGCAGTGAGAAATCAAAGGGAGGAGAAGGGTGGAGAAAAAGACACTTTCACCTGAGTAATTACATCTCCCATGGTTTTGAATCCTACAAGGGAGTTGTAATGTAAGGAAAAACTTCTATCCAAGTATTAAACACAATCCTCCTTCCTCATTTCCTAATTATATAATGAAGTGTGCAAGCATACACTTCAAAGATGCTTGCCTATGACCAGCATAGAAAGAAGAACAGCTTACAGGGAGTTTTTTTGCTTACCCTTCCAAAAGGCTAAAGAGATTTTGTCATCAATTTACATAAATGTATGGATGCTGTCCAAATGCTGGTATTCCTTGCTCACTCCAACACTATTTATTAATCAGTCTTTCCCCTACTCTTCTCTCCCACCCCTACCAAAGCAACAAAGGAAAATAAGGATGTAAGAGAAATTATTTCATATTCAGAAGATAAAGAAACCATGAATGTTGTTAAAGGGAGGAGGAATTTCTAGACAGTAAATCATGTCAAGCAGACCTGACACACCACAAACAGCTGCTTAACTTTTGCAGAGGTCCCCAAAACCTTTCTGCCCTTTTGCTTTTTTGGCAACACCTTCAGCCAGAGGGGAAAAGTTTCCACAAGAATGTGGACTTAGTAGCCTAAGTCCCAATTCACCTTGCAATTCAGGGTACAGATGAGTCTCCACAACTAAAATTGCTTTATTTCCAGAATAGTCCTATCTTACAAGCTGCACTATCTCAAAGGGATCATGGGGAAGCAGGGAGAATCTTTCATCAATATGCAAGATTAGTATTAATTAGTATTCCCTGCATCCTGAGATTCACAGCCATCTAGCTATAATGGCCTTGGACCGACAAGGGAAGACAACATGAGTGAGTGAGCCAGCAATTGAGAACTTCTGAATTACTTGTTCCGACGATAACTTCCCATTGAATTTCTACATTTCTGTGAAGCCCTCAGCATGAACATGATTCCCCTATAGCATTTACTTCTCTCAACACAGGGATCAATTCATCCCTTTTCTTTTAGCCTGTGTTTAGCTAATAGGAGCATTAGAGTTAAGCAGCTTCAAATATTCACTTTTAGAAGTACCTGCTAAATTCTAGGATTTAAAAACCTTAAATTTGTCCCTGATGTGAGCAACATCACCCTTTACACTTTTGTCAAGACAAGAGAATTAAGTCTGAAGGCAGTTATACAGCCCACCTATGTAATCTGCTTGACAGTCAGGAATCCTTGGAAATTTCCATTTGTTGTACTATCTACAGCACATGCACACACTCCTTCTAATCTTTCCTTTGCACCAAAAGAAACCAAACTATTGAGCATCCCCTAGATGGCTGACCTTTGTAACAAGATCTTTAACCAATGAAGGTTCAATATTTTAACTTCCATTCCCTAGCAATGCTATTTAAGGAGCCATCTGAGGCCTCTGTTGCTCCCAAGGTTCTTGCCTGCAATGCAAAGAGAAATGTACTTTTTTTTTAATGCCAGTTGCCTAGCAACCAGCCTAAGCTTTTGCAAAGAAACCAGCAGAAGGAACAGCCTAAATCATAAAATTTGTCTGCTGCTGCTGCAGAATTATGTATCAAATATATTTATAACTTTCCTTCTAACCTTCTGGAAAGCTGTATGTTGGCATTATAGGCATGTCTGAGTCAAACTTGAAGCTCCTTGGAAGCTGTTAAATACATCTGCTTTTGCTGCACTGTTTTAAATAAGGGGAAGTATTCCTTTTTCTGGGTGCAACACAGATGAGAGCAGTTCAGATATTAGCTTTCCATTATTAGGCTGCAGCTGGTATGTATCAGCAATTCAAAGGGCTCCAAAAATCAAAGTTCATGCCTGTGTAAGACTGGTTTCAAAATCCTAAAAATGCTGCCAGCACAAGCCCTGGGTAAGCCTGCATTATGTCCAACCAGCCAAGGGGAGCACAGTGACACTGCAAGGCTGACTCTGGGAGAGCAGGAGTCCAGTCCTCCAGCAAAACAACTGAATGACAAGGCCAGGAAGGATATGATTATTTCCCTTTGCATTGCACGAGACACCTCCTGAAGCATTATGTTAAGAAAACCGTCCAGGTAGATGAGCGTGGCTCTTACTCCCTCCTTCCCTTAAACATGAAGGAACATAGGAAGATTAAGAGCAGAGAGGAGCATTTCCTGGAGTTAAAAGCAGCTTTATTTGCCTGACTTTGCAAGGTGCCATGCTTAGAGTTTAATCCTCCTGCTACCAGCCTATCTTATTTATACGGTAATGTTGCTCATTGTCCCTAGAGTGTCCCCAGTACAGACTAGCAGGGGCCAGGGAGGATCAGCAGTGATGCAATCATTTCCTAACTCATGCAATTGCTGTCCTAAAGGCAAGCGCTAGGCTGATGGTCTTCTGTGCACACTGGACAAGAGGCCGAAGTGGTGTGCCAGGTGCCCCATAAGCACACAACCACAGTCTGCAATCCTATCACAAGGCCTGCTGAGCTTTGTCCCTGCCTCCAGGTAACCACTTGCAGCTCCACTGGCCTCTCGCAGAGACTCTTCCCCACAGCCCTTTCAGCTGCTCTGGAGCTCTTCCCTTATGCACGTCTCTCTGCTCCTCATCCCCCACACCAGTACGAGAGCAGGTCCATCCCCTCCCAGCGGATACTTTGGGCTTCCCACATCTGGCCGCAAACTGCATCGCGCCCCACCCCTCCTCTCAACAGAGCAGATACAATCAATCTTACAGCTTATAACTCGCTAATCAAGCCTTTTTTAGGGCAGAAATATTAAATTTGTGCATGAAAAATGCTTCTATTCACTGAATATTCTAAAAGCCTTAATAAACACCCACTGGACATGAAAGATCACTGTAAGACTGTTGTGAGTTGACTAACTCAGTTTTGGTACCCAGAGCTTTTAGAACAGGTACACTCAGCATTCACAGAATAATTTCACATATACCCCTAAAGACACTTCCCCTACCCCAGAAAAATTGCACATCATTGTCATTAAACACAAATCCTGTCTCCTTGGATTGGCAGTTAGAAGAGAGGCATTAACATTGCTTTATATTGCTCAAGGCATGTCATTTGCATTATCGGTTCATCTTTTCCTTAAGCAGCATCACAAATAAAAAGACAGCTACAGATGCAGGTACAGAAGACTTTCTGAAGAACTGTTGATTTGTTCAAGTTGGAGTCCAGTCCCATGATGTGCTTCTGAGTCTCTGCTCCCAAAGGGCTCCAGTGATACTTCGGGACACCTCGGTTGCATCCCACGCGGGGCTGCTAGGTGTGAAAGGGGGCAGGACATGTAACTGATCCAACTGGTTCGAGGCCAGGGAAGTGCTCACAAGCACATAGGGACTCTATTCGCATCCCTTGTGATACATCATCTAGACACTCTGATTTGACAATTTTGTCTCAAACTTCAGATACCTCAATAGAGCTGCCCAAGTCTGCAGAAGTGCCATGTGCCGGTAACCTCCACCACTTCCAGTCGAAGCTGCTTAGCTGACAAGCAGCAGCAGAGAACAAGCCTGCCCCAAACTGCCATCTTTCTCTTCACATGGTCTTCTCCACTCTGTAAAAGTTTGTTCCTTCCTTCCCCCACTCTGCTGAATACAGGTCAGTTTTACTTTCTGAAAGTCCTGAGAGAAGCAGATTCAACCCTGCTGCACTCATTTGGCAACAGGACAGTGGCTCGTCTCAGTGCCCGAGGACTCTGCTGGACAGCTTTGGGTTCTCGCACCGCTCACCCCTCAGACTCCAGCCTGTCTGCACATGGCAGAGCCAAGGAACTGTTACATCCACCCAACCTCTGCCTGTCATATTACCAAATCCTGATGGTTATTACCAGTAGGAGCAACTTAAAGCAGCTGTGAAGTTCAGCCTCCAGGTTTCCAGAATCAGTGCAGAAGAACAGGGTGCTGCATTAGATTGATTTAAACCTTTTCCTTGACTATCAAGAATTGCACTTGGCCATAAAGGGTCTCTCAGGATACTCTTTCTTACAGCAGACATCTTTGCCATTGCCTAGGCTTTCCCAATGTTTTATCTAAAACTGCCTATAAAAGTCTTTCAAATTTCATGCTGGATTTTAAATCTTTTGAAGAAAACATACTCCTTTTGTTCAGAAAATACACAGTTCAGTATACATGCATTGCCAAGAATACCCCCCTACTCAAGGATTAAAAAACAACTAAGTCACACTATCTTTCTCAGTATGCAAAGCATGGAGAAGCATAGGAAAGCAAAATCACTGTCACTCCATTATTTCTATTGCTTAAGTGGATAGAAGACAGATAGGAAGGCTACGCTTCTCTGAGCTTTCTCATTCACTGTTTTATGAAGCCCTAAGGCATCACTTGCTCTGTAAGAACTTTCTGAAGTGATGTGCCTATTTTTGTTAAGAGACGTGCTTTTTAAAATAATGTGTAAACTCAAGCACACGTATAGTAATGAGCCTAGGTGGCTGACTTGATATTCAGACTGATCACTTGTGAAAAATGACAGCCACCATTTGGCAATTTGTTGGCTGGCAGAGAGAGAAAATAGTTTGAAGTACAATTCAGTTGACTTGACCTGAAGAAGATCAATATGCAAAGTAAAACTAGTCAAATGTAGTGTGGAAGAGAGGGCAGATAGGCTTTGGAGCACTTTTTTAAAGGGCAGACTTTGAAAATACTAAAAAAAAAATGTAAAAAAAAAAGTGAAGTTTCCAGCATTTACAGGTTGATAAAAGGGTTCCTGTCATACTCAAGATTTATGAGCATGATTTGCTGTACTGCAGAACAAGTAACACTGCAGGATGTGAGATCTCATTACCAAGAAATGAGATCAGGAATTGTCTGTGACTGAGCGACAGGTGAAAACAGATCTTTTAAAAGCGCAAGTGTGCTCTGCATTTCATGGCCTAGACCAACCACACTGTTTCCTCATCAGTTCTTCCCGCTGCACTGGAGCACTTACACTGAAATGAACTCTGTCCTGCTATCAAGCTGCAAAACAGTATAAAAATGTATGCCACATCTCCCATTAGCAAGATGAGGCATTGCAGAGTATATGACAGGAATCCTCAGGGAATACTTTGGGATTAGAAATGAAACGCTGCACAGATCGGATTGTTGGGTAAGGGAATTCCCTCTGCCCCATATAAGACTTAGAACATTTAGAGCTGTTACATCAATTGGCAAGATTGGGCCATTTTACCTCCTAAATATTTAAAGTTCAGGCAGAGAGATACGACATTTGAAAAACTAAAAAGAAGGGACAGTTATAGAGACAGTTACTTGTGTTGCTCTTTGTGGTTCTTCTCCCCTCTCCCCCCCCCCCCTTTTTTTTTAATACCACAAATACAATATCTACTAGGGAAGCAGAAGAGGTATGCAATCATACAGGGAGAGGACAGTTCTCACAGTAATTGTTAGAGGCTAAATATCATGCCCCATCTCTCTCATCCACGCTAGTCTAAGATTAACATCAACAGTTATATCCAGATTTGTTCTCCAGCAGATTAGTGGAGCTACAGCTTTGTCTGCTCTTGAGAAACAGGTTATACAACCAGAAAGGCCAATAAGCCAGTGTTAAGGGAAGATACAGTGCCTTTCCTTCATAGCCGATCTTGTCATTGTTGTCCTGAGGACCAAGAGATCGGGTATCCAGAGGATTTGCAAAGGTCCAGAGGGCAGCTACGTGCTAACTGCAGCTGAATGCCAAGGGGAGTTGGACCTGACTTCTAAACCCAGCACCTGACATAGGCCAGTGTAAGGTATTAGCACCATGGCACCAAGCTCATTGTTCAGCTATACCAGCAGTAGCTTCAGGTTTCCCTGTATGTGATTGAGCCTAGCTATCATTTTTGTATTTATAATTGAGTTTCAAAATGCTTGTCCTGAATTCCTACAGGAATTTGTGAGGCTCTCTTACAAAACATTCCCTTTCAGCTCCCTGCTCTTCCTGTATCTACTATGCTTTGTCAGAGGTTTGTATCTCTTTTCTGCTTGTAACAGATATAGCTGATTTATGAAATAATCATGGAGTCACAACACAGAGTCAGAGCTCACAAGGTCCCAGTCCAGGCTCACGTGTCCACCCTTACAGGGGCGCCTTACAGGGGGATCATTGCTGACTGATATTTGTCTACGGTGTTCCACAGACCCCCAGCAACACAGGCTCCACACAACCTCCCCAGGTGATCCTTCTCCAGTGTACCACTACTGGTTTTTTTGCCTCCTAATAGTTAACATGAACTCATCTTGCCACAACTGAAAGCCATCACATCTTGTTCTATCCATCACAGACAAGATTATTAACCCCTTTGCAATAGCATTTGAAGACTTGTTTCTGTCTTGGACCCTTTTTTCCCCTGCTTCAGGGAAAAAAAATCCATTCCTTTCAATCTTTCCCCAGTTCTGTCTCCTATACCTGTAGCCATCCTTTACACTCTCCTTTTTTAGACTTCCTCTCAATGGTTGGCTATTTTCTTGAAGTATGAAGCACAGCAACAGGCAGTGCTCCAGATAAGGTTTTGTCTGTGCTTGTAAAAGCAAAGGAATCCCTTCAGACCTCTTGCAAGCTGTGCTGCCACTTTTACATTACAAGATGACAACGACTTCCCAAAAGCATGACATTGTATATTCATCTCCAGCTTTCACTCCAAAGCCACTGTTTCCAATTCAGCTTAGATCCATAAAAGGTCAAAAGTAGTTATCATTTGGCAGACAACTGGTCCCTTGACTAAAGTAATTGGCAGTCTCTGCCCATCCCTTATATTCCATGGGCATAGAGTACGAGGGCACGTTAAGTGTTCTGCTACTGCACAGCATTAATTTGCTCACAAATCCTAAAGATTGTAGTTGGAGACTCCCAGAATGAACAGGCTAAAAACATTACTTACTTATCCTGCAAGAAGTCACCATTTTTAAGGCAGTTAAAGAAAAGCTCATGCTTCCTCAGCCTGTCTTTTGCAAGAAGACTTTACTCATCTCAGTGGCAGCTTTAAGAAATATTATATTAATTAAAAAAAAAACAAAAAACACATACATGTTAAAACACATGCCTGTGCATGCATTCACTTAGCCTTTGTTTTTCTATAGTATCTTTTGTACCAAGATTAAAGCACTTAAAAAAACATTAATCCTCACAATCCCTCTATGAAAAAAATACATTAAAATTTCCTTTATCAGATAGAGAAACCACAGCTTAGAGAGAGGTTGAGTCGACTGCCCAAAGCCACAGAGCAAGCTGATGACAGACTTTCTTAAACACAGTATCTTTCTTATTCTAAGCACATTTACAATAAATCTGAAGAGAAACCGGACAACTGCATACTGCTTTGCAATCCACACCTATGCACAAAGTTTGTTTTCCACTTGATAATGAGGAGCAAACACGATGTGGAAAAACTGATACACAGAATACCACATGCAAAACTGACCACCAAGTGCAATTGCAGTCTAAAAGGACTGACCTTTCACGTAGGCTGTCTGAAGGCACTTATCCACACAACGTACAAGACTGCACATCCAAATAAACCAGATACACTCTGGCAGAGGAAAACATGCGCTTTTTTAGCTCTTTTGGTTTGAATCTTACCTTTCCACAAGCAACCATGGACAGGGCAAGCTGGTACCAGAGGTGGAATTCATCAAATGCAAACTTCATGGCTCTCTCCAAGCACTGAGAAGTAGATGTTGAAAGAAGTGTCAGACTCTTTTCTTTTTGACATCTTTTGTCAAGACTGCTGCCTTAGCATAGCTCAGCAATCAAACGAGGAGTGACGTGTTGTGACAAAGGTGGGTTTTTTTTGTTTTGTTTTGTTTTTTTAAACAAGACCGTTTTCCTCTCCTCAGTTAACGGACTCTGCTAGTATACAGCATCACTTCAAATCAGAGTCACTCTGTTCAAGTGCCTACATATAAATTAGTGTAGTGCCTCTAACATTTCTGTGTATATTTTTTGCTTGTGCTTCCGTAGGTCAGTAGCTATTTCTACTAATCTCCATGTACTACGCTTCTTTTTCACTTCCCCTACCAAGGGCCAACAATTGTTATCGAAAAGACAGGTTTTGCTTGCAAAACTTGGGTGGAAGTTTCAGCAAAAACCAGGAGGAGGTACCTCAGAAAGCATGACATACTGCCCTCTTCTGCCCAGTGTGATACTGAGGAGGTCATAGACTGCAGAGGCATCCTGGAGGCTGACAGCTCGGTCGTCCTGCTGGTCAGGGGCACGGCTGATTACTGCATCCCGGTTTGCCTGGGCACAGACACAATTGGGGCATCAGAACCTCACAAGAGCAAGGCAAGAGAGCCAACGCCTCCACAGAAAGTCCTACCTGTCATCCACAGCATACTGTTTAAAATCATCAAGTTTTTTTTTTTTTTTTAATCCCCAAATAAGGAAAATGTTTCCCTATGAAAGTAGACTTATTTGCCTACAAGAGGCAAACTCAGGAAGACAGCTGTACATACAGAAAGGAACTGCTGGGAATAACCTCATCTTGATTTATTTCACAGAATGAAAGCAATTAGAGCAAACCTACCATATAAGATTCTCCAACAAGCAGAAGCCTAAGCCCATCCTTATACCATGTTCTTTATTATTATAATTGCCTGCAACTGTGATAACTGCATCCACAGTTGATATATATTTGTCTTCCGTGTCTGCCCTTGGTTACTTCCCAATAGCGTGTTGTTTTAATCCTTTCTGCTACTCGCTTTTTATTTTCTAATTTAAGAAGGTTACCTTAATAATCAGATCTTCTCGCCATCAGTTAATGCAATTAGAGGTCTGGCCAAAGCAATAGTAAACAATTATTTTTAAAATATCCTATTGTGTAAGTATTTATTACGCAAAATTTATCACTGCATTGCTCAGTCTAGATCAATTTAAAATAAACAATACTTTTCACAGAAAGTTATTAGTTTAGCATTTTTCAAGAAATGTTCCAAGATATCATGCCATAGACTGAAATTCATGTCAAGACCCCAGCCTCTGTTTTCTGAGGACAAAGGGGGAAATCTTGATCCCAGAGCCATCAGAAAAGTCCCTCTGGTTTCAGAGCACCCAGGACCTCACCCAGACCACTTAACCTCTGAGAAGGGCAGTGCTCTATGCTGCTGAGCAGCAGCACTGATTGATAGCACTGATACACTGCCCTGGGCTACCCAGCTGAAAAGGCTGCAACACAAGACATTCAGGTCTAGACATCTAAAAGATCAGAAAAATTAAGAGATTGCCAAGAGTTTCACCTAGGGCAAAAACAAACAAAAAATTGCTTCCTCCCTAAAGCAGGGAGGCTATAAGACTTGTTTCATAATACTTACTACTATAATCTTATGTCTATTTCTTTTAATTGCAGAGAGATTTTCTTTTTCCTAAAACGGTTAAACACGGGAATTAAGTGTAATAAAAATTTCCAGAATATGTAGCTCTTAAGGCCCACGCATATTTCATTATGATTAAGCTGCAGCTGTTTCATCATGATATTATCTGTGTAATGCCCCAGTTCCAAGCATTCTTCATCACAGCCTTCAGCCGAGACAGCAAACACAATTACTGACAACTAACACAATCACAACCAAGAGCTAAATGGCGACTACAGTTAAAGGCAAACAGATCAAGTTCAGTCCAGTGTTTAGACTGCATACAAATAAACTTATACCCAACTCTTGTAGCAACAAAAATATTTTTCCATGTTACTGTAAAAGGCATAATTTATAATTTAAAAAAAATGAATCAGAACAATAGGTTGCATGAAAAAATGAAACCAACTTCAGACAGAAAAATCTTGCAATCAGAACACAAACACAATTTATTTGTCTTTACAAAAAATTTGCTTGTGCTTTGTTCAGACTTAATCTGAGATTGCTACCATAAAAGAAAGTAAGGAGTTAAAGAAAAAGCATATACAGAATAATCTTGAGATTGCTCCTCTAAAAAGAAAGTAAGAAGTTAAAGAAAAAGCATATTTAGAATGATCCTTATTGCTAAGTGAATCCTCCTACGTATATAAAACAGCATTAACAAATTTTCTGCACCAGTTATTGTTATGACAATTGTTTGTAGAAAATAGCTACTGAGATAGCACCCCCATGCTCTGTAATCTGATAATCAACTTCGTATCAGTCAGTTATAGCCTCATGCTTTTTTGGGCATCCATCTAGCATCAAACTGTGATTTTTAAGTTGATGCATTTGCAAAGATAGAAAATCAGTCTGAATTGATGAGTGTTCATTAATTTCTGCTAACAAATATTGGTACTATATGCACTAACACATCCATATTCTGCAATAAGCAGGAACACATCACATATTGCAAGGATGCAACACGCTAAAATTGACCGTTATATGGAACGTACTGTACTTTTCCTAGATAGACAGCACTTAACAACATGCTCCTAGGAAGGACTAATATTCCAATAAAAAAATCATAAACCTGCTTATTTTGTTCAAGCTTTCAAATCTCAAAGCCCGAGCTGGTCTGTATTCTATCTCTCTCTCTCTCCACTTGCACATGTAGAAGTTGCCATTGAGCAAACTCGCCAAGTCATTTGTATCCCGACAATTGCTCTTATGGTTATGCAATTACTGACCCTACTTCCAATTGCTAATCGCAGCTGCTCAGAATCAAGAAGTTCTTGCATTAGCACAGAATTCCAGGTGACAGGGCTGTAAGAAAAAGAGCCAAAGAGTGCAAATCTCCTAATAAACTCACTGAACATTAACAAGAATGCGGAGCATGTAGGCCGCAATAACAGCCATCATCCCAAGGCTCAAGGGACCATTTACTACTGTAATGTTACATATAGGAGGGTGGAGGAAGGAAATCTGAATCATTGTTTCTGGAAATCCACTCAGGAAAAATCAAAATGTATCTATGGTCTCTCACAGAATGAAGGGTACTGTGATCTGGATTATCATTAGCCAACCTCTGTTTATTTGCATTTTTGCTAATTTCAAGGGGGCAGTGAAAAATCCTGACAACTGCTGGCAAGTACAGGTGCTAAGTAGTTGTAGAGCAACTGCAACATGACGTATACAGATTCTGTCCGACAGGGAACTTTACATATTGAAAAGCACACACAAAAAGAGAGATGCAGATGATACTGTGCTTTTTCCATTTGTACTTACAGCATCTACCAACACTCACACATCTTCAGCTGTCTTTAGACACTAAACCTTTCAGGAGCTAACTTCCCTCTTTGTCCTCACTTATCAAATTTGTCAATAAAGCATGTAGTTGTTATACCCAGGTGCTCATTAGTGATAGCATCTAGGCTTACCTACTTTCAGCTACACAACAGGGACAGTAACTCCTACTATTATGAGAATTATTTTCCATTAACAGCAAAATTTAATTTCACCTGAAAAAGAAATGCATACTGCATAATACAATGAAACCAACACCTCCTCACTGCAGAAAACAAATCATAAGAACTGGATTTCTGGCCTCATTATTTATCTTTTGGGAAAATTTCCCTTTGGTATTCATGGAGACTAAATTGTATACGTTGCCAGATACATCACCAGAGAGAAATTTCATTTTGCATTTGAGAATGCAAACATATAAGCCATCTACATCAACATTTTTTCCACATCTATGCATTTCTATTCTTTCAGGCCACTAATTTTTCTGAACACAAATGCAAAAAGCCCTGTTTCTAGAACAGTGGTCTCCAAACAGTGTATCAATAACATAAGTAGCAATTCCTAATTTTTCCCATTGCATTATTTCCTCCTCCTTTTCAACTACTAAGCAGCATCAAAATATAGCTACAAATACATTTGCAACACTACCAATATGATTTTTCCCTTTAAGCTGTTACCATTGTCACATGGACATGCCTTATCTGTACACAAGTGGGATTAAGAGAGATGGCGAGTCACACCACTATTAAAAAGAGAACCTCTGTTCAAGGCCTATTGTATGGGACAGACAAGGTCACTAATATTACCAACAGGAGCTTCAGCACCAGGAGTTAGTGTAACCTACATTACACAGAGAAAAATATACAGTTAATTCTCCTTTATTTTGAGTATTTCCAGGTAATAAAGCAACCCAGACACACATCACATTTCATATTTTGGGATGCATTAGACACTCAAGTGGCTCTGCACAGAGGTGGGTCAGACATGACATCAAACCTATTCTGGGAGGACACAGCAGTCAGTCCCACCAAGCAGCACATGGACCACGAGCACCTTCATTCAGCTCTCTGCCACCTCTTGCCCAGCCAGGAGCCACAGCCCGCCTGCAGGCGGCATGCACCCAGAAGGCTCCAGCACAGATTGCTGGCCCCGAGCTGACCCATGGCCGTGCAGAGCCATACTGCTGTCCATCTCCTGCTTCAGTCCCAACTCACAACACACAGGTGCTCAAGCTGACCAGGTTCAGCAGGGCTTTTCAGGGCGGGCTCAGGCAACGCAGCACTATGGGACTTTCAGACCCACGCTGGCTGTGAGAGCAGGAAAGATGCCTGCCTTTATGTAGTCCTGCAACACAACGAACAGCCCTGCTGAACTACACATAGCTTGTGTCTTCATATATGATATACTTACCTGCAAACCAGATAAGCCACCTATCCATGGAGGATTCACTGTACATCACTGACACTCCTATGCCAGTCACATGACAATTACAGTTTATGGCATGTTTATTACATGTATCTGTAGAAAGGAAAAGAGCTGCAGCAAATCCAAACAGCCATTACCTCAGCAGTTATTATGCATGCAGTTACACTGCAG
Source organism: Apteryx mantelli (assembly GCF_036417845.1). Lineage (NCBI taxonomy): Eukaryota > Metazoa > Chordata > Aves > Apterygiformes > Apterygidae > Apteryx > Apteryx mantelli. The sequence goes on along the minus strand of NC_089980.1, from coordinate 40,269,612 downwards.
AAAATTAAATTTTACCACAGCAGAGATGTGCTTCTTAATACAACATCAAGCAATCATATGAATTACAATAGAGCATATTCCATGCAGCAGCCTGTTCTCAAAACAATTAGTTATGAAGTATCTTTAACCGCTCACTTTTAAACAGGGCACCCCCCCCCTTTTTTTTTTTTTTTTTTTTTTAAGAAAGCTATTAAAATCTTTAATGAGGGCCTGCTGCCTGCTCCCTAACTCATGGGCATTCTAGTGTTCAACATGTGCCTTTTCATAACGGACATAATTGCCACATCCACTGCAACCATATATATAGAACAGCAGCATGTTTTATACAGTGTACTGTAATAACATAATTGGTGTGGTTCAATACTAATGTTAAGAGAGGGAAAACAAATGTCATGTATGTAAGACTGACAACAAGCCTTTGAAATCATGCAATTCACATCTGTACTGCTGAGGGCTGGGAAATATCTAGCCCATATCCCTATAGGTTCTCCATTCTGCCAGCTGTTTTGCCTGTACTGCCAATGAAATGAATGAGGTCTTCGCAATGGCATGCCTCCATTCACAAGGCAGAAGCTATAGGCTTTTTGTCTAAGTTACTGACGGTCTCTACACAGCACTTGAAGGCTTCCCTCACTAATATACACACAGAAAATACTCAGGGCTGACTGCTGTGCTGCTATGAAAATGGGAAGCAGGTGGAACAGGCAGGAAGTACACTCTTGACCACTCCGAAAATTGCTCTTACGGATCACAGCTGGCTCCATTTCAGGCCAGAAATACAGAAAATGAAAACTGTGAAATACGTGGCACCTGTCTCATTTCTGGTAGACAAAAGCTCACAAATGACTCATACCCCATTTAGATATCTCAGCAAAACAGCTAATAGATACAAAGAGGCTGGGAGGCCAAATTACTCTCTCACCTCCAGCACAAACACAGCAGAGCATGGCAGAGGGTTTTGCCTGTGTCAGCAGCACCTCGTTTAGAATGAGAAAGCAACTCTGCTTCTACAGACATCAAGGTGGCAAACAAATTCATGAAACCAAAGCAAATAAGCAAGCCATATCCTCAAAAGAAATCACTGGCTGGCTAACCTACTGGGGGCTTGGCCCATGTGTGAGGGTATTAATTCTAAATCTTGTTATTTTTCCTTCTTTCACTCAATGTAAGTGCTTTCTTTTGAACAAAATGCATCAGTAGTTTACACACAACAGAATTAGAAAGATATCTACTATAAGTCACTGGAGAATTACAACCCAAATAAAAAAAAAAAAGGGGGGCTATTTTCCACTCCCACAATGTAGCCATTTTGCAAAAACATATCAGAGACTTGAATTATCCTTGAAAAGTTAACAGCATGTGAATACTCTTAAGTTTTCCCCTTGTTCTGACACTTGGTAATAAAAAAATGACTATCTTATCTTTCACTGGGTATTTTTTCATGGCTTCTATTGCAGCAGAACTAATTCTGAAAGCATCACTGAAAGCAGACCAGACCCATTTGCTCCCCCCCCCCCCCAAAAAAAACAGCAAAAAACCCACAAACCAGAAACAAAACAAAAAAACAACTACACAAAAGGGAGAGGGAAGGGAGAAAGTAATGTAACAAGCAGAGTAAGACAGGTATATGGGTACTGTCTCGGGTACCCAAGTCAAATATTTTCTATCAGTAATCTGCATTTAGGAAGTTGTTATCTTTCAAGTATTTGGATACTCCTTGCAAGTTTGGAAACAAGACTCACTAATGCAAAGCAGAGGGGAAAAAAAGCTCTCTACCCTATCACAGAAACTCAGATTAGAACTATTTATTCAAGAGGAAACTAATAGAGGTGATGTATTTCCCACTGGAAACATTCTGCAGTCCATCATCTTTGCAGGCCTGAAAAGCATAGCTTTGCCTTGCAGACCAGTCAGGGAGACAGTTTGGTTTGCTATTGGAAGTGCAACACAACAATTTGCCTAGATCAAGACAGGAACCTGAAGAGCAAGCAATCCTGTTCCCAGTCATCTTTTTCAGCTACCATCATCTGATAACCCTCAAAGAAATAAAACAGCTAGACAACCATCACGAGTATCATCACTAGGCTTGGTCTTGTTAAGAAAAACAAAACCAGAAGAGACTTACAGAAGCAACACAAGATTCTTTCTTCCTCCACAACCCATTTGTTGGACAGTGTGATCTTATAAAGTTAGAAACTGTACAGGTGATGGGGTTTACTTATTTCTGTGTTTAAAAATAATGGGGTTGAATCTTGTTCCCTTAAGAGCAGTTTCACAACCATGAGTTTGCTCTCATTAGTAAAAAGAATAGGACAAGTCCTAGTATCTTAGTTTCCCCTTCACCATCTGTTCTATGCTCTTGGGCTCTCTAAGGTCAAATCGCCTTTAGGGATTCAAATCGGAGATAAGATGGGGATGACATTTCTAATCTTTGTTGCACAGGCACAGAATTTCTTAGTTTTGGACAAAAGAAGCTTCATTTTCAGTTTGACCTAAGTGACAGAGCTGGGAAAAAAAGAAAAAGAAAGGAAAAAAAAAACCCACCGGCATTACCTCGTATGTTTGGTGGATCCACACCAGCCAGAACCCCTAGCTGTAAGAGCCAGCATTGACAAGGCCTGTAAAGGAATTCTAGACTGTCCTTTAGACCTCAAACTCAAGAACAAAAGATTTCCAAACGTAAATAAAGAATATTTTTTTTTACCTCAAAAGTAAATGCAGAAATTAACAGCAAGTGTTCCATTCCAGGCTCTGAGAAACTTCTGACTGATTAAAAGGGGCAGTGCAGTCAACTCTGAGAACACCTCTGAGAGTGGTTATCAAAACAAACAAAACTGCAGTTAAGGGTAAGTCCTGTCAAACTTCCCCTGCCTACTCCCAGCAGCACAAGGCACCCAGAATCGCTGACAGCAGAACCAGTGCCGTTCCCACTGGTACCATGATGCAGAGAAACCACACCACAGCCAGCCATATGCACAGGGCCATTGCTTTTGATGGATTAAATGCAATAAGCAACAGGACTAGCAGTTTAATAATAAGCTGGTCCATTTGCCAATGCCTGATAGGAATATATCATCTATCCTGGACTCTACCACAGTCTGAGCTTATAAAGACTGTTACAAACTGGCCTCTGCCTGGGTTTGAGGAAAAGGCATTTTCTCCCCTTAAACACAGCCACATGCATATTGTAATTTGGACTCTGCACAAGGAATGAGAATCTAGCCAGGAGGCCTCAAAACCCCCTAAACACAACCTCGACTGTGGTAATCTACAGGGTGCCTGATTTGTTTCACTAGATTCCTTCATGAGGACTCTATAGCCAACCATGGTAACTAAATAACAGCTGGCATTAAGCAGGAGCACTTGCCAAACAACAACTGGGATGCTTCTCATTGTTTACTGAGATGCCTTAGCTTATGAAAATAGGTTCCCATTTTCAACATGACAGAAAGAATAAAGAAAACAACTCAGAAGACTGCCGAGAGAAAACAGGCCCTCTTTAATATGAACCTACAGACATGTTTTTAAAGCTACCAAAGAATTCTACTATGCCATTTGGCCATTTGAAAAAAAATCCCCTTATGCACTTCGGCTCAGAGGCAGAGTCAGTGAAATAGTGAAGGAACCCTTTAATTACCACTTTAGAAGATACTCATTTCATTCCACTGAAACATGCAAACTGGCTCCCTTTAAATGCAAGGGAAAGGAGGACAAAAAGAAGAGTCAAGGCAGCTTCACAAGGCAGAATCCAGCTTCACCTAGAATCAAAGAAGGTTTGCTGGAACATAGGGTCAGGCTCGCAACACCATCAATATGATTTCTCTTCTCCCCTTCCCCCTTTTAGGAAGGATTCTTGTAACCCCAGTGACATCATCTGGGGAGTCACACACGTCCTGGTGAAGCAGACAGTAGATTCACCTTAGGAAAGCAAGACAGAGAGAGGCACAGTAAGTCTTAGTTGATGCAGCAAACTCCTGCTCCCTCCTTGGATTGGTTGTGGTCATGGAGGAAACATTTGAGTTGTATATTTCTTCAAAAAGCTACCATGTCCTGTCTCCTTCTCCTATGTTCATCAAATTTCTCACACAAGCATACCTCGGAGATATTGCAGGTTTGGTTCCAGATCACCGCAATAAAGCAAGTATAACAATAAAGCGAGTCATATGAATTTTTTGGTTTCCCAGTGCATATGAAAGTTATGTTTACACTACACTGTAGTCTATTAAGTGTGCAGTAGCATTATGTCTAAAAAAACCAATGCACATACCTGAATTAAAGAATACTTTATTGATTAAAAAAAATGCTAATCGTGATCTGAGCCTTCAGCAAGTGGTAATCTTTTTGCTGATGGAAGGTCTTGCCTCAGTGTTGATGGCTGCTGACTGATCAGGGTGGTGGTTGCTGAAAGGCTGGGGCAGCTGTGGCAATTTCTTAAAATAAGACAGCAATGAAGTTTGCCCCATCGATTGACTCTTCCTTTCACAAAGGATTTCTCTGTAGCATGCAATGCTGTTTGAAAGCATTTTTACCCACAAGAAAACTTCTTTCAAAATTGGAGTCAGTCCTCACCAACCCTGCCGCTGCAGGGTACATTACAGTGTATGTAATATTCTAAATCCTTTGTCATTTCAACAATGTTCACAGCGTCTTCACCAGGAGTAGATTCCATCTCAAGAAACCACTTTCTTTGCTCGTCCCTAAGAAGCAACTCCTCATCCGTTAAAGGTTTATCAGGAGATTGCAGCAATTCAGTCCCATCTTCAGGCTCCACTCCCCATTCTAGTTCTCTTGCTACTTCCACCACATCTGCAGTTACTTCCTCCACTGAAGTCTTGAAGCCCTCAAAGTCCTCCATGAGGGCTGGAATCAACTTCTTCCAGACTCCTGTGAGTGTTGATATTTTGACCTCCTCCCATGAATCACAAATGTTCTTAATGGCATCTAGAATGGCGAATCCTTTCCAGAAGGTTTTCTATTTACTTTGCCCGGATCCATCAGAGGAATCGCTATCTATGGCAGCTCTAGCCTTACGAAATGTATTTCTTAAATAGTAAGACTTGAAAGTCAAAATGACTCCTTGATCCATGGGCTGCAGAATGGATGTTGTGTTAGCAGGCATGAAATGCGTATTGGCATGAAATGAGCATTGGCTTCAACTTCAAGTCACCAGCTGCATTAGCCCCAAGCAGGAGAGTCAGCCTGTCCTTTGAAGCTTTGAAGCCAGGCATTGACTTCTCCTCTCTAGCTATGAAAGTCCTAGGTGGCATCTTCTTCCAACAGAAGGCTGTTTTGTCTACATGAAAATCTGTTGTTTAGTGTAGCCGCCTTCATCAGTTCTCCTAGCTAGATCTTCTGGATAACTTGCTGCAGCTTCTGCATCAGCACTTGCTGCTTCACCTTGCCCTTTGATGTTATGGAGACGGCTTCTTTCCTGAAACCTCGTGAACCAACCTCTGCTAGCTTCACACTCTTCTTCTGCAGCTTCCTCCCCTCTCTCAGCCTTCCCAGAACTGAAGAGAGTTAGGGCCTTGCTCTGGATGAGGCTTTGGCTTAGGGGAATGTTGTGGCTGGTCTGATCTTCTATCCAGTCCACTAAAACTTTCTCCCTGTCAGCAAGAAGGCCGTTTTGCTTTCTTATCGCTCATGTGTTCACTGGAGTAGCACTTTGAATTTCCTTCAAGACCTTTTCCTTTGCATTCGCTACTTGGCGCAAGAGGCCCAGCTTTCGGCCTATCTCGGCTTTCAACATGCCTTCCTCACTAAGCTGAATCACTTCTAGCTTTTGATTTCAAGTGAGAGACGTGCAACTCTTCCTTTCGCTTGAACACTTAGAGGCCATTGTAGGGGTATTAACTGGCCTAATTTTAATACTGTTGTGTCTCAGGGAATAGGGAGGCCCGAGGAGAGGGAGAGAGACGGGGGAACGGCCGGTCGGTGGAGCAGGCAGAACACACGCAACATTTATTGATTAAGATTGCCATCTTATATGGGTGTGGTTTGTGGTGCCCCAAAACAATTACAATAGAAACATCCAAGATCACAGATCACCTTAACAGATATAATAATAATGAAAAAGTTTGAAATACCGAGGGAATTACCAAAATGCGATACAGAGACATGAAGTGAGCACATGCTGTTGGAAACAGGGGGTTGTGACGCAGGGTTGCCACACACCTTCAATTTGCAAAAAACGCAATATCTGCAAAGCACAATAAAGCAAACCACATTAAAACAAGGTATGCCTGTATTTGCTTTGTGGTTCTTTGATTATGCTCTTCCCCAGCAGGTCTTTGCTCTGCTTGTCCCTCATGTGCTGACAGTTCTTCTGTGTGCCCTACCACCTCCAATTTTGCTCCACTTCAGCTCCTTTTGGAGTGGTGAAAGTCAGAAATATGCATGTAGAGCAGATGTTTTGCCTTACAGTCCTGCAAGAGACTATGCTATGGTTGCTCTTTAGTCTTTTTAGAAATCACATCCAAAAAGCCACTGTTCTGTTGAGTAGATGGCAGTGAGGGGACAGGGCAATCAAAGTGCCAGAGAAGCTGGATAGTTCCCAGCAAGTCAACCTAACCGTATATTTTTCTTTAATTTTAAGGATTTCATTATTGCAAATATTGAAAGAGCGCCTAATCCAGCCAAAATCTAGGAACACTGGCCATGCTGCTTACTGGCCTACAGAAATATATCATTATTGCTTGCCACTGATATTCTCTCCAGGATGGAAAATATGTATTATTCAGTTGTTAACATCACATTATGAGGGAGACCTGAACTGGAAGTCTGATTCTTGTTAACTTATTTTTTTTTTAAATCTTCTGAAGGTTATGGAAAACAAAACAAAAAACCCAAACAAACGACAAACCCATACATGAGAAAACTCACTAGCCTACAACAAAGCCGTCATGGAAACGTTCTCTCATTATGTCATGAACTAAAAAAATCTCCCCTTCTTGGTACTGTAATGGCAGAGCTACAGGCAAATGTCTATGGATTGCAAATATATTTGAGAATCAGACTGCTCCCTCTATTCCTTCACCTAGGAAACACATTCCTGTTGCAGCTGTATTTCTATATACTTGTCCTGTACTTTCATTAACACAATAATAAACTCATGGCAGGCCTAATGCCAAAAAACAATGCTAATCCAAGAGTAAGGCTCAGATGTTCTATTTCCCAAAACCCAGAAAAGTTATTTATAGTTCCTGCAGAACTTCACTATAGAATCTTTGATTATTTATTGCTTTATGTGCTGCAGTTCAAAATGCCTTGCATCTACTTCCAGAAAGTTCTTATATATAGAAGACAACACTAAAGCAATCACAAGCTTACTTATTTAGCCTTGAAGTGAGCACAGCAGTCCAGATTCTAGCAACAGCATTTTTATGCTGCTTCTTCATAACATAGTTATGATCAGTTTGCTATTTCACATGCTATTGGATAAAACAGGGAAAACTTATTCCCCTCAGCAGAACAAGACTGTAGCATTCAAGGTCCCATAAGGTCTTTCTGACTGGGAGCCCAGTGCTGGAGAAGGCTGGAGCAGTCAGTGCTGTCACTGCTCCAGATCCTTGACCATCCTCCTGCTCGGATCAGCTCTGGCAAGCTATGCTGACGTGAGCTCTTCTGATTTTAATCAGAAGTCTAACACTACTTGTGATATTCTAAAAGCCCCAGCTCCCAGAGTCCAAGAAATAAATTAAATTCTCCACTTCCAATTACAGAAAGACCTTCCAACTGCAGACAAGCCCTTGAAAACATGAATCAAGTGTACTGCAGAGGCTTAAAGCAGAAGGCAAAAAAAGGTGCAAAGTATAATAATGCTCAAATGAATGTGATTTTTAAGTCAGTGTAATGTTTTGTGGGGTTTTGCCTTCTCATTTTCTTCCCTAATTCTAAAGACAAACTATACTAAAATTGCTAAGTTTTTCAGAATTTTGGAGGTAAGGGAGAAGCTTTGAGCCAGAAAAACAAGAGACAGATTGAAAGAAGCCAAAAATAAAAAAGAAAAGGTCGTATTTGCATGACATCCTCTCTTTCACCTTGCCCAAAAGCTGTCTGCAAGCATTTCAGTAACAGGGTCGTTGATGCTCCAGGATCTTCAAACTTCACTTTGACTACAAATGACTACCCAGGATTTAAAGTAAAACAACATTCCTTACACATTTTCCAATAAAAATCCTTACAGTTTTCCTGTACATTTGCATCTTCTCAGAACATGGAAGGTACCAAAGGTTACTTTGTAGTTTTCTGGACAAGTGTTTTTCCCTCTTTTTCCCCTTCCTCTCAAAGAGTTTTCTCAGCAACTGATGTTATAAATAGAAGAAATCTATTCGTTTCAGTGCAATTCATTATGGATGTTCCTGCACATGTCAAGACCCTCTTTATCATCAGCACCAGAAATAGCAAAGGCCACTCAGAACTGAAACAGCTAAAATGTTACCCCTGCAGACTAAGGAACATTAACAGGTTATTGTATCACAAATGCAAAATAGCAGGAACCACCATCATGCCTGGCATTAGCCAAGGTTCCCAATTCCTCCCATTCTTGATGCATAAATCCACACGTTTTGAATGTTTGAATGGAAGCATCTGTCTACTGACAATATATCTGGATGTTACATGCAACTATGGTGAAGGCAGACATTTCCCCTTACAGAGTTGAATCTCAAAAGGTTCAGAGTATTCTGGCCAAATTCAGCAAGGCCAGGTATGCATGTATTTCCGTTTAAGTACATCAGTCCTAGCAAAGAAAACAGCACCACTGTGATTCTTAAAATTAAATACATATTTGAGAGGCTGACTAGGCCAAACTAAAACAGTTGATACACTACAGGATCAGCCCTGAATAATTTCATCATGTTCAGACAGAAATCCATAAGACTGTAGTACACTTCCATTCTCTTACTACTCATTCTTAGATCCTTAAAGACATACAGCTTATTTCATTTTGAATTCTACATTTCCTGGTAACATTTTCCCCTTCAAAAAGACAAAAGCATTTTATTGTACAGTTTCTCTAAGAAGCTATTCACATTCTAACAGCTATCAGACAGAATTACCAATAGCACTACCATATCTGAGGGAAAAAACCAAAAACACACACACACACTTTTAGGAGTGTAATAAACAGATGATGAAAGATTGCAACATAGGATTACATACAAATAATCTTAACTGATATACTTCCCTTTTTGTCATTTTTTTTTTAAACAAATATGTTCTGTGGGTTAGGAAGCAACAGGGAGCTTATTAATTAATCGAATGCTCTTTTGTTACAAGCAATGTAATTATTTATAAGCAGAAGACATGCAGAAAGAATGTATATGGGAGTTCAGAGAGAAAATTTCCCCCCAGCTTAAGTCCCTACAAACTATTTCAGAAACACAAGAGAAATGGGAAAAGTCATGTGCTCTTCCTGACAGTTCCCATAACCCTTCACTGAAGTTCCATTTAGTAAACATGGCATCACTAATAAGGAAGAAATAGCATTTCCTGTCCTGCAACTTATCGTTTCTGGCTATCTGGGGAAGATTTTGTAAACGTGGATTCTTTGTACTGTGCAAAAACCCTCCAGAAGACTTGACATGGAAATGCTAGATATTCCTTTGTGCCATTATTATTATAAACTCATTTTTGGCTTACCATAGATTCACTGATTAAGAGGAGAAGAAGAGCCTCTTCTACGTTGTCTTGAGGGCAGTACAGGCTGAAAGACAGAACATTTTTTTTGAAGGAGGTCAAGAATTATCCTATCAGCCTCTCTTTCTCATTTCACAACAGCAGCAGTAACTTGAAACATCTCATGCATGATTCATTTGCTAGGCAATAGCTTCTTTTGCAGGTTCACACAATTAAAAGCTCTGCAACATATCTTAGATGAGTTATTCTGAACCATAAATAGATTATTTCCATTTCACAGCAAAGACAGCTATTTGGTTGGATTTTCTTCCTTCCTGTGAAAAAAATCAAACACTCCAGGTTTAATGCTTTATTTTTGCAGTAGGCCTCTTGATGAGAAGTTAAAAAATGAAAACACACAAAACAACTACACAAATCGGTAGCATAATTAGCAGTACCAAAGAGTGTTCAAACATGCTTCTTCCTCCTGCCAATAAAACAAAATAAAAAAGAACACTTACTTATCTCCTGTGTATAGCTGGGGCCTCCGGCAAAGAAGATTGCTAACATAAGACTGATCTTCCTTGTTCATGAACTCAGGAAGAGGATCAGATAAAGGGCTCCAGTAACAGTCTTCACTTAAGGAATGAAGAAGCACTTGGGCTAGCTGCTTGGCTGCAGTCTAAAGATCAGTGAACAGCATATGAAAGAGATATCAGTGAAGCCTTTTCACACACACACAACCTCTCCCCACTTCACACCCTGGGAAGCAGATGTACCAATAACACTACAGAACCACTCTTCAGTTCAGAGGGATGGAGTAGCTAAAACTGCTGATAAAAATAAAAAGTCAACAGCAGTCACAGTTGCTTCCATCCTCTGGAAAGGCTAGCCTTCTGCATTTACGCAGTCTTATTGCAATGCAGTAGGGAAAAAAAAAAAAAAAATATATATATATATATATATATATGTATACACACACATATATATCAATATAAAAAAGGTCTGAGAGTAAGGGACACATTAGCAAATGTGGACAAGTGATCACCACATGGACAGCTCAAACTATCTCACAAATGTTATTACGCTAGAGTATGATGGCACTCTGTTGCTTTCTCAGCATCAGAATTTTGCAAGCAAGTCTCTGCCCAGAGGCTACTTTTTATCTTAGGCTTAAAAGACCAAGCCTTTAGCTGTTAGTGTCTCTTCTCCTGCAGTCTTTTATAGTTTCACCTCAGTATAACAGAGGGAGGAGAGAAGAGGGTTAGAAACCTTGTGTTGAGACAGCAATACAACATGCCCCTTCTTGACCAGTGAGTGGCCAAGGGTCCTTGAATACCTGCTTTCCAGCTCATATCCATAACATAACACTCCAAAGCTGACAAGCTTGGTTCAAAAAGGGAGCAAAAGTTAACCTGACTTTGCAAAACTTTATCTTTGGCATTTGTCCCTGTTTAGACACATCAAACAGATTTCTAATTTTTTGCATCGTAAATAGACATGTATGCAAACATGCATGGAGAAGTCAAATGGATGGTATCTTTTGGGAATTCTAAAAATCATGACACTTTACTGTAAACCAAACATAGCCCAGAACAGAGGTAAACAAACTTTCTGTCCTAATATTTACTATTTCTGAACCCCACTTTTGACTACTGTATATGTATTTTATTTGCAATTTGCACTTTGAGAACTACATACACACACACCCTGTAAGAAAAACTACACATAAAAGATGTGGCATGAAGCCACCAAGAGTGACTTTCCTTTTAAAACCAGGGTGGGTATGATTGATAAACTCAAGTGTGACATCACTTGACGTGTGACATCTATAGGACCAAATAAATCATACTGAGGTTAAAGAAAGTTCCCGTTATTAGATTCAGAAAAAATAACTGCTTTTGATGCAAAGTTCTTTATTTTCATCTTCACCCAAGAAGTCACCAAGTTAGTCTAAAATGCACCTACCAGAAAGAGAGGTTTCATTGATACACCTAGCAAATGGCAAACTGTTTTGAATGTCTGGTGGTGCCTCAAAGAAATATTGTCACACACAGGCCCTGGAAATCCCGAGACCTCCATGTACTCCTACTGACAGTTAACTGAAAGTTACAGAAAGCTTTGTTTCTAACTAGGCTTTTCTATGCTTTTTATAGCAAGTAACCATGAGCAAAATGGCCTTGGGCACTGCAACATTAGCCAATATCATTTTATCATCTCAATGTGTAATTATTTAGTCACTTTTACCCTGAGGAGCCAACTCTCCTATATTTTTTTCGACAGCCTTAGAGGGAAGGGAAAAAAATGTGGCAGTAATAGAAAGATCTCTACTGGTTTGCACAGAACTAAGAGTACAATTTGGGAACAACCCTTCAAGACAAGCACCAAATACTTTTAGTGTCTTTGACTTTAACATACACTTTAACATGGCAGCCCTGTAAATTAGCTTCGCTCTTGTTCTGAATAAGACCAAACAAACCAGAACAAGCCAAGACTGATTTATGTTATTACTGCCTTTGGCTAAAAAAAGGCATCATTATGCTTGGAGTACACTGTGATCCCGCAAATGAGAAAAAAAAGAAAAAAAATTGTGCGTTTCACTTTCATGCTCAAAAAACTTGTTTAATTAAGCATGTTCCTCCCTTTGCCCTCTTGACAGCTCTTTAAAAATAAATAAGTAAATGAAAATACAACTTCCAGTAAAACGGAGGCTGCAGGAAAAGCTATTGGATGAACACCTTCAAATTTCCCCTTAGGGATAAATCTCCTCAGGGATGTTGTACAGCTCTCCCTAACAGCACAGGGACAGGAGCATTTGTGTGCCACATTCTGTTATGGTACAGGAACAGCAGATGGTTACATTCACTTCAGCAGAACAATAAAACGGGCGAGCAAGAAATTCCCCTGAGCCCTGATCTCTATCTGGAAAAGGATGTGACCATCTGAATGTGACAATTATTTAAGTTACCTTTTCTAATTCCCTGCACAAGCTTCCACATGCATCTGTATTCTTGACTAGGCATATAAGGTGATCCCAAGGCAAAAAGAAAAATCACCTCCAGCATAGAAGCCCCAAAATAATACAGAAAAATGACAGATGCGAGAAACCCAGGCAAAAACGCACCCAGCATACCTTGTTTGCTCACTACTCATTTTAGCACTGGATTTGCATATGAACTAGACACACATAGGACAGTCCATCCACTAGAACCTGGCATTCTCCATCTCCAAAATGCTATGCAAAACCATGCCTACCTCCTTCTCAGAACTTCTCTGGGATTACATAAACCACAAACAAAGCTGAACCAAGCACAAAAGTTGATATAGCAATATCAATGCCTTTTAGGTTGCAAAGTTTTCATTCATGTTCTTAAGACAGCTATTCTCTGCGCTATTGATCTTGTCACCTCCTGAGTAACTTCAGGACAAGATCTCTTAAAGGGGAGACACGGAAGATCCACTTAAAGGTCTAAGTAGTTAAACAGGCACAAAAATAACTTTCTCTAAGATTTCTTTGCCAGAGGCACTCAGAACAACAGGAGGTAGAATGCCAAAGCCCGCCCACTCCCCTCCCCAAAAGAAAGAAAGGAAAAAAAAAAATCATTCTGGACTGCACTGTATTGAAAAGACTTTTACAAGAAGAACACTGAAGCACATCAGTCTAAACACCCGGCTTGTTGCAAGAGGCAGAAGCACTAAGTGCTGCTATATGCTAATGTGAAAAGGTGTGCATGCATGCACTGAAAAGAGAGAAAAAATATGACATTATCACCTGGGGACAGCAATGTCAGACTGAATACACCCCCCTTCCTACCATGGCTAGGAAATGCACTGGAGAAAACCAACAATGTTTTCAACAGAAAGCAACCCACATGTCCAGGTCCAAAGGCTCAGAGATTTCAGTTGAACAGTTCTTTGAATTAAGTGCATCACTACACACATCACTCCCAGGAGACCAACAAAAGCATCAATCAAGGGAGGAAAAATAAGTTTTTGTCCTACTGCAATGGTTAAGAAACAGAACTCCTGCATAGCTGATTACACCACCTTCCCATCTCCCATTCACTCCTCTTACCATTTTGAAGGTCTGAGTAGCTTTTGTTTCCACAGTCCGTAATACTTCTCGCAGACTCCTCATTCCTTTCACAATATTTCTAAGGGGAAGGCACAAAAAAACAAGAACACAAAAACCCAGCACATTTGAGACAAAATATTTTTACAATGAGCCAAAGCTGGGCAACAAACTTGACATTCAAACAAACAAACCAACGAAACATAATTACTCTAACACTCTGGGTGCACGGCAGCAAGACAAGTCACTCGGAGGCACTGATAGGACAATGGCAGCGAGTTAGGCAGCGACTGTAGCATGCCTACTCCAGATGGCTTCCTAGGAGAAGATCACATTCACATTTGAGGAACAGAGGGGACATTTGGAAGCCTTTCATAGTTCATATTTATAAAGCAGATGCTTCTTCTTAAAAGCATCCACATCTCCTCGTCATACATACAGATTGTACTTGTTTGAATTATACTGAGCTTATGTGATGCTTTTAAATGATGATTCCTTTTAGGTGGTGCTTAAACGTTTTGTGCCTGATGGTCCAGATACATGATGAAATTACAGTAGTTTAAGCAGTTTATGATCAGCCAGCTGAGCTGTAGTAACTGTCTGCAAGCATAGCTTAACCTGTAATAAAAGAGGGTTAAACTAAAAATCACATTACTTTGCATACACCATGAGCAGTTAAAGCAGCCTCATTGTTGTCAAATGATATCTTAATCGTATGCCTGAGCACTAAAAGAGGTAGGGACAGGAAAAAATAAACACTGAAAAGACTGGGTAACACATTTGCAGCCTGTAAGCTCTTCTAGTATAAAGACCTGGCCCTTACACCAGGGTAGCTACAAAAGGGTTTTGCTCATTTTCATTGATAGTTTGTATTTCTTTGGGCAATTTCCACCTACCAGAAAAGCCTGATTTTCTGATATGACAACCAGATAGGGAGTTGTACTGGTACATTAATTGTCACTTCAGCTCATTCCAGGAAAATTTTCTGTGTAGGCAAAATCTAGATTTCATTTAAAAAAGCCACATACAATGATGACCATTTCCATGAATCTAATTAAATTTTGAAGATAACCAGTACAGACTGCGCTCATGCCCACTTTGATGTACTCTAAATGTATTCCAAAATTAATGGTGAACTTTTGAAGAAACAACAAAAATATAATTATTTTTCAGGAAAAACTGAAAGTTTATAATGTTTACCATGAGTATTGGCTACATAAAATGTCATCCAAAAAACTACGGTCACCAAGTCACAGAAGGCAAATGTGTCTGGCCTTACTTCCAACCAAGACTAATTACAAAATTTTAAGCTTTGAATAAAGAATTCTCACAATAACTTAGTCATGGATAGTCTACAAACAACAAAAAAGAAAGAAAGAAAAAAAAATCATTGCCCCTCTGGAGAAAATCTGTTTTCTTTTTTTTCTTCCACTTGATCTGAAGTAAAAAATGTACTTGAGATTTATCAAAGATAAAAAGCTTGAGGAAGTTTTTGTAAATAATTTGGACTTCAGTGTTTCAGTGCTCTCCAATTACAGGGCAAAGACCTTAAGTGCATTTTTGGGGGTAGAAGATAGAATATTTACACACACATGCAATTGTGAACCTTAAACTGAGGAAAGCAATTAAGCATATGGTTATCTTTACGCACATGAGTAGTCACACTGAAGCCAACAGAACCATTCAAACACTCAGAATATTTCAATTTCCACTATCTGGCAATAAAACAAGAAATTCCCCCAAATAAGCAAAAAGCAGCTCCCCAATTACTCCCCTCAGTTACTTAAAAATATTGTCATTTCCTGTACATCCCAGGGCTGCACAAGAGGCTGGAAAGAACAGTTATGCTGTAATATTGTCCTACAACATTTTCAAAGACGTGTATGCTTAGATTTCTTGTTGTGATGGTATTTGTCTTAAGGTGTTGATGAATTCCATTAACTAGTGTCACAAAGAGGATTAGTGACCATTTGCAAAGCCAATTAATTCCACATTTGGCACAGTACATAGAGATGAAAAACCTAAAGAACATGCGGGCAAGAAAAAAAGGCAGCAGTTTGTTCTCTGATTACTATGGGATCCTTACAGTTCCACATTCTAGACAAGGCCATAAACTGAGCTAAGCTTCATAGAAGCAGCAGTTTGCTCTGTGGGGAAGGGGAAAGGAAAAGGAGGGAAATAAGACACACTGAACTGAATGAAAAAAATAAATAAGTTGCTGCCCTTTCACAACTAGTCAGGGTTGAAACATGAGCCACATGGCAAATACCTGGGCACATCTTCAAAGGAAGGTAGCAAGACAAAACTGGCAACCCAGGAGAAGCACCCACCACTCTGCACCTCCCAGGCAGGCACTGACACGGTCAGATTCTCTCTCTGCTCCTGGCACCGAGCACTTGGACAGTTCGAAACATGCACAGCGTTTAACAACGCGATTCTATAGGACCAAGGATTCGGTTTAGCAGCTTTTTATTTTGAACTTCATTGAACGTTATTGAGTCATGATAGGAGACAGAGCACACCGCCAGGAGCCCGCAAACAAACCTTGCTACGCTCCAGTGTTGCAAGCCAGGAGACCACCTGAGCACACATTTCATTTTAAACACGTGAATTGTTCTGCTCACATGGGACTATTCGTAAGTTAAAGATGCACTTAAAGAGATTTTTGAAAATGGGATCTAAAGAAGTTAACAAAAAGAAAAGTACATGAACAGTGGTAGTTTGAACAGAACTAAGTTGATGTAGATGAGCATGTATAACCTTTGGCAACCTGTGATGAATCCATTTGATTTCATCTAGATCTGAAACTAAGCAATCTTGAGCCTCCCCAGGACTTGGATAGAGGACTATGTGGATATTCCACGTACAGCAGGCGCAAGCCAGGGCATCATAAGCAAACATCAGACCACAGAAATTAAATGAGCTGAAAGACTCCATATGGCCCTACTGCACTGCTAAGATGCCAGAGAAAGAAATGAGGAAAAACAAGAGGAGAAAAGCACATGGTCAGCAAAAAAAACTGCCTTGGTTTTAGCCACAAAGGTGGCAAAAAAAGCATTTGAAAAACCATGATGAAATATGGCTTAGGATTCAATTATAGCCAATTTAATAAAGAGGAACAAGGAAAATTGCAGGTGAAAACTGTAACGTCAGGGAACACCTTAGCATGAGAACCTGTTTCGGTTGTAGAAGTACTCTATTAATACAGGGTAATTAATTACCAGTCCATGAATCAAAACAGTCATATCACATTTAAGTCATATCATTTGATTAACACTACACTTCTGATTTTAAAATATGGGAAGATTAAACACATTTTTGTACAAATTACCAGACAATTATTGGTAATAAACCAAAGTGGACCCTAGGAACACAGATCTGCAGAGACAGTCCCCCAACAGCAGCATGAGGAGATCATTTCCTTAATCCCTGTTCATTAGCCATGAAAACAGGTTGCCTCTAACAGATGAAAGCGATTATCCTGAGATGACTGCCTGACAAACAGTTTGCAGCTCCACCTCTCCAGAGGAAAGCTGTACCTAGACCACACAGCCAGCAGCAGCACCATTGCCTTTACACAGTTGCCTTTGCATCTTTGCATCTCTTTAGCAGATTTCTAAAAAATCATACTTTCTCCTTGAACAGCTGTTCACATATAGGCACAAAACACATCTAAAGAAGTGGACCTCATATTGCTATGAGTAGAGATACAAGACAAGTCAGATAACTGTACCAATGCACAGTAGAGTTTCCTGATGGCAGCTTGTCTAACAGAAGTGAGGCTCTCAAAAGACAAAGCTTAGCACTTATCTAGACCCACCCAGCCAGTGGTAAGACTCACTCCCAAATTACCAGCTGCATTGTCCCAGACAAGGTGCTAGCTTCTGAGGACTGAAGAAGGGATAAACCACACAGGGAATCTGGCAAGAAAGCCCATGCAGGATTCTCAGGAGAATAGTCTGGCAGAGACTGTCCTGCCTGCCTGTTTATTAGATTCTACTATAAAGTAACACGTAAGTGGAGTTGCTCTTTTCAAGCGCTCTACAAAAAGAAGCCTACAAGATTTCAAAAACAAAACAGAGGATGCTAGCCAACTGACAGGAAGAAGGAAAAGAAAGAAGCAGCATTGCATAAGCTTTCCTTAGTAGGCATTTTGATCAGGGGTTTCCAACATAATTCAGGTCCCTAACTTGAGAGACCAAAAAGAAATCTGGTATCTTATAAATGCCTAATATTTGTTTTTCAGAAAGTCAGTTTCTTTAGAAGTGTCCCATGTAGAGCTTCCAAAACTAACTACTTTCTCTGGAAAGCCCTGACTTTTCTCTTTTGCCT
Source organism: Apteryx mantelli (assembly GCF_036417845.1). NCBI lineage: Eukaryota > Metazoa > Chordata > Aves > Apterygiformes > Apterygidae > Apteryx > Apteryx mantelli. The sequence continues at coordinate 40,251,590 of NC_089980.1, read as the reverse complement.
GTGAACTCCATACATCTTTCAAATGTTGTTAAATAGAAGCAACACAAGTGAATTCTATTTGCCCCAAGAGAATACTAAGAGCATGTAGAGCAAAGCCCCCATAACTGTATAAGGTAATAATACCTGTTCAATATTCTGAAACGAAAGGCCGTCACAGATGAGCCTAATCTCTGCACAGACATTCACATTAGGAGGAAAAAAACAACAACAACAAAAAAAGCAAAAACCAAACCCAGTGCAGATGCTAACAAAACAGCAAGCTGCCTCCTACAGTAAAGACAACATCTGCTTGCCTACATTCTGCATCCACAGCAGCAACACTGCTCACTGAAAGAATAAAAGAAAGCCTTTTTGTGGTGCAGCAGGGCAAACAATTGCAGATTTGCCTTCAGCAACACAGTATTTTTAAGTAAATGTGTATCCACAGTGTTGGGGATTTCCACAGTTGCAAAACTTGCTGGTCCTTACAGCTGGCTTAACATCTGCAGAGGAGAAGGGACCTTTGTTTTGTACGGATGCATAGGAAGGGGGTGCGGTGCCTTTTTTCACTGAAAATTGTAAGAGAAAAATGCATCCCTGGCCACACTCTGAAAGGTTGCCAGCAGGAGCAAACACAAAAGCAGAACAACACAGATATCCCTCAGTTCATCTGCCTGACACCAGCTCTCCTAAAAAGAACAAATCACTTCCAATTTCTCTGTACACACGTACCACTGAGAAGGAACATCCCATCCTGTAGGGCCTGCCCCTGTCAGCCTGGGCATTCACCATCAAGAGCCTATTTTCTACCTGAACATGCTGAAAGCAACAAGGAGAACAAAAGTGTTTCTTTGAGCTGTTTAGTATCAGGCAGAGAAATTCATCATACACATGAAACATCTGACAAAGCCTCTTCTCCCCTTCCCCCATTTCCCTCCTCTTCCCTTAATATATCCCAATGCCGCTTATGCCCTCTTGTGGCAGAAACGCCTCACTAATACAAGCCGGAAGCACAGAGACAAGCTGCAGATTTCCACTTGATTCATTTCCCCCCCAACCAACCCTTTAAGTTTATTGGCTTGGATTTCTGATCTGCGCCGGAAGAGGTGGAAAGAGAATAAGACTTTGCACTTGTCATATCCGAGTTAGTTCCACGGCAATAACGAGACGGTTCTTTCATCTGGAGACAAATTCAGAGAACGTTTTGTTGCTATTGCAGCAATTCAACTTACAATCAAAGTGATGCTTAATTCACACATGTATTTTTATTCCAAATTACTTTACTGCAGGGTTTTTTTTTTTCCTCTTTTTTAAAGGCTGTCATTAAAATAATGTGGGAAGGGAGCAAGCAGTGCCCAGAGTAATAGCTAAAAAAAACCCACTGGATATATTGAACTGATAAAGGCTGAACTTAAAATGTTGCTGAATAAAATGAAAGGGAGTTTGTTATTCAAAAGGTGCCTAGAGGACTTCAATGCCATATGTTCTAAATGAGATTCTATTTTATTACATAGCTAATGAGCTTACTGGCAGGACCTGAGCCTTTTGTTTGCCATGGAAATGACAACAGGCTAGTAAAGCACACTTCTGTGATACAGCCACTGGTCAACCCCCATTTCAGATAACCTGTTCCCTATTATTCAGATGATACTGAGACTGTACCTCATACTTACAACTTCATACTATCTTTGTACAGGAACTTGTACTCATTTGACTGAAAGGGTAATTTAATGAAGTTTGTGCTTCTTTGGTATGGAGCCTTACTTTGCATCAAACATGACTTGAAAGGACCTTGCATGGATATGTTTACAAGTACAGCTTCACTGTACATACAGGCTTTTAATCTTGGCTTAAAATGAAAGAATGGGCACTACTAAGCATATTCATAATTGCATTTAAAATCATTCTTGGGAAAAAAACAAACTCAAACAAAAAGCCTCAAACAAGAGCAACCTTCCTACCAAATGAGTCAAAAATGGTATCATTTTCTACAAAAGAATTTAAACTGATTTTTGCTATGATTTTTTCCAGTTTTCTCCTTTCATTCTCCCCTATTTTCCCCTTTCTTCTGCATTTCATTCATCAGAAAATCTGAATACACAACCAAAATTAAGTATTTTCAAAGATGGTTTGTTAATAATAAAAAAAAGGGGGGGGGTTGTAACTCTTTGGCCAGTGACACTACACACAGAGGAGTGAAAATATTCAGCATTTGATTCTCAAAGAATCAAATGAGATACTATGCTATAAACACAGGACTAAAGGAGGATGGATTCTTACATGTACTATTCACATATAGTAAAAAGGATGTTCTCCTCTCACGGCAATCCCTTCATCAGCTAAACAGAACTGATACGTTTTAAAGACATGTTCTGTTTTTGGGGCAGAGGTACCCTTGACAACGTCATTTGGAAGCGGGCACATACTAAGTCTTTTTTATTGTTCTTGAAAAGGTTTCTCTCAGCTGAAGTTCGCTGTAAGCCTGCAGATACCAACTCCTCTTGCCATTCTAAGGTTCACTGAGACTTGTATTTTAGGGTCATAATACTCTGGAGTAGAGCTCTTCCTGGATGCATTCCCTCTAGTAAAATCACACAGATTTTCGGGTTTGATCACAACTTCGGGGGGGGGACACCAAAAACAAAAAAACCCACACCAAATGGTAACAAAAAAGCCCTCCAGAACTTACTGAGCTCTAAACCAGGCCCTCTAGCTGAAACTTCTAAAAGCACTCAGCAGTGATTAAATTCCACCTTCTCCTAACTCTGTGGTCAAACTCTCTTCATCTCCACAGGGAACAGAGCTGAGCCAAAATAACAAAACTGTTCTACTCCACCCTACTTGAAGGTGGAGAGAGACAGAGAAATAGGAAGGAGGAAAGGACACTGAGGAAACATGAGCTGAACCAGTTGGGGGGGGGGGGGGAAGGAAAGAAAACCACAATACAGATACAAAGAAATAAGCTTTGATCTAAGACAAAACATTCAATACTATCTATTATTATCTACTTTTATTAAACATCTGCATTCACCTACCCCTTCTTTAAATGAGCCACATAGGCACTCTGGAGAGCTGCTTCCAGGAAGTAGGACAGTTCAAACTCAGAGTAAGTCACGTTGCTGCCCTTTATACTCCTTGAATGCGTGTTGTTTAAGGTCTGTGAGGGGAGGAAAGAAACCAATGGAATTACAGAATAACTGTTTGAACTAGCCATTTCCTCATTAGCCAAAGAGTTAACTCAAACAATAAAATGTTATCTTCCATCATCAGATTCCTCTTTAGACTACCTGACAACTTTTTATCTTCACTAGCTATTGAAAAACCTTTCAAGGCAACTTCAAAAGAAACTATACAATGACTTCCACTACACAATCTGTATGCAATGTGAGTTTTGAAACATCATTCCTTATTACTTTGCACCTTTATTAAAGTAAATAGAAAACCAAACACTTAACATTAACTAAACATTAACACTGAGTGTCTCAGAAGTACTACTCCAACTACATAGACCCAGCACCTTGCGCACAAAGCATTAATGCAATTTGTAAGCGTGTTTTGCTAACATAATACAGCTTAGTGACTCTTAATGTTTACAAGGAGTCTTGATGGAAGAATCTTAGCTCTTCCTCTGCTTCTCCCATCAAACCCTTCTTGCTTTTGGCTTCCTTAGATATTGTGTCTTCCAGTGCTAGTAGAAAACAGCTTTCATTGCTGGAAGTTGCCCTGTATAGACTCTTCAGAGCAGGGGTTTTTTTACCCAGGACCAGAGACCTATGGACTTTGAGTACATCAGTCAGGAATCTTGCCTCCTTGTCTCTCCAGGTCCAAAAGATGAATGAATTACAATTCAAACTTTTTGTATTTGGCAGACACAAGCTATCAATAAAAACATTTATTGAGCCCATTATTGGCAGGAGGTGGTCCTTCTGCAAGCAAAGGACAGTACTTAAAATTATTCTAAACAAAAAAGTCATTTAGCTTTTTCTTGCAAAGGAACAGACCAAAACCTTGTTAGCTGGTTTTCTTAATGGATTTCTATATACATATTTAGCTCAGTTTTTTTAGTTTTAATGCAGTTAAAAACAAAACCTGGAACAGACATGCACCTTTGTTGCTGATGACAGCAAAAGCAGCTGGTCAGAAGATTAAAGGCAGTTAATTGACAGAACAGTAGGTAACATGCATTACCATCAATGCTGCTGATGCCAAGCATGAAACGTGGCAGAAGAAAGGCATGGGAGCTTATGGTGTGCACCCATTAAACATAGCTGGGCAAAGTTACAGAGATGGAGGCCATCAAGCATGTACACTCTAGCTAATCAGTGGCACATATTATCACTCAGCAAAGGGCCCACAGCACTCTGCTTACTCAGCATCCTAGCCAACCACTGAGTAAGCAACTCCTTGCTAGTGATCCAGGTTCTTCCAGTTTCACCTGCTAAAGCTGAATCATTGGCAGTTAATTCTTTGGGTCAACCATAGCAGTTTATTATCAGCTTGTTAGGGATCTCAGTGTCCACTGTTGTGTATCATTTACATGGCAGATGTGTAAAAGGTCCTGGGTTTCTTCAAGGTGGCATTTGCTACATAAAGTTAGTGATTCCTCTTTAGTAAGAGCTAAACTTGAAATAAGACCTAAGCATATCTGAGGCATTCAGTGCTTTACTGCAGACAAAACAGGTTTCCATACCTCATTCTCAGAGGAACTGGCAGAGACAAAGGTAAACAGCTGTTTTACAACTGCTTACACAGAAAAACTTAGCCCATGAAAATACTAAGACACCTAACTCTTGCAAAATTGTTCTTAAACTCTTTATTGTCTATGAGGACATGGCATTGTCCTACCACTCTTGCTGTCAAAATTCCTGGAAGTTCCATGTAGCTCATCAATAAACACCTCAAGCTCATTTCTTACCTTTTCAAGCTCCTGCAAGTACACTTGGGCAATGACACATGCTGTCTCAAAACAAGTCATGACTTCCTCCTCCCTTTCACACAGTCGAGCACGTGAGGCAACTGAGTTGGTTGAGCGCTCCAGTGACAGACCTGCAAAATAGCAGCACCTTCTCATACTGGAGTCCACAAATAGCAACACTGTTGTTTTCTCCTTTCATTTACCAAGTAACAGGAAAGCTTTTCGGTATGTGGATTTTCCCCTTGTTTTAATGACTTTCAGGAACCCCAGGAACATAAAATTCCTATACATGCAAGGCATTTGATGTCATGCTGCTCTAACATAGAGTGACACTGCACACTTCTATAGCACCTTTCAAAGGCTTTATGAAGAAAGGACATACAATCCTTCTGGTGCAAATAAGTAAGCAGAGAAATTAAGGCCTATATTTCCAAAGACAGCTATAGATTTTGGGTGCTTCAACACAAGTGCCATTCCTGAAACACCTTGGGACTGCGTTTGAGATTTTCTAAGCATCCACTATTCCATGTGAAGCTTTGAAGCTCAACAGTTTAAGAGCAAACTTGGATATCTAAGTCAGAAAATCTGAAGCCTCTTTTGGAAAATCTGAGCACGAGTGAATCGCACCTGGACATGCACTAAGCTCTTGGCAGGACACAAGAGACTCTTTAATTACAAATTGCCCTCTTTTCCATAGGAAAAAAAAAGAACTGTTTTTTGTACTACTCAAACTCTTTCTTCCATCACCAACCCCTCTTGCAAACAAAAAGTATGTTAACTGGAGACCCACAGCTATTATCCCTACATGAAAATCTTTTATCACCAGATCCTCATCTGGCATATCTGGCAACATGCTACCACATTCTTTACATCTCCAAACCTGCTTGGGGAGGCTACATTTCCCACACTGATTTTACTCTGATCTGCACAGGTTCTTAAGTTATACTGGATCCACACAATACCTCTGCTTGGAAACTCAGGCCTTTTAAACCAAAAGGGAACTGCACAAATGCCCAGTAGCCCACACAGGCTGTAAACAGTCTAGTACATGTTTCCCAATAGACTCTATATATTAACGCTCCCTAAAACTAATGAAAAACTTGCAAGGTGTAAGACAAAATCCTACTGTTCTTGACACAGATCCACAAATGCAGCAAAAGAAGAAAGATTTCAGCTGTCTAAACAGGCTCTCCAAAAAAGTGATTTAGATTGCTGCAGTATAAGCCAAAGGATTCTGCCTCTTGTGAGGAGCTACCACATGCATCAGGAGCCATGCTTGCCTAAGCCCATGTAATCCTAGGCACCTCAGCACAGCTCGCTTCAGCAGTCTCATCACAAGCTACTATGAGGTGGCAAACAGATGCCAGATCTCCCCACAATGAATGATGTGGTAAGAGCTCTCACACTGGAGGAGCTTGAGGTTCCTAGGCAGTCTTAAACTTGAAAAGTAAACAAATGTAAGTTTCTGTTTTTGTCCCCTTGGTAACTGTGCTTGGAGTTACCCAATTTAATGTTTTGCATTTGAGCAACACACAAGCAGTTTATTCAGAGGGTTGAGAAGGTAAGATGCCCCAGAAGTGCAAAGCACATTCCCCAAGGACCTATCTAGGAGGAATACATGTCAGCACCTAGCACTTTTGTAAGTTTTGACCTGGCTGGAGCAGAGGGAATGGATTTACTTCAAAATGAAAAGGAGGAGGGAGGGTATGATGATAATTTAACTAACACCCCATTCCATGTTCTCACCTTTCTACCAATATCCATCTTGTGTTGGAGGAATGGCATCCAACAGACCTTGTCTTCCAGTCCATCTGCAAAGTTTTGGGCTTTAGATTATGTTTCTTTCTATTATTTCAAAGCTTCTATTTCCCCACCCTGTTGCTATGTCATGAAGGGGAAAAGAGGATGTTAACCCTCTATACAGAAAAAGACAAGAAGCTACCAAGTGCTGAAGCTGTAACAATCAACTTACAAATATTCTTCTCTGATCTGTCCCAGTTTTATTTACTTCTGAACTTCTAATCAACCCCCACAATTGAAAACAAATTCAAAAACATGTCTATGTCAGAGTCACCACCCCTTTCAGTGCAAAGCAGGGCTGAGGACCCTGAAAGAAACCCAGTACAACCCACTGACATTCACACACATGCAGCATGTAATCAGACTGCAAGAGCCATCCTAGCACAGTCTGTGTGGGGGTGGTTATCGTGGGAGATGTCACAGAGAGAACAGCCTGATAAAAAGCCATTTACATACATGCTACAGCCCACTGCAGGAGCTACTATCTCTAAGCTCCGATATGGGAGAAAAAGTAAACAACCCTTGCTCAAATTCCCAAGTACTGATGGCAAACATGTCCATCCACATGGGCCACAGAACATAGCTGGGGCTGATCAGAGATGGGGAAATAAATAGCTCCAAAAAGGTAATACAGACCACTGCTGGCATCACCAACTTTTCCTCCAACTAAGACCCTTGCCACAGTAAACATCAAGCAGTATATAACATATTAAAACACACACTATGCTACATTGCACACATTTTTCCACTTGTAAAGGGCAAAAAGGAAAAATTACCCACATGATGCAACATTAGTCATAGTGCTTTCCACTAATACCATATGTGCTGAGCCAATGCAGTCAGAGTATAAAATCCTCTACAGAACCCAGACAGGGCCATTTTTCCCTACCACAGAAGTATAATGAGAAGGGAAATTAGAGCAAGCAGACTGCAAATCCAGCAAACAAAGTAAAGAACAGAAGAATAACAGGAATAAAGAGTTCCCTACTCTTGTTGCCACCAATTCAGTTCTCACAGTGCAGACAGAGTCCCAGCAACCACAGATTTGCTTGGTAGGCAATTGTCTATCTGGACACCACTGTTTATTAGCCCGTCCAGCCCTGTGAGCAAAAACTCTTCCCTGCCCCCCTCCTCTGGTTACCAGTACAAAAAATATTTTGCATCATAAAATATGTTTTGAATTCAACTCAGTTCCCCAAAAGCCTCAGAAACCTGCAAAGCACATGATACTGCCATGCTGGATTTAGCAAGAAAGCATGTCTACAATGGAGTTAGCTCTGGGTAAAGCAAAGCCATTCACTCTTGCAGTAGCTGCTTAGGGTAAATACCTGAGTCCTTTAGTAGATATCACAGTCAGTTATGCTAAGATAACACTAATTTATAACTTACCTACATTTATATAGTTTTTATTGAATCAGATGTCCAAATTTTTTTTTATATATATATACATACATACACACACATACCATAAAAAATATTTTATATAGTGAAGATACAGCTTTCTAATGGGGTTTGGTCCAAGCTCAAGACTTAATGAGAGACTTGCTTCCCAGTTATACTTTTAAAAGAATAAGCTCTTTCAACCCTTTTACTTTCCACCCACTTCAGAGGCAGTAGCCTTCTATGTATAGAAATAATGGTTCTCTTTCTTGAATAAAAATAAGGCTTCCATCCACTTCCTCTAGTTCTCCCATAGATTCATCTCTTTCCCTTGATCTCTCTATAATCTTCCTCCTTTCTTCTCTCCTTCTAAAGCTAATCTGCATTTATGCCAGAAATAAAACCAAAAAGGTTTACAAGAAGCATACATTGACTGAAAAAGTTTCTTCCTGCACTTAAAACGTGCTGCTTGCATTCATGAAAACCTGAAAGGGGACATTTTATGAAAGCTTATTTCAGCTTTCATCCCCTTTCACCCAGTCCTCACCAAGAGACAAGAGTACATCATCTGGCTCTAATGCTCAGAGGTGAAGTTATTACCAGAGCTGGAGCACACACTTGCAGGACATTGGGGCTTAGATTCTCAGCAACATAGGATCACAGAAAAACTCAAGTTGGAAGGAATCTCAGGATGTCTGTAGACCAACCTCCTGCTCAAAGCAAGGTCAGCTATGAGGTCAGATCAGGCTGGTCAGGGCTTTACCCAGTCCGGTCTTGAAAGCCTCTAAGCATGGATGGAGACAGCATAACCACTAAGGAGAACAGCAAGCTAAGGCAACTTACTTCTTTCTCCTCCAATTCATTAACTAGTTCACCAAATAGCAGCATTGCTGCTTCTGAGTAGGAGAGAGATACCAATCCACCCACCAGTTCTTTTCGTTTTCCTGTCAATATCGACTCTTAGCTTCACATTTGTGGCTACATTAATGTAACAACTGGGAAACAGTGCATTTATAGGTGCAAGAAGACAGGGTCAGCAGCAGTACACTACTTTAAACCCCTTTCACACACGGGGTTAGCCAGTAGTTGCTAAATGTCCACAGCCCAGAAGCAGAGGTATCTGGCAATCTAAGGAAGAAACCAAAGAAACTCCATAGTGCACAGTGCGAAGTCTGCATGCTGCGTCCTGGTGTTACATGTGTGTCAAACACAGCCATGGGAACTCAAAGTGAGAGACAGCTCAGGGTGGAACTTACTGTCCTACCAACAGCATCTGCCCCAGGCTACAGAGCAAGGTTACGATGTCTGTGCTCATGTGCAGCTCTGGCCAGAAGCCAGAGTATGATGCTACGCTGAGAGTATGCGATGGCTTTATTCAAGCTACAGGAACATAAATAATTTATCTTGAGGTAAACCAGGGTGTGAATATATTGCATGGCAACCACTGCATGGAAACTGACTGTGATCACGTGCTCATCCTCCGGTGAACGTCAGGTCATTCAAGGTAGCTATCCCCAGTGGAAGGGCATGTTTCATTTCTAGTACATGGCCTGCAGCCTACTTCAGAAGTGTGGCTCTAGGAAATCAGCTAGCATTGAAACAAGACTATTTTTAAGACAAGCTCTTCAAACTAATATGTAAATATAATCCATACTTAATGACTCATCAAAGCTCAGCAGAATACTAAACACTTAACTTTCTCAAAGACCACAAAATTGAAAGGCACAACCAAATCACTTCCATTTTACAAGTGGTACTAAGTTCATATCTTAGACCTCCAACAGTGTCTAAATAGGTTGTTTGAGGACTATGCTCTTAGATTATAGAGTCTTAGAAAGCAAAAATCTGAACTTCAAAAAGCCAAAGTAGCAGTCTGGATTAGTTCGACATAAGAAAGACCCAGCACTGTGTATTATTCCTGCCAGAATTCACAGCTGCTTAAATAATTTACATCATTGGTCTTGATACTCCTCTCCCCAGCTACTGAGCAAAGAGCTTTCAGCACCATTTACAGGCATACCTCGTTTTACTCTGCTTCTCTTTATTGCGCTTCAAAAAAATGCAATATCTGTGTTTTGGGGTTTTTTTAAACAAATTGAAGGTTTGTGGCAACCCTGTGCTGAGCAAGTCTATTGGCACCATTCTTCCAACAGCATGTGCTCACTTCATGTCTCTGTATCGCATTTTGGTAATTCCCTCGGTATTTCAAACTTTTTCATTATTATTATATCTGTTAAGGTGATCTGTGATCTTGGATGTTTCTATTGTAATTGTTTTGGGGCACCACAAACCACACCCATATAAGATGGCAATCTTAATCAATAAATGTTGCGTGTGTTCTGCCTGCTCCACCGACCGGCCGTTCCCCCGTCTCTCTCCCTCTCCTCGGGCCTCCCTATTCCCTGAGACACAACAGTATTAAAATTAGGCCAGTTAATACCCCTACAATGGCCTCTAAGTGTTCAAGCGAAAGGAAGAGTTGCACGTCTCTCACTTGAAATCAAAAGCTAGAAGTGATTCAGCTTAGTGAGGAAGGCATGTTGAAAGCCGAGATAGGCCGAAAGCTGGGCCTCTTGCGCCAAGTAGCGAATGCAAAGGAAAAGGTCTTGAAGGAAATTCAAAGTGCTACTCCAGTGAACACATGAGCGATAAGAAAGCAAAACGGCCTTCTTGCTGACAGGGAGAAAGTTTTAGTGGACTGGATAGAAGATCAGACCAGCCACAACATTCCCCTAAGCCAAAGCCTCATCCAGAGCAAGGCCCTAACTCTCTTCAGTTCTGGGAAGGCTGAGAGAGGGGAGGAAGCTGCAGAAGAAGAGTGTGAAGCTAGCAGAGGTTGGTTCACGAGGTTTCAGGAAAGAAGCCGTCTCCATAACATCAAAGGGCAAGGTGAAGCAGCAAGTGCTGATGCAGAAGCTGCAGCAAGTTATCCAGAAGATCTAGCTAGGAGAACTGATGAAGGCGGCTACACTAAACAACAGATTTTCATGTAGACAAAACAGCCTTCTGTTGGAAGAAGATGCCACCTAGGACTTTCATAGCTAGAGAGGAGAAGTCAATGCCTGGCTTCAAAGCTTCAAAGGACAGGCTGACTCTCCTGCTTGGGGCTAATGCAGCTGGTGACTTGAAGTTGAAGCCAATGCTCATTTCATGCCAATACGCATTTCATGCCTGCTAACACAACATCCATTCTGCAGCCCATGGATCAAGGAGTCATTTTGACTTTCAAGTCTTACTATTTAAGAAATACATTTCGTAAGGCTAGAGCTGCCATAGATAGCGATTCCTCTGATGGATCCGGGCAAAGTAAATAGAAAACCTTCTGGAAAGGATTCGCCATTCTAGATGCCATTAAGAACATTTGTGATTCATGGGAGGAGGTCAAAATATCAACACTCACAGGAGTCTGGAAGAAGTTGATTCCAGCCCTCATGGAGGACTTTGAGGGCTTCAAGACTTCAGTGGAGGAAGTAACTGCAGATGTGGTGGAAGTAGCAAGAGAACTAGAATGGGGAGTGGAGCCTGAAGATGGGACTGAATTGCTGCAATCTCCTGATAAACCTTTAACGGATGAGGAGTTGCTTCTTAGGGACGAGCAAAGAAAGTGGTTTCTTGAGATGGAATCTACTCCTGGTGAAGACGCTGTGAACATTGTTGAAATGACAAAGGATTTAGAATATTACATACACTGTAATGTACCCTGCAGCGGCAGGGTTGGTGAGGACTGACTCCAATTTTGAAAGAAGTTTTCTTGTGGGTAAAAATGCTTTCAAACAGCATTGCATGCTACAGAGAAATCCTTTGTGAAAGGAAGAGTCAATCGATGGGGCAAACTTCATTGCTGTCTTATTTTAAGAAATTGCCACAGCTGCCCCAGCCTTTCAGCAACCACCACCCTGATCAGTCAGCAGCCATCAACACTGAGGCAAGACCTTCCATCAGCAAAAAGATTACCACTTGCTGAAGGCTCAGATCACGATTAGCATTTTTTTTAATCAATAAAGTATTCTTTAATTCAGGTATGTGCATTGGTTTTTTTAGACATAATGCTACTGCACACTTAATAGACTACAGTGTAGTGTAAACATAACTTTCATATGCACTGGGAAACCAAAAAATTCATATGACTCGCTTTATTGTTATACTTGCTTTATTGCGGTGATCTGGAACCAAACCTGCAATATCTCCGAGGTATGCCTATACTTGCAATGCAAATAGAAGGCGGGGGAAAAAAAAAAAAGGCCTAGAATGCCTAGATTTTGAGGACATCTATTCATTCATACTATATCTTTTGGAAGGGGGAAGAGAGGAGAAAGAAAAGTTTTGTTTTGCAAGAGAAAGCCACAAGAAGATCTTTCATCATTGCCTCTGTAGAGATAGTCCTTTATGATCACAATAGCCCTACATAATCACAATAATCCATGATGACCTTGGGGTAGCTTTCATCTAAAAGTCTCAAAGGTGGAAGGGCAGAAAACTCCAGTAACCCAAACTAACATTCATCTGAAGACCTTTCCCCTCACCCCCTTTTAAGGGGCAGACACAGCCTGAAAATTTAAATAACGTGTGCATGGCTGCTTAGTTAAATCAACGAACATTTCAGGAGGCCTACTCCCAGCCTTCCAACTAGGCCCTACAAGCCAATCCTAATGCTGTCACTCTCATTGTGTTTGTAGCATTTTGTAGTGGAGAACCTTATCTGCTTAGACTTGTAGATACAGATAAAAAAAATGATTTTTAAAGCTAGAAAAACTTTTTGATCAAGCGCCTGTGAAGCCAGAGGATGGCCACCACTACTCCAAGATGCAATCTCAGTCATCAGTCCCTGATCAATTCTATGTAGGCTCTGCAACACATTGCATATCTTACTGTGTAGGAAAATTCAGCCATCTTAATCAAAAGGCTCATTTTCACAAGTGTATCAAAATGCTTGTTTTCATTAGCATATCAAAACCTCTTACCTATCAGCTGGTTGCTCTTAAGCCTCCTGGCTGATCTTTGTACCTTGGCTTTAACACACAATGTATTAAGTGGCTTGGTATAACAGGCCACCTCTGTTCCCAGGATATACCTTACAGCAGTTAAAGAGATGTCTCAGATGGAGTGATGCTCTGGGCCACAGCAGGTATGGGGGAGGAGGCATTCCCTCTTATGACCCTGCACATAGAGGACTTGGTCAACACCAACCATGTCCATACACTTGCATGGCATGCTGCAAGAATCACATTTTTTCCCCCTTGTCTAAATTCAGTGGCTAGAAGTTGAGAATAAAAGTAAGATGTATGGAGTGCAAGGAAGAGAGAGATGGAGCGGATGATGAATGGTTATCAGGATTTATTCAGTTTGAATTCCTCTGTATCACTGCCAGGCAGCATCATTTGTGAGAAAATTCTAGTGTAGCTGCAATCACAACCACCGAGACAGACTATGTGTTTCTACTCTGGGAGCAGAAGGGAGCAAAGAGGAGGGCAATGCATATTAAACTGTGCTAATTCACATCAAGTTCTCAAGCTAGTTCTACTTAAAATTATTAGGTGACAACTAACAAGCTTGTTCACCTGTCATTTAAAAGACAGTCAAAGGCATCCAGAACTTACTCAAGGGTAAACCACACATGGAAATCTCCACAGAGCCACAGGACACATACCACATCCTCACAGAGCAGAAGGATGCAGAAAACTGGAAGCAGTTCACAGCCACAGGAGAACAGCTCACCAGTGACCACAACACTCCATGACAGGGTACAAAGCATCAGCCTCAGCTACTGTGACTGCTGCTCACTTACTCCCAAAGCTAGTACCTGTAATACCCAACATTCGGACACCCCACTGTCAGCTACACAGCCCCAGCCTAGGGACAGCATCAGAGCCATCTAAAAGCTCCCTCTAGCTTAGGCCATCTAATAGAGAGTAGATTTGCATTTATTTTAGTGAAAATAACACCATAGCGTTTTATCTCATGCTACTGCACTTAAACATTGTGCATTCCTTATTCTGACTCCTCAGGAAAGCAAGTTATGACTGTTCTTTTACCTCCTGATGCTGCTGGCACCAGAGTACAGGATGTAAGGAAGGTTTTATGCATGTGTGAGCCCAGCACATGCAGGTATGCATGTATGTGTAGGAAGACATGAAAGAATAACAGGACACAAAACCTTACCATCACAGAAACCAAAACGCATTAATAAAGGAAGAACATGGTATTTTCTTTTTCCTGAAATTCAGTTATTTGCACTTTGATGCCATCAGGGAGCCTTTGCTCACAAGCCTAAAAATCATACCCCATGCTGCATTTGTATATAACATTGATGGCTCCTATATTAAACTACTTCTAAAATGCAAACAGAGGGAAAAAAAAGGAACAGAACTAGCCTATTCTACAGCAAGACAAGTTCATGGAGCGCAGCAGTGAATTCTAACTTCGCTGACTGCCACAGGCAGCCTAAGTACACCAAGAATGTCAGGGCTGACCTGGGAAACTGACATTTCACATCCAAGCTGGAAAGCAAAGGCACTCAGCTCACCAACATGCAACAGCTCAAGGCCATCACTATAACAGTGTAAGAGCAACTCCAACATCACTTGGATTTCAAGTCTATTCTGAAACTAGAAATAAGCTATACTACTACAAGGTCCTTTTATCAAGATATCAGCATCTACAAACCGGGGCTTTTGCCTATCAGACAGCTACTCTGATGCCAACATGAATAAACAGCATGCTTCCTGTCTAGCTGGCATAATTACAAACAGCAGCACTTTGAAGTATATACCAGGCGTAGAACAAAGTCTTTCTCAGATGTGGATTGACATTTAAAAGATGCAGTTTTTGTCAAGCAAAAATGAAAATAAGTTCTGTCAACAAAATGCCTTATTGTTGGTTAGTCAGTTTTCAGTGTCATATGGCATCATACATCCTTGTGGCTGCAACTCAATTTTCCTGTCAGGCAAGAAAAGAAAACTAATTTTATTATCTAGGCTCTATTCAGAGGAACCCATCTCCCCATATACCTTAATGCTCAGAGATGTGTCTGTCCCATTTTTACTGCCATCACAGAGAAAAGCCAAATTTCTAATGAAAGGATTCTAACAAAAAGGAATGTTTCCTGCCCCTAACAAACCTTTTTTTTTTTTTTTTAAAGTTTTATTAAGAACAAGAAACCAAATGACAAGTTATTTTTCTCCACTGTTCTATCAGTTCTATTTAGTCACAGCAGCAGCAGCAAATTCTGACCAAAGTAACCTCAATGAGAGAAAGAGCAGGATTAGCCGGAGAATATTACATGCCAGTGTACCATCTCAAAAGAAACATATAGGTTAACACAGCTGTATACAGCCAAGTGTCAGTCTTCCTCAAAAAGCTTATTACCATCCAAGCTCTCGATACATCTGTACTAAAAAACTGAAAGCAAGGTTTTAGTTAATCTTTCTTCACCTTTAACCATTATCTATGCTTTTCTCTTAACTTTGTGCCCAATATAATTCTGGCTTGTCACAAAGCAGCAGCTTCCTATAGACACCATCACTGTTCCTTGTAGTCTTTAGAAAAGTCCTAGATGCTCTCCTGAGCACTACAGGTGCAAGGGTGCATCAGACAGCATCACAGGTTGGCAGGTTGCAGGCAGTGGTGTATCAGGGCCCCAGCTAAGGGAGCAAGCTTTAAGATAACAACCCTCCCAGTCCAAACCAGATGATTATGGTAGAGAAGATTTAGATTCCCCAAGCAAAAGTCTACAGTAAGCATACCATGACACTGAAACCAAAAGGGGGGAGAAGGAGGGAAAAATTCAGGCTCTTAAGGGTTTTCCCAGCCCCTTACAACATACTGTTCCTTCCTGCTATATGGGTGCATTATAGCAAGTGGTCCCCAGGTCAGTCAGTAGCAGCAACACAGGGAGGATGCAAATCCAGCTGAGAGCAGGGGGTAGGGGGACAAGAGGGAGGGAGTGCTGGAAGGAGGGAGGAAGAGCTGGGTTCCTTCTTCTTTTTAGCACTAGCAGAATCAGAAATCTTCATTTTAATCATGTGACTACTGAACAATAACACAGAAATGGATTATCGTTATCTTGATATATGCAATTACAGCATGCTTTTACTTTCCCCTATTAGTGCCAGGAGAGGACATAAATGAAATGATTTATTTGAACATTGAAAGATGTCATCAACCTGCCATTAATCCATTTCCTACACCTGCTTCTCCTGATAAGACAGATATGCCTTTATGCAATAGGATCCCCACATCATCTCTTTTTAAGCAAAGCTTTTCTTAGAGAACTTCAAGAACTCTGAAAATCAGCCTATGAAAAGATCCTAAGCACAAGACTATGCATAACCATAGGGGTTTCTGGCATCCAACAGTCAGAACAGCATTCTAAGTGCTAGTCCGGAAAAGGAGAATGCACCTTGCAAAACCTCTTGTCCTCCGAAATAGAGAGCCAGCTCAGAAAATACACATAGTCTGCAACAGATTTGTAAATCATGACGTGGACTAAACATAGCTTCCTGCAAAAAGAAATTAAAAGTGTAAATTCACTTTGAAGAGGATTATGAAGAGGATTATGAAACAAATTATAAGCCTGCAAAGCTACATAGTGTTTTGAAACAGTTTATCTGTACTTGAAATTGTTCAAACTGCTGGCACTCAGACTCACTCCACACAGTCTATATTCCAATAAACTCAATAGTTTTAGCATCGCATTCAAAAAAAACCTGAGTGGACAAAAATTTTATGTCAGATAAGCTAACCAGAAATCCTGTTTTTAGAGCAATTCTATTTAAAAGCAATGCTGCTTAAGTTAAGCCCATAACACAGAATATACCCTTAACATTATGTGAACAGAACACATCCTAGTAATATGGGATTACTACCAATCAGTAAAAAACTAAACTGGAGAAGTCACTGGCTAAGGATCTGAAACCAGTTTGATGAAGTGGTGAAATCAGTCTTTTAAATAACAGTATCCCTCCCCCAGGAGGAAGGGAGAAAGCTTTTCCCTTTCAGTTCACTCCACCAATTTAGTTCAATGATTAGACTTCCAAAGATGATGAACCAACAAAGTTTTGGTTGAGTAAAATCACCCAAGCAAGCTGTTTTTTCTCTTCTAATCCATACACTAAAGAAAGCAACAAAAACAGGTATGACTAGAAGTTTACTAGTTCTAAAATGCTGAAGGACAGAGTGACCGTGAAGATCGAGTTCAAGCACTATCTGTAGCAAGTGACATCCATTTAACTGAAAAGATTTACTTAGTTTAATCAAAATCTTGAATGACAGAGGAGAAAAGTACATTTCCCAGAACTTGGCTTTATGACAAAAACATCTTTAAACATTGTACATTTTATTCTAATTTGCACACAAACACAGCCTGGAACAAATCATACACAGGAAAACTAGTCATTTTTCTAGTCATTCTGCAGAAAACCATATCAGAAAATAATGAATGACACACAAATGTTAAAATTTAAGACACTAGTCAAGTGTGTGACTAAATGGAGAAATATTTGCTGATTAACTAGAAAGAGCAATTTAATGCCAGGATTACGTTTAGTGAATGCAAACCCACATGTTTTTAATAGTTCTGGAAACCAACAAAAACCATCCTTGTAAGAAGCAAATTAAGAAACACAAGCACAAAGTAAGTTTAAAATCATTAATTCAAAATTGAGGTTTTTGTTGGCCATTTAAATTACGATTAAAACCAAGTGGGTAGTTTTCAGGTCAGCTGAGCAAAAGATCGACTTTTCTGTTTATTATTTCTATAAGATGCCACCATTTTCCATTCAGGTCACTAATATTACCTCCAACACAACCACTTCTAGTATTACAAACCCAAGGCAAAGATTTCACATGGGGAGAAAGCAGAAGGAGCAATATCCTTCCAAGCAATAAAGACCTCATGATCATAGAAGTTTAAAAAGAAAATCAGAGAAACAGGAAAAATGTAAGATCAGTAGTTTGTGCTTAAGGGAAGAAAAAAAAAAAAAAGAAAAAAAAAGAAAGGAAGAAAAAAAAAAAAAAGAGACCAAACCCAGAATCTAGGCTCCAGGTTGTTCAGCACTATCATGCTCAGGAATAACCCTCCCATGCTGGTTTCAGAGCTTTGCTTTCATCAAACCACAGTTGCCAGGAGGACTCGCGCTGTCCCTTGAAGCACATGCACTACTCCCAATCCAGTGCAGTTAGTGTCACAGTCTTACAGGTTTTTTAGAAAATGTCAATTACAGATTTTAAATATCTTTAAACAACTTGACTGGGTTGAACAACAACATAAATAACACTCCAAGCTGCTAAACTAATAAAGCCCATTTTCTTGTCCATGCAACTTGTGGTTGGACTTATCATTAACAAAATGCAATCTCTGATGAAAGTTTCTCACAGTCACAGTATCACATCACATTCACTTCCACATGGATTTTTCTGGTGTCTAACATAGGCTGAGCTGACACAGCAGCCTTTTGATATCTTAAAAGAGAGGATCTCTGCTCTGCTTTGCCACCTATTTTCACGAAACTTTTAAAAACAAATTTACAAGGGATTCATCACACCCAACTTTAGACACCCACAAACAAGTTACTGCTCAGTCTCCTTTCCCAGGTGCTGCAGAGGGGGCAGCACTGTCCAACGCCATGCACTTCCTTCATGTCAGGCACCATTTGAGGAGGCGATGAATCACCCCAAAACTGCCAACTTCTGCCTGCGCAGAGAGTTTAGACTGCATCTGGACAAATGAAATCCTTTCTGTACCTCTGAAATTCCTACTTCTCTGTTACACTGAGCTGAAATTGGCCAATAACAACAATAAAATTATTGGAGGATGGACAGGGAGGAAAAGCAGAGAAAGAGGCAGCGTGACTGTTTCCCTAGGAAACCAGCTAAAAACTTTGCAATCCTATGTCATCACTGATTTGCACGCACAGATTTAGATAGTTACCAATCTCTGGGCACACCCATCCACACGGGTGAAGTCCAGTCAGCAGTGCCCGGCCACAGAGCTGATTTGCCGGGTGCAGGGTGTTCCCCTGTGTGGGGCTGACTCATACCGCAGGAGCTCTAACGCAACACATACTGCCTGGAAGCACTGCAGCAAGCCAGAGAGGCTCACAGTCATTACAAGGAAGGCACCCACACACCAGCCTGAGCGACGAAGGCTGGGGAAGGGCTGACGTGGCAACAGGCAGCTTCGGCTAAAGCAGCTCTCGCCATGCTCTCACACTGCACAGCAAGAATGGCCACGCACCAAACAGCAGGGTAGCACAAAGGAGACTTTTCGCACCTCTCTGCGCCCCACCTGCCTACGTTCACACCAAGTGCCTGCACAACAAACAAGGACAGAGCACAACTCCATTATTAAGACAAACAAAAAGATTTTTCTTACTCTGGTTAAGATACAAACATGTCATATATATATTTTGCAAATACTCTCCAACAGTTTGCAACGGCTCTAACTGAATATAAAAAGGGACTCAGTCGAGAAATGAGTTGCCCATGGAGGACTTTTTTTATTCCTTGTTTCCTTCAGTCCCGCCACAGACTCACAATATGACTGGAAGCAACTCTCTTTAGTTCTCCGCACCTCAGACTTCCCACCTGTACAACTAACCTAATGAATCTTACTTGCCCACATGAAGTCTATTTCAAGGATATTCATTTTAAAAAGACAAATACCAGCAGTAACACCACCTACCCAGGAAAAGAAACCGCATTGCTCACATTTCTGTAGGGATCAGAGATGGGAATGCAAACTTCTTGCGCCATAGACAAACACCAAAGATAGGAGCCCTTAACTCTACTTATCTTATGGAGATGTATTTGGTTTTAAACATTATATTGCTATGAAAATTATTTACACACAGCCATACTACAAACCTGGAATCTAGGCATGCTTAAGTCCTGCTGGAGATGTACTTTGTCTTGTAAAGGGTTAAGCTGTGCCCTATTCCGCTTCCAGGAAGATCTATCCACCAGAGCCGACAGGGATCTCCACAGAGTTTCTGCAGCAAGCATGGCCAGAGACAAACCAGTGGACTCTGACAGTTGTTCTGAGGTTGGGTTTTTTGCTTGTTTTGAATGGATAACACCAGATAACAAAGCCACATGTCCCAAGTGCATCAGAAGCAAAATGCAAGCAAGTTTGCTTACTCAATTCTGTTTTATGCAACAGGCAGAATTGCTTGCACCAGAGACTATATGCAATACAGTAAATTGAGCATAGGTTTTAAGAATTAACCTCATGGCGGGTACGAAGGACGGAGAGAGACATGTACAGACCAACCACCTATTAACTAACCATAGAGGTTAGAACTAGTCATTGCTAAAAATCAAATTTTGTCAGGGCTCCACTCAGTGTCCACAGAAAGATGACATGCTTCTCTTCTCCCCACAGCTTAGAGATTTAGAAACAGGACAGGCAGAAGCAGCCAGCCGAGATAGTGGAAGGGTCCTGCACTTGCTGCTATTTCTCCTGTAACTTGTTAGCTGGTCAAGTCCCAACATTTATAAATAACTTCAAATGTTTACTGCTCGACACTCATCTCATGTGGAAGTCTGAGCAAAGCCAGAAAGAAAACTGTTTTTCTTGTGCAACTTCTACAGTGCAATAACAAAACTTCTAATCCAGACTGCTTGTTACCATAATACTAACCTACTACATGCTAGAGATCTTCAGAGGAGCCCATAGAGATTTAGCTCAATGTCTGACTTTCAGTGTCGTTAAATGTGAAAGGTGCTATAATGAAAGCAAATTCAGTTTTGTTGGCTCTCATTTCATTTCTACCACACTCTCCACTTCCACAGTTCCTCCTAGGGTATCCGTCTCCTTCTCATTATATTTTAGTTTGCTTCCAACTGAAAAAAGTTGGGTGACTACTCTTGATTTGATTTTCCTTTCTTCCATTACCTTTCCAGCATGATCTTGAATGCTGGAGAGCCTACACTGCCATTCATCCTATAGGCACAACTCAGCAGTAGTAACAGACTAGCTACCCAAAACCAAGGTGGTTTCAGGATCACACTAAAGTTTTATGAAGTTGTAATAAGTAACTAATGCTGGATGAACAAGAATATTCTATTGAACAGACTTCCTTCTCCCACTACTACCAAAACTGAAAAAGAAATTAAGTGGAGAACCAAGCTCTGCCTTGAAATACAGGCAGAACTCTGGCTTTTATGGATCATTGCATATATGATCCTTGCACAAAATTTACTACCAGTGATGTTCAAGAATTTCTTTAGAGCTGGTTTCAACTTGCATAAGTTAACAGGCAACAAAATAGTATGGATAATCAACAGAATTTCTACATAGATACCAAATGATAAGTGGATTAAGAACATGCATATACTATTGTATAAATAAATTTTAAGTAGTTCAAACTGATGATCTGATATTTGCCCTACAGAGCTAGTCTGGGTAGACATATTTTGAATTGAAAATTTAAATCCTCACTATCACCATAGTTCTCAGTACAAACTTCTAGCACTTGGGGCTTGCTTCCATCACATGGAATAAGGTTATAGTGATCCCAGCAATGAGCTCTCTCTCCAAACTCAGCTGGTCAAGCTCCACCCAGCTGGACTTCTTTCTCTATGAGACTTTGGTGCAATACTTTGTGACTTATCATGCTCTTGATATCTTGGCTAATCTGAAAATAATCATCATGAGAGATAAAGGGTATGGAACAGGAACAGCACAGAGGTTATGTTGGGATGACAGGCATTCCTCAAACTTCACACACAGTGGCAAAAGAGTATTTATATTCCATGCTAACCCATGTGGAAAAAAAAAAATTGGGGTCCAGTCCTCTGAGGCAAATGCCTCACTCCTATGGCTTCATAAGGAGGTGAAGCAAGTCAGCTCCCGTAGAAGAAGTCTTACAGGAACAGTGTTATTTCATTTGTGTTCATGCATAGTTTACCATTACACTCACACCTCATCTAGGGCCTTATCAAATACCCAGTGAAATTAGCGCAGCTCCGCAAACTCTGGAGTGCACCATTAGTTGCCCTCAAATGCACAGGTAAAAATGCACTGGCAGTCACTCATGCCTCTGCCCCATCCAAGTGTTAGTGCAAGTTACAACTAATCAGTTCTGTTCCACAAAAGCTTATTAACAAAGCAGATCCATCCAGTGCCACAGAAAACAAATCCAAAGCAAGCAAAGCAGCACAAACAGGTTTTCAAAAAGCAGAATGACTGTGTGAGATCATGAAACACCCAAATTATCATCATTAATACTAACAGCCCAGTCAAACAGTTTTGGGGGTTGATTTGGTTTCAGTTTTTTACATACCAGTTGAAGGTATCTGATCATCACAGAGTTCTCATTCACCTAATTAGCTGGTGGACATGCTGAAAAGAGTAGAAAGCAGTAGATAGGTAGCAGTACTTGAGCAGCATTTATAAAGGAACTGAAAGCAAACGAAGGAAAAGATTACTGACATTTTTCCCCCATGTCAATAACTGACTGGGGTCTTCCTTTCCCACTGACAAAAACAAAATGCAATTTCACTATTCACAGAGGAAGCTTTCACTAAGATCTCTCAAACAGTGCAAGGTCTGTAGAATTAAAAGAGGTAGGAGAGACTCCTGTTTGTACATAGTGTCTAATACTGTGTGACATGCATTGCAAAGATATACTACCTGCTTTGAAAGCACATATTCCGTTAGTCCAGAGTTTAAAACTTGGAAACATAGACCTGCTTATTTCATTGAAATCATTCAAATTTGCAGGTAGATGAACTCTTTCCAAGCAAAAGCATAAGCCCCAGTTCAGCAGTGCTTGATTTAGATTTTCCTGAAATGGACACAGGCTCAAGTGTGTTGCCGACTCACAGCCACAGTTATGAGATTTCCACCGTTTTCAAACTTTTCATTAAATGTCAGCCAAGTTTAAAAACCATGGACTAAGACTCCATAATGCCTTTATTTTTAAACTACACAGACCTTACTAGTAGGATTTTCTAAAGGCTACAGCATTGGCCTAACTCCGCTCCAATCTAATCACTTGGAGAAGTACCTTCATCTTCAACCTAAACACAGCATATTTCAGAAATATTTACATGGTCCTTTACCTTTAATAACAAAAGCCTCTGTCACCAAACGTAGCATGTACAGTGGTTCATTTCCTATTGAGAGGTCATCAATTCCAGCTCTTGCATACATGCTGATGGCATCTCTGTAGGATCCCTCCACATAATGAAGCTTTCCTAGGATCAGCATAGCTTCTGTCATATGCTTAGGCTGAAATGAGGGAGGGAAGAAAAAAAAAAAAAGAAAAAAAAAGTGTTTACATGGTAAGATACCAAAGAGCAAAAAAGAGGTAGTTCAGAACAAACCGTGCATTACGCAGACACAAAATGCTTTATTCTGAACCGTGCCAACTCCACAGGCCAGATTAGGAAGGACTTAAGTGTCTAGATACCTTAGTGCTATGCTCACAAGAGCAGCAGGTAACAAGGACCAAGCAACTACTCTGGAGCTCAGTTTGGGAACACACAGCTTACAAGCCACCTCACTGGGTTCAGCAGATCTAGTCTATTGATTCACCAAACATGAACTGCACATAAAAGACCACTCTTCTCAGAACTACCTGCATATGCATATATAATTCCCCTGTTTTTAAAGAACTGGACAGAAAGCATCGTCTTCTAGTCAAATGTTCCCCTCTCCTCTGCACTTTTAACGATGAGTGAGAAAGCTCCCAAGTCATCTTCTTGAAGTTCCCAAAGAATCCTCAGGCAAAAGCAGAAAAACAGAAGGTATTCCTGCTACTTCTAAGATTTTGTTTGGTTTCTTAAGGATTGAAAGCATGCAGACAAATCCATAAGAAAAAAAAAAAAAAACCTCAGTAAAATAAATCCTTTCAGACCCTCCCCATAGCCCAGAAAGCATGAAAAGGCTCCAAAGCCTACACCCTCATTTTTTCCAATACATGCAGTATAGACTACAACACAGGGTCAATCTTGCACATGTAGGCAAGTCACCACTAACAAAAAAAAGTTTGGATGGATGGATTGTGACAACTGCTAATACCAAGACCTGCAAGAACTCAAAGTGGTTTTGACTGCTCCCAGGGCCTAAGGGGGGGGGGGGGGGGGGTTGGACAAATCTCCCCTCCCCCTCAAAAACAAACAAAAACACCCACAACCAATCAACCAAAAAAAAAACAAAAAAAAAAACCTAGCTTCCAATAAGTTAAGAACAAGGATCTCCCCTAGAAAAGCAGTCAAACACATGCTCCCTAGAAAATAACAGAACGAAAGTGTAACATACGCTTCCAAGCTAACTATCCAGTAAGTTTCAGGTCCAAAAGTAGTATAGCAAATCTAGAACTTGAGATTCTTGTAATTCATAATCTCTTTAAAGACAGTTATGCAATAGTGTGTCCAAGGACACCAACACAGCAATAGTCACTGATTCACTGAGTCTTAAAACATCCCTAAAGCCCTGCAGCCTGGTTGATGGGCAGCTACCTACTATGTGCCCTGACTGCAAAGTAAAATGAAGCAATTTAAACCACCCTTCGCATAACTTCTCTGGCAGGGATGAAAAATGATGCAAGGCTGTAATCCTGGACTTGTACCACAACCTCAAGAGCCTGACAGCAGCTTGAGACCTGGAGCTGGCCAGGTGTATGTAATTCCCTCAGCACAACAGCAGCTCACTCAGCTGTGGTAACCCAACTGCACTGTCATGGGGCCATGCCTTATCACCACAGTGAACATTTAGCCCACTTCTTTCTAATCAAAAATAAAGGAGTGTATATATATATATATATACATATATATATATATATATGTGTAAGAGAAAACAAGTACATAATTTTTTTTTTTTTGAGTATGAAAAAGCAAATTTCCCAACAGATGACACTGCAAAGAGGTAGTGAATTACCAGTATGTTACTGATATTTATAAATACAGCATCATACAGAAAGCAGAGAAACACAAACAAGCAATGCAGAACCTTTGTATCAGACTAATAATCATACAACAGAAGCATCAGCTTGGTAAGAATTACACCTACATAGCACACTTACCTGTAGTTTTCCTCTGTTTAAGATACTGGTCAAATACCGTTTAGCTTCATTCAGTTTTGGCTCATTCTTTTCTACTAGTGGAATAGAGTCCTTCAATTTGGCAAAGTTTTCCTTCAAGCATTCTTCCAGCAGAGCCTCTGCAAGCAGCATACTCCCATAGTCCTCTGAAAGCACACATCAATCAAGAAGAAACATCACTTAGTGTTGTATTGCCAATAAACAATATTTAAAAAAAAAAACTTTTAGAGACAAACAGCAACACAAACTAAGGTCTAAGAAGAACTAGTGGACAGAAAAAGGAAGTTACATTAACTTCTAACTATTGAAAACACTGTATTTTCTATGAAAAATAAAAAGACTTTCCTTTTCCCTGGTCAGATCCTTTAATTTTGACAGGACAGTTCATTCTCATGTTATCACCAATATAACTGTTCTGAATTTTCATCACAAAATTCTGTTTAAAAACTAGGCCCACTCTTAACAAACATTTAAGTGTATGCTTTAAATTTACAAATGCACAAGCATGAAAGGCATGCTTTGGACTATGGATATGGATTTTGTTGAAAGAGTTTGCAGAAAGAATTAAATAAAGATTTTATTTAGAAATATCCTATACATCCATTATTAAAGACAAACCTAAGGCTTGACCCTGCAAAATAATTAATACGCTGCATGTAATTTTTTCTACATTAAGATCCATGCCCGTTCACAGTCCTACAGGAGAGTAATTCAAACACAGGTAGTAGCACTGGATACAGTGCAAAGGTTCAGGCAAGTAAAGTGTTTCATCTGCCAGTATACTGGCAGTCCTTGTATGATGGGTCCGATTCAGTTCATTTATTCATAGAATTAGAACCTCAATCAATTGCCTAGTGTGTCAAGCAGAGTCAAATAATCTTTGTTTGTAAATCAAAGACCAAAGCGCTACATTTTATATATACTTCTTCTTTCAGAGTCCAGAACATAGAGAAAACAATAGTCTATCTATTTCTGTATTTTCAGTCTGTGGGACAACTTATTCACAGTTATTCCATGTACATATTTATAAGGCATTAATAATCAACCTTTGTTTTGTTTTTTAATCCAGAACAACAACAAAAAAATCTAAAGTGCTCAGTTGTGCATCAAATTCTAGCCATATTTCTACCTGCTCAATTGCAGGTATACATCTAATAACTTTTATGAACAAAGTATGTACATAAAGTAGGCTCTGAAAACATTTTTGAGGATGAGGTAGGAAAAGTAGAAAATGACACACACACTATGCTGAAAGGTGTTTTTCTTTATGCATACAATCATTACTACATAATGCTGAAGAGCACTCAGGTAAAATCACTAACATCTTTGCAAGACTTAATTACATAAGAACACCACATACAATAAAGAAACAAATACACACACATACAAGATCTCTAAAGGAAATATTATCATTAAAAAATCCCATCCAGACACACTACTGTTTTTAGAAACACAAAACTAGGTAGTTCCTTCCAGAGTAAAAAGTTCTGCA
This sequence comes from Apteryx mantelli, assembly GCF_036417845.1. Lineage (NCBI taxonomy): Eukaryota > Metazoa > Chordata > Aves > Apterygiformes > Apterygidae > Apteryx > Apteryx mantelli. Next base: position 40,224,979 of record NC_089980.1, on the reverse strand, counting down.
GCAGTAACAAAGCATGATTCTTTCATAACTAGCAAATTATGATGACAGCAACAGATTAACAAATAATGTTTTTAGAGCAATCATACTGTTGTTATTCCTCTTAATTAAAAGGAAGCAAATGAGTAAGAACTCATTCACTATTAATGCCCCCAAACTGCATGATGCTCTTCGCACCTCTATGAAGTGCTGCTGAAATCAAACTAAGCTCAAAGATCGGCTGTGTGGTTCTCAATACAGGGTTCAGGTCAGCTTCAAGTATGCACTCAGAAAACCTTGTAAATAAATGTATATTGAACTATCAACCCTTCCTCCCACACACACGCTTTCCCAGCTATGAGAAAGCCCCGTAAAGCTTCTTGCATCCCAGCGAGCTTTGATTAACTCCAGGGCCCACTCCTACAAACACTCCTCTAGAAAAGTGGCTTTATTCATAGAAATAGCTCCCCTGACTTTAAAGGTAGACCCTCTTGCATCAGTAAGGCAGCTAGAATCAGGTCCTCTGAACAACTTAACATTATGACTGCAAAGATTTTTAGTATTTGTAAACTAGAGTGCCTCCCTTCTACCAAGCAATTTGATTACAAAACAAAGCAATCTGTTATAATAAGAACAGAGAACTGCATTAGCTATTTATGAAACCTGCCCTCCATGTCAAAAGATACTTAATGAGCACAAGCCATTTAAATAAAGTACTCCACAAATGTAGCAAGACAGTTTAAGAGCGTCCAGAAGAGGAGGGTGAGAGGCAATGTCACATGCCTTGAGAAGTTAGGTTTGTTTTCAGACACGGAAAATTCCAGTCTGAAGACCATAACCCGGCCACAACCAAGGCTCGCTTGTTAAAGAAAGCGGTAACCAACCCTACTCGTTATCTGCCTTCAGGTACTAATCGGACTTGGGATGAGGGCAGCACCCCCAAAACAGAGCGAGCACCAAGTAAGCACTGCCACCACTTACTCTCACATTCACAGTCTCCAGGAGAGCATGCCTCTTTACAGCCCGAGGGGGCTCGGAAATACCGAAACAAATAGGAAGCCGCAGCCAGCCTCGAGTGCCTGCCCCCGGGCTCCCGCGGACCCTCTCACAGGGGAGAAACACCGCGCCGCCCCGCACAGGGATGGCAGGAGCAGACGGGGCGCCGGCTCCCCCGCGCCACGGACAGGCTTCCCGCGGACAGACCCCACCCGACCCGACCCGCCCCTGCAGGCGGGCCGTCCCGGCGCCGCGAGCGGGCAGCGGCAGCAGCCCCGCCGGGCCCGCGCCCGGCTGCCGGCTCCCCGCCGCCCCGGCCCGGAGGCAGCGCCGGGCCCCCCGCGCCGCGCCGCGCCGCCCCGGGCCTGGCCACCCCCGCGCCCCGCGGCCGCTCACCCGCGTCCTGCGCGCCCGCCGCCGCCGCCGCCTTGCGCGGGGCCCCGGCCGCCGGCAGCAGCTGCCGCACCAGGCGGTGCAGCCGGCCCCAGTGGCCCTCGGCCCGGCACCGCTCGATCTCCCCCTCCAGCTTCACGTGGGAGTGGGAGCCCTTGGCCGCCATCTTAGCGCGGCGCCCGCCCCGCCCCGCCGCGCCCCTCCCGGCCCGGCGGGCAGCGCCCGGCAGCCGCCGCGGGGCGGCGCAGCCGGCAGCGGGGAGCCGGAGCCAGGCCCGGCCCCGGCCCCGAGCCCCCCGGAAGGCGCAAGGGAGACCCGGGGGCGGCTTCCCCGCCCCGCCGCCAAGTAGAGCCCAAGTCGTCGCTCCCTCGCTACTGCCTCCCGCTTGATGCTCCCGCTGGGAAGCCGCACGCCGCGGCACAGGGGGCTGGAAAGCTGTCCCGGCCCTCCGCCACCCCACCAAGGGCGCTCTGCCTCCCGCGCTGGTCTGCGCTGTCTCCCACTATAGCCCCTCTTATCGATATGGAGCCTGAGCTGTTAAACAGGAGCCGTTTTATTCATTTTGAGTTCCCGATCCCTAGAGCAGTCTGGCAGAGATGCACAGCCCTGACAGCAGATGTGCTTTTCTTAGCTGTCTTCACAGACTTGTCACAGTGAGACGCTTGGCCTGCAGGCCTCTGCGAGCCACAGCTTGAAAAACACTGCTATTATCTCTGTTACATGAAGTTTACTACATCTTAATCTGTCAAAGAGCAACATCCATGTTGTGCAAGGCTAGCAACTGCCTGGGCTCAGCAAGCAGAGACTGGGAGCGTAAGAAAGATTCCCCTTTATCATTCACCTAAGCCCTGAAACACCAGACCTCTGAAGGAAGAGCCAAAGACACTGTTCGTTATTACTTAGCTACTCCCTCTAAGGTGTTTTGTCAGTTAAAACCACATATTTTCTGTCAGCTGTTTCTGAAAAACACCATAATTCTTTAACAATGATTTTAACATAGTAATAACAAAAGTACTTCCTATTAAAGCAGGAACAGGCCAAAAAGTCTGAACCACTTCCTGAAGTCAGTAAACTCTGAGGATTATACCCTTGACAGGTGAGAGCAACCGCTATTTAGAGTATAATGTAAAAGCAACTAGATAGTCAACATTTGGTTAAAAGGGGAAAAGAAGAAAATAAGCAAACAGTTAAGAGAATTACTGAACGTAACAGTAATAGGAGCATAGTAATTTACAAAATAGCAGTGGAGTAGGGAAAAAACAAGTGAATCAGTCTTGGAATGCACTGTTCAGTGCTGCACAAGAAATAAGACACAAAAAGGGAAAGAATGGGAGATAACATAAACTAAGCACACAAAATTCCACATACTTTCCAGTCCTGCGAGTAGCTCTCATACTTAAAGTAACATTTTTGCAGACCCATTAGAGAGCATTAAAAATGTAAACAGGTTAAACTGGTACAGGAAAAGAGTCATAATCCCAGGCGTTTTAACCAGTATTAATCACACCTCTAAACCCTCACTGAGGGTAAGATATATGCTACCCCTTCCTATCTGTCTCAGTGTTAACCCGGACCCCGCTCAGAGGTGCCCGCCAGTGGCTCCCCCGCACCTCGGCCTCGCCGCCTGACCCAGCGCGACGGTGCATTTCCATGGGCGGCAGCGGCGAGGGCAGGAAAACCGTTAACCGCCGGTATAAGCGAGCCAATGGCCGCCCCGCCCCGCGCACGTTGCGCCGCCGCAGCCCGCACGTGCTCGCCCCGCCCCGCCCACGCAGGCCCCGCCCCCGGGGGGGTGGCCGCGCCACCTGTCCCTTTGTTATTGCTACACGTGGAATTCCAAGAGCGGTGATGTCGCCAGCTCTGGGGCACAGCGCAGCCAATGGGCAGGCAGGAGAGGCGGGGCGGGCGTGGGGAGGTGTGGCGTGCCTGCGCGCGTGCGCCGGGTCAGAGGTGACTCTGGGGATGGTGGCCAGCTTGGCCCAAACGCCGCACTGCCTGCTCGTGACCTGGAGCCGCGGGGAGGGACGGCGCGGCGGCGGCGGCCATCCGCGGGCGGGTGCGTGGCGCGGCGGCGGTCGGTGCCGGCGCCCTGGGCTCTCGGGCCGGCGCCCGGCTAGGGGGCGGCGGCTGCTCCGTCCTAGCCCGCCGGTGGGGGTTTCCTGGGACCGCTGTAACGGGCGCTCCGGGGCGACGGTTTAACGGCTCTGCTGAGGCGACTAGGCTGCCAGCTGTCAGGCTGCGCCCCGGGACGGGCCCGGCGCCGGGGCTTGCTCCCCCGGAGGCTGCGGGGCGGGGGGGGAAAGGAAATAACAAAAATTAAAAGGAAAAAAACCCACCCCAAACTAACAGCTGTTTTGCTGGTTTCAATATGGCAGTCTGCTACGCGTTTTTATCCTGGTGTTTTAACGCTTTACTTCTCTGTGAAGTAAAAGCTGCAATGACTGTGAAATACTGCAAGTTTTATAAATAAGGTTGTTCAGTGCGTGAAATCTTAATAAATTCACTAGTTAGAAGCAGCCACTTTGATACTCTAAGCAACCTTTGTTCCCATAACTGTAAGGCAGGTCTGAGGGAAACGGGCATGAAGTTGACTAGAAAGTAGTTGAAGACCCGACAGCTAGGCACTGCACATTCACAGTGTGAAAAGAGTCATTCTTTGAAGACTACTTACTGTGTGTTCCCTTGAAGTACAGAACCTCATAAAAATTCCTAATTGGAGCCCTCTCAATTTCTGCTCTTTAAATGGTTGAAATGTTGAGGGAAAAATAAGTTCTTGCATCCTAGAACTTAGTAGGGTTGTTTCTAAGCACTATAAGTCTGCAGGAAATAGATTGTATTTTTCATCCATTTCCCTTTTTCTAGGAGATCACGATGGCCCTACAGAATTTTAGAAAACATCTGCTGTTCTCCCTTCTGGCTGCTTTCTTCATCTCTGCTTTAGCTGAGGAGTCTGTAGGAGAAAGTCAACATGCAAATATTCGGCTTGATAAGAACCTGGTACAAGATAAAGAGTATGTGTTCGTATTCTGAAAATGTGAACTTTACTTCCCAGTGACTTGCTTATCTTCTAAGTCTTGTTACGTGAGTTGGGCTTAAGCCCAGGGCACCCTCTCATCTAAGGATGTTGTATGAGTAGCTGGAATCAGATACCAAGCTATGTTTGTTCAATAAGTTTACTAGAGATACTGGATCTAGAAAGGTCTCCCTGGAGCCTTGAGCCCTACTTATACTATATAGAATTTCTTACAGGAATCCTGCTTACCTCGATCAACGTACTCTGGACAAAATTTTATTCTGAACAGTTAGAGTAAGAGCTTTGTTTTCATTTACTTCTTTATACACACAAAAAGAGTGTTATCAGTAAACAGAATCCCTAGTATACTCCATGTTTTACTGGGAAAGATCTTCCTCCAGTTCCTTTGCTTTGAAAGACAGCCAAAAGGAGATCTGGGGCACTACTTCAGTTGTTTTGATAACCCACTATAAGTAGGCAAGAAGAAAGAGGAATAGCTATCTAAATCATTCCAAAGGCCAGTACAGCACCTGTAACGTACTAGGATGAAGGGGGTACAAAGGTTGTTTAAAGTTGTAGCTTTCAGTCCTCCTGGTTGTCCAGTGTACTTTTAGAAATACAGCATTGCCTGTGTATTTGACTACCTGATCAAAGACTAAAGTTGATGTAAATAATGCATTAAATATTAACTGATTGATTTTTTTTTTTTCCTTAGCCACATCATGGAACATTTGGAAGGTGTTATTGAGAAACCAGAGTCTGAGATGTCTCCACAAGAGTTGCAGCTTCATTACTTCAAAATGCATGATTATGATGGCAATAATTTGCTAGATGGGTTAGAGCTTGCTGCTGCTATATCACATGTCCACAAAGAGGTAAGTGGAACATTGTAACAGCATGTGTCTTTGGAAACAGTACTGACTTTCTAAAAACAGCTTACAATAGAACAGTTACAATATAGTTGCAATACAGTCACAATGAAGCAGTTTTGCCTGAAAATGAGACCTTTTCCTCTGTTAGTTTTGGTTCGATTTATAAATGTACTAGCTTTATCATGGCTTTTCATGTCACATTGCAGTGTTCCAAAATGACTCCATCCTGGTTTAAACTTTACATCCTTTACATCCTGTAGAGTAAAGATGATTTGATAGCCAGGGATGGGGAGAGGAGAAAGGGAAGTTTGAAAACTGTGGCCCAGATGGAGTATTGCTGATAAGAGCTTATGGAAATAGCATACAATACAGTGCCACTCCTAGTTCTAAGGATGTTGCTTTCAACTCAGAAATGTCACTGCAATGGATACGCAAACTGTGAAAAACTTCTTGCACACACTTAGTATTGGGAGAACAGATCACGGTCTGCCTTTGTTTTGTTATCCTTTTGTAAATACAAATACTCACTACAACTAGGATCATTTAAAGACAAAGTGGGAAGATACTATTCTTGGGAAAATAATATTAACATGTTATCTTCTGGTGAGCTTTTGGAAGTTCAAAGTAATGTAACTTCTTGTGTCCATCCATGTCAAAGGATATGAAGCCAAGAAAAGAATAATTACCTGCTGACCCCTTTATTCCTAAGAGATGATGCTAAGAATTACGCTGAAGTTAAGCTACAGTGTACCTAACCTGCTTTTTTTTTCCACTAGTCTGTTTCTGTCAAACTCTGTGTTGCAGGTTCTGACACATAGGAAGAGGTTTCTGTACTATGTAGAAACTACAGGGTCTGTGCTACATCAAGATCCAAATTAATAGTACATGTGTTAGATTAGTACCTATCACTACACTCTGCTATTTAGCCTTTAGATCTTTTTGGCTAAGAATATAAACTGTAATTCAGTGGATACAGAGTGTTTGTTTTGAAGTCCAAAGAACTTTGGTTCATAGCTTGCATCTAGTAAAGTTCCTTATATTGGTATAAACAATTACACAAAACTTTGGTGCCTAATTTGGCACTGTCCTAATACAAACTGCTTAACAAATTTTTGCCTTTAGCAAAAGCATATTTTCTAGTTAAAGATGTCTGAGGCATACAGTGGAAGGCAGAATTGTGCTTTATGAAAAGAGTTATACCATTCTGTAGGCTTAAGAAATTCCTATTTAGGAAAGTAGGAGAGTTAAGGTGATTACACCCCAAAGCCTAACTGCTTTTAAAAACATGCACTATATAATGCATTCCTATGTGGGAACGTTTTCAGTCAAAGAGAATAAGACAACTGTTTTCTACATAGCCACAATTTGCCCCTTGGCTGTACCTCAGTTTTCCTTCAGTAGAGGGACTGCCAACCTGAAGTTAGTAAGTTTTGAACTTAAGTTTCTTTTTCTATAGCAAATGCCTCTGGTATCAATAATATATCTATGTAATATGCCAACATGTTTGTGAACTGATGTTGAATGGTAAGCTGGAACAAGATTTAAGTAACAAGAATGTTTTGCAATGCAAGCAACTAGTTATCAGTAATCTCTCATGTGCCACTAGGTGGGAAACTGCTAAACTGTTTAATGTGGTTTTTGTTTTTCCAGGAAGGTGGTGAGCATACCCAGGCAATGAAAGAAGAAGAACTAATTAGTCTAATAGATGATGTTTTAAGAGATGATGATAAGAACAATGATGGATACATTGACTATGCAGAATTTGCAAAATCACTGGAATAAGGTTTTTCAAGGAGGTTGTTTCTCCTTCTAGCTATGTGGAAATGTGACCCAGTAAAATGTGATTCATTACTGTCTCATGTATCAACCTTTGTGCTGCAATGCTTTTGAGAAGGAGAGGTGCATCAATTCCAACTGAATTTATTTAAAAATTGTATGTGTTAGGAGACTAGCTAACTCAGAGTGAGAGAGAGCCATGTTTGACTAAATGTAGCTACAAATTTGAATCTTGAAGCATGAAAACATCAACAGTACTCACATAGGCTACAGCTGGCAAACTCTTAGGTAGCTGTGTATGAATACTTAATAGATCATATATAATCTAAATTTCAGTTTTCTGTCATTAGGTTATATAATATTTGCTTGCATCTTTTATTTAAATGTACAAAATATCTGGAAAGCAAGAGAACATGACTACATATAGTTGTATTGTGATGAGACATTTCTGTATTTCACACACATTTTCAAAGGAAATTTGCATATAAGTACAAGTGCTTGAAACAGCATTTGTAGAGAAAAGTATGTGTTGAATGTGGTTTATACTTGAGCTCTACATGATACCATGTGGACTTCAACACTGTCTTTGAAGAAATTGAGTATTTTTTTAAATTTATGTACTTCCTAGCATACCCTTACATTTTATATATAAATATGTGTACATGTTTCTCAATTTCTTCCCACCCTTCACAGATTTACTTTTTATAGTGTAGTATTTTACTGGATTTTTCTCTACTTTGAATGGTCTTTTTTAAAGAAAATTAAAATGTTTTTATTACATTTATATGTTTGTTAATGCTCTATAGCATTTACTAGAGTAGCTTATGCTATCTCGTTTTGAAGGTCATGTTAACAGTAAACTGGTTTAGTATAAAACCTTCTGTTCAAATTTGTTCTTACAGTATTAGCCAGCAGGATAATCTAAGTGAGAAAGTAATGCTGTCTTGTTGAGGTTTACATTCCTATTCCTTGACACTTAAATTCCAGTATTACTTTTAGAAAAATACAAAAGTATTTCATAACTAACAGTTTCAAGATACTTGAATGTCTACAGATGAACATGGTCCTAGGAATGTTTTCACTGTGTTGACTCAATACTTGATAAGTCCAGAAGCTTAAGGATATTAAAGTGATGTGTTGTTGCTTTACTGATATTTGGTAACTATAAAGCATAACCAAAATCTTAAATTACATTCAATCATTATCCATGAATAGAGAATCTAAATGTTAGCATATTTCTGTAAAATGTATAAAGAGCTATTTTCTTTACAAAATTATTCTTATACAAGAGAAATACATTTGTAAAAGAAATTATTTCTTTTGTTTAAATGTCTGTGCAATGAATGTTGAGTGTCTGATTCTTTTTTTCTTGTAATACCTAATTATTTTGACACTTTGTGTCAGGGTTGTGCTGGCTGTACAGCAATTAAAAAGTTGGGATTCATGCAATTTGGAGCTGGAAGTGTAATGCAGGAAGTTCTGGAAAGGAGTGTATCTAATTTTCTGTCGTGTTTCTAAGCCTAGCTCTGTTACTGGCAGTAATCTAAAAACAAACAGCTAAGTGTTTTTCTCAAAGCATTTTTGTAATACCATTTATCAGGTAATTAGTCCAGAGTGAATGTTGAATCAAAGGTAAGTAGAGAAAATGCTTGGGGGTAGGAGGGAAAAGGAGGTTAAGCTCCTCAGCTTTGAGCATTTAAAGCAGGTTGTCCATAAACCTGACAACTATTATGCGTTTATTCCATAAACTTCTGAGCCTTGGATTTATTTCAGCTGAAAGAACCAGACCAAGAAACTGACATTTTTGCACTGTTCTGAAAAAATCATGGTTTTTCAGAGATGGCCGTGAGATGGCTCAGACCTGGTCTTAGAGACTGAGCTATAAATCTTTAAACTTAGTCCAGCAACTTTCTCAAACTATACTATGTAGTAAATGACATGCACAATAGAAGCTCTATATCAGAAACAATTACAATAAATATAGGTAATGTGGACAACATTTTTTTCCAACTATTTTGAATTTTTAACAAGTCAGAACAATATCAAATACAGAAATTATTTACCTAAAATGGAGAACAAATTCAAGACCTTTCATTTCACAATGCTTGAAGAAATACCAAATCAGTATTTCTGCTTTCCTAGAAAGATAGAACAGTTCAAGAAATCCTGTCCAAGCTGGAACCTGCAGCATCATGTCTTTACTCAGCCTCCTAAAACAAATACACATATTTAATTGAAGTGTACTTAAAGGTAAATGGGATGAAAGCTGTCTAGAGAGACTTCTCAATTAATAGGTAGGAAAGGGCAAAATCTCTGAGAGTCCTGGTGAGGCAGACTTTCATTTTTAAAAATATAAGAAGTTTATGTGCTATCTGTAGCTCACATAGTACCCTAAATAAACTGGTACCAGTCATATAAAATTGAAAATACCATACACATATATAAATATATATTTTATATAATTATAGTGAATATATATATAAAAGTGGATCTTTGCAACAGAATTACTCATGAACTAAACTATTTTTGCTTCTGTGGAGTAATACTTTCTCTGTTTCAACAGATAAGAAAAATTAAGCAGAAGGGGGTATGATTTACTGAAGGTCAACTGCATCCCTGGCAGAAACAGAAAACCAGAAGCCTGTTGCATGATTTACACCTCTTCTTCCTAGTCTATGATCCTGGGGGGGCGAGTGAGGGGGAGCATTGGAATTTTTTTTCCCCCTATTAGTGTGGAACACATCTGGCCTTGCATTACTGTAAACTACACGTGGTTTTGTAAAGTATCGAGATTGTCATCTTTTACCTCACAAAATATCATATAATATAGCAACTAAAGAAAACATTTGAAAGGACTCTGCTTCTTGAGCTATTGAGAACCAGGACCTTTGTTTATTAGTCATCTGGGACATACTCTGCACATGAAAGACAAAAATCTGTACTGTTTATCCAGTGGCCATCAGAATATTATTAATCACAAGAATGACTATCCAGAATTTCACAGCAAAAGATTGTCTGCAGCTTCACACAGATTTTAGTACTTTTTTATTATTTTTGTTAATCACCTATAACCTCAAAATATCTTAGATTCTTTACAGAATTGTTACAGACTTACAAGTCTTGATTTCATCTGAGGTATTTTTTTTATACAAGCAATTCACAAGAACAGTAAAAGGAATTCAGGACTAATGTCATAGTTGATACAACCACTAGATAGCGTGTTGACACTGCACATTCATTCTCTGCAGTATGTAACTTGGAGTGATTGAAGAATGTGGATTTCACTATAGCATCACCAGTACATTGATTATAGGCCAACGCCTGCTCCTCTGTCTTCCAATATCATGTTCCCATTATGATGCCCGCATTTTGATTAGTTTACAACTCTCAAAATATTTTATCATAGTTGAGATTTGGTTACTGGTAATTAACTTTCATTGCTTAGGGTGTCCAAATGTACTTGAAGTGATAGTAAAGAAACTTGCATTTTAATATTATCAGTAAAAATAATTATGTAACAGGAAGGCTTTGCAGTGTGAGTACCAGACTTGGTTGAACTACTGATGTCAAGAGGTCAGGCCATGAGAGGATCCATTAAGTGCTCACAACCAACACTAAGGAATATTAGACTTTTTTTGTAGAACCTGAGGTCTTACTGTTTTTGTATAGATACCGATAAGAGCTTCTGTCACTGTTCTTACAAGGCATAGTCCCAGTGTGGTCTGATCAGAAATTCTTGCTTCAAGTAAAGCTTAGTGCTTTTTTTCTTTCTCTCCCCCATTGCAGTCTTGCTGTCTGCCCATCGCCCCATGAAACAGCTGCTTATCAACAAAATTGTTAGTTTTTTAGTAAATGAATTAGATCACAGGTCATTATGTCCCTTTATTTATTTATTTATTATTTACACATTACATACACATTATTTATTACCACAAAGAATTTGAGTTCTAAACATTTCATCAGCACAGTTAACTCTGCTCACGTGGAATGAGGTCTGTTATAAGGGCAGCTGTTAATGCCTTACAGAAGGTTTTTCTGCAGTTACGTTTTTCTTCCTGTTCTTTGTTCTAAGTTTTGAATTGCATCCTAAACCTTAACAGCTAATACATATTCAAATTGTCACTATCTTCTTCAGCTGAGTGGCAGTTTTGCACTTAAATAGAGGTCAGCATAGCATATGACTCAAAGTATACTGCCAGATATGACATTTTATAAAAAATTGGTGCTGCACTGAATATAGTGTCAACTTCTGCCACTTGATCCAACTGAGAGACTGACAGCACTAGATTTTGAGAAGGCAGATGTCAATAAACTCAGAATGAGTAGGGAATATCTCATAGGAGGCAAGTCTAAGGGAAAAACAAACTAAGGAGAGCTGTCAGTTTCTTCAAGAAATGCTATTAAGAGACCAAGTGCAAAACCACACCAGTTCAGAGGAAGGCAAGGAAATTCAGTAGAAGTCTGCTAATTCACAGTTTTTTTAATTGTTCTCGAGCGTAAGAGAGAATTGTGTCTGTTAAACAGAGACTAGGTCAGATGATTGAGAACCCAGCACAATGCCCCACTCGTGTGTGTGTGTGTGTGTCTGTCTGTCTGTCTACCAGCCATAAAGACAAAGTGCACAAGCTGCAACTAGCAACACTTACTTAGCAAAAGGAAGAGAAATGAGTACAGCTGTAAGAAGGAAACAAAGGAAAGTTTGGACCACAACTCAAAGATAGTGGACACTATCAGCAGAGGACATTAAATAGCCAAAGAGTTTAATGCTCCTTTTTTTTCTTTTTCTCTCTATCTCTCTTTCTTTTTAATCAGTCTTTACTAAAAAAGTCAACAGCAAGCAGACAGTGCAATTAGTACCAGGGATAAAGGTTTAAAATTTCAGCCTAAAATAAGTAAACCTGCTTAGAAAGTAACCAGCTAATTTAGATATTTTCAAATTGCCTGAGCCTGATCACCTTCACTTTAGGAGACTTAAAGGGCAGATGAAGTGATGTCAGAATATCATTTGCTTATCTTTGAGATCTTCTGGAGGATGGATTACAAACTGGGCAAAATGAACCTAATGCCTGCCTTTTTATAAAGGAGATTTATAATTTAGTAAATCTAATTTCAATCTCCAGGAAAATTTTAGTGTACTATCTGTTTGTTTTAGAAGAAAAGAAAGAAATGAGTAGCAGCTAATAAGGATTTGCCAAGAACAAACTCAGTCACACTAGTATTTCTGTCTATGAAAGGGTAAATGATCTTGTTATACAGGGAAAGCCGCAGATATCATATAGCTTGTTTTTTTTTTTTTTTTTTTTTTTTTTTGCAAGGTCTTTAATGTTATTTCCTATAATATCCTCGTAAACAAGCTAGTGAATCATGATATAAATGAAACTGCTGTAGGAAGGGGCAGGGGGTCAAGTCTGGTTAGATAATTGTATCCACAGAGTAATTATCAATAATAATTATCAAAATACACATTCTGCAAGGAATTCTGTGAGTCTTGGGCATGTATCTAGTTATATTTGACGTTTTTATTGAAGGCATAGATGATGTAATATGAAGGATGATAATTAAACTTGCAGATGGAGCTACAAAGGGCTGCAAATATGATGGATGACAGGATCAGAATTTAAAATGGTCTTGATAAATTAAGTCATCGAAAATGGATGGAGTGCAATAGATCACAAGCTGAACATGAATGGCAAAGCCATGGTTTTTTTGCAGAAAAGGCAAATATCATGTTGAGGTGTCTAAAGAGCCTTCAAGATAGTTGAAAGAGGCCTTCTGGTCCACTCCCCACTGGTAAAGACTCACCTAGTAGACAATGTCCTGCACTTCAAGAAAGATGTGGACTGGTTGGAAAGAGGCCAGAGGAGATCAACAAGAATGGGCAGAGTCCAGAAAACATGAGGAAAGACTGCAAGAACTGGGATATTTTTGCCTAAAGAAGAGACATTTGGGAAGAAAGGAGGAGAGAGGTTTAATAATAGTCTTCAAGCATGTAAAAAGCTGTTGCAAAGAGTAGGAAAATAATCTGTTCTTGGTGGATGGATCAAAAAGACTAAAACATAAAGAAGTATAACCCAGCATATATGAATTACAGCATGAGAGATTTAGATTACACATGGGATCTTAATGTCAAAGGCAAGATACCATAGCTCAGGTTAACATGACTATAACTGGCTTTGGTTTTGAAGCAGAAGGGTGGAGTAAATGACTTCTCCAGATCCCCTCCAGTGAAAGCCTATCTCTTGATGAATCTATGATGAATCTTGATGAATCTCTTGATGAATCTATGCAGTATCTGTGCAGAGATGAGAGGTTCCTCACCAGTGGGTTGCACAGCCAAGAGCCAAGGACTGCTAAAACACAGAAAGCCTGAGCTCTGCTCCAGGTCCTCAGGGAAGTTTTCTCTGAGATCACAAATCATCCTTCTTTCTCCCTATTATAAGCCTTTCCTCTTCTCATTGTAATCTCCCTGGACTCTTCTTGACCCAGCCACATTTCAGTTTTCCCTAGTCCATCTGGATATCAGTTTTACATCTCAGCTTCTTGCCATCATAAGCCACCTTCCCTCTTGAAACACCCTAAAAACTTGTTTCTCACTTCTGCTGTCCAGTCAGGCAGGCAGACTTTCTGCTTCCATCCCAGAGGACAATAGCCATTCGCACTCCCAGGAGGACAGTGGTGCTGCATTCAGTTCCTCTGCTGCATGATAGAGCAATCTACAACCAGGCATCTCCTGTTCAGTCCTGTCAAAGCATGCTCACTGCCAATAGGGTCCAAGTGCAAAATCCTATCACGTTTCTACTGAGCATGTTCAAACTGAGATTGTTAAGGGCCAGAAGTGAACAGATTTGATCCAGAGTGGGGAAAAAAGCATATCCCTGGCCCCAAGATAATGTCTCCCCTAAGGTTCAAGTCCTAGCTCTGGAGCACAGAGATACCTGAGCTTCTTCACACACACAAACACACACACACACACACACACAAAAGATTGTTAAGAGTTTTTTTTAAGATGACCAAGTGACTATCTAGCCCTGTTTTCAGCAAATAATGAGCTATTTTTGTAGACACTGAGAACACAGTGTAAGAGCATCCACAGTGAGTCAGAACAAAGGTCCATCTAGCCCTCCAGCTTGTCTCAGATAGTGGCCATGAACAGATGCTGAGGGAAGAATAAAGAACAAAGAAAACATATTGTCATACTCCCCCCAAATACACTCACAGGCTCAGCTAATTTGTAGGTCAGGGACTTAACTTCAACAACAACAAAACAGCTAGAGTCAGGAACGCAGTGAGGAAGATCAAGACTTAAACGGTAAGACCTGGTAACACTATTGACTGAAAATCAGGTCTTACGGGACATGGCCAATGTCCTACGGTCACTGATATGGACATTACTGTTGACATTGCTACTCCATGACTTTCTGTATAAGCAAAGGGGATGATGCAGCATGTAAGCAGTTATCCCAGGAGGCTGCATTAGTGCACGGTATAGCACATCCATACCATTTCCAGATGTCACATTCTTCTTATTTAATGAGAGACTTTCAAAATTGTCTAGTGATTCTGTTTGCCTCTGGTTTTGGTCACACTTCAAGAAACATTTTAAAAATGACTCAATTTTGAGAAAGCCTCAAGCATATCTTTTGAAATAAATCCTCTTTAAGAATAACAACATTCGGCCTCAGAAATTGTTTTGTCATAAAAGCAGAAATAAGCCACAAAACATAAATGCTGAAAAATAATATTGACTTAAATATCATTGTCTGTGGCTCGCAGCCATCAGAGAGTGACATTGACACAGATCATGGCAGGTATGATTTTTGTGACTGAAGAAAGAACACTAGAATGAGATCTATGAGATCTGAATGCTGTTGCCTTTGGAAGAGGTCTCCAGGGATCATGCGGAGGTGACCCTATAACCACACTGTCAGCCTCAGCATGGATTGGATTGGGAGTTAGGAAACACCCAGGTAAGAATTTTGGGCAGCAGAACATGGAGATAGGACTAGTTTTAGAGAAGGAATGTGTATGTTTAGGATGCACGTGGAGTTGTTTAGAAACCTTACATATGCCATTACAAATTTATGAGCACATTGGAATTGACTAGTGGAATTAAGATCTCCAAAGTACACAAAGCGCATAAAGACACACACACACAGAGGCAGAAACTGCTTTCAATAACCAAATAATTCTGTCACCAGACAGCCCAAAACTACTCAAAAGCACCAATTCTAGCCAAGACCAACAGATTTAAAATATTTTTTGAATCTCTAGGTAAAGGAATTTTCAGGATGTGACAAGCCAAAAAGTCTTTAGGAAAATCTCAAGCAGATGATCTCATTTTTTTAGCCATCATATCTCTTAAACACCTTGTCCAGTTTCCTTCAACTCTTCCAGAAAATCTATCCCAGAATAAGATTATGCCTGTGAAGTTTTAGATGTACTGGGCTAATTTCGGCAAAGCGAGGAACAGGAATAAAATCATGTTTATAATGGAAACTTAGACATCTGCAGTTTACTGTTCAGTTTGATCTATATAATGGATGGTCTTTCCATTGTAGAAAAATAAAAGGACTTTTACTATCACAAAGGGAAAAAAACACCCACATATGAAGTCCTACCTATGGGAGAAAAAGACTTGGCAGGTCACACAAATATTTTTGCTTCCTCCTCCTAAAAATGTTTATAGGAGCCAGATTCATTTCCTAAGGTCTGGCTTGAGGATTTATGCAGAATATTACATGGTGTTGGCAGAGCAAGATGATGATGATTTCTGACTGCAGGTGTATCTCTACCACAGACCTTATTAAAACTGCAGCATGGCATTGACATACCTGACTAGCTTTGAACTAGCCAGCTAAGGTACTGCTAATACCATAGCAATGCCATTACAAAACATGGCACAACTGTAAAACCCACCATAAAAGCTGAGTACAATAAACAGGTATTTTTTGCATGCTATGCTGAACACTGTGCTCCTGGAATGATGTTACTAGCCGGACCCAAGCTATCTAGTTTAATCGTAATTCAAGTATTTCAAAGCAAGCTCTAATTGTACCTTTCATCTGAAGGTTCTGTAGCATGACTAGTTAAATAAAATTATCCTAGGCGAGTGTAAAGTCTATCTCTAGACAGTTCCTAGATCCTGCCACTCTCATTGATGCCCATTTTGGAAAACATAGTACAAAGGGAATTTTTATTAAGATCTGGATTTTTTTTCTGGCTTGCGTAATGGTTAGAGCAAAACTCCTCTAGTGACTTTAACACAAGTCTTCTCAGATTCCTGTGGCAGTTGGAGGTCCTTCCTAGGGTCTTGTAAAACTCCCTCTAATAAAAATATTCGTAGGAAAAGGGTTATATAGGCTGCATTACGTTGAACACAGTTCCTCTAATCTGCAGTTGAATTGTCATCGGTGAATACTACTTCCATGAATACCAATTCATCCTCAAAGTTATCTTTTGTCTGCTAAACCCCATGCTACTCCTGACCCTCACCCATGCCACCAATTCTGGTCAACTAGTGGCCTCCCATTGGGCTCCCAGCACAAGCACCCCACCTGGGGCAACTCAGTTCAGCTTGAAAGCTCTTCCTGTTGACTTCTCCAATATGGGCGGGAAGTGGAAAAAAGTGGATTAAACGGACCAAAGAAAAGCCATTCTAAAGGTTGCCGAGCTCATTCAACCCCAGGAGCTTTCAACTTCAGACTGCTTCTCTGAGCAGCACAGAGATCTAAAAATCTGGTCCTGATGCTGTTGAACAGGGAACATTGGTCCAGGATATGGCAGATGGGCAGTAGCGGAGAAGGTAAAGGGTAGACTGAAGAGAGCTATAAGTAGTCATACACAGTCAAACCTGAGATATGCTCAGCCTTAAGCCATCAAAGCCACCCTCCTAAACTGCACCCTGGTAATGTAATCTCAGTCTGCTCAAAACAACCTTTGTCAACAACACAGGCTTTAATAGGGGACTAGGTACATCAAAGGATCAAAGTACTGCCTCTTATAAGACAAGCGCTGATTTTGTCACTCTGGAAAAGATAAGGAAAAGATTAAAACTGTCAAGAATATCTATCAGGTTGTGAGTTTCAGATATGGACTCCCTTGCACTCAGTTTAGCTACGAGCCCAACGTCAGCTTGAGCGCTAACCTTTGGGGAGCATCTAGCTCTGAATGTCTTTCCTGGTCACTCAGAAAAGGAGATATACACAGTTAGTTTCTGAAAATTTGTGTTCAAGTGACTTTTCAGGGAACAGGATGACTCACGAGCTTGGAAATGCCATGACTGCTCATGTAGGTCCTTCCACACACAAAAATTCAGTCTGTGGTGACACACGGCATGGGAAATTTCAGCTCAAACAGCGAAAGTCTGGCAAGATTATGAACAATCAAAAACTAGGCCATCTAATGGAAAGTGTTAGACAGCCTTAGCTATTGGACCACCATCATCTTCACAGCCAGAGAGTGATTTAATCTGTCAGTTATGTGAGCACTAGGAGCAATGAATAGATCTTTGTATTTATTCACAGCAAGTACATACCCAGAATGACATACGATGCTTTCTTTTTTGTCTGACAGTTCACTGGATCGCTAAAGAGCCAGGGGTTTGCACAACAAGGCTTTCTGAAGCAGGATGACAATAGATACCATCTATGTTCAGAAAGAGGGTCTCCCAAGGTCGACTAGAGTCCCTTCTCCCAACTTAACCTGACAATTTTTAGCTATGCTCAACTTAAAAGCCCCATATCAGCAGATGAGCTCAGTTCTGCTCTCAGTTACAGCAGGTGGCATGCAATCAGCCATGCCTGCTGGCCACACTTCTTAGAAGCAGAGAGGCAAGAACACAGCTCGTCTGTGGCTATCAGCACAAGGTAGTGCAGTCGCAGGGCTCCTCGGCAGAGCCGTGCCACTCAGGCCTGCCAGGGGCCACGCTGGCAGCCCAGAGTTTCTGAGCAACTGCTGTCCCAAGGATGCTCCGCTGCGCTGGCAGCATGAGGAGTAGAGCAGGGGCAGGGGCTGCCCAAGCCAGATGACTCCTTTGCAGAAGGACCTCTTCACACTTGGTCGGTGAGCAGAGTTTTTCCACTGCCTTTGTTGCTGCAGCAGCACAAAAGGGCTGGAGCATGGCCAGAAACTTATGTCATATTTACACCTGGTATAACCGAGAGCAGAATATGCTCTATCGTATGTTCAAAATAAGCCTTTAAATAAAGCTGGTTACAGCTGAAGCTCTGCCAAGGCTCTGGTGGACATAGTAGTCCACTCTCCCCCAGCAGAGAAACTGGCTGGATTCAATCAGCTATGGAATACAGGGGGCAAGACTGAGGTTTGCCAGCTGGTCAAGGTCATTTGCTAGTTTGGCTTGTCTAATTCTCAGGAAGCCAGTGACAGCTAGCCCTAAGCCAACCTCCTTTTTCATTGCCATAAATACAAATGATAATGCACACCAATACAAGCAAAATGAGACGATTGTAAGCTTCCAAGAATACTTCCAAATACCAGCCAAAAGCTCTATGAAAAGTCTCAGTCTGAGACAGATTACTACACGCCACCCTTCAACCCCTCCTCCCAGGACAAGTATAGCTTCTATACTCATCTGTGCTGGAACAGGTGTGAAAAAGCAGAGTCTAACTGGCCACACTTCAGCACATTTCATTGTGCCACCATCCCCACAGAGAGTTTCTGCCATCCAGATGAATGTGGCCTGTTTATTTTTCTCTTACTTTTGTGATTGGTTATTTCTTATTACTGAGTCCCAGTCTGGACAAAGTGCTTAGATTTAATAAGTCAGTCAGAACCCAAAGGGCATGAGCTAATGATGTACTTCCTCTCTCTTTTTGCTTCCTGACCTGCCCTTAAGCATCCATATTCTTTACTCTTAAGGGTAAGCTGATCGTGGAAGGAGGCACAGCAGGGAACAGATTCATGTGGGTGACTGGGGGTGATGATACAGGATTTTGAAGATATAGGGCAGGTCTGCCTCCACCAGATCTGTGCTGGGGAAGTGAGATTTTGTGGCTGTGGCAGGAAGGCCAGACTCCCCAGCTGTGCTCCTACCATGAGTTCTGCCCCAGAGTGTGGTGCTGCCTGTGGGCCACAACCATAGAAAGTGGGGGGAAGCTTTCCATCTCCCCTTTATCTGCAGCTCAGGGCCAGGCTTCTGGGGAGCACTTTTCCTCCATTCCCAGTAAGAAGCAGGATGCTCCATACCCCCTGCCACTTCAGGGCATCACGAAAGGTTTCAATGGTGTTGCCCATCACTACTAGAAAGCAAACCATTCCCCAAGGGCAGGACTGTCAGGACTGGCTCCTAATTTTTTTTTCTTATCTAGCTACTGGAAAAGAAACTGTTGAAGTGCTGGCTAGCCATGGACTGCAAATAAGCACTTAAATCCATCCTTAATCAATAAAATGAGAGGAATGAAGCGCTTAGAGCTAAGAGTGTGCTTAAGTACTGACTAGCATGAACCTTGAACTGAAGCTATTGTCAGAGGATGGAAATGAGAGGAGGCCGCCATGTTCACCTGCAGCCATTGCTTCTGGAGGCACAGGACATGAGTGAGACCAGCTGTACCTGGGAAACAGGAAACCAGAGGAGAAGCTAGGCTGGGACACCTCACAGGGGTAGCATTTGCCATTTAAATATTGCAGAGAAAGACCATGCAGTATTGTACCTGTAAAGATGCAAGTCACTTCAAGTGGTTAATAGGTTCATTGAACAGCCATTAACTCGGTTAATTAGGTAAAAAGTACCAGTATCTCAGTATATTTTCCCCTTTTGATCAATGGCTCCCAGAAGTCATGCATGATTTTCATAAGGTGAGATAACAAGCTGTCAGTCACAGGAAGCCTGGAGTGAACCATACAGATAATCAACACAGTCTGAAAACAAGAAACATGTCAAACTGCAAAACCAATGTCTTTCTTTAAAAAGAAAATGAGAAAGTAATTTCAACAAGCAAGCTTTGGCTTACAAGTAATATTCTAGTCAACAATAAAATAGAAGAAAAGTATTTGTGTGTGATTCTGGAGTGATTTGATAGAAAACATGCAGAAATTAACTCTTGATATGAACTTGCCCAGTGTCATTACATGCTTTCTAGGCTCTAAAGTTATAGCCTAAGCTCATCTTCTTTCCAGTACACAAATTAGAGAAAACAAAGAAAGGGCAATCACCAAGTAGCAAGAGGGTAAATCATGTAGGAGCAGTATATAGCACTTTCATGTGTTATATCAGATATATGTTTCTACTCTCAATAAACATACATATTTACTCGCATAGTATTTTTATACATAGTGTATATTCACTTGGGCAGTGGTGCCTGCAAGTATCTATTCCTATGGAAGAAGTTAGGCCTGTGGTCACTGACAGGGAGGGCTGGTGGTGTCCTCAGGGACGGCCGTAGCCCAAATGCCAAAGAAACCCCAGGACAACCTGAACATGCACGATTTGTAGAGTTAGAGGTGGACTGTGCAGATACAGACTCCTCCAGTTGTTCTGGGGCAAATTCATTAATGCTGGTGAAGGGAGGATATAAATTCCATTACCCTGATCAACGCGAGAGTCGCCGCGAGCAGGACAGACATTGTTACCCATGCAGAGTCCCTGTAGCACCTCCAGCTCTAGCAGTGGAGAAGAACAGCTGCTTTTTCATGAGCAAGAGCCTTAGTAGAAGGGCCCAACTTGAGTCAGGTGCTCTCTTCCTTCTCATCTCACTCTGGGACTGTCCGTGATGGCACTCCCCAAAAGGAGAAAAGAGTAGGTTGGAAAACTGAGGCTAGCATTGCTGTCTCAGCAAATTATTTGCCTCAAAGAGGATCAGAAACCAAAGTTTATTCAGGTGCAATAGCCTGTGTGAGGCCTCTCTAATTTATTTAAGCAGTGAGAGTCAAGAAATTGTCAGCAAGTGACAGTTTGGGTTGCTGGGCTTTTGTGGTTTTTATTTTTCTCCCCTCAGTGATTTGAGCCAACTGTTACTTCATGCATATGGAATACACAAATTCTAGCCTTCCCTCACTGGTGTGAAGTAAGAGTTTGGCACATGTTGAAAACAACAAACAGAAATTAACTTGCTCTCTCCCATCTTTAATGTCAGTACCCACCAGTAATTATTTGGAGAATTAAACACAGTCATCTTGCCGTCACCTTAATTCACCACATTGAAAAGTTATTATATAACAGATTAACTTGATTTAGTCTACCTTCCAGAGACTTACCCAGTGGTTCACTCTTCTTTATTGAATTAACAGTAAAAGAAGCTTTTGGCTTTCACACATGCTATGAAATCCATCCCAAGTTCAGGCCACCAGAGCTACGAACTGCTGAAGTGCTAACTGCTCTGGAGCCACCTCCATGGTGTTCAGAGAGCCTGAACTCCAGCTGACCCACCAGGCAGCAAAAACACGCTGATAGACACAAGTAACCTGATCTTCTGACATTCCCCTTTCCATTTAGGAAAAAAATAATCCCCCATTCACTGGGGTCATTGAGTCTTTAGATCCTTTCCTGTGCTTGTTTAAACATAGCACTGTAACCCTGGGTTCAGATTTGGGGTATGTCACAACAGAGCCTGGGTTAATTCTTTATCTGGTAACAGCTTAACATGAAGTAGCAGTTGCAAAGCACAGCTAGATGCCTTTCCACCGCTCATGTAGGAACATCTCCATTGCCTTCAGCAGTGGAGATGTTGGCTGACAAGAAGGATAAATTGCAAACACACAGCACAGAGCATCTTATACCTCCTTGGCTGACTGTACCTCAGAGAACTAACACTTCTTTCAAACAGAGTTATACAGGCTGAAGGCTATGGATTACCAGTCACATGAAGGCCTGATTCAATGCCCACTGAGGTCAAAGGCTTTTTTTCCTACCACCTTTACATGTTTTGGATCAGCACCTTACTCAAAATACGAACCTTGAGTATTTCAAGGTTTAAGGTTAAAAAAAAAAAAAAAAAGCCTCTTATTTTCCTGCCTTCTTTGCTTCTAGCTCTAATAAGTTTGTCATCACTACAATGCTAGATTTGATTGCAAACTGCCCTATGAATCAGTACAGAAACAGTAACACTCTTCTGGTTATTTTTCCTTCTTCCTTCACCTTTTCCCTTGAGGGCACAAAACCAATTACTCCAGAGATGTCCTTTAAATATTCATGGGAATTGCAACCCCATGTTTTACTATGCTAGAATGGGGTAAATATATTAACATGTCCAATGTCAGCTTATACTGAGATTTGCAAGTATTAGATATAACCCTAATTTTAAGCAATAATTCACAGGTTTCTTACAAAAAGTGTCAGCTCTTTTAAAGAAAAATGCCTGGTGAAAACAAAAGAGAAAAAGGAAATTACATTCCAATTTTCCCAGTATTAGAAAGTAAATCTGATCTCCTGGAAAGCAACCTCTGCTTGGTCCAAGTTGTGCGCTTTTGCAGATGCTGCTTAAATGCTTTTGTTGGCCAGAAACATGGGGTAACTGAGCTGACCCATTTACCCACCTTACATCTATAGCACAGGCAGGGATGGGCGTCCTTCCTCACCATGCTTGCCTGAAGAAGTCCAAAGGGGCTGACAGCAGCTCTGAGCAGTGCTTGCCACAGGGGATTTCACAGTGCAGAGGTACTAGTAGGTGCCTCATCTGGGACATTAGAGAGCAGTTAGGTGGCCACAGCTTTTGGCCACTGCTGGTGGAGGCAGGAGTGTACTAGAGGTCAAGGTGTCCATGCTTCACAGACATGCCACTTCCCCTTCACTAGATGAAAGAGTCTTTGTGCGCTCTCAGCGAGGGGCTCCGGGCATAGCTATGGCTCAGTGCAGAATAGAGTCTGAAGAAAGCAGGAAATACAATCCTGTTTTCAGAGTTATTGATACTCACAACTACTAATTACAACAAATGTTCTGATTAAATCTGGTTTGTACTACAAGGAACAGTTCTTAACTGGCAAACTCTGGAAATGACCACAGTTGTTTTTAAAACCCTTCCTAGTTTTGATTCCTATCTTTTTCTGGTGTACGCTATATATCCTTTTTGCCCGTGCAGTCACCACGTGACCTGTTAACCCCCATTGCTTTGGGAAAGCTCAGCTAGGGAAGATTCACATTCTTTTCCAGTACTGCCAGTTCCCTGACACTCTGCCCACAGTTGTAGAAGAATTGATGGTATCCAGCTGCGCAAGTGATCAGTAATGTCCAACTGACATTAATGTTTCCCTTAAAAAAAATTCTTTATAAGGGATGTGTTTTTTGTTTTGTTTTGTTTTTTTAAATAAACATCTGATTCTGTCAGATGCTTTGTTATATTCCCAACAGCCTGGGTCTTAAAAAGAGGTAAACATTCTCATGTGAGGAACAACTGTACCATGCCTCAATATTCATAACAAAGTAATTAATGTCACCCAAAAAGGAATTCATTGGTCCTCCAATTGCATACGATTATTGGACAATTAAGTAATATTTCATCAGAAGTTGTTCATAATAAGCAAAAGTTACAAATAAACATACAACCCGAGATAGAAACACCCTGTATTGCCTAAGAAGTGATAGTTGACAACGGATAGGCTGGATAAATCAAGAAAAAAAGACTTTCAGGTGACAAACCATGGGTATTGCTACCACATAAAATAAATGGGATGCCTTGTAGAAATGAGCAGGAATGAAGAGTCTGCTTCTATAAAAGTAGGAGGTGAGCCTACACATATAAAACAAAATACTCAATATTTTGGTAACTTAATTTTTTCCTTATTTTTTACACCGTTTGAGGGTTTTTTACAGTGCTGATTTAAGTATCTCCAGTTCTGTAGACTGATTTAAAATGATCTATGTGTAACATGTCCCATTGGTGATGTTAATTACATGCTCCCCTGTGCCAATACACACAGCTTTATTTCAAAGTGCAGCAGCTTGTACTTTTCCATCTAGCACCTTTGGTTTGGTCCCCAGCATCAGGCAGTATCATAATATTGAAACATAATATTGCAAATATTACATTTTAAATGTCTCCTGTTCTATAAAATGGGCTAGTCTTATAAAAGTGAAACTGTTGGAATCCTAATAACTCAGCAAGAGGCAAAACAACCATACATTGGCACTTTCTGTAGAGTGTTTGTGACCTTCAATTTTTAGTCCAGCAACATGGACAGGGTGGAATTGCATTGGCAAGCTCATATACACACACACGTCACCCCTACTGGTACAGTTACATAGGATGCAGAACACCACAAAAAACTTCTGTGCTCTCTTTGACAAGCAATCATTGCCCCTAATCAGTCACACCATTCTACAAACTGGAAAAAATAAACAGCAACTTAGGAAAATTGCCTTTATGCAACCAAATCAAAATCTTACAAAGGAAGAGATCAAGCCAAGCAGCTACGTGTTAATATGTCTGCCTCAGAGAGATTTCCAACACTCTTCCTCCCCCACCGATCCCCAAGAAAAACTCATGGGTTAATTATCCACTTGAATTTATTTTCTGGAATGATTTGCTTTAGAAGAGGGGAGGAGTTGGGGGATGGGAAAGGAGTGGAAAGGGGAGAAGAAAGGTGAAAATCCCAGCCCTAAAGTACTGAGGAGCTTCTCAGAGAGGGACATATTTAGAGAGGCTTCATGGAAGTTCCTCACATTAATCCTGTTAGTAGCTAACAGGACTTGTGTCACAGGGCTCCTGAGCTGAGGTCTATTGGGTTGCTGCAAAATGCGATATCTGTTGCCAGAATAGCCAAGCAGCACTAGAGTACATGGGAATGAAACCAAAGAGAATGGCAAGACACAGGTTGTAAGAGCAATATATTCAGAAAGAAAACAGGGAACAGTGAGAAAATGAAGGTAAGAAACCCCTCAAAAAGCCATGAAATGCTAAAAGATTTATTCCCAAGTGTTTCCTCCAGTATAAAGTATTCCTAGTGCCTCCCTTCTTTGGCAATTCCATTTCCATAGGGATTGGGATCTGATTTGACACATCTAATTTACAGAAGCTCATAACATTTCTTTACTATAACAGCACGCAAACAATAATGTATTATGGATTTTACATGTGTATTTTATTTTTCTGCAGAAGTCAATAAAGTCATGCCAGCAAAAAACTTGGCTTTACATTCACATAAAATATTTTATCCCCAAAAGCAATAGAAACTCTAATCAGACTGCAACACTTCATATTGTTACAAACTGCAATTAATCTGCTCAGACTGAAAAGCCATATCAGTTTTTGACTGAAAGGCATGTCATTAAGTTTCTGAGTTGTTTACATGTAATGCAACATGACAGGAATTTGTGCAGAGCTGAGAGAAAATGAGCTATTTGAAGTTAACTGTTTGGAATCCTGTCTTTAGCTGTTTTCAGGCTTCAGAAAGTTGGCAGGGCTGATTTCATGGAGTCACACAGGAGTTGTGAGAGAATTCCCTATATTGAACCACTCTTTAAGGCTTAGTAAAAACCCGTCGTGCCTTTGGGTGTTCGTGTCTGGGGAGGGAGGAAGTCTCCACCAACATCCTCAGTTTCCAACAAGACTAAACAGTAAATCTAAAAAGTGAAAATACATGACTTACATCAAGCAGCAGAGGACACAAGTAACACAGTTCATACCTCATCTGTGAAGCCTGGCAGTTACCATCCTGAGTCCTTTCCCAAGGGGAGGCTGAGACAGACAGCAGAGCAGCTAGCAGAAAAGCAGGAGTCAGGTGCCACAAGGTTCACACATATGAGGGCTGGAGAGATTGTGCAGAAGGACAAAAAGGAGAAGATCAATGTTAGATAAGTACAGAAAAAGATCTGCAACCCTGTCTATGCAGTGACTTTACAGCACTAATTTACAGAGAAAGTCGAGACAAATATAGAATCAAACCTCTCTACTCAGGCCTGGGCTAAATTAGTGTAGATATATCCCCTGTGGGAAAGCTCCTTCAGCTGTGCAATTTTTTTTAGCTCCTCAGCCTTACTTAGCTAGTTAATTAGTTAGTTAAGAAGGAAGGCAGATTTCTCCCTCTGAAAGCCAGGATCAATTAGATTTCCATATGATTATGCTTGAATACATGAACTCTAAAAGTTAAAAAAAAGCAGAAGGCAATTAAAAAGAACAAAGTATTTATTTATTTGCTTGTTTTAAATCTCATATTTATGCTTTTTGAGCTAATCTTCTGATCTGGAGAAGAAGCAGAAGTTTGGCAACAAGATTTTTGTAGGTCTGAGATAAGGTTTAGACCAAAAATGAGTGGTGATCTTGTGTGCCAATTTAGGATACCTCAAATAGTATCAAGGATTAGAGGGCAGCATTTTCTGTCACTTTACAATGTTTCATATTTAGTGCTTGAAACACTGAGGACCCCATAATCACCAGGCACCTTGAAAACCTTGGTGCAAATCTTTTTCCGTGTCAGCCATGCTCTCTCTTCCTCCAGAGAAGAACCTCTCCATCATCTGAGAAAATGTATTTGATGATGGGAAGAAAAAGAGTAAGATTTGTAAGATTAAGAAGGCAACCGGAAGAACTGAATTCTTTCTCAAAGAATTAATATGCTCATGGAAAAACAACTGAAAGTCAGGGCTTCAGATCAATCTGTTTTGGAAAAGGAAGAAATAACATTGTTAATGTTAAAACAACAACAACAACAAAAAACAAGTCTTGCGACAGACGCTGTCATTTCTTCCACTGGGGAAGGGATGGTGTAGAGCAGCAATTAGAGCAGCCCCGTCGTGATTCCCACTTCCCCGGCGAGTCTCCCTGCTACCAGCAGGCATGCAAGGACACCCTGGCGCCCAGCCTCCCCCAGTGCCCCAGCTGCCCTTCGTGCCAGTGCCATGCCAACTCGCAAGTCGGACAAGCCACCAACCCACGCGAGCTTTCCTAGAAACACAGGTGCTGCCTGCCTTCACCTGGGACACCCATGTCCCGGCTTTGGCTGGTGCCCCAGGCACCAGTAGCTTTGTGAATCCTGGCTGGCAGGGACACGGCACCAAGGGATGACGGCAGCTCACTTTTGGGGGAAAGGGTTGGTGAGCAGGGCCTGGAGAGAGCCACGGCAGCCACAGCTCCCCGCGGGGACTGGTGGGTGCCCGCGAGCCTCAGAGGAGCTGGGCCAACCTGATGCCTGGTGCGGGGGTAGAAGGGTGACATGCTTCACCGTGTTTATTTTCATCAGTTGTTTTTGGACAACTGGATTTTCTTGTGGATTCACGTTTATTTGCAGCTATTGACACACTTTGCTCGTCATCCTCAGCAAACACGCTCCAAAGCACACAGGTGTCTTTCACTGGAAATGGACTCACCCATGTGGAATAAACACGGAAAACCAAGAGGCAACCACAGAAAGAAAGACAAACCACAGAGAAAAGGTCCTATTCACCTCCAAACCAGGTGTCACTGAGCTAGATAATTAGATCTGTAAGAGACTGAAAACACCTCTAAAATGACAGTCTTCACCAAGTCTTAGACACTGAAGGAAGACAGGTTCAGTAAAGTCAATGGAAAATTTTTAATAAAAGAGGTGCTTCACGTACTACTCTTGTTTCCGTCTCCAAGTCATTCTTGCTGTTTGACTGACCTGAGTTACAGCAACTAGATCTCCAAGTATAAACACTGTATGGCCAACTTTTATGCTTGCTTTGAAGCTTGAGTCCAAGAAGTGAAGATCAGTGATTTATAAGGCACATCCAGGCTCTTCTGTAGAGACAAGTTTGTGAGAACCTGAACCTCTGGCCAGCATCTGCATCTGGTCTGTTTACCCAGCTAATACCAGAGAGGCTGCAGGATTAGGACATAGCATAGATGAGCGTACTAAATTGGGTCATTCAGCCCCAGCATTAAGACTTGTAGTGATTATGTATCAGTTTATTTTATTAATGGAGGCAGTTACCTCTCTAATGGGACTCAGAAGAGGATGTTCCTGCTGGTAACGGGGAAAATGATCCTCTTTTTTCTTTTTAGTTCTTACTGTCTCCTCCCTTCTCACTATGAATCCGAAATGGCTGAAATCCAATGGCTTCTGAAAATGTAACCTCTAAAGTAGTGCTTTCTTTAAAAAAAACAAAAACTTGGACCATACACAATATTGTGAAAATCCTTCTCTCTAAATAGTTCCTCTGACAAATGGAATAATGAAAGGAAACAAAATACATTGAACCAAATCTATCCCATGTTAACTATGTTGCTTTTTTCCCTTAAGAGACAGTGTTGGGTGTATGGCAGAGTAAAAACTGCTGAAAATTAAAATGTGCTGTAGAACTGGAATGTTGTTAGTTTCTGCTTAATGTTTAGCCTTTCACTCCCGAGCTGGGAAGAGATGGCAGTTCGTGTAGGAAACACCGCGTCTTTGCCAGGCTATGCCTGACAGGAGTAATCAAACAGACTGCACACAGCACACACACATGCACTTGCTCATGCCAAGACAAGAAAGTGCTTTTGGGGGACAAACATACAACCAGCTGCTGCAGGAATCTGAGGCACTGTTGTTAGTACCTCCAGACTCCTTTCCATGCTATGGAAGGGCAAAGGAAAATGCATCTCCATGAAATTCTGTACTTTATATCTGACTGAAACATGGCTTTTTGTTCAAATTAAAGTACCCCTGCCCCTGTGTTAGTGGTATTTCTCCAGCTAAATAATAAGCCCACTTCTTATTCTTATAAGAAGCTGTTATATGTACTTCAGATGGTTACCGAAACACATGCCTACAGCTAAGTTTGGAGCTGTTGCTCTCAATTTTGATAAGCTGTGTGACATACCAGCGTCACAGTCATAACATGATATGAATTATGGGCATCAGTGGCCATGTTTCCACATAGAATAGATGAAGTACCAGAGCTGTTCCTTGAATTTTGCTATCCAGCAGAGAATATTGACATAAACAGTAATTCAGCAATTCATCTACTGCAAGTCAAAACATTACCATTGCGATGAAGAACCAACAAAGAATGTTCTCACCAGAGCATCCCTCAACAACAGGGAGTAGCACAAAGCAGTTGCTTGATACATCTGGCTGCCCATTTGCTTGAAGCTTCTCCTCTGCAGACCAGGTCTTGGCTGGGGGACTGGAGGCTTTGGAAGTTTGGGTCAGAGTATGCATAAAAAGGCAGTTTTCAAGGGAACTAACCTTCTGCTGGGGTTCAAAGCATTACGAAAGGGTCAAAGGGATCAGCTGTCAGTGCTGGACAGTATAAATACCAGCATTTATTAGTGATAAGAGTCAGAAAATCATTTCTTGCCTTGCACAGTCATTAAGCTTGCAGCTGTCAGGTTCCCAATAAAATTTGACATACAGTCATGAAATGTACTAAATTCATCAGTGACTCCAGCCTAGTCATGAGTCTGACACTTACATTTCCCCATCTTCGTGCATGAGGTCCTTCCATCTCCAGCCATGGGGTCTGACTCATTAGAATCACAGGAATAATTTAGGAATCACCAGGATAATTCAGGTTGGATGGGGTCTCTGCAGGTTATCTGGGCCAACCACTTGCCCAGAGCAGGGCCCACTGAGGTCAGGTTGCTCAGGGCCTTGTCCAGTCAAGTTTTGGGTATCCCCAAGGTCTGAGATCACACACCTTCTCCAGGCACCTGTCCAGTGCTGCTCCACCCCCACAGTGAGAAAAAAAATATCCTAATTTCTAATCACAATTTCCTGCATTGCAACATGTGCTTCTTGCCCCTTGTCCTGTCAGTATGCACCTCTGAGAAGGATCTGGCTCCATACTTATATATAGGTTTGTTCCTGTTACTACCTGTTCCCAGCCTAAGTCTTCTCATGTTCTCCTTTGTCAGACAAACTATTCCATCTCCAAAATGCTCAGTCAGGATGTCCAGATTCCTCCTTGTTACCAACCTTCATCATGATTTGCACTCTTCTCTTATCCCTTATCATCGTAGCCATGCTCACTTCACTAGCCTTTATCACAAAAGCTACCTAGTTCATCTCTGAAACAGTCTTCCTCCCCTTGTAAAGAAACCAGGCAATCACCAGTGCTCCACAACTAGGTGAGCTTTTCTGAACAAACAAACATGACTAATCTTTTGGACAACAGTATCCAAAGTTCCTCAAGCCAGAAAGTTCAGGCCAAACTTAATAAACTCTTCGGCAGAAGATGGTATATTGTCCTCTTGATGTTCTCTCCTCCAGGCATTTCAAATTCACTCTTTTCTCTCTTGTTCACTTTGTAAACAGCTCCTCAGCCTATGTTTCCTGTGCAGCTCCCACCAGCAGGAATTCTCTCCCAAAGTCAAAGTTCCTTTGTTGAGTCTGCCTTTGCTTGAGACAAAAGAGTATGGCCCTCTTCAAGACTGAAAGGCTATTCTGCACCACATTAGATCAAATACTTATAAATATCCCCATGTCTTCTTGTCTTTCGGCCGAAGATGAAACTCTTCCTGTTTCCTCCCCTTATAAGAAGCGTATATAAATGTGGGGAAACAAAAGCGTGCCCAGAGATATGAAGGCATTACTGAATGTTCTCACATTCTGCTTGTTGCCATTCCAGGCTTGATCAGTTTTTGATGTACACGATAGGGAATTTATAGGTATCAGGAAAATTTATCTGTGATGGTGTTAGTAGGATGGAGTACGTATGTCCTGCAGTAAAAAGCTGCTGCACTAATCTACTCTTAGATGTCATGTCTAACAAGTTCAGACCTAGTGCAGATATCAATATGGTGTGAGATAAACACTATCTACCCAAAGGGCTGCTACTAATCACTATATCACAGGCTTGCTCTGTATCTCTGAGCCACTAAGATTATGTTCACCTACTTTATCATATTTTACACAGTCACTACATATTTTTAAAATAAATTTTCATGATCTAAAAGTAGAATTTTCCACTTTCTAGTTTTCAGAACTAGCCTTACCCATAGTTTGGGACCAGAACAGAAAGGCTTATTTGTTTTCTATTGTTTCTTTTGATAAATAATTGAAATATTTTTTTTTGTTATCTGTTGCAGCCAGGACTTGATGGTAGTAATCATTCAGCTCATTATTACTGGAAATAACAGTAATTTTGGCTAAAAGCCAAAGCCCGCATTAAAACCTTGAGGGTGCTTCAGTGCTGCAGAAGCTCTGGAAAGGATGTGGGTAGTTTAGCTAGATTTACACATGTATCTAAGGAGCAGATACTAAGGATAAACTCTGCAACCTTTTGAGAAAAGGTAGCATGTTTTCCTTCTTTCTTGGCAGTTCAAACCTACCAGACGTCATGGCAAAAGCTCCAGCTCACTCCAAATCATAAAGGAATGACCAGCCCCTCTAACGTAACATTAGGATCTTTTGTTGCACAAAAGCTGTGGCTAGTGACTGGTGTGGAGACCTAGGGGTAATGTGACACTCATGGCTTTGCAGAAACCTGAAGTACCTTACACTTCAGTGGAGCCCAGGGCCTTTTACATGATTCCCTGAGCACTCTGAGGTCAGAGACTTTAGGCAGCACAGTACATGGAAACCAGCAGGACCCAAAACATCAGCCCACCATAACTACCCATAAAGAAGCAGGGGCTCACAAGGGATTGGGGGTCACAGTGCCTGCTAGAGTGCTCCCGAGGGTGCTTTGAAGCTGAAGATCTCCAGCATCTGACAGCCAGGTTTTCTCAGCTGGAGTTCAGGCTGACTATAAATTCAGTCTGATCTTGAGTAGGCAACGTCAAAGCCCTTTGGAGAGGCCCAGGATCCTTGAAAGGTAGGATCTGGATAGTCTTGTCTGCCAGATATTGTCACCACAAGACCAACCAGGAGAGCGGGAAACTACACAAAGTGACAGGATCCCATCACACTGCAGGTCAGTGTGCCCTGAGAGGACACTGCGGTAAGCTCACCCACTGATTCCCTCTAAGAATATCCCCGGTCACCATAAAGCCATTGCTAAGAGTCCTATGATTAGGCAACACAGACAGGTGGCTACTTTGGCCTTATGGCACCTGCATGAACTTCATGTAGGAGTGTGAACAAGCCATATAGTCCAGGCTCTGTCAGAGGCAGTGTTTGGAAATATTTGTGATCATCTGTTACAGCTTCACTTTAAAGCCACATAACTTTCCTCTCATTTTTCTTACTGGTAGTTTGTTCTAGGCTGTCACTGCTGTAACATTTAGGAACTTTCTAATTGCTAATGTGCATATATTCATGACCATTTGTCATGACCATTTGCCATGCTTTTAGCTTAAAAATGTCTTTTCCCTCCCTGAGGATTGCCCATCTAATGGTCTCTTACAGAGCGCCTGACCTAGAATTGGGCC
This sequence comes from Apteryx mantelli, assembly GCF_036417845.1. Classification (NCBI taxonomy): domain Eukaryota; kingdom Metazoa; phylum Chordata; class Aves; order Apterygiformes; family Apterygidae; genus Apteryx; species Apteryx mantelli. Next base: position 40,192,751 of record NC_089980.1, on the reverse strand, counting down.
AGCTAATCCCTTTCTTCTCACTCTGCTGGGGCCCAGCTATGAACACCCTGGTTCCCATGATTTCCTTGATCACTGATATCGATTCTGGCTCTGACTGCTGCCCTGTGCAGAGGAGGCATCCCTCTAGGAAAAAGAGATTTGAGGGCGGAGGATATACAGTATTAGCAAAGGCCAAGGCCTCCCCATCCCATAACCCTGTTAGGCTGAGAAACTCATAGCAGTGTTATGATGTTGCATTGGTGACATGCCTCCCCCCCACTGGAGAGCGCTGTTCCTTCTTGGAGTCCTTCCTTCCTGCCTAAATAGAAGATGCATCACAAATTTTTGTCACTTATTCAGGGAAAATTACAACCTTACATTTAAGCAAACAAATATATTAAAACTTGTTTTTAACTTGTAAGGATTGGCAAGCACAGCCAGCCCTAAAGCAATCACAGAGCAATAAAATAGCAGCCATAAAAAACAGATTGGATACCACGAGATAAACTTCTGCACATCAATTTACACAATTAATAACTGCCAAAATAATTGCAATTCACTTAGGAGTTGGAACTAAATTGTAAATCAGGCCCAAGCAATGTGTTAAATAACAAATACAAGTTTTAATACAGAATTGCTGAGTGTGGCATTAGTAATTGTAAAGAGTGTTGTAAATACAGATGCTTGTACTTAGCATTGCTTGCAGTACTATTTACACAGTGCAACATGCACTAACATTTTGTCCCCAGTGGTGTTACGTACTGTGGTATTTATTCCCAAGGTAACATGTTGTTATTATTTTTGGATTTACATATACCTACTTTGCTTGTTGTTCAATGAACTTCTGCCATATCATTTGACGAGCAATCACATACATGATTAGCAGCCCTTGTGTGATTCATACCAGAAAGAGAAGCTTTTTCAGGCTACAGCAGGAAGTCTCTGTGATGGCAGAGCTGCTCCCAGGTACTGCTGATTATTATTATGACAAAGCAAAATATATGATTCCTGTTTGTAACCCATTATCATAGGGCCTTAATATGCGTAGCTGTAAAGCTCAGCCTTGATTAAAGGTGTTACTTACAGTGCAATAGTCTGCTGCTCAGTGCTTGCTCCAGAAGAGAAGGAAGCTGCTGCATCCATGACAGGGATGCAGTTTGCTGTCACGGCCCCGCGCAGGCTTGGCTCTGATGAGCAGATCCAGCAAGGATGAGGAGAGGGGTCATGCCCATTTCCCTCTAGCCTTCTCTGCTTGCTCTTGGAAGATGTGCGGTACTGGCTCCCTATCTTCTTCACGTCTTACCACTCGGTGTAGAGAGCTGTACTTATTTCTCCATACCCTTGAATGTAGCTCTGGAAAATGGTCCAGAAATTAACTTTGTCATCACACTCAGCTTGAGTGGGAAGCTCCTTCCTCCCTGCTATCCCACATAACCGTCGCACAGAATAAGGCTGAGGCTTAGTGGGTTTCTTGTGGCTCTGTGTTTGGGATAACCGTTCTGCAAAAAGAAAAGTCCCATAGCACACGCAGTATTCATACAATGTGGGAGTCTTTCTTCAGCTTCACTGAGCTTTGGACCAAGCTTCATAGCACCTTAAACTTCCCACACTCTCAGGTCTTATCATTACTGGCGTTTCTACATGCCTCCAAGGGGCCCAGCAGGCTCCAAACAGGATTTCAATTAGCTCCATCTCCATCTTAATTTACCGGTTGATCTAATGACATTTTGAGTGAGGTCTGATACACATTTGCTCATCAATACTGCCTCTCACATCTCAGCCCTAGAGATTTCTATATTTATCTTGCCTTGGTTTGTAAGCAGTTCTTGACTTATCCAGGGCTTCTGGTACAGAAAAGAGTGCTGGCTGTTTTGAGATCAAATTGCAGAACAAACTTACTTACGGACTGCCACACCAAGTTGCAATAAAGTATAACATAATATGACTGAAATATGTTTTGTTTACATCTGCTTACATTTTATCTAATTGTAAGGTTCCTGACCATGGCAAAGCAGGGAGTGTATTTCTATAATATTTTCATGCTGAAAATAAGAATAGGTAGAACATTTTCAATGTACTAATACTGTGAGTTACACCTTGTGCCTGCCATACAATAATCTGTATGCCAGGTGAGCTCTATGGAGTGTAGCTGAGGGCCTCGAACACTTACCCCATCTTTGTTTCCTTTGGCTGGCTGGATTATGCTGTCTTGTTATTTTGCCTTTATATGATACAATTTTTAAACACTTATTTGGACTGCTATCAAGTATCCTTTAAGACTCCCACAGATGGAGAAGCAGATGCATTGTAACCATCTGGGGCCAGAACTATGATTAACTTTCAAGTTAATTTCTCTGTTAGAATGGACTGCATATCAGAAACGCTTCTTCCATTTCAACTAGGAAAACCAAAACTAGGTTTAAAAGCGGCCTCCAGATTTGGGTGCCCAGCATGAGAATCTTCTTCTTAGACATGCCAAATCAGTAGTGTTTCCTAAAGTTTGGAAGCTGATGGTCTCCTGAACCAACAGAGATTTTCCTTCCCCTTCACTGACAACTCTGAGTTGCATTTACAACTCTTACACAAGTGCCTCTTTGTTGCAACAAAGGAATTGTGTCAAAATCACAATAGATTTTGTAATGTTATAGCCTACCTTTCCAGAGGGCGGGGGGGATGAGGGGGATGGCTATTTTGGTATCACTTAACTTGCAGTTTTCAGTTTGATAGATTTTATCTGCTATTTCAGTTTATGAAGGAATGAAGCTAAGACAGGCACTTCAGCCAGCTGGAGAGGCTGGGATGGATAATTGTTCCTTATCTGTCCAGGAACTTCTGTGACCGACCAGTGACCCCTGCAACGGCAGAAGGCTCAGAGGGAGAGGTGCCCCATGAAGATCAGGAACAGTGTAGGATGCGACTCATTAATCACAGCTGTTGCACAGAGAACTGACTTTATCTCAACACGAAGGGGACCTGAGGGTGACCTTTGTTTTAGATAAGTGGCCATAGCTGTTAATTGGACCAGGTGTAAATGTTTTTCCTGGAGATAGCCAAACCAACATGGGGGAGGTGTATATGTGGCTCAGCCCAACACAGAGTATAAAACCTAAACAACTGCCAAAGGAATTTTGAAGAGAGCAACAGGCTTGAGCTGGCTTCAACCCATGTAATCTTTCCTGGTGATGCCCAGTGTTGTGATGGTGAGTGTATTATAGAGACCAGTAATGGAAATCACATTGGTATTGTGATTGAACTGTATATTGCAATTGTCATATTTTGCTAAGTGTATACACTTGTATTGTGATTTCAGTATATTGCAATATTACTCTGCTAAATCAAAAATCCTGTGTAGCATCAAATATCTTCCAAGTAAACTTTTATATTAAACATTATGCTCTGTGTGTGTGGAATATCTAAAAGAACCTGGTCAGAGAGTACTGGATTCTGACAGCTTCTCTAGCTTTTTTTACCACACTGCATGAATGTCTGGAGACATGTAAGATGATGATCTATACCTACAGGCATTACTGATCCCATAAGCAAACAGCTCCCTGACTCTAACAAAATATGATTTCTTCATTGCTGGAGAGAGAGCCTAACCTACAACAGCAGCCTGCATCCTTTTATTCCCAAATACTCCACATGCTTTCACCTCACACACATCTCTCTGCACCAAGCAGTACGTCAGTTACGTTGCTATCAGCAGCCATATCCATTTTAGCCGTCAGCAAATCACAAAAGTATTCTCATTCCCTACTTTCCCCTGTTTGAATATTGCATTTAGTGATCTTTTAGGTTTTTGGTTCATATCAGGGGAACATAAGCTTCACAGATGGATGGTGAAGACTGTGAATGAAATCAAAAGCTGGGCAAAATCAAAGTAATGACACTGTAGTCATAGGTAGACCGGCCCAAAGAAGAACACCCTTTATGAGTGATTCCATATACAGCTGGTTGTGCTTAGATGGGGAGTAGTCTCAGTGCTCTATAGAAATTTGAGAGAATGTGTTCCTGACTTATCCTCTTTTACCCACCAGAACTCAATTCTTTCTCCCTCAAGCCCAATTTCAGTCAGAGATCACTGGAGTGCAAACTTGGACTGGGTGCATTCAGAAGAGCGTATACATGAAAGACATGAGGATAAGGTAGCCTAGCCATGGAGCTAGAGGGTGGACCAGGGAATCTGCAGGAGAGCCCTGGTGAGATGTGGGTGCATAAATGTCCCATGGCCGCTGGCAGCAAAGGCTGTTCTCACCTTGGTGGAATGGGCTGGAGGCAACAACAGGTTGCTACAGTCTCAGGTTGTGTCAAAGGATTAAGAGCCTCAAGGACATGTTATACCTTTGTCTCTGGAACCCATGCTGAAATTTGGAAGGAGTTCAGCTGAGTACTCTTTGCGTCCATGTGCTATGACAATGGTAGCGGGTGTCTAGGATGCTGAAAATAAGTTGGCATTTTGCAGCTGCCTACTCTCCCAGAGTGCCAACAAGAGGCAAATTTACCACGGGGATGGAAGGATGCCCTTAGCCACGCTGTGCAATGCACACAGTCTAGGTAGCAGGGCAGGGGGGTGGCTCTGTAGCGGGACTTCTCCCTCTCTCACACCACAGCTGTAGCCAGCCTCAGAGCCAGCTGCCTACTTGCACCATGTTAAAGCATCAGGAACGTAGTGTCCTAATGCGAATTTCCCAAAGCTTTGAGGATGCCTAGATGGAGGGAGAGGGGAAGAGAGTTTCTTTGGGTTGTCTCTAACATGAATTTGGATGAGTGCTTCAATCGATACCAAGCACATTAGCTTGTACAAGCACAGCTTCTCTGACAGAGATTCCTGGAAAAATATCAAAGGTGGAAAGTATTATTGTTATTCTTGCAGATAGCATTTTCAACCTGGAATGTCAGAGGACTTTACAATCATTAACTAAATAAGCTGAATTATTTCTATGGAATAGAAATTGTCAAATGGATACGGATCACTTCACCCCAACCCTGAAGTGTAGTTACCATTGGGGTAGAGAGCAACATGCAGTGATATCTCACTCCGGTTTAAAAGGAAGTGAAGACTTCTGTGAAGAAGTGAAGTGAAGAATCCATGCTTTTTCCATGATTTTCATGAGTTTCATGATGAATGTGGGAGGTCAGGCAAATATCCAAACCCGTCAAAGATCTGCTTTACAAGAGAATGGTAGCTCTACCATAATAGTATGGCTCGGGAGCTGATTCTGATCAGGGCAAGTCTCACAGAGGCAAGGCAGGTCAGAGTCCACACTTCGCAAGAGCTTTGGTTCCCAATCAGCCAGGCAGGAAATCAATCTCCATGCAAAATCTTCAGAGCCCTGCCAGGGACCAAGTGGTGCCCATTCATACCGTGCTCGCTTCCCATCAGCACATCAGCGCACACTTTCAGGGTATGAGCTCCTTCTGATATGTCCTTCCCTATCCAGGGCAGTATTTGAGCATGTGCTTACCTGTAAGCAAGTCCATGCTTGCTCTTGCAGTGCTTCCTCATTTTGGGGCAATAACTTCTGTATCAGCAACAGAGGTGAAGACACACAAAGGGATTAATGAAAACAGCATTCCTTCACCTGACTAATAACAATTCCTGTTCAACAGTCAACAGATGAAGAAATCCAGCAGTAAAATTCTCCTGCACATATGAATCCAGGAGAGGACAACTCCTGCCTGAAGGCATATGCATTGAACCCATTCATGCGAGTGAAAGGAAAGGCAGAAGGGAAAGCATTAATTATTCTTTGTGGAATGAATGAAATGCACTGTACAATTAGCACCTTCTGTGCTCCTGCCTAATGACAGGCTTAACTTAAGAGAATTCTCCTTACTGTCCTACATATCACCTTTCCTCTGACATTATCTTCCTTTTCTTGGCTCTCTACATAGAATTTTAATGAGATCTTAATTGTTTTCCCATCAGCTGCAAGGATTTCAAACCCAAGTCATATGTTGGTTGTCATTTTGCAGAAGGTGGTATGGGGAGCTGTAGAGATGTTCTCTTGCTAAAAACAAGCAGGAGGCAGCCCCCACACCTCCCACTGCATCCCGAGGAAGGGCTGTCTCTCTACTGCCGGTGCAGGCCTAGAGACTACAGCTTGGTATTTCTGCAGCTACACAACGGGGACAAGAAAAATCTGTTTGTGAATGACCATTACCACCTCCCTGCGACTCCAGCGGCTGCAAGAACATTTGAGCTGTTGGTTTCTGTGCCTGCCTTGCTAAGGTTCGTAAGGCTTAATGAACAATATAGCCCTCTGCTCAGAAAGCAAGCAGGGGACTTGCAGTCGCCGAATGAGACATACATCAGCCTCCTATTTTTTATCCTTTGCCATCTACTAGTCACTTGCACAGTCTCTTCTCTTGCTTCACCATTCAAGTCATTTCTAGTGATGCAACCTATTTAAAGCATAATTTACTTCCTCATCTTGAACCTTTTCAAGCATACTTCTGAAGATGTCACAGATTCCCTGAAGTGTTACAGGGAAAATAAGATTTTGCAAGAGCAACCAAGTAGAGTTCACCATATGTAATGACTAAAAGCAGCATTAAGTATTTGCCTGAGATATAGGCACGCATGGTGCAGTGCTGTATGGAAAGAGATGTTGTGCTTTAGGATTACTCTCTATGGTCATTAGACTGCATTAAGACTAATTTAAGAGTGACTGCTCTAGAGTTCATTCCCAAGCTATTTCAACTGATGATATTGTCTGCGGGAGCCTGGCACAAGCGCACAGGCAGAGAGAGTCCATTGTCCCTCAGTAAAGGGCCAGGTGCATAAAAACAATAATGATTAACAAACACCTCACACTTCTGTAGCTATTCACTCCAGTGTCCTAGTATAATTTACAGCCAATATCTGACAATGATCTGGGACTTATGCTAGCAAATAGCAGAATTTTAGAGATGAGGAAACTGAGGTGCACAGAGCTGATCCAAAGTACATGAAATCAGTGGAAAATATTCCTTGCTGAGGTTCTAGAGAAACTAGTATCAGAGTCAGGAAAAAAACTTCAGCTTCTCTGCTCTGAATCCTGTGTTCCCTGCTGGACAAGGCTGCACAGATTAGCAGTGTTTAATTAATGCTTAGATATTTTTGTTATTCGTCCATGAACTTCATATTTTTAAAAATATTTCTAACAGCCTTGTTCCTGCACACTACTCCATTTCAGTATGTGGCGCATACAATGACAGTTTTCCATGTAGCTGTCTCCCTTAATCACAATCATCTCTCCTCCCAAAATATATTTCTCCCTTATGGGAAGCAGTATAGAAACAATAGCATCTTTCATGTCATAGCTGCTGTGTGGCAACTATGTGGTTTCTGTCCACACCTTATGCTCATTATAGACATTCACTTTTGACAGCTAGATTCTTCCCTTTTGGGCTTTGGTGCCAATCCAGATCTTGGTAAAGTAAAAGAAAACAAATTAATTAGCAGCCACTGGAGAGTCTGAATTTTGCCCAAAGTTATCATTGTGAATTGAAGTAAGAGAGTCCTGTAATGCTTATTAAGTGATATGAGCATGTCTGGTTTTTATTTACAGTGACGCACTTGCTGCAATAGGAAACCGTGGGCAGTTTTGGAACTGGAAATATGGTCAGAGTTTCTTTGCCTTGTGCATGTTTCTCAGGCCACATAAAGACAACTTTAGGAAACTGTCTCAATACAGAAGCAGAGCACTCAAGGTAGGCACTTTCCTTTACATTTTAACAGTCACTATAAATAAGATAGGCCAGGTACTCTCCATATTAATATCCAAGGCTCCTGGATAACTGCATGAAGTCAAATCCCCTTAGTCACAGACCATCGCCCACTTCACCATCCACAGAGCTTCATAACCATTTGCACAAGACTCTATTTTTGACCACAAACAGGAAGGCGGCACAAACAAACTGATGGGACCTGGGAAACTTGCTTTGCTCCCCCTTTCTCAGGCTATCTTTCATTAAACATGACAAATATTTAAATTAAAGCAAACACTGCAGACATGAGTGAATTTTTAATTCACTGACAAGACATGCTGTCTTCAGGACCTCTTTCATGTCTATTATAAATAGAAAGCCATAGCACTGCAAAGCTGAAATCAGTGCTGACAGACCAGCTCTTGCTTTCTTTAAGGAGGTTGCCAAAATGTGCAAAAATTTAAACATTCAGAGAGATAACGTGCTGCTCACTCAGTTCACCTCATCTGTAGTTTACAGATTGTTATTGTTGGTATCATTTGAACACTCTGTACTTGCTTAAAAAATGTGTCCCTTGCCTAAAACTTTAGACATATCATAAGATTTCCTAACAAGCCAGTAATATGTAATCAAATGCTGCTATCGGAGCAGGACAAATTATATTCCTGTTGTATCATAAATGTAGGCTTGTTGAGATTGAAACTGAAATGTAAAGGTACAGGCAAGGATTGATATATTTGTCTTTCCTACATATTTGGGTGAACTCCTCTTTCAAAGCATAATTGTACATCAGAGTATAGTTGATATGCATAGGCAAGCAAAGAGTTAGTTACATCAGACCCAGATATGTTCCTCTGTCCTTCCACTAGGAAAAAAATGATATTTCATGGAAAAAGCAAGGTCTGAACTATTTCAATTTGGAAATTTCTCTGGGTGTGTTATGACAATTGTGGTTTAGGTATCTCATGCTTCCATAACTCCTTTGCACACCTTACTCCCTCTCTAAGTTACATTTTCTGGAGGTGTTGTGATGTCCTGTCAGATGGAAGGATGTTCAGTTTTTCCATGCCCCCCCCCCCAAAAAAAAAGAAACCCATCCAAAAAGAGACACTTTTCACAAACAACCCCAAATTAAACGGGAAAATAGTCTCACTCTAAAAACAAGCAAGTGAACAAAAATCCATAAAAGTCCCTCAACAAGCCGTGTCTTGAGCAAGAATGACCCTGTACTGGAGGGTGTGATTAAGCAGAGATATCCCCAGGGACTGGAAAGCTTCCCAAGGGATTAAAAATCTTTAAACATAACTCCCTTCATGACCCAAAGCAGAATTTGAACTTAGTTCTGTAGCAGTGAAACTCTACTCTACTCACCTGGGTAACCTTGTGTTAAGGCACCACGTGAAGTGCTCGGCTTTGCAGCCAGAGGTTTGCTGTGTCCGTTGACAGAAGGCTGCAGTGCTGGTGGTGCTTGGGCAGATGAACTGGGAGATCAGCACAGGAGGTCACTACCAGCATGCTCATACCTGCACCGGATGCAAGAGCAGCACATCACCTTGCAGAGAAGAAAATGTGTGCAACGTAAGTGCAGCAGGAGCCTGAGCACACTTGAGGGGCCGCGGTGCAATGAGACGTGGGCAGCCAGGAGACACCCTCCTGCGGTCACAGCCTCTAGTCTGCAGTGCCAAGTGGCAGGACACCCCTTGGGCACCCGCTGCGGCCAGGCAATGGGAGCCAGCCAGGCAATGGGATCCCCCTGGGGACACAGAGCCCCATCCAGGCTGCCCTCTCTCCTCTCCGGGAAATACATATGGCTGATGTACATTTGCTCACACAACAGAGATACATCTGGCTATATGCCTAGGTGCACTGAGTCCCATGACTGAGGAGGCAGCCAGCATATGTGGATCTGATTGCCAAACAGCATGTGCAAGCGCGCATCTGGCTCATGTATGTATTTTTCCACACAGGCTTCATCGTCTGTGTGCCTCAACGGGCTTTATGAAAGGCAGTATAGGTCAGTCTGGGATCCCCAACTTTAAACAAAGGAATGGAGGAAAACTCCTACAGAACAGGGCTTCTGAAAAGCTGCTAGACTCACCCAAAATAAAGCACAGAAAGAACACCACGAAACACCGAATATGGTACTCTTCCTCCGTTATTTCTGAAAAGGGTAACTCATGTCTTTGCCTGTGCTGCAGAAAACCATGTGACAAATCTATCCTTCAGGTCACAGGAAGGGGTGACATAGCAGAAAAAAAAGAAAAGAAAAAGATCAGTTTTCCATTCAGTCCACATCTGTGTGGTTCCCACTGCTAGAGCCAAGATTTTTTTTGTCTTTAATTTTAATCATGCAGGCAGAAAATGAAAACTATGTAGCACGCTCCCTCCAAGCCCAAGTGACAGACACCCTGTCTCCTCCTCCCCACCAACAGTCATTTGGGGCCACACCATTCCCAAATGCTCAAGACCACAGCTTTTCTGACAGGGTACACAACTTGACAAGTAACAAGTACTAGATGCTGAAGGAATTATTTTTTTCTCTCTCTTCTCCTTCTCCTTTCATTTTCCTTTTAAGTTGCACTGAATCTATATAAACAAATTATATCCCTGACCTTGCCAGTAGATGAGCTTTTCCATCTGGGAGTAAGAATCTGTTTGAACTAAGAGACTGCAAGCCCTTTGCAAGAGACAGGCAAAACTAGCATGGTCACATCATTCTCAGATAAACTGTAAATAAGAAAAGAAAAAAAAGAGACCAAGAGAAATAAGGGGGGGGGGTGTCCATTTCTAGCTGCCATGGGTTTTCTTTTGGAGTGAAACCAGTTGCAGTCTCCCATAAGTGATGGAAGCCCTGGTTTCTCCCCCCACCCTGATGTAGCTTGCTGCTGGGAGGAACTGGAAGGGCAAATTACTCAGAAGCAGAACTGGTTCCTCTCCTCCCTCATTCCAAGTAAGGTGCTCCCCAGCTGCCTCGCTGGTTCCCACCTATGCCGCCTGGTGAGAGGCAGCTGGGTGCTTCACTGACACAGGGTATGCAGTGGCAGTGGAGCTGGGAAGGGGCTGGTAAGGAGCCAGGAAGGGGCTGGGAAGGGTCCTGGAAGAAGCTGGGAAGAAGCTGGGCAGGGACCGGGAAGGGGCTCTGCCGCAGGAGCCTAGCTTCCTCACTCGCAGTACGGGGACATCACCTGCAAGCAGGAAGTGGGTGACTTTCTGCCGTGCTGCTCCCCCCAGCAGGACACAGCTGGAGACTGGTGCAGGGAGCAGAGCCCAGCACGCTGGGCAAGTGACCATGTTCAGTAAAGCAACTTCCCACCCAGGCAGGACATACAAGACCTTTCAGACGAACCCAGTATGAATCATCTTGCTCACATTTTTTGCTGCAAAACAGCACCATAAACTATAGGCAAACCACAGGATTTTTCTGTTGGTGCTGGGGCAGCCTTTACCTTGGCACATCCCAAAAAACCTCTTTAAAATCGTTGTTCTGTCTCAACCATGACATGCAGCAAGGGCATAATGCAATAGGTAACTAACAGCCTGTATCAAGCCACAAAATGTGACAACCTGTACAACTGGTAACAAGTTTCCATAGATGTTTTCTTCTACTGATGCTTAACCCCCTGCCCAGCTCTTGTGCCTCCCTGTGGATGCAAAATCCCGGTGGGGATTTTGCAGGCTGCCCCAAGGTCCCAGAAACAGGCATGTGGCAACTTGGGCTGACCATGGAAAGGAGAAAACTGGAGATAGTTATAAGGTCATTTAGGAGCCAATAGCTATTTTTTTGGAAGGGGGGGTTCCAATGTATAATAACTAAGCATTTTTATCTTGTTAGAATTATCTTGATAATGAATAATCTATACTGTTCTTGTTTTATAGGATATTTATAGGATATTGTTGACGCATACCTATACACATCTATCACAAACTTTTCTGTTGAGATAAACTTTCAGAAAAGTTCAGCAAAAAAGTTCATGTGAGGGCCAGTCAGTGCCCTCACTGGGTATAGGGAATGGGGGTATTCATTTTGTCCTGCCAGTACTCTGTATAAATTCAGCAAAACCACTTTACTTTCAGTCAATATACAAGTTCTTTGTATGTTTTTGTTTGGGGAGCAGGGGAGAGTACTGAAATTGCCTAATTTCACTGACTCAGTCCATCTTCTGCCAGCCAACAAGAGCTTTCAGCATAGACAAAGACTAAAATAAAGCATAGCAAATAAAAACCATGGACATACAATTGTCATTTCCCAAAAGCCTCTTTCAGTCCCAGCTTCTCAGAAAACTGCCCAAGCATTAAAGCTGCTGCCTCTCAGGGAAACTAATTATAACTCCAAAAAAAAAAAAAAAAGAAAAAAGAAAAAAACCCACATGTCTAACTGGATATATAAAGGATAATTATGTCATTAAAACTAACAACATTTCAGATGGCAAAAGAATCACAAGGCAAGAATGGATGTGTTGGACACCATCAGGCTCCCATCAGATTACTCACAATAAAAATGCAACCGTCACCAAAAGAATCTAATCCTTGTGTGTTTCCACTGATATGGCTCAGATGTGTGTGTTGGTAATTTTTAGCCCCAGCAGAGCTGAAAGTGTCAGCGATTCACTGTTTACTGTCTGGACTGAATTGACTCTTCGAGCTCCTTAATGATACACAGACGGCCTATGCTTCATCTAACAAGGCATGTTGGTTACCATCCAAGTAAGTATAAGTTTTCACATAGCTGTGAAGAAGGATCCTCCTCACATAGTACAAGGAACTGCTCACAAAGGCTCTATTTAATCAGTTCGGCTTCATCTGAGTGATGTGGGCACAGCAAAACAATCACCCTTTTAAGAAAAACTAAGTCCTGGAATCAAAGAAAAGCAGTGGGTGCTCTAAGTAACTCAGATGGCAGAAGGTAGGTATGCTTTCTGACCATACTTGATCATGAAAAAATGTTGCTATCTGTATCAGTATAATTTCAGTACAGCCCCAAAGGAGCCATGAGAGCATAGTTTCTGAATAACTTCAATCATTCCCTCTCATAACATTGCCAACAAAGAGCTTAATAAAACAAGTTGTTCTGTGAGCAGATGAACTAACCCAGTTTCCTATGGTCCCCTTCAAATTACTGCTGAAATTAGCCTGCTCCCTTCCCGGTGTCCCTTCCCAGGAGCACCTCTGGGTCCACTCTGCATCCCTCAGCCCACTGCCCACCACAAATTCCCAGGTTCTCTGATGTTTGCTAGTCCCTCAAAACCAGACAAATCCCTGAAAAACTCTGTGCCCAGTCCCTTCTAGTTCCCTCCCATATTGCCAGCACTATTCACCACAGTAGTCTCACTTATTTCTATTTCCCATCTGACTCCCTACGGCTCCCCGCCAGTCCTTTTCAGGTCTCCTGTGGAATCTCCGGCTGCCACAAAACCTTTACTTCTGCATTGCTTTGGTGTGAGCAAGAGACTGCACATGCTGAAGCTGCTTTAAAACCACTCACATGGTGACAGGGCAGGCGGTTTTGGTATGTCGACTGGCCAGGGCAAATGGAAAGGGTAATAGCCTAACGAACATTGCTTTACGTTGATGGGGCATTTATCAAGTCTTTGGAAAATTTCCACCAGTCTTCAAGAAATTCATGCAAATTGTCAAGTCTCTGGGGCATCTCCCTGTCTTTCCAGATTGGCTGAAATTGGCTGACAGTTTGAAAGTTATGGGGAGGAAGGGAGGAGACCAACAAATGGACAGACAGACACTGTGACTGAATAAGCCTCATTTCCTTAGAAAATCAGGCTAAAAATAGAAGGAAAACACAGTGGCTGGCAGATTTAATTAACATAAACATACAAGCTTCTTGACTGTAAAGACTTGTCCATTAACCTTCTTACTGGTCTAACTGCTGCATGAGAGGTTCAGTTTGCTTTTCTGATAGAAAATATCTCAGTGGTGCTGTGTTCTGGCTGCAGAGAGGTGCCACAGACTCCAAATTCCTAGACAAAAGACAGCCTTTCCCACTGCCTCTTGGCATTAGTCAAGATTTCCCTCTAACAGACATGCAGAAATCTCTTAAACTTATCTTGTGGGTTTTTTTCTCTCTCTCTGTTTATTCATATTTAACTTGGACGCCTGCAGACTGGAAAAGGACATTAAGACTTACATTTTAAACAATGCATTATGTATTAAGGGACTGGTTGGGAACACAGCTTACATGAGACATGTGAGAAACTCAAATTCTTGCACAGAAACATTTCTATAGTACTGAATAAATTCAACCTCAGCAAAGCCTTCCTTTGTTGCAGGTATTGCAATGACATGAGAGCTTCAGAACGGATGTTTGGGTTTCTGTTCTCTTTTGATATTTTTCCCACCAATATGGTGTAACATCTTTCCCTTTTTTATCAAAAATTACTTGATAAAGACATAAATAAAACATAAGTAGTGAAACTACTTGCGATATCTGCCTCAGGAATGAGACAAAGGGCAAATCAGGAGATAAACTTAGCTAGAAAATAGAAAACAGGCTATAAAATTTGTTGTAAGGTGCAGAGGAGCCTCTTGGTAGTTGCAGGGTTTGGTCTTTTTAAAAGGAGAAGTGCAAGCAATTAGAAAATAGCCATAATATTGTTTATTTTCAGGGAGATGGAAGAATTCTCAGTTTTCCAGGTTGCAGGGATCTGGGAAGACAACTGTACACTTTCAGAACTTGAGTTTGGGTAGGTGTGCACCTGAGAAAGTTGCTTTTTTCTGACACTGTGAGTATATCATAAAAACTCTTTTTCCCCAGGCATCAGTTACAAGTATCTTCCATCTTCCTCTTTCTCAGAATGTTCTCTGGGGTGTAAATAGTGATGAAAACTCCTCAGGAAGGGCATGGAGAGGCCAGACAAGTTTGTATAGTAGCAGCTGGGAATTTTCTGGTTGTTCAAAAGTCTAATTCAAAAATCTAAATTTACCTGGAAGCCACCTAGACTCTGTAAGGGAAAGCAGAGCATTTCAGAGGCCTAGAAGGGAGCCTGGTGTCCCCAGAGGCCATCCCAAAAGCACACTGACAAAATTCCCAGATGGTTCAGCAGCCAGAAAATGCCAAATTTGCCTGAAAAGCTGAGGGAGAAAAGGGTGTAGTGGGGAGGAGATGTTTGAAAAGGCACACTGGATGAACATTTCACCAAAAATCTCACCATCTTTCTCCTTGATGAATGATCAGACCAGATCCAGAGGAAGGGCTGTAAGGTGAGGCAGCCTCCACTTTTAATGACTGTTAACTCTAAAGGTAGCAGGTAGCACCAGCAGCACTACAAAGTCCCATTGAGAGCTCTCACTGAAGCCAGAAATTTTCATGACATAAGACAGACAGGAGTGGTAGTTCCAGAAAAAATGGGCCCGGAGCAGTTTCCTTACAAATAGCAGTAATATCAGAAAGTTTCTTGGAACTGGAAGAGCAGCCGGTAGACCAAGGATCTGGTCATGGAGCTGCGCCGGCCCGGGGGATTGCTGCTCGGGATATGAATCATGGAAGCAAGGCAGTCACATCCTGTTATGAGAGCACTGTTTATTTTTCCTGCTCATTCAGTCCTGGACCTCTCTGCTGTGCCTGCCACCAAGGTTGCCAATTGCAGAGGTTGTACGGTGGACGCCTGTCAACAGGAGCTGAACCATAATCACCAACTCTTTCCACAGAGCCTCCTGAAGCAGCCATCAGCTGGCGACAGTTTTCAGGCAGGTGCCAGAAACCTGGAGGTCATAAACTTTCCCTGATACTGGCTTTTGTTTTGTAGCTGAGTGTACAAAGCCTGGGAATGTGCCGTTCTGATTTAGTAATCTCTCCATAGCCACTGACCTTACCTAGTGTAAATGATTGGCCAAAAATAACAGCTGAAGAAAACTAGGCTTCCTAGCAGGTACACACCAGCTCTGAGGTATGTAAAATATTTTTTATGATTTTTGGTATGTAAAATCACTTAATAGAAAAGGCTAATTCTGCCTCCATATCAGTCTCTAAGATACCGTGATAGACTCCTGAGCAACAGATATACCAGTTTTACACCCAAGAACTTTGTAAGTGATTCCCTTGTCTAAGACAGTAGGACACTAATAAGCACAGTATTTCACTTGCATGACATAACAGCAGAACAGGAACCCTCGCTTGTACAGTTCATTTCTTCTGCTTCTCAACTAAAGACTAAAAAGAGAAGTTCTGGCTAATACAAGCCCAGCAGAAACTTTACCAGTGGCTTCCATGGGACCAAGATCTCATTGAACGGCTATACCAACATCTTCCCAGACACTGCGCAGTTTTACAGGAAGCCATAACACATATCATGATGATAATATTTGGCCAATGACTGCCCTTATTAGCAGTGACATCGTGGTTTGTCCAGACAACGCAACTGTGCATAAGTCACCTTGAAAGGAATTGTATTGAGGTCCCGGTGCTTTGCTTAGTTAGAAGATGCAATTAAAAATACATTACTTTAAATAACTCTCCCAAGGTTATGTCCTTAGCGCTGAAGGATGCTGGGAAGACAGACATTTAAGGGACATTTGTTTCTTTGTCAAGATCTTCTTTAAAAAATGCTATTAATGCTTAAAAAGCTCTCCTGTGAGAAATTAGCCATTTAGAGCAGAAAGGCAGTAGGGCTTGTACAAGCAAGCAACCTCTGTCAAAAGCCTTAGGTTCATTGGAACACACAGCAGAGCACTGAATAAGGCCAGGGTTTCTGTAAAGGGGCAACTGCACTAGTAAGATGTCACTTCTGAAATGCAATAAGGTCCAGTCTTACTGCCAAGGACATAATTTCCATGGAGCTCAGCAGGACTGAGCCCAGAGGACGCCCGTCATCAAGAGCCCTTCTGCTGCCCTCACTGCAGCAAAGCAGGGTCAGCCCAGGCCTGGGGGTTGGGGACCTCCTGCAACTGCTATGACTTCCCATGGGACCCAGGGAGCCAGCAGGCAGAGAAGTGGATTAGCGAAGTTAGCAAAATACAACATTTGGATCAAGCAAGAATCATCTTGCTCCCACCAGACAACTTCACAGGGTTTTTATAGGATGTCTTTGCCTGTTTGTCTCTCTTGCTGTCAAAGTATTACATGTGCTCACATACTCTGATGTTTTCTGCTTGAAGTCTGATTCACCAAAAATCCCACAAGGCAGTCTCTTACCTGAAAATTCACACCTGAAGATCTTTGCATGAAGGATAGGCTATGAGACTGGAAAGTGGGCTGCCATCACTCATTCAAAATTTTCCTTAGGGATGTACAGATACGTCAGTCCTCTGAGGATATACTCCTGGCTGCTGGCTCTACAGCCCTCCCCAGGCAGAGACCATAACATGAGCATAGCCAGTAAACTGATAAAATTAAGAAAAACCTTATTTATCCTATAGGCACGGAGGAATGCTCTGACCACAATTAAGGGCAGAACAGCAGTTTCTAAAATCGAAGGGTCTGTGTCAGGAGCAACACCTTCACCCATGCTGTCTGCTTTCTTGGGCAGGTTAAGCTTTGTAACACTGCAAGGAAAGCAATGAAAGCTTTCTAGCCCTGTTTGTATCACAACAAAAAGTCCCTGTGACTTATGCCAGGTCATCTTCAAGTCACTGGCAGGACCGGACCACACCTCCATAAGACACTTCCATTGCCCAGGCACTGAGTACTAGTCCAGTAGTTTCCAAATTCAGGGTCATGCAACCCATGTGGGTTGCAGGAATTATGAGCATATTTACCAGACTGACTAAAATTCAGTTTTATCCAATATCTAGGCTAGTGCTGCAGACCCAGACTTTTCCACACACTGGAAAACTTTCGGTCCCCATCCTGGTGAAACCAGTCTTCCCCCTCCGAGAGTATTGTTATTGTTCAAGCAAGATGAAAAAGAAGGCAGAGCAATGTAACATTTCTAATATCCACTACTCCAATTTGTGTAACTATGAAAAAACTCCCCAAACTTACTCCAGATTCAGATCATTGTTTCCTTTATCTCAGCAAGTGTTTTATCTAAGTGAAAAGAGTGAATATGAGAATATTTGGCTCCCTTAGTATTGTTAATATAGTTGAAGAATTTGGAAAGTGGAAAAACAGTACCTGCGTAAGTGGGCTTACAGGTAAAACAACCATCTGCAAACAAACTACAAGGGGCAGAGGTGTTATTAGAAACAAATAAATACAATTTCCTAATAAATGTGAACAGAAGGAGATGATATCTCCTTACCATCCTAAGATGAATATGGTTTTCATCTGAGTTTCTTAACTAATACCCAGAGGTGGATGAGATAGCTATTAACATGTACCATCCTGTCAGGGAGCAGTCGATCTCAAGGAAGCGACTATCCAGGGCCAAATGAGAGCGATCCACTTACATACCAGCAATATGGTCTGGTAGTGAGCAGATAAAACAATGATTAGATAAAGGATCAAAATCTGCCTGCAGGAATTCACAGATTCAGACATTCTTTCTGTACCAGGCCTGTTAGGAAGACACTCTTTTTTAAAAGCATATCCTGATAACAGCTTAACATTAAATAGATCCCAAAGCTGCCTTTCACTCCCTGTTTTTTTGGTAAAGTCTCATTACTCAGCTTACTCAATAGAATTGCACGTAGTTGGTGCAGAGAAAAGAGAAAGAAATGGAAAAGAAATAGAGAAAGCAGGAGTGAGACAGATTTCTGTGCCAGCTGGTTCTCTCATTCCCTAGAAATGAGAGGAAGCAGAAGCACTCCAGGAACAGCAACAACAACCACAACAACAAAACCTCAAATCCTTCTTGCTTTTGCTGAGCACTTCAATAATTTGTCCTTGGTTCTAACAATATATCTCCAAAATATTCAAATAAATGCGTCCAAAAGGTACTCACCCACTTTTCTGTATAAACATGCTAGCTATTTATTTTCATGTGAAGATCCTAAATACCTTGAAAACCCCAGTGAAGCGTCAGCTGTCACCTCCCCACAAGGCAGATAAGCATGATTACACTTGTTTCATGAATGCCTGAAACCACTGGGATGTTTCCATGTGATCCTGCTAAAAGGACTTCTGCCATGTTCCTTGGAGGGGAAGCGACAAGCGATTCTCAGCACATCACAGGACTTCGTCTTTATGAAGGGATTTGCCCATGAAATTCACACAGATGTATGGAGATCAAGCTGATACTACAGCCAGGAGTCCTCATTCCTCACTTTCTTCTATAATCTGAAATCATTCCCAGCAAATTATCAACCTTAGGCAGTTTCCAGTCTGCTTGTCATTTTAAATCATTTCAATCATTTAAATAACTGCAGTTAATTCAGAAAAGGCTGAATGCTACAGGCTGAATTCAGGATATAGCTGAATGCTATAACAAAAGAAAGGCTAGTGCTATTCAAACAGACAAGAACCATCCTCGCCAGTACCACCAACTCGAAATGATACATTCAGTGCCTCGTCTGCTACAGATACAACAAAATTTAGGAAGAGTGCATGGGGCCCAACATGTGCCCCAACACATTTCTAATGTCCCTCTTCAAAAAAAGAAAAAAAAAGGCAAATCTTTATGCCAAACAGTACTGTGACAAAATGGAAAGGTAAAGTTTTATTTTGAAAACATTGAAGTGAATTATTCCATTTAGGGAACAACAGAGAAAACTTCTTTTTTTCAGAAGAACAGGCCGAGTTCTACTCTATGTGTTGTTTAATTCCAGATCCTCAAAAACTCTTTTTTTTCAGGCAATCTAGTATTAACTTGGGAGTGGGTGGGTTATGCGCATTTATTCAAACAACATCTAGTTTGTATTTTTCTGTGACAACAATAACAACAACAAGAAAACCTCACAATTTCATTCATCTCAGTTGCTCTAAGAGTTTGTCCCACATCTCTGACCCCTTTGTAGCACGAAATAGTCCCGTAGAAACCTAGCTGCAATAATAACTCAGAAATAACCCATTTTCCCGGTAGCTGAGTTGCGTTTGATAAAAACACAAGAGAGAGAGACCCTTTCACATGCAAATAGATACAAGCGTGTGTGCTTAGTTGCTGCATTCGTTTCATACACTGCTGGTTGCGTCCCCAGGTGTTTGCACACCCAGCTCTGAACACAACTGCAGGACCTGAGTCTCAGCACACAGGCGCACATCTGGCAATGAGCATGCAGCTATAACGCTCTCCAGACTAAGTCATGTGGAGGTGCCAATCCAGTCAGCATCAGAACATAGACTTCTTACTGTTCACAAGCATCAAGAGTAGACCGTTATGTCCACCATGAGCTAAAGGCTATCCAAAACCCTTTTATTAGCTTAGAGGGGTCTGGAAGTCTGGTTCAGTCTCTGTTTCTGACACCTGACTGCCAGAGATCTGGCATGAAAAGCTACTGTCTATACAAGGAGGCCTTTCAATAAGTTCAGCTGTTGAAACCACAGCCACTTTCAGTCCAGCCTACCTTTGGTGTGCCTTGCCCTCAGTTTCTGCTTTCTCCTCTCATCTGTGTCACTGCTGGTGTGGTTCACCATACAGCATCTTCCCTCCTTCCCCATGCACCTCCTTGGGCAGGAGCCAGGAGCTTCTGCAAAAACAGCTCCTTCCCCCTCCCTGTTTCTCCCCTTCCCTTCTCTTTACCCCCATAAATTAATATCCAGAGGACAGCATGCCCCTGTATATGTTGGCCAATGAAAAAAAATCCAGATAAAAAATCTTTCACCTTCTGGCGATTGCCGTGGACTCTCTAAGCATCCTGAGCTCCATCTTCATGGAAAATATATCCAGCCTGCTCCTTGATGTGGTTTGACAAAGGTTTCATTCCTACTGAAATAACATTTCTTTTGGTACATGCTACAGAGTCTAATGGCAATTAAAAAGAGGAGACTCACGCCAAGGGCTGTGTGCAAACCCTGGATGCGTACGGCCCTTAAAACTAGATGAATTCAGCAGAACAAAACCCCTAAGTGCAGCACTAGCAGCTTGGCACTGCCTATTTCTTTTTAAAAGCAGACTTTCCTACCTACTCAAAGCTGGTGCCTGGATGGTATCAGCCATCTGGAATTTGAGCTTCTTTCCAGGAACCTCATTTTATGAGATACATTTTCATTTGCTCTCCAGAGTTAGAAAGCAACCAAAAACCAAGAATGAAGTGTATTCCTGGATCCTCTGAATGGCACTTCATATTTCTTCTCACTTCTGTCTAATTTTGTTGCCAGGTGTTATTTAAATCAATTGTCTTCTTCATAACTGGTTGATTTGATACTGCCTTTCCAAAGTTGTTTCCAGACTTGCAGTTTTTCTCTGAAGTGGCCTCTGCAGGGTTTTGGTAGGCCTTATCTGAGGAGTGCTCAGTAAGGGTATATTTGGCTTTTCTCTAAGAACAAGACCAGATCCATCATTTTCAATCTGTGAGAGGGACAAAGACAAAAGCACCAGCCACTTACCCCCTAAGTGATTGTGATTTTCAGTAAGAAAAGCAGGTAAAACTTGACATCGACTTTGGGACATGAAAAATCTCAAACATTTATTAATTTATTAAATACATATCAAACCAAATGGGAATTACCTGATTCAAGGAGAACAGATTGGTGATAGCTGGATATTCAGGTTAGATCCTGAACGCCTCTTTCTTTTTTCTTGCTTTGCCAACGGACTTTGCAGGATGACTCAGACGTGGCCCAAGCAACTTGACGCTTATTTTCCAATATAAGGAAATATTCCAGCTTCCAAACATGGTAACTGGAAGAGAAAGGAAAACTGATTAATCAGAGGGCTTTTGGAGATGACTAAAGTGAAAGAGAAGAGAGGGTTGTCGCCCTCCAAAGCTTTTAGATAGGTAGACAAGCTCCAAAAGCAAGATAGATTCAGTGTCTGTCCTGGCACCATAAAATATGGCTGCACTGGGAGCAATAGTTGTACTACCCAGTTGTCATACTTGGGTGGCTATTCCAGCAGACTGCAAAGGCTGCCTAAGTAACGTCTGAAAGTGCAAGGGTACCCAGGATAGGGAATAATATCCTCAAACAGGCGTGATCTGTGTGTGCCCCAGGCATTGCATGCTGAACAACACTAGAAACTCTCATTTTGCAAAAGGATAAAGCAATGAAATTCATGGTCTAGTTGCCACATCTTCATGTATCTCAAGTCTGTAGTATGTCTGGTCTTTTTTTACCAGTCTTACACTTTGCTTCTCCTGTGAAAATTGCCTCGTATGTGCTTTTACCAACTTCTTATCATGTATTTATGCAAAGGGAGGCAAATGACATTTACTTGTGTTTTGCATAATCTCATCTGTATTTATAGCTATATAAATTTTAAAGCAATCCTCCTTCCCTTTCCCTCTCCCTCTCCCTCTCCCTCTCCCTCTCCCTCTCCCTTTCCCTTTCCCTTCCCTTTTTAAAGAACAAAGATCCTGTAATAGAGAGTCCCACAGAAAATTTTTAAATTCATTGTAGTGATTCACATTTATTAAGCCCATCCAGACTTCTCTTCTTATATAAGGCTGAGTCACTCATTAGCTGAACCTTTGCAAAGAAAAAGAAAAGTTTTTTTTTTTCAGATTTTGTTTAGCTCTCCATTACAACAACATGGGTTGTGGCTTCACCAGAATTTTGACTTAATTCCCTATGACTTCCCTATTTTTTTGTATTTCATTTATCCACCAGCATCCTTGGGGCCAACACTCGCCTTTTCACTTTGACTCATTGAAAATATAAAAAATTACATAACCGGAAATTAGCTAACCCGTCTGGAGACACAGGGTGCCAGAGCATCGCAGAAGGCCCACAAGAGCGGGGCTCTGCAGACAGGCAGCAATGAGCCTGCCTTACCTTACAACCATGCCACCAAACTGATTTGGGTTTGGGGCTGCTGGCTGATGCATTTTAGGTGAAATTGGTTCTCTTGGAACACCTTCTTCCAGTGCACTTTGCCTGTGCATCTCGTCTCATCTACATTTATTTTCCAAATCCCTGACAACACATATGTCACCAAGAGATGTGTTTGTCTCCCCTTGCATATAACTTCTGTCGTTTCTGAGAGATTATTTCTCATGTAGTTGGTTTAGACCTCCGATTCACATTGACTTATATAGCTATCACCCCTTTAGCCGTCTAGGCTGCCTGATTTGGGGAAAGGAGTGGATATGTGCATCTGCTGAGCTGCTGTGAACCTGAGCGGTTCTCCTGAGGGCTGTGATTCTCGCAAAACTCTCCCCAAATCTCTCCTGCCAGGTTCTGTGAATCCCACACATTTGAAACAAAATGCTAGGGCACTTCTGCTTTTGATCAAAACTTGTCGAGGTCAGTCATTCCATGTGAAACCAGATGAAACTATGATCTTCATAGTACCTTTACTATTTTTTCACCTTTTAGGTTCAACATACGTGTTTTCCTGGAAGAAAAGATAATCATGGTCCACGTTAAAGAACTGGATTTTAAAGATCTCCACTGAATGCAATTTGATTACAGAAAGCAAACACTGTGCTGCAGTAGTAACTCTTCGTCTCTTCTCTTTTGTTTCATCCCTTCCTTTCTTTTGTTTCTTGTTGTTGTTGTTGGGGTTTTTTTGATAGTTTCATAGGCTTAATTGGAAAATGTTGGATATGATGCTGAGTGATACTGCCTAGATGGCAAAAATAAAGACTTACCATGACATCTCTTTTCCCAAGAACAGAGTTTAGGAACCCATGTGACTTCAGGTGTAGATGAAAAGGAGAACTAGAAAAATAACCAATAATAATAAGGCCCAAGCCTTTTATAATTAAATAATAAAATCCAGTTCAGTGCTTTTGTCCAGTGGGAAAACAAAATGAGCATTTAAAGATGAGCTGGTTAGGTGCCTGCTGAATAAATTATGTGTGATGTGGTGAAGTGTAATTTATATCTTGCTACCATTTCATGCTTGTGTTTGTAAATATATGCCCCTCAATCGCTCAGTAGGCAGTTTAAAACTCTGCGCAAGCTTCACTGTGTGTCAGCTGCCAGCGCACTTCACATCTATTTGGAAGGGAAGGTCTCTGGGGCGAGCAGAGAGCTCAAGCCCCATGCTTAGTTTGAACCTTGTCCTGCAGCTGGCTCCTATGAACTCACGCTTGCACCATAGAGATTTCTGTCCATCGCAGTATCCCTGGAAGAAAAGCTGTCCCCAAGTGCCTAATCACTGTCATGTCAAGTCTCAATGAAAAGCCCATCAGGGATTACACACAGCTAACTCATTTCGACAGTTGTATCAAGTATCATTGTTGATATAAACAGACTGACACAGAGTATTTGGCCCCGCAGGTGGAGATGCTGCAGGCAGACATGCACACAGCGAGGCTGTGCTTGCAGAGAGACTTCAAGCCAGCACGTGCCAGTGGCCCCAGTCTTGCTGCCTCCTCTCCTGCCTCCCCCTCACCTGCCCTCTCGCCAGGGTCGGCCCAAGCATTGGTGCAGCCTCGTGGGCTACAAGGTCAAAGAAATGATCCAGTGAAAGGTAACCTGACAGCAACAGGAAATAGAGGTGAGTCTCGGCACGGAGGGATGCTCTAGCCCCTGTCACTGTAGGACCCCATCAGGATGTCTGAGGCCACCATGGAGGAGCTGGCAGGGCAGGACCACATGGCCACAGACAGTGGGGTGGCAGGTTGGATGCTTGCAGCAGCAGCACTGGCTAAATCCCTGGAAAACTGTTGGAGAGCTGGACCCAAAGTGGGGAAGGAGGTCAAAGTCCTCACCAAGGTGTGAGACAGGAGACCACCAGCCAGATGGCACATGAAGATGAATTCAGAAAGGTCCATGTGCCTTTTTTTCCATTTTAGCCTCCCAGGAATATCTGTGACTGTTTTGCTTACTGTTGTAAACAAATACTTTTACTTGCATTTTACCTTAACCTACCTGAAATAAGAGTGATTTCACAGTAACTTGCAGACATTTCTCATCGAAAGGGTGTAGTAAGGTATCATGAACCAGTGTGCTGGTGCTCTAGATCACCTGCACAAGAGCCCAGACCCCCCCCCCCAGGCTGTTTTCCAGAGTATCCAAAGGGTAGAACAATGTGCCCCAAGAAACCTGCATGAGACAGTATGAGATATGGTATCGGGGTCAGAAGAGGAAGAGACGTGTGAGGCTCATCTGGACCCCAAGAATCTCAGAGAATTTGACGTATGTCTTACATAGAGGCAAACCACAGGAGCAGGAATTTCAACCTCTTAGCATCAACAACTAGAGCTGAGCTGAAAGCAGAAAGAATACATCAAATATTTATTTTGAAAATGAAATTTGATCTGCCCACAGCCAGTTTTGCACTTGCTTTTCTGTTGACACAACAGGGTCAATATTTGCTGTTCTCTAGATCTTATGGTTTTGCCTCAAGTATGTGTTTGCATGAAGCTCAGCACCACCAAGGTTTCTTGACAGTAAGCCAGAAGAGCACAAATACACTCAGTTTACTATAAATGAGTAGGAAACCTTTCCCAAAACTACTAATTCTCATGGGCAATTGTTTTGAGGTACTTGCCTCACTTAAATACTGCGTAAATATTGCTTCCAAGAAAAAAATATTGCTATATTTTAGCTCTAGATCAACCTGAGTCACCACTTGAGTGTCAACTTCTGAAAATGATAGAAAAGATCACTACAGATAAAAGTCTGTCAAGCAGTGTTGGTGCAACAAGCCAGGATCAATGGAAGAAAAGTGGATTGCATCTGCCTCATCGAAACCTGTTATTATCATTATTATTTCACAGCTCATTTTTCATTCCCAATGCCAGGCTCCCCACGCTCAGGAATTTGCTGAGTTCTTGGTAACTTGCCACGCACACTAACAAAGCTGGCATTTATCACTGTTTGTCAGAGTGATGCCTTGGCCCCTGCGCTTGCAATCTCTGCTCTTGAATCTGAAGCTCATGGCCTCACACACAGGCCCTGTGACTGTGAACACGGGCTGCCTGCGGGCTTTGGGCCCGGCGCCCCCCTTTTCTGCTCGCTGCAGTAGCCTGGAGGACGTGGCTGTGCATCCCACATCGAGCCCGCAGCCATGCCCTGGGGTGAGGTGCAGCAGGGAGGTCATGGGAAGAAACTCCTGCTCACCATGGTGTCCCCAAACCTTGCGAATATGTCCTGTCCCAAAAGGTGCAAAGTACCTTGAGTGCTGGGGCTGGTGCAGGAGCACAGCAGGAGCCTCCCGCAGTCACACCGCCCTGGCCAGAGCTGGCAGGTCTCCGAGGCACACGCTCAGCCTCTCAGTCTTCTGCATCACCCACCATTTCCTCCCAGGTCCACCACAGTTATTGCCACATTATGCATTTCCCTCTTCCCCCCAACTCATTACCTTCATTTTTCCTCCTTTCCCTTGTCAATGTGCTTTGGTGTGTCATGTGTTCTTAAGACAACTCTCTTCATGGCAAAGGCCAGCAGTCTGTTTTCCTCTCATCCATCTCGTTTTCCAAGGCACAGCTCCATTTCCTCGGTTGCGCTTTTTCCACTTGCTGTAGGAGGAGTGTCAGGCTTATGATTCCCATACCCTGCAGCAGCGATGGCAAGCGTTGGCACTGCTACCGGACTCACTACCTACAGAGCTGGAGTTGGCACCAAAGGCAATGAACAGCAATACTTTATGAAATAATTTTGACACTGTGCACCAGATAGGTACACTCATTGCATCTTACAGTGAGCAGTCCCCATTGCTATCAACTTTTGTACAGGTTTATATAAAAAGGAAAACTTTTAGTCCTCCCTGCCTCCTGGCTTACCTGACAAAGGTTTTGCAATGTTAATGGATAAATGAGTAGTTCAACTTCTCAAAAGCTTCACCAGCAGCCTCATTAGTTCATTTTTCCATTTATGAAACATATGTTTTTAAAATGTCATATTATCATAGGCTCTTGGTGTTAGCAGCATATCTAATTCCACAGAGGTGGTATTTATTTTGGCTGTGGCTGCTGATCATAAACTTTGCTCATTCTTTTTTTTTTTTTTTCTCCTAGTGCTATTAATTCAAGCTAATGGCTCACCTTTGTCTTTCTGGTGTTTTTGCATTAGCATACTTTGCAAGGAACTACACATCTCCTAGAAAGTGCTGTGGAGGTCTAAATTAGTCATTAAAAATATAATACATTCAGAATCAAATTATTCTTTCATTTTTCTGCTTAAGAGCTTCTTTGACTACACCTGAAGACAAGGAAACTCCTCCCATAACTTGTAATATGCTGAGTTTCTTTTTTAGGCATCCAGTGTTGGAGAACACTCAGAACTACCATGTCCTATTGCTCAGCTTCTCTGTTCATCTCTACTGAAGAGTGGCGTATGGGCAAAGACAGTAATTATTAGTATAGCCCATTTTAATACAAATACTAAGATTTAGTAGTTCTCACAAGATCAAAACCTGTCTCCAAAGGGTGACTCTTCCCAGCTTTTCATTTACATATTTTAAGTGAGGAACAAGTAAAACAGATGGAGGAGAGAAGGGCTCTTGTCCTTGTCCCTAGTTCTGCCCCTCTCTGAAGCATAATCACTGAGGATACTTGAAGTAGTTTTCAGTGAAAGTGCAGAGCCCAGCTCAAATAGCACACGAACAGACATCATTCTGTTGGTAGCTCTATGGACAATTTCTGCTTTTTGCAGTTTATTTTTTTACTTTTACTTCAAAAATCTTAGATATCCAAAACATACAGGACAGTTCTTTTCTTCACCTTCATCTAGCATTGAACCAGTCAATATTTTTACCATTTTCTCTGTCTTTACAAATGCTTAGTTTTTTGCAGATGCTTTTCATCCTGTTCTCTTTTTCTTTCACCTGTGGTGTGCTGAAGTTTGCACTTTCTCACAGCCCGGAACAATAGGGTTCCTCCTCTCTTATTAACCAAATTAGGGAAGTACTTCTATCTGAGCTATCCTACAGTAAGTTCTGCATTCTCCTTTGCATTAAACTTCTGTGGGTTGTGCAAATGTAAAGAAGATTGTCAGCAGAAGATTGCTGGTGCTCAAAAGTATAAACAGATGACTAATGAGATTTTCAAATATTCTCACAGGCCTTTTTCCAAAGTCAGATTCTTTCAGAAAATTGCACAGGTAACTCTCTGCACCACTAGGTCTTTTTAAAAGCTTTGGACTTAGGAGTCCAAACTCAATGTAAGACATGCTGTCATTTTTCCATTATTTGTCAGCCGTGTGATTGGGTGTCATTCAGAGGCCTCATGCACTGATGAAACAACAAGTGAGGGCTCCAGCCCTCTTCCTTTCCATGCAACATACCCCTTTCTTTAAATGACATGCCATTTATTCATCTTAATCCATTCTGTTTAGTTGTTGCAGCATACCCAAAGCACATGTGGTATACAGCAGCATCTGAGGGTATGGTAAACATCTTATCCCAGGAATGGCTGCAAGTGGAATGATCACTATATGAATACACGTTGCGTTGTGTGGTTTGTATTAGCATGGGTAAGGCAAAGGCAAACCCTTGCATACAAAATGTCAAGTGCAGATCAGCCCAAGAGCTGAGGTCTCCAACCCATGAAGCAAGTCTACCTCAATATATATCCCCTTCCAGCAGGAAGGACATTTGTCCTGAGAACTGAAAATTGTTTTTTGATGTTCAGCCCTTGTAGTCTGCTGCATTTCTAGGTTCATCTTTTAATAATGAATGTAATTTTCTTAATAGTCCCTTATATCTCTGAAGTAGCTATCAGAGAAACTGGAAGTGATGCTGCTGACTACTTGTACCTAGTAATCAATACTTAACATACCTGTGACTTCTGAAGAAACACTAACGTCATCAGGGACATAAATTCTTGGGAAATCTGCCCCATGCTATGTAAACTTGGACAAACAGTGTAATGGTAGGTTAAACAGTTTCAGGTTTAAAGGAACTTTAAGAAAGAAGTCTATGTCCGTTTTGACACATTTATGAAATGTTTGATTTAGGACCTTACAACTAACTTCAGATACACGTTGTACATCTCAGGAATGACTGCCTATATCTCACACCCATCCCTACCTTTGCCTATTTTATAATCTGTGAGTAGAAAAGTTGAAGTTCTGACAAATCAAATATGGAAAAGTAGAAGGCTAAACTGGGCTTAAGGGGCGGAATTTAAGAGCAGCATAATACTTTCAACTCTGACAGCTGTTTTATAACACCAAAGCTGGAAAACAGTGTTCTCAGATCTCTGATATTCAGATTTCTCCCTCTATAAAATGGGATTAATTGTACTTACCTACCCCACAGACATGTTGAGACAATTTGTTTACACATTTTGAAGTCTTCATATGAAAGAGGCTTTACAAAAGCAGATTATTATTAAATGCACATCCTTTTGTAAAAGCAGTTAAAAATAATAAGTTATATATTCAAGTTTATTATTAATTACTCTTTTTTTCTTTGCTGGTCTCCACTGTATATTTCTTGTATATTTGAAGAACAACACGGCTGCAAAACAAAGAACATCTGCCTGAGAAATCTTCTTTCAAACAATACTGAAAAAATGGGCAGATGAAACTGAGAGAGCTCTTTGCCATCTCTTGGATCTTTCCTTTCTCATCAGGTACAAGCCTAGAAAACAATAAAATGGAACACCATAAATCACAGAAATCTGCATGGCATTGTCTCATCTGATGCTTACTGCAGGTAGTATGCATTTTATGGTTTTCAGTCGTCTTTCTTCTTTGTGTGGGTAATGATCCATTTTGTTGCTAAGGATCTCTTTTGGTGGCATATTTATGTATGTGGATTCATTAAGTGTGTTTTCGTCTGAATGTACGATTGTTTCACTCCCCCTGCCTAGAATACAAACAAATGCTGCTGTTCATCACAGCAATGTGAATCAGTAGGGTTCTTCCTTTACAGGCACAATCAGAAAACAAAAAAAGACACAATTTTTTTATACAAGTTAAAAATATCTCCAAAAAACCTCTTTGCTGCACAAGGCTGGATCTTAGAAACAGCATGGAGTACTAATAGGAGTAGTTCCACAGCAGATAAGGATTTTTTATCTGTATTTCTCCTAGCAGAATTGAGGATTTTGGTGCTCTAAAAATATTTAGTATGTACAAACTTCCCTTGACCTCCATCCTTTCCCTGCACTGCCCTACCACTAGTCCAGATCCCCTCGGCTACTGCTTCACCCTTTTTCGAACCACAACTGCCTCTCCACCCCCACCTCTTCATTGGCATCTTTCCATCTCATTTTCCCTGGCCACACACACACTTTTGATCAGACAGAACCTTTATTTGTATATAACTGCAGAAGATCTATCCTCAAAGGGCTAGAAAACCTAACTGGTATATTTGAAAAACAAAACAAAGTTTTTTTAATTTAATATTGAAAGCACCTTACAAATAACCTCATGATACCAACCCAAGAATTGCCACCTAAGCAATTTGAAGCTACTATATGTCTGACAGAGATTTTACTTTTTTAAGTGGAAAGACATACCACAACACATGGTCAAACATAGTTTTGAATATCCTGGCTGAACTGTTTTTAGGTTGTGTCATAAGTTTGGTACTTATGTAAACAAAAAGGAAAAAAAGAATAAATGCCTTTCAACCAGTTTCCTATAAGCCTTGTAGTATTTAGCCTAAACTTCAGAAAAGTTCCTCGGGTAAATATGTAATTAGAAAGTTTTACGAGGTGCATTTAATTTACTTCAGAGACAAGAACAATTCCACTGGAGCCTTTCTGGTCCGTCAGCTGAATAAATACCTGCAATTAGAAATTTTCTTTTTACTAGATGAGACATGTTATGAATCCAGTGGAAAAGGGCAGTCCCAGCCCTAGTCAATGTATTCATTTAATACTTATGTGGTATGCTATTAATATTTTGAAATTATTGGATCTCAGATCTTTTTATGAAGACAAGACAAATAACATCTCCCTATCAGAATCAAATTGAGGTATCAAGCTTTTCAAATAGTTTTATACCCCCATCCTCTGTTTCTTAGAATATCTTAAGTGTGACTAAACTGATGCATGTAGAATTAATGGGGAAAAAACATTTCTTGGCTGTCATTTTGCCAAGTTTCACTACGAAATGTGTGTTTATAATTCTATTATGAAACTCTGAAAGCGGGGGGCAAAGAGTGAAACTAAAGGGGATATTGAGTCCAGCAAACTAGTTCATCGTCTTTGTTGTTCATCTGATTTTGCTCAGTTGGAACCTGCACAAATCTGTTAGTTGAAAGAACAAGCAAGAAAGCAACAATAATAAAGTGCTCAAGGGAGACCAGACTGTCCATGGGTTTCTGTGTGTACTCTGCAAATGCCCTCAAGCTGAGGTGATGATCCTGAAAAGTAGCAGTTGCAATTTTGTAATAATGCTCTATGACACAGCTGTTTTCTTTCACATTAAATTCAATATAAAGTAAAATGCTAAAGAGTCAGTGACTATGATACTGAGTCTTAAGTCATAGATGTGGTGTTAAGAATGTTACTGTCATTCACTTTTTCAGGGAGATATATATACATTAGCAAAAAGCAAACCATATGAAAAACAGTTAAGCCGCTGTTTGCCTAAGCCCTACTATTTTTAACTTCAAATTTCAAAAGCAGTTTGTTGTCTCAGAGTCTGATTGACATGTTACAATGAGAGATGCACAAGCAATTATGAAAAATTTACTGCTTCATGCTATATAGCATTGCTTTGTTATTTCTAGTTGTTGAATTTGGACTGACTTGGTGGAGTGAACAGATTTTCCAACAGGTAATTGACTTCATGAGAATGCCTGGAATAGTTCTAGCTGGCTGTTATGCTGAGAATGAATCTCCCTCCATTAATTAATCACTTCGGGGAGAATTTTTCTTGCTGAATAAACTCATTATTTTTAAACATATGACATTTAGCTGTATAAATAAGCTCTAGAACTGTGATTTAAAATGTGTGCTTACTGCAAGCATGGCATACCATGGATAGCATAGCCTCCTCTGCATTTTCAGGAGTGATTTCATCTTCTGATTACAAAGAAATGAGGGCAGGGAAATGAATTGACTTGTGATTTCACACATTTATTATTAGGATTTATTTACTTGCATGACTGTTGCAGTTAAAGACACACACAAGGAGACATAGACTGCGTACCCAAAGAAGACAAAAGCGTGCCCAAAGAGGGCAAAATCCAGCCAAATCCAAAATAAGATATAACAAGCTAGCTTTGCCAACACAAAGATGCTCCCTCAGGTTCAACTGGACCAGTTCAGTGAAAGTCATTCAACGCTTACCTCACGTGTTTTAAAAGCTGCTTTTCACAGTATGAGGCATGAACAGATGTTCTCTTCCAGATCTAGTTTTACCATCTGAAGATATTACTACCCACATTTCTAACGAGAGGTTAACATCTCCCAACTAATTTTATCTCAAGTGGATTAAGGAGTTTTCTCATCAGCAGAGCTGGGTGAAAGTCTACCTCAAATGGACAAGCTGATTTAGCTAAACCAATTTTTTAAAAAGTCACCCCTCTAGTGAAATGAACACTGAGTGTCCAGGCACACTTTCTGGCAGCAAGTTTAAAAAAAAAAGGCAAAAGAAAATAACTTTTCGTACAATGAAGAATTAAATGTGCAACTCATTCCTGTATCTGACCAAGGGAATGGGATTGGTCCTGGTAACCATTGACACAACGTGTTGTGGCAGCAAAAAGTTTACATGAGTTCAGAAAGAGATGAAATACCATTGATGGAGGGCAGGTCCCTAGTTGCTGGACCATGATGGTCCAGATACCGAGGATAAAGCCTCTGATTGCTGAAAGGACATATATTTGATACACCTTCTTTGAGTATTCACTAGTAGCCACAATCACCTATAGCATATTAACCTGACGCAGCAGGGTCATTTTTACCTTGCCAGAGTTGCTCTGCATTAGTTACTTAGAAGTAATAGTAAGTGAATAGTGGCTTTGGACTCATTCTGGACCACTTGGTTTTGTCTTTTCTCTCTCTCTCTTCTTTTTTCTAGCCTTCTTACAGAGGAAGGACTTCATACGGAAAGAGTCCCCCGTACCTCTCCAGACTGAGTTCAGCTCAAAGCATTTGGCTCCAAAAAACAGTCCCTGCCACTTGTATTGAAAAGAAACTCTGTAAGTTATAGAAGTATGAGAAGCAATACGCTATCTGTACTTTCAGTGGCCTGCTGTGCTAGCCCGCACTGGGCAGTATGCGGGATGCGTGTGCATAGCTACACATCCAGATCGCTCATGGACTAACAGACAGGCAAAGCACTTGAACCACTGACTGCGACTAGGCATGAAGCCATTAAAACAACCAGTCTTTGCTTCCTCAGGTATTAGCGTGGTGCTCCAGAATGCACAATTAGAACAAGCATTAACATGATTAAGTTTTTCTAGGGGACCCATCTTAAAGCATCATTTTTCTAGTAACACCACTTTGACATGTCTCTTACATTTAGTCACATATAAGGTATTAAACTGGGCCCGAGCCAATAACAACAGTCTAACCTTCCCGCCTGGCAACCCTAGCAGTCTGCTCCATCAGTTCCCATAAGCCTATTGAACGACACATATAGGAAGAGAGCTGCAGCTGTGACTTTGGCTGCACTTCACTCAGAAGGTATGCGTTCGTGCTTCCAAAACATCAAGTGCTTTATTGACCTTATTAAAGCATTAACTAAAAATAAAAAACCCCAAACCAGAAAAACTCCAGAATTCGTTTAAACTTTGTTCAGTCACTTGGGAAGCTCTAGTCTGTGTGATGACTACAAAGGCAATGCATCTAACAGACTTGCCAAGTAATTTGAATGTGTCTGTACAAGACAAAAATTCAAACCTTTCCTACTTGAGCCATCAATCAAAGTGAAGCTAAAATTACAGTTTAACAAGCAGGTATATGTGTTTTAGTTAGCAAATGAGGCAAGCAGGGCACATTATTTTTAGTTGCAGTGGTGAGGAAAAGAGAGTGAAAAATAGAAGGAGGAAGGATGGAAAAATTAAGTCTGTTAGTTTGGCTCAGTCTTCTGAAGTTTTAGCTAACACTGGCGGCATCTGGATAGGATACTTCTCTTAATGGCATTCATGGAGCACAGTTTTTTTTAAAAATGAGCTAGAAAAGAGCAATTGAACTTCCCCAGAACTTGCAAATTAATTGTGAACTGCTTTATACAGAAAGCCCACAGAGCCAAGATGATCGTAAAATACTGTTTTCTCAAGTAGGTGCTCACTCAAATCCAATGCACATCAACATACATTTTCTCATTGACTCCAAATGGCTTTCAGCTGAACCCACAGACAACTTCCAAATTACTTATGACAAAATCTGGATCAACAATGACCTGATTCTCTCTCTCTTAAATTATGAAAACAGTTTTCCCAAACATAGCCGTCATTCATATTCTCTAATACCATATAATAACATGCCTGCTACAGGACTGCTAATCTGACTCTGTAGTCTAGGTCCTCAGATTTAGAGTTAGCCAAGTTTCCATTCTCTGTGTTGTATCAGCAAAACAGCTTACCGTAACAGTGGATGATGGAAGAAGACATCTCATTTATCTTGCAGGTACGATAAACTCACTGCTGAACATATTAATGAAAGTCGCAAATATATTATTGCATAGCAAGACATGTTTTTGGAGTCTGGAACAATTTATATATTAGTAAGACAGCTCAGTCTCAGAGCAAAATATCTTTGCATTCACTGACAAAAGCCTGAATTCCAACAGTTATGGTTGCTGTTATATGTCTTTCCTAAAGGCTGAGTTTGAAAAAAGTACTCACCCATACAGCCTTAACTCTGCTCTCTTTGTGCCTCAATATGACCATACGTACACGCTGGTGTTCTAATTTGTAGTATATCTATAGGAGCTGCCTACTTCTGCTTGACAGTTTAACATTCAGCCTATTGCCCAGACAGTGTCTGCTAACTCTGATATGTCCCTTCCCTGGTTTTGCAGATATGTTAGCCTTTTACATGTGGCCTGACAAACACTGCACCTCAATGCACCTGGGGACCACACTCCTCTGGACAGTGAGAGGCCCTCAGACGTGTCTTCAGTCGGGAAGTTTTGGGAAAACTCAGCCCCTCTCTCCACCCCTATCTCTAGAGGATAGGCCTCTCCAAGCCCAGCTTGGACTCAGTAACTTGGAGCTGAAGGGGAAGGCAAATGTGGTCAGGAAAGTCTTAGAGATGTCATTACTCAGTCCCTGTGGAAAGGAAAGGAAAGGAAAGGAAAGGAAAGGAAAGGAAAGGAAAGGAAAGGAAAAGGGAAGGGAGACAGGGCAAGGACCTAGTTGCTCTCAGATGCAGTGTAAATTAATACATTAAGACCTTATTCCTTCATCAGTATTTTCTGGACTTTCCTAGATGGGGGGGGGGGTATAGGAGAGACACTCAGAAGAGGCACTCACACACTTGCAGAATCATGACAGTGTTAGGAACAAACAAGTTCCTCCCACAATACCTCTTACTATGTAGAAAACCATGACTGTGGATGCCAGAACTCTGCCATGACCTCATCTTTTGGCACATTTTGTTCCAAAATCCTGATCCTCTGCCCTGAATAAGGCATATCCATCCATGGAAGCACTGAATGTAGATCGCAGAAGACAGACGCTTGTGCTAGAATTTGATTTAATCCAGAGTTGTCCTGGTAAACTGCTTATCATAACAAAAATAATGCAAGAGCAGAAAGATGTGGCAAAATCATGTTTGACAAGGACAATAGGACACCTGGGAAATGTAAGCTGTTTTTCATAGTAAAACAGTTTGCTTTTCACCAATATGTATCAGGGAAGGAAGGAAAAAACCTAAGACAACTTTCTCCTGCAGGCACTGCTCCATCCATTTTCAGAATATCAGTCAAATAAAATTCAAAGCAAAGGCTAGCCCATTCCAAGATATCAGAACTTTCTGAATATTATTCTCTCTGGTTTGCTGAATACGAGGTAGAGGAAGTTCTCTTTTTCTTTTTTTTATTTCTTTCCCCAAAAGGAATCATTTCCCAAAGGAATTATTTTGTCATAAATTGCAGCTAGTAATTCATTGAAGAGGGAAAAGAAACCAGTCAGTAGTGAAGAATCAACTTTCTGGCCCCAGAAGGAATTGAAACAAGCAGCTTTTTTGTATTACTATTTAGCCCATCCCACAATGTGACTCATTAGTGCCTTCATGCCTCATCAGGATGTTTTGGTTAGTCCTTCAATTTCAAGAACAGTCTGATCTGTTTTCCTTTTTCTTTCAAAGTATACATGGAAATTCCTTATTGCCTCTAGCACTCTCATGTGTGTGCTGAAAGTATCATGAAATGTTTCAGGTTCAAGACTGCATTTAGGGGGGGAAAAAGGTCACTGAGCCAAGATCAGTAGCTTTGATGAGCTGCTTTGCTCCACCAGAAATTGACTCAAATTTTTCATTAAAGCAGAAGTCTGAATTTCTGAGTGGCTCCGGTCCCATAAGTGTGACTGGATTCACTGTGGCACAAGCATCCTGCCAGCGAGGGTCTGTGATTCTAAAGTGATGGAAAAAGGCCCAAAGTTGTGTTTGCAGAACAGAAACATGGGCGGGCTGAAGCTCTGGTCTGACAAGACGATTTTGCTGAAGTACAATGTGTGCAGAAGATCCTAGGGACAGACTAAAGTAATTGTGTTTACCAGCTTCAAACGTCTTTTGACCCCTTTTTGTTCAGTAGGACAGTGGTTGAGAGATTTCAGCCAAAGCTGGCAATTCTCCCAGAAAAAGAAAACTCATCTGATGGGCGTAGTATAAACAGGTCCTCTCCCCAACCAAAGGAGCTCAGCAAGCCAACAGCATAGGTGAAATACCAAAGTTTGAGAATAAAGTCAGAGGTAGGGATTGCTGGGGAGTGTAAAAAGTGAAACCTGAGGACTAAGTAAACTACCTGGAATAAAGTCAAAGTCCTTCATTATGTGGTTCCTCCCCCCAATCTATCCAAGCATCATGTTTGAAATCATTCATTATTTTCTGAAACCTGGTGAGTTCACGGCCTGAATAATAACTTTGACAGTGATCCTCACAGCTGAATGAGCCTCCTTTCCTTTGTTGCCTTTCTCTGTACGGAAACAAAATGAGCGTAAGTAGGAGCTGGGAAAGGAAAGGGACAAAGAGGGGAAAGTGAGATGCAGATCTTTGATAGCTTGGAGAGAAGCAAGAAATGTGATGGTCAGTGAAAAGAAAGATTTGAAGTGGAAGAAAAGAGGAGGCAGAGCAAGGACAGGCTGTTGGACAGGACAAGAGTACCCCGAGGCCCACAGGATACACTGGCCATGGGCCTGGCAGAGTATGGCCAAGAGCTGTGCCGGGGAACAGGCATTCGACCCCAAGTTTAGGAGCTGGGTCAACTCAGCCCATGCAGTGCCCAGAGAGGGCTGGTGTGGCTGCAAAGCACAATGCAGAGGCTGGCTTGAGGCTTCCTGGCTGAACCGAGTCCTCATGGCTGCAGGGAAATCCTGTAGCTAAGCAGTTGCAACAGCAAAATTTAAGATTAATTGTTGTGTGCATCTGCTCTACCACATTCATCAGCCTGGAAAATTGAGAGAGATGAAGAAAACAAGCAATGCCATGCTATGCCCCACTGGGTCTTCCCACTTAACACGGGGTGTCACCAACGCCAGCTGCAATGAACACAGAAAGAAAACCGGAAGGCTGCTGTTTCCGCTGCAACCAGTCTCACTTGTGCCCACCAAAAATACTACCTCTGATACAACAAGAGCAGCAATGCTTTACATATTTTTACAGTAATGTGCTTTTTTTCTCTTTCATCAGAGCAAGACGCAAAGCTGAGTTGACAGCTGGAAAAAGATCAGCTGATACCCCAGCTCTTTTGACTTTTACTGTTGAGAGATCTCACAGCACTGCAAATCAAGAGTTACTCAGCGGAAATCAGTTCATTTCTGCTGGAACATGCTGATACAGCTTACTTAAACTCATCATGATTAGAAACTGATCTTTCCCTCGGAAAGCAAAATTACCACTAAAGAGTATTTTTTCGCCTCTCTGCCCTAGCTAAGCTCTACTCTTGAATGCTTATATGCACTCCAGAATAAGCACTGTTGTAACCAATTTTTTTCATATTATAGACATCAGTATTCAGCATTTCTTATTCTTGGGCCCTGTTTTCAGTTTGTTACTTTTTCCAAACTTTAACCACTTATTCTGAATCTAACCCAATGGCTCTAAGTCCAGCTAGAATTTCTTCTTTTTTTGAATATTTCCAGCAAAATAGTTGTTTCCAAAGCAGAAGGTGTTGTTCTGGGATTTTACCCCATAAGATATTTGCATTAGCAACTCTGAATTGCATGGTCTGCATCAAGGACCTGATATTTGTCACTGTGATGGCCTTTGTATCTGAAGAGTACATTTCTCTATTCCTATAAAAATCTCCTCTAAATATGAGTCTTTGGGGGCTGGGGGGTGGGTGGGGAAGAAGTTACAAAACCAAGTTTCCTCCTCTAGTAGTTCACACATTCTCAGGACAAATTCATCTTCCAGAACTTCACCCACGCTCAACATCTTTCCACTCTTTTTGATACTCTGGTGAAAAACGCAGAAGATCCTGGGAGGTCTGTGACCAATAAAATAGAGAGAGAGAGAGAGAGAGAGAGAGAGATGAGAGAGAGAGAGAGAGAGAGAGAGAGAGGGAGGTTTTGCTTATCACAATATTCAGAATTTTCTCTTCAGGACTCCCTGGGCAGAGCTGCTTGGGAGTTACCTGCCTGGGTGGTGACAGTGAGCAGGGGGAGAGGTGAGGGTGACATTTCTCCCCTGGCAAAAGTCCAAGCACAGAATATCACACACCGGCCAAAGACTAGTTTTGTTCTTACTTCCAGATTAAAAAAAAAAAAAAAAAGGAATCCTTGAAAACTGTTTAAGGCGAAGACAATACAAATCACTTCTCAACATCAAGGTAACAATAACTTCTTGATGTTACACACACACTAGAAATGCACTAGATGTACTCCGGCTTTTACAAGGACACATAAAGCCAGTATCATAATTAAAATATGAAGTGATTAACAGTGCTTAACTGTCACCAGTTCCACAATGGATTTCCAGCAACACAGGAATTAAACAGACAGGGGCTGAGCTGAAAACAGGGATTAGCCGTGAGAAGTAAGACCATAGGCTAGAGGGTGATATTTCTGTGTGTGATCTGGACTTGGAAAGAGTATCAGGAAGGAAACAAATGAAATAATAATTAATTGTAGTCTTTCAGACTTTTCAAGCATGGTGCAAACATTAACTAACAGGATTAACTTGAAAGCAAATTCCAGATGATGACAGTATAGGTTAAAAAAAAAGACTATTGAGAAATATTGAGCCAGGAAAAGGAGAAAGGGATTTACTCTGGAGAAAGATACTGTTATCCACAAGGGTAAATCAGCTCTTGTGCATGTCTTCTAACAGACACTTCTGGAAATCCGGTTAGAAGTGTAGCACTGAGGCAGGAGGTTATAGTAGCGATAGGTCAGACTTCTTTGCCAGTCAGTGGAACAAGGAGATTTCACATTTTGCTTCTAGAGCAAGCAAAAGGTGCTGGACATGAAGGTCTGGACATTTGAACTGCCATACTAGTACAGACAAATGACCTACTTGGTTTGGTATCCTTGGAATGTCTATCCTGAATGTATAACTCTGCATTTAGGGAATTTGACATCATTAATCCTGGATTAACCTTTTTTTTTTTTCCTCCCACAGCTGCAGAAGGAAAGCTCTGACCTGGGAGTGCTGATGGAGTAGCAAGCAGTGGTGCCCTGGGCTCCCCACCAGCCACAGGCTCCTGTTCAGAGCCACTATTTCTTCCCACAGCAAATCTCTGCTTCTCCTCCCCTCTCCCTGACCTACCAGTTTCCTATCTGTTAGATTAACAGTACTTCAGTGGCGTGTGAATAATCAGTTTGCACACCACATTGTCAAAAGAGTCATATGCAGGTCAGAAGAAGGAAGAACAGTACTGATGGGCTGATAATCCCAGCACAAACAGACAAGGGAGTACAGATTTATCCGTAAAAATGCAACATATTTGGAGCTGAACTCAGTAAAAATTTCTCCTCTGGTTTACTCTTACTTCTCTGGTTTCACAGGTAGAATCCACAGAGGTGCCCACAAGAAGTGCTTTGATTCCATGCCCATTTTATGATGGCTGTGGAAAAAGGCAGGGTGATGAGGAACACTCTGGTAGGACTCTAGATTTATAAGAAGCATAAGAAGAATAATAGATAGAACTATGTAATAACTGATTTGCCAGCCTGACAGCTATCCAGGAAAATAGAATGGAAG
Organism: Apteryx mantelli; assembly: GCF_036417845.1. NCBI lineage: Eukaryota > Metazoa > Chordata > Aves > Apterygiformes > Apterygidae > Apteryx > Apteryx mantelli. The sequence goes on along the minus strand of NC_089980.1, from coordinate 40,152,929 downwards.
GAGGATTTATTTCAGGCTAGCCTAAACTTATTTTTAGTTTTTCCTGCCAAAATGAAAAAAATTAAAAATTCTGAAAAACATAAGAAATTCAGTCAGGAATAGGAGCCTGGAGCCTGAATTCCAGACTGTAACTACTAAACGGAGCTGCCACACTGTCAGTTTTTGGCTTCTAGCCTAATGGTTACAGAAAGAATTTATATGGAAGGCCATCATTAATACAAGTCATATTTGGAACATTTGATCAGCAGTTAAATTTTGACTTTTCAAGAACTGACAAATAATTCATGCTCTGTCCCAAAAAACTCTGTTATTAAAAACATTCTAGGCCAATAGTATCAGTAATGTCAGTAGTATGTTTTCTGTTGTGCCAGGAGTTATATTAAAAAGAAACCCATTCATAACTAGGAACAAGAAACATATGTAGGTCATCTAGACATATACAATTGTTTGGGGGAGGGTTGTTTTGTTTCAGTTTTTTTTGTGATGTCTTCAATTATGAATCCATGGGAGATCAGTACAAATAACAAAATCACCATAATGAAATATTTAACTTCTTAGCTAGTTCATACAATAATCATGACAACAAGATGCTGCCACATCCAATCTCTGTAAAGAAACCAAATGGCAACTAGTCATTGCATTGCTCATCAGCCTGCTTCCTTCTCCTCTGAAACTAGATATTGGTAGAGACAAGCGAGAATGATTTGGCTCTTATAATCATGTATATAAAAGAGCTGAACATTAAAACTAGAGATGTTTTTACTTTATTATTTGCAGGGACTTGTCCTTCTACTGGACTTTTGACCTGAAGATCAAAACCATATTAGAAACATTAGTGAATGAAGTCTCAGAACACTCCTATTTCAGAGACATTAAAAAAATCCTTCTTTTGAAACAGGTAAACTCAAAGAAGAAAGACAAGCTCTTCATTCAATCGTTTTCAACTTCTGTGGCCCTTGGGCCACTTGAAGGGCTCCAACAAAAGATAAATCTTTGTGTGATTTTGGATGGCCTGAATCATCAGCTCCGTGGTCCTAGAAATGATGATAAAATGTGCAGCTTGGAGCTGGAAAATGAAAGCCTCTATCATCATGCTGAATGCCCCAGTCTTACCAGAGTTGGGCTTGCCTCTCCCCAGGCCTGTAAAGGGCTTGAGCCCTGGGCAAGGGAATGCTCATATCCTGCATCTTCCCTCCTATCCCTATTTCTTCATCCACTAACGTCCACCTGCCTTGTCCTGCACGATGCTGCAGTTCTGCTAAGGTGAGGGGTAAAGCCAGTCTCCGTGCAGGAAGGGGCACTCGGGCAGCGGCCGCAGTAACTCAGGTGGCACAGAGAGAACAGGCCATGCGTCTGAGTTTCCCTCGTGCCAGTGGGACACCTCTGAGCAAAGGAGATGCATGCAGCTGTCCAGGCTGATCTAGAAGAATTAGACTGTCGCATTGCAAATGTCCAAGAAAGAGAGATAGAAAGTTTGCATTTCTAGTTAGTACTATAAATCCAAAATGGAGCAAGCCGAATCTTAAGGAATCAAGCAATTTTAGGGATGTGAGTTACTGGAAAAAACCCTGCATTTATACTGAGAAATGCTTCTAATTACTTTCTAAGCTTCCTACCAATAAATATTTTCTATACTTATTCTAAGATGTGACCTGCCTTTTAAAAGATGTTGTGTACCAAAAACACAGCAGGTGGTTTGCATGCACATACACCTGTTTGTATTCATGCATGCACACACAGACAAGTATACCCACATACACACATATATCCTTGTAGCCCACGTTCGTTCACAGAAATTAATGATGGTGAGACAGGACCAACCTGCCAACAGTGAGCAAACCAGTATCACACTGCAGGGGTGATGGGTTTGGACCTGCACCAGCCACGCATGGACAGCAGACTGGTGGCATTGCCCTGCTCGGCAGTCTGCAAGGTGACAGCTTCAGTCTGAACAGGGACTGCTTACGAACAGTCCTGGTTGTATGTACCAGGGTGGCTCTTTCTGTGCCAGGAGGCCTCTTTACTCTGGTAAGAAAACCTGGTTTTGCTGCTCTTCCTTGTGTCAGGCCTGCAGAGCAGTACTGCAGGGCGGCTGTGAGCCCAGGCTCAGCTCTCGGAGCACAAGCCTCATTTCTGTATCTCTCCTTACCTTGGTCGTTATGCAGGAGACTCCTCTTGAGGGAACGCACAGGCAGAGAAGAAGGTGGAGTGATACAGTCAGGTGTAATAAGGGCACCAAGTGCCCTGGCTGCCTCCAGTGATTAGCAATTACTTCCCATGTGTTTCATTATCCTACTTTCATGCCCTCCAGATGCTTCGCTCTGCCCCTTTCTTCCTCTCCGCAATAAGGATGGAGAACTGCTTTAGGACAGGAGGGCTCTGCCCCTGCAGTCCCAGTGACACATAAGGAAACAAGAGACAGAAAATAGCAAAAGGTATCCAGGAATCTGTTAAACACTGAAGGAAGCATAAACAACAAACAGCAGAAGTTTTATAAAGAGCAGTGTACCTGGACAGACTCACTTGCTTTGTTAATATTAGCGTTAAACACGCCCTGGAAAAGAAGTGTATAGGTTTCAAGAATATTGCAAGGCAAATTCAGAAAGGTGTTAAAGACTATTCTATAATCTCTCCCTCTTCACTTTCTCTAAGCATGGCCTAAAATCCGGAATTCAAGCACATGCTTAAAATTAAGATCATAAATTAAGTAACTTAGCAAAAAATGCAAAAGAAGTGCACAGTAAACTAGAGAAATATTTTATATTGTATACCAGATGTAAAGGTAATAAGCCCCTAGCTGTTGATCAGCAAAGCCTCAGGTGCTGCTGCATAGGTAACAGAGGGAGGGCACAGGAAACTAATCAGAAAGTGCCGCAGTACAAGACAAAGGGAAATTATTAATTACAAGGTTTGGACAAACAGCAGTAGAGCAAACTTGTCCCAGAACACTTCTCTTGTGTTTCCCACCTCCATTAGTGATACCAATGAGACACTTTCTAGCCAGAGTTACACTGCTTCTGCTGGGCTGGTGGCTCTGAGCTGCCATCTGAACAGTTTCCAGCAGAATGTGCACATGCCAGAGGACATGTCTTAATAAATAAATAATTTGTTAAATTCCATTAATAGAACCAGACAGGTGGTGTAGCAAGTTTCTTCTGTGCACTTAATATGACGTGGCATCTGTTTAAATGACTCACATCAGGATTCAAATCTCTATATATTCTTAAATCAATTGAATTTTAATGTAATTCTTAGATCCAAATTTTCCACACAAGATGAAGTTAAGAGTGGGAAAAAATTCTGCACTGTTTCCATGAGACAGTGCATGTTTACACCATCTCCAAAGGAGATACGTGTTTGTGGCTAGAGAGGCAGTCTAAATTCCACTTCAGTCCGATAATAAAATGGAGCTTTTAGTAATCAAGAGCACTGAGAATAATATGCTGCTTTTATGTAGAGAAAAACTCTGTTGTGCACATTGACACTTACCATTGTTTTGATCTGCATAGGCCCATTTTATTCCTGAACTGACCTGTTTACTCTGAGTTCATCTGTTGGCCTGTTAAGCAAAAGCAGGAGAGTAACCATGTTGCCTCTCTGCAAAAATAGAAAGTAAACTCCCAGTTTGTCCAATGCAACAGGGGTAATGGGATTCAGTGCAGAAGTATGCTACAGACACCTGGCACTTAATCCATGCTAAAATTTCTGCAACTGAATCCCATCATCCTCATTTAAGAAAGGAGGGTGAGAGCAGGATTTTGTCCTTTCCAGTACCCACTAAAACACACAGAATATCAACTTCTCAATAAACAATAACTTTCAAGTTCTTTCCTGTCCACCACTCATTGATTCAGAGTGAAAAATATCTTTCTCATATACATCTCCTCTATTTCTGTTCTCCTTTTGCACTCCACAAAGACAAAAAAAAACCCTGGCTATTTTGTTATGTATGAAGTATGACAGATGTTTGCAGGGAAAGCCAAAATGACCTCATACATGCCAGTCCTTCCAATGAGTACTTACACTATATCAGCTTCAGGTGTTGTTGAATCACCTATTCTGCACAGACAGACAGAGCACACCTGCAAGCTTCAATGTTTTTAAACCTTGAATGTCTTAGGCCAGCTTTGATGCAACCACGTCTGGTGCATATGTCTAAGATACTTGCTGAAATGCATTGGCTTGCCAGCCTTGCCCCTTTCCCAGACAAATCCAACATGGGACCAAGCCAGAGGTGCGTAACGTTTGCTTCCCAGGATTTGTGCTGTGTTGGAGGAAGCCAAGGACCAGCCAAGGGCCCTTCTGAAATGCCAGAGCTGCAAAGCAAAGCCATAATGGACTCAAGGAGCTGCTTTCATGGGTTTAGTAGTGAAGACTGTGAGCTTACTTTTACACTGAAAAAAAGTAAAGAGCTCTTAGAATATTAAACAAATGCCTACCAAACCATCTCTTTAGGTAGCTTCTGAGGATTGCCAATCAATAGCAGCTCATGACATACAATATTATATCTCAAAGATCCACGTATTCAGTCTGGATTTGTGTAACATTTAATTCAAGTGGTTCTTAGTGGTCATGTACAATTTTCCTGCAGAAGCTGGAAAGCCAAGGTAAAACTTGATATGCAGAATCCTAATCAGTCAAGCTCTACCTTTTTCCTGTAACTGTGAGTTTGAAAAGGTCAAGGCAAGGTGGGAGTTTAGGAAATAATTGTTTAAAACAATTTCTGATTGTTGTGCTTCATTTGTGCAAGATGATTAGACCAGAAGCAAAATTTTTAGTTGATCTCTATGAATATTTTCATCTGCTTATCTTCAGGTGACCTACTATATGCATTTTGTATACACTTACATACACACATTGTTCCAACATAAATTCTCCCATCACTGTAAGACTGTTTTTGAGTGACTTTCATTGATGTGCCAAACTGAAGCTCATGAATCTATGTCCCAACAAAAGATACAATTCACATCCTCTAGGCTGATGCTGTTCCCATTTCTGCAGCTGACAGGGTGTCAGTTACTTTAAGTCTTCAAATACTCAGTATTTGCTCTAGGATTTTGAAGGATACTTTAATATACAGTTAATTGTAGAATGTGTTGCACTGGCTTTGTCAGCAGTTACTTCTAAAGCCAGGTAGAACACTGATTGCAATATCTAAGCTCTGTTTAATAGCAACATGAAACCCTTTTCACTCTTGAGTTTGAATGGATTAATTCTACCTCTGATGCAGCCTGGCATACCTTTGGGTGTCCCCAGATTAAGTGTTTTAGTTCTGTTCTAAAAATGAGGCAGCCTGCTTTTCTCCTTAGGACTCATCACCATAGTATGGGACAGAATTATTTATTTTTGTGATTTTCTTTTAGGGAAAATTCAAGCAGTGGAAAGCAAAACAACAGAAATAAGCCAATGAAAGTATAATTCCTTTCAGCTTTCGCCAAATAAACTCTAGATCCTAAATATTAAGGAATACCCCATTAGTGATCCCTTGGTACTGCAAAAAGGAAGTCATTAAATAAAGGTCATGAAGAGGATCAACAACAATGTACAGAGAAGTGAATGGAGTTGGTATTCTTTTCATTGAAAAGTTCTTACGCTTGTCTTTAGGGCTTCTAAGAGACACCTATTCTGTTGATACTGACAACATTGTAGAAGATGCCGTTCTGAAAGACTTTTTAATAAGAAACCTGAAAATCTCTTCTCATCACCTGTCACAGGCAGGAAACATCTAAACTCCAGTAAAATCCACAGGACAGAAGTATTTGTGTAATTCAAGGCATCATCCATCAGCTGTGTATTGTTCTAGTCAGGGGAGCCTGCCATTGCCTCTAGTCTGTCACCATGTTCAATTCATCCTGCAAGGAGTCACTTTGGCTTATTTCCTTTCCTTCTTCACTTTTCTTTATTTGGTGAGACTAAAAGAAAGTGACAGGTACATGGTTACTAAACAACACGAGACTCAGGCCCTCTGGTAATGCTCTTTTCATTTAGTGACCCGGTTTGAAGATGCAGCCACCTGGGAAGAAGCCCCTGAGTTTCGCAATGCGTGTCCTCAGAGATAGCAGGGGCTGTGTTTTTATCCATTCCTCAGTGGCCACCCACAGAAAGCGACATCACAGGGGGATGTTAGCCGTTCACAGCTTTCCCGTAGTATCCGTAACGTCTTGCCAGTTTGGTGACCGCAGCTGGGCGCAGCACAGGCCCTGGAAGGCGAGAGTTCATGCTAGGGCCTGGGGCATGCTCTGCCAAGCGAGGACATCTTGGAGCGACCCAGAGCTCAGGCGTAATACCAGACATGCAACATTAAGTCCATGTTTCATTTTAAATTATGAGGTTCTCCCATTTCAACAACTGTGAGATGCAGAGGGCTGCACTAAAAGCCTCTCTTCCCTTTGTCCTTGCCATGAGGAAAGATTTTAGAACATTTTTGGCTGACTCTGGCTTCCAGAAAAAGAGTCCTATAATGGCATCAGCTGCTTGAGCTGGGAAAGAAACGTCCCTGAGGTTACACGACTTCCTAAACTCCCACAGGCTGTGCCCAAGAGGAACTGCAGAGGCGCTCATTTGTCTCAGAGTTATCTCCTCACCTGCAATTACCAGCCATTTTTAGATATTTTTCCTTTACAAAGGCAAATAAAACGCTCAAAGAAAAAGCAGAAGCAGCCCTCTCACGTGTGCTGCTTAGAGGGTCCCCAAATGTGTTCACCCTTGTGGGGGAGGGAAGCTGTGAGCGGGTTAGTCACATACTGGGAGATTTCATAAGGTGAGAATGTGGATGAGAAAAATAAGTAGCATTTCTCAGGCAGCTCCAAGCAAGACCAGACACTTTGCTGCTGCATATTGGGGCAGAGCCAGTAATTTCAGTCAGTAGCACTGAGCCAACAAATGTGTTGCCGCGGGTGTCCAGGCCATGAGTCACCTGCCATTATCCTGTAGGCCTCCATCGAGCTGAAAACAACTACAACAGTGCAGAGAAAGCAATACGTTGTATTTTTCTGCCAGTTGTCCCATGTAATCCCTTGCATTATGTTACATATACTCATGCTGACTTCAAGGTCATATAGCAAGCTCTGGCTGGATAGGTCTCGGACCCCAGCAACAGTCTTACTTCAACATTAAGCACAACACAGAGGCCATTACACCCCAGACATCTGTATTTGTATTCAATACCTTGTCCCAAAGTCTAAGTGACCCCCAATGCACAGAAAAAGCACTTGATAATTAAAGTCACAAAATCAAATAACAAATGTGAATGAAAAAGAACTGTTCTGAGCCATCTGAAGCAGCTGAAATGTACCTTCCAAGCAGCAAATAGTTTTTGCAGGAAGAAAAACTAAGGAACCTGAGTGGACATTTGGCAGTCTTCTGCCAGCTAACCAGGCAGGGGTGCCTTGTGTATGAAGAATACCCATCTGAGCATTTATTGGTGAGTGAGTTTTGTTTTTACTAAAGAGGAAAAAGGGAATCTGAGACAGAGTTAAGATTTCCTTTATTCTGATTACTGCTGACCTTCTATTAGGAGTCACTGAAAATGAAACGGCTTGTAATGGGATCCTGTGGTTTCTATGGCTCTAGAAAAGCCATTTTTATGAGGGCGCAGCTTGATGACTCTGATGAGTCATAACTCATGAAAAAAATGCAGATTCAAAAGCAGCTAGTTCTAGTGGTCAGGATGTTTTATACATTAGCAGTCTCCTGGGGCCTCCCTCATGGAACAACACTGCAAAAGGTCAGCAAGTAAAGTCTGCGCTAGTCTCAGAAGACCAGTATAGAGTTGCTGGGGATGCTGGTCCCTTCAAGGGTAAATCCGATGTACTTTGTGACGAGGAGAGAGCACAGATGGAGCCATATACACAGAAAGGATGAAGAGCAACAAAGGGGGGGCTGCTTCTCAGCATATGCTTGGATTTGTTTGCAAACAAGCTTAACAGATACCACAGGAGCCATATTAAAACTATGCTTTTCTGTGTCCTACTACAGTTTATGATGGCATCCGTAGTAAACTATCCTAGCCACCAGGAGGAAACAGAGAAAGCAAAAGGAACCCACAACCTCCCTCCCCACCCCACCACCACCAAACCTCTCCGAATGACAGGCTGCCTAAAGGTTTTGTGTAAGCAGAGTGACAAACATTGAATTTACTGCAAACACCAAATAGAGCAGCCACAAATAGAAGTTGTTATCACGTCAGATATGGAGTCGTATTGACATCTAGCATACACAGCAGTTCTTCTAAATAAAGAATTTTCTTTCTCCACTACTTTTGTGTAACACCTATTAAAAAGGTGTATTTTTCAGTGGGGACTTAATACAATGTCACTTGAAGGATGAACCTCAAAAAGGCCTTGAACTGTTCTAACTATTACACAAAACTTTGAATATCTTAGAGGAGACAGTCACTTGAAGACAACCAATTCCTGCTGGTTATTCTGTATCAAGCCAAAGGCCATGGGTGCTGGTACGCAGTCCCACAAAGTCAGCAGTAGCAGGGTTGTTTGAATCATTATTATTACACATTTAATCTAAGATTAGTTAATGGATCATTCATAGTTTGACCTTTATTCTCTTAATGTGTGTTTGCTTATGAATATTTACTAAAAAGCTTTCACAAAAATAATTTTCAAACTACCGTTGTTCTCTACTTTGCTGTTAAATATTTAATAGTTGTGCTACGTGGTCACTCATCTATCGCATGGTACCTTTTCTGCTTCATGAACTGATGATCATTTAAAACAGGAAGGAAACAGATCACTTGTACAGGATTGTACCTTTTCTCTAGGAACTTTCAGATAAGTCACTATTCATTATTTACAGAGTTGCCTGGGATTTTTAAAGTCAGAATCTATTCATGTTTTCCCTTTCCTTGTTTTTCATTTCCCTTTGCTTGGCAGACATTTTGAAAAAGGAAGCCCTTTCTTTTGAAAATAAGATTTTCCAAAAGGAATAAACAAGACTGAAGCAGGTGCCCAGAGTCAAGTGCTTACTTACAGACTCAGTCCGTAGATTTGACTTTTGCCCTTGGTGCCAGCAGGAGAAAGTTAAAGGCCTGATCATCTGGAGATATCCAGGCTTGGATCTTTGACCGTGGAACTGCCTGGGCGATCCACTGTGTGTTACAGTGACTCCAGGCACAGGCTGTCCTTCAGTTAGCATGGAGGTAAGGCCATGTAAGAAAGAAGAAATACAGAAAGCAATTTTATTTTGAAAATTGACTCCGCAAGTGCCATCCATGGTATCTCTATGACATTTCCAAAAGATGGTTCCCAAACCACCAGATTAGGTTTGGATAGGATAAAAGCATAGTGATGATTTTGTTACTTGAACTGAGTTTGGTACCAGTTATCTTCCCCTGAAGTGGTAGAACAGTTTTATTATTTATTACTAATTTTGTACTATTTATTATTTATTAATTCTTTATTGACAGAATTTCTGACTGCAGAAGCTGAGAGCATGATTTGTACCAAGGGACATGTTTGCTCAACGTTATTTGCTCGGTATCTCATGTGGTCGTACTTCCCGGGGTGGATGAATATCTCCCTATGAACATTGTTTTGAGTTTGCAGCACTGACAGTGAAAGCTGTTCTCACTAGGTATGAATGCCAGCAAGCCACATGCTACATTGCTTTGTTTCCTGACTGTACCAGCATAACTCTTAAAATGAGACTTTTGGCACAAATAGTCATTATTGCACTGACAGAATATTCTATCATCACTGTTCAAATTGGGATGTTTAGTAAAAACTCTGCTTGATGTATCTTTATAATTATTCACTTGAATACTAATGAAAAAGCAAATAAAAATAGGTGTTAAGGTCCTGATTCAGGAGAGCACAGAATGTTCCCTTTAAAACTCCTTTTTTATACCCATCTAGGTTTGGCAAAGTGCTGAAGTGAGTATGCTGGAGCCTCTGCATAGTATAAAGTTAATTCATATAAAAGTTAAGATAAATGTTTGCAAATACAGTTTTACAGCCCTCATTCATCTCTACAATGAGAGACTGGATAGACTCTTTAACATATCAGCTTTGCAACACTGTCAACAAAAAGCAATGATTTTGGCTGCATAAACCAAAATAGCTAACAGAGCCTTAGCTTTCAAGGGTGGGTGCTCAGCACTCTTTGAATGTGAGACCTTTTTTAAAGGTGCCTGAAGCTGAGTTCCCCAAAACAAAGGCAATGAAAATCACTAAATGACTTTGTAAAGCAGTCTGTAACTTCACTGTTGCCTGATTTTTAACTGTTGAAAATTGGAACCTTAATGTTATACTAACACATGTTTTTACATTTGCCTAGAAACAGATGGAATAATGTTGCTCATGCTATGCCAACACCATGTTGTTACACAGTCTTTATTAAAATTGCTTCAAGGCAAAAAGCTGCATGCACAAAGACAAGGAGTGGGGAAAATTGGCAACTCATTTTGATTTTCAGACTTGAGTTCTTTAACTTTCAGCCAGCTCTATGCATCACGAAGAAATATCCACAGCTTCACGAAGGGTAGAAAAGCTGAGTACCTTGTTGGCACTGAGTAAACTGAGCCCAAGGGGTCCTTGCCCTGTGGAAGGTAGCTGAGGCATACGACAAATAAAAAGGGAGAAAAGGAAATGGAAGAATGTATACAAAATGAAGGAGGACAAACTTCATGAATTGAAAAAGCAGAGATAAGTGTGAGAGGAATGAGATTTAAAAGGAATAATAGAATTGGGGAATTTACATCAGTTTTTCTTTAAATCCAGCCAAAAAAACAATACAGCTGCTAAAGGTATCATTTTTTCCTTCCTTATCTTGCTCAAAGATTAATCCAAGTTGTGACGAATTGCATGTGGAGCAGATAGGCACCTGTGCGTGTGTGTGTATATATACATATATAAACATGTCTTGAATATGTGCTTCTAAAGCGTGATCCAAAGTCATTGAAATAGGTGGAATGATTCCCATTTGGCTTCAGTGGGTTTTGGACCTCATTTCCCAAACTTTGCAGATCCAGCTTTGAAAACATAAAGGAAAAATAAAATGCCAGATTATTTCTCATTCTGAAAAACCTTACCTGAGTTACCAGCAAAAAAAAACAACTTTTAATCTTCCAACCATGTAAACAGCCTCAATTAACTAACATAGATTTTCCTTTGCCTATATTGAGAATTTTTATGTCCCAAAAGGAAGCATTAAAAACATTTCCATGATAACTATAAAAATCACTGGAGAGAAAATAGAGTTTTCTGTTTCATTACCTTTTCTGTGTGGTAATCAATTACAAATGAAGAACAGTGCAGGTTCAATTAAGTAACTAAATAAAAAGGAATTAAAAGCCGCAGGGGATCCTTATTTTACTTATGCTAAAGTAGGGTCCAACTCCAGGCCTCATTGATTTGTTTGTACCATAAAATGGGGTTTGTACCATAAAATGGGGTTTAATTTCTGTGAACCAGTCTGTCAGCATTAGCTGATCATAATTAGGAAAATGGGGTCAGAGAAAACAGAGCTACTGAAAATAGCTTTTCCCAAGTGTAGCATTCCCTGCTCTGTGCTTCCCTCCAAATGGGATTATCCTGAGCTCTCAGCACATAGCAAAATATAAATGAACCATTTGGCAAAACAAAGGTCCTTCCTTTGAAACATAAGATACAATTGAGGAAAACATTGAATGCTCTGTCCCCGTTCAGCAAGTCCATGAGCACATGCTTAGCTTTAAGCACTTGCTTAGATCTTCCACTGACTTCAAGTTTAGCATGTGCTGAAAAAGTGCTTGGTGTCTTGCAGGACTGCAAGTTCAGAGTAAGTGGTGAGAGATTCATTTAAAAAGGAAATACAGCTTTTTTAGATCTTGAAAAAATTTTCTGTGGGTTTGGTTTTGGGTTTCTTATTTTGAAGTCTGAGTTCCTATTTTAGTCAAATAGCTATTATGACTTCAGTATAGACAGCGAGCTGCTCGTAGGCAAAAACAAGACTCCTGGTGACATACACAGTATAAATTTTGTGCAGACAACTGAATGGAAAATTTAGTAAGAACTGGCACCCACTGGATGCTTAGCCCATGAAAAAACAGTTCTGTTCGTCTCTTGAATTCACATATATGTGTATGCCAGTGCATACAAATATGCAAAAATCATTGCAGGAAAATTAGGGATCCCACTGAAGTCAATAGCAAAACTCTTACAGACTTCAACGAAGCCATAATTTCATCCATAACTGTTATAAATGTCAGCTGGGACTCGTCACCTCTAACTTCAGCAGTCTTGTGGTCATTTGTTCTAGCCGACACCAACCGTGTGTGTGCCTACAGGGGCACCTGGCAAGGGGGCACCCCAGGCATGAGGGGGTGGACCATCCCTCTGGCAGGGCATGCAAAGGCAAAGGGACCAAAATGGCTTTTGATCTCACCATCTAGCCCTGAACCCACCAGACACCCGTTTCACCTCAGCACAGACCTCGGGCTTCTCCAGCCCTCTGCAACTTGTCCCCCCTGAGAGACCTTTCTGCAGCAGGGATCCCCGGGGCTCGGCAGTCCCATAGTCAAGCCTGCTTTCCTCTCTCCACATCCACTGACCTAGAAAGGTCCAAGGCTAAGAAAGGGGAAACACTGACACCCCTTTAAGGCAGCTTAACATCCACTTAGCGGTTCAGAGCTGTATAAAGAGAAAGAGGATCTGCCCCATCATCTTTCCTGAGGAGTAGGTGCACCATATGTTCATTTCGTCAGGAACTGCCCCTCCAAAGGGCATGGATCTAAAATCACTCTCAGAAATTTGTTTGCAGAGATATAACTCAGTATTTCTCATAAATCAGGCAACTTGATTTCATTGCCAAGATATTCAGCAACTTTCTTTTTTAAGCTGCTCATTTTTCATTCCTTCAGGCTACATTTAACCAAATAATCTTACCATAAATCTAGGCTCCTGCTGTCACTCATTATAAAGTAGGCCTTGTTTAGAAATTCTTAGAATTGGTACATTCTTATTGAATGACAATCCTCAAATGTCTTTCATTTTGAAAGGAGTAAAATGGACATCGGTTCTTCTCCAAGTTTATCAGAAGGGCAGCCAAACACTGATGTTATACAGTAAGATCTTCAACTGGGAACTAGGCAGCTATTTTAATCAGTGGACTTATTTCATGTCTGTCAAGGGCAGTATATTTAGAACTGGACAAGCTGTTTCTTCACTGCACCCATGATCTAAAAAAATGAACCAAGCACAGCATTTCTCACATGGACTCCTTTGCACTTTGGCAAACTCTGTGAAAGAGAATTTAAATTACACACCAGCTATCAACAGGGCCAGGATTTAAAAAGTGTAAAGAAGTGTCCATATAACTTATAGCTGGAGTCATCATTGCTTAATCAATAACAGATATTTAATCATGTCCTCTAGGCATCATCAGATTATTTGGGTGAATCACTTAGGTCAGGACACCAAAATAAAACAAGTTCTTTCATCACTGCTCATCTGTCCAGAGCAAAGCGTATGTGAAAGTGATATAAGTGATAATCTTGGAGAAATTGGCAGTAAACAGTATAAAAAAGATCTCCTGTTGTACTGAGACAGAGCTTGGGCCAGAAAGAATAATTTCTTTAAGGTAACACTTTCCAGCCACACAATGCAGTTGCACAGCAGACTGTCAACATTTTTGGAAGAGCATAGCCCCTAGTTTGGGCATCAAAATAAGCAGCAGGATTTTGAAAAGAGCTCGGCTCCATGCTAGCTGTCCTTACCACAAGGCAAAGGTGAGAACAGCTGGGTGGGGGGACAGTCTTCATTCAAAATCAGATTTGTATTTAGCTGTTGAAAGAAAAGTGGAGCAGATTTGAAAATAGGATCCTTAGTGAGCATTGGCAGTGTGAAGGGTCAACAGAGATGACTGGGGGTTGTCCAGTTCTGACTGGGGCAATAAGAAAAATCAGCTTGGCCAAGAACACTAACAAGTGAATTTAGCTACAAGAAACAAATTGCTGCTACAACATTTGACTGCAAGCAGTTTCTTTCATTTTAATCAGTCATCTGTATAGCAAAGGGATTCAAGAATGAAGATGTTACTGTCCAGCATGTTCAAACCAGCTTAGTCAAAGACACCAGCAATGTCACCCCTTCGGTACCACCCAGCACGTCATACACCTTGTAGCACTGCCTGGAGCTGTAAGCTTGCACAGCTTCCCCCCATCTCCTTCTTGTTCAGATAGTGGCCAAATGCAATTATACAACAGAGGTACTTTTGTTGCTTTAAGGCTTCCCCTACCAGCTAGGCTCACTAGTCTGCATCTGAATCTGTAGTCCAAGATAGGCTTCTTCAGAGATCCTAAGGAGGGGGGGAAGGGGAGGAGGAATAATTCATCTCACCTAGCTTTAGCTATCTCCTTATTCTAAGAAAGTCCTTTAGGTTTCCTCTGCTGTCAATGAAGGGAGAGGGGTATGTCTAGGAGGTGAGTCCTCTCTTCTCTACCAGAATAGGGGTAAAAAGCCCTCTTCAGTGACAACCGTTGAGCCTGTGCTTAAGCTATACATCCATCTTGTGAATGCCAAAGCTAGACAAGGAAAAATACCATTACTGCACATCATATAAGAGTATACTCATTCTCTGGGACCCACCGTATGCCAAAGATAATGACCAGATGCCATCGGTCCTCAAACCGAAATGCAGAACTGTTCATCTCTTTTGTCTCTCTTCCAAAGAAAGCAAGCCATGAACTCTGCATCTCAGCAACCACTAATCACCTGCAAGGAAGGCTAGTACTGATGGTCTCTTCCAGGATAGTTAATTTTAGGGGACCACCACCTTTGCAGATCCTTTCTTTTGACTCCGTAGTTCAAAGGTCTTCATTCTACCTGTGTCCAGCCTTCACTTAACGCAAGGCAGGGAGTAGCTGACTACAGACCCCGAGCCCTGGGCTACAGCACAAAGAGCAACTTTGAAGAATGCCTGTAGTGTAATAAACATGGCCCCTGCACTGCCTGCATGGGTTATAGCTTGGACCACAGTGCTGGCTCCGAAGGTCTTTTGAGAGATTCTGTATTTGTGACTCCCCCTGCAGTCAAAAGGTAGAGTTTAACAGCCTTTTGGTGTTGGAGGGCTGCTGCACCCTGTTGATAGTAAGGCAGTGAAACTAAGGACCATGCTCTGCACTCATGTCAGCAGACTCTGTCCCTTAGAGGACTTCTCAACATGACTTTACAGCAATATGCCCAATGAAAAGAAACTGGGGTACAATGTAATCTGGCCCAGTCTCCACCAGATAAGAATCTGCAAGGACTTCAGTATACTTCCCACTTCTCTACTCTTTTTGTACTTCTTAAAGTTTTAAAGGGAAAAAAAAATCCCAAAGTTTGGAGTCTGGGTCTCAGATATGCCAGTGAACCCACTGCTTAGTAAGGCTGAAATGAAATCCTACCTTTCCTACACAACCACCACAGTCCTTCAGGGTACCTTCACACAAGCCACAGTACAGGGTGCGAAGGGACCATTGGGGACCATTGCAGGTAACCACCGAACAGACAGAAAATATAGGCAAATCCCCCAAAAACCTGTGCCTCCTGCTCTCATCCCAAGCCACAACGTGCTCTTTAACAGCATATAACAAATATCAGGTGGAAATGCTCAGATGATCTGAAGAAGCTAGCCTTGCTCCAGGCTGCTAAGAACAACAAAAAAGCTCCCTGCTACCCTGAGGTGAGGAAGAAATCCTATCCTGATTCACGATCTGGTCACCAATTTCACTGTGAGCATGACAGTCTGACAAGACCAGCTGGCAAAATGCCTCCCCTGCCCTTCCCCTGCAATCTCTTCCTCAGCCTTCCCCTGAAGAGGACGAACAGTGTTCCTTCTTGACATCCCTTTGCCTCACTTCTTGTAGCACGAGCTTCCGCCCCAGGACTGTCACTTGCAATATGTTCGACAGTGCCTGGCCCAGCAGGGCCCTGGCTCTGGCCTCTTGGAGAACTGCAACGCGTACAGTACTTTTTCTGCTGTTTTAACATCCTTCTGTTCCTTTCTCCTCCCTCTTTCTGCACATCAGCTCCATTTCTTCCCCCGTGTTTTTTTCACTTCACAATTCTGTCTTTCTTTATCACCTTTCCCCTACCCTCAAGTCCCCATATTGCTTTTTGTCCTCTTTGCCTGCATGAGTGACACTCCTGTAATCACAGGAGTTCCCCTTCACTGAAGGATTACCTCCACATAAAAGTGCAATGCAGAGTGACACCTACATTTCAACACCACATTTTACCACAGCGGCAAACTGTAGTTTAAAGCTTAAGAACGGGGGTCTAAACCCTTCTCTTCAAAACCCAGCAAGACTGAAGTTATTTTAAAAATAGTTTTTCACTAGAAAAAAGTACAATGCTGAAAATACTTGCAAGCTAGCAAAACACCATTTCCTCTATTAATGACTGTGGAGTGATAACATTCTTGCCCTGCTGTAATTTGCATGCAGATGTACGGTAGGTAGTAAGAAAGAGATCAGAGAATCAAAAGAAACAGGAAATGACCACTTTATAGGGTACAGAGTCATCTTGTTTTATACAAACCGTCTGGCTTACTAAGACAGACTTGTCTTAGACTTGCCAGTCAAGCGATATGAGCTACTGATGTATGTCTGGAAAATATTTATGATAAAAATTATGGTTGCAAAAAGAATAGCAAGTAAGTAGCTGATCCAGCTGGCATGCAAATTGGGCACAATGTTTATCAGCACAAATATGTTCATCAGCATTACCACCTAGTCCTTCTGGAGAACTGTAGGTACTCAAAGACCTGCCTGACCATTAAACAGTTGGGTTTCCTGCAGCCCTTGACATAAATATTATTCCCATCTTATGTAAAATGAGAGAGAGTGTTTAAGCATCTATCATGTAGCTCCATTCCTCTGCATATTTGCCATCTCAGATCACAGCTCCTACGACCTCTCGGGAGCCTTTCTCAGCTTATCCGTTCATGTGGTGCAGCATGTTAGCTTTAATAGTCTGTTGTCCTCTGAAGTTTTGGGTTGTTTTTTTTTAGGACATCCAGACATATTTAACTTAACTCAAATCTATCCCCCCACCTTATCCAGGCCATTCTTCCTAATGAAAAAGTGCACCACTTCCTTCAAGATGAAAATATTTCTTGGTTGGACAAGGGGCCATCACCCATATTTGACTAGCTAATCAACAATTCTTTGCCCCAGTATAGAGGCAAAATTCTCCCTTTTCCCTTTTGTGGCCCACTGGCATGTTTCAACATAGACCGTGTCTCAGGCTGGATGGGGCACGCTGTAACATCTGCACATAAACAAACATACCCAAGACAATCATCTGACAAGTAGATGCACTCTGAGAACAGTGATGGGCCAACAGCGGGTTTGGGGTTGTTGATCCCCAACAGCTTTCTCGTAAAAACAAACAATATGCAAGCTAATCTATTCAAATGAACCCTCTGATACCTCTACTGTTGGCGTGTAATTATGTCTATGTTGATATGCAGAAGACTCTGCTGAAAGGGACTGGGGAGAGAAGTAGTTTGCTGTCAATGGTGGGTAGCAGATGCACACGCCCTACAGAGACGACAAGCACAGGTGAAGAGAGGTTTGCACCACGTTATGAGGGAAACAGGGGTGTGAACAGGGGGGGAAAGGGGAAGAGTGAAGGCAGATGGTTACTCACAGCAAGCATCAAGACCAGGAGTCAGAGAAACACCATGCAAAAAGAAGGTCAAGAGCCAATAAATTTCAGAAGAGCTGTATGCATGAAAACCCTGCTCATTGGGAATTACAGGGACAGCTACTCTGTGGGATAGTTTCGCTCCTTTTTGCCATGATGTAGCTGCATTTCCCAAAGGAGCATTCCTGTACCTGTGTATCCTTCACCATCTTCCCTTCCAGTTGGAGGGCAGGAAAACTTTTCAGTCTGCTGGCATTGCCTTAGCATCTGTGCATCCAGAGACTAAACAATGGACACAGAGCACGCTCAAATTACCAAGTATTACCAATCACAGTCTACTGACAATATTTTTGTGCTTTTTTGATCTAGGATACCCCATATCAAGTCAGCTGCTGCTTAGGATGCACGTTCGCATGCATGTCTTTTGCTTTCAGCTAGTTTTTGGCTAGCAGAGGGTACCAGGAAATTAGGCACTTAAAGCTTACTGCCTTTGAACACTGCCGAGCTCACACTTGCATCTCTCTCCTCTACTCAGCCACTTGTTTTCATAATACTCACAGGAATGTAGTATTTTCCTCTTGTTTCAAGTGTGGCCAGAAGACAGACTGACACAGTGTAATCAGATAAACCTATGTTTCCTTAGGAAACCAGGCTAAGGATGGCCCACTAAGGTCCCATATTCTTCCCTGGTTATTAAATAAAATAACCTATCTAGAAATCACACTAACTGCTGCTCATGGAGCCCAGTCCGTGCATGAGAACTGCCCAGATCGTGTTTCTTAAAGGCAGGCTGCAACTGCACAAGCTTGGTCTCCACGAGTGCCCCCTGGTCTGTTGAGCCACTCACGGGGCAGGAACAGGGCTTCTCCCGCCTCCCCTGATGGTGATGCCAGGTGGGATTGCACCTCCAAAGCACCTTTCTACCCTTTTTGGGTGGCGGTACAGGACTTGGTGCGGATCTGGTTATTTTGGTTTTACACTGCCTAGGGATTTCTGGTCAGCCCCAAGAGAGGAGTCGAGAAGGCTGCCCTATTTTTCTAGTACATCATACTTTGCTGAATCTGTCATAACACACCTAAGGCATTTCCAGCTGGTATTAAATTTAACAGAATTATTACATCATGCAAAGTCTTGGAAAGACTCCTACAAGTGCTTTTGCTTTTTGAGATACAAAATCCAGTCTGAACAAAATTTGCATTTACAGCCATTAAGTGGGGGGGTGCTCCACCTCAGCCTCAAGCTGCGCTCCCAGCACCGTCTCCTCATGCAGACCCTCGGGGTGCGCAGCTGTATGAGAGGACAACTCAGTGCTCCCAGGGGAAGAGAAAACAGCTCCCAGCCACCTTCCATGTTACAGGTGAAAGGCTGAAGGAAACGTCTGGTGACACCTAAAACAATCAAGTTCTGCTTTGCCATCAGCCCTTTCCAGAAGCCCCCTGAGGCCCACTCCATCGGCAAAAATCAGCAGAGTACAATGCACCCCCAGAGCACTGGCTCCCTCACAAGCTCAGTAGACCCCAGACACACAAGCTTCCACTGCTGGATTTCCACCTCTGTGGCGATCCTGCATTAGGCTGTTTTAAAAGGGCAAGATCGCCATGTGTCGTATCACTGAAAAGTAAGATTTGTCTCAAAATCAACAAACGCTGTATTCAGTTATTTCAAACACAATTTTTCTTGATGTGCAAGGTCTGTTAGTGTGAACTGTTTTTTTGTAGTCACTCCTATTCCTGTAATATACCAGAACAAAATCCATCCTGGCCATCTGATTTCACACAAACATTATTTCTTTGTCTCAACACAGCTTGGACAGCTTTGGGATCCAAGGCCGGCTTTGTGCCTATTCTGCTCAGGTTTTCTGGAAATGACTTTGTTCCAGTGCAGGTCATTCAGGCTGTGGGATAACTGGAAGCTTCAGTGTTTATTAGTTTTCATTTTCAGTGCTGAGTGCATTTTCAATGTTGACTCAGAGAAATGATTTTTAAAGGAGTAATTGCTTCCAGATGACATGCATATTTTGCTCTGAAGGAATACTGCAATCTTTGTTAAGGTTACAGAGCAAGAAAGACTGTTTTCCCCTATATGAGGGGCTCTTTTGACAAGAAGTGGGAACACTATACATCCTGCATGGTTACTACAAATGCAGGCAAAGCTCAGACCCAAGATCACGCTCATTTGATATGACACATTTCGTGTGGAGTGTGGAAGAGTGTATCATTTTTGGTTTGCTCAATGGTGAGAATGATTTTTGGGGCGTTTCAGTCAGGCCTATGTGCAGAGGGGCATTCCTACAAGGTCCAGATCTCTGATGTTACAGGAACTTCCTTGGTCCAGATTCAAACAAACTTCAGTGATGCCAGTAGTCATCTTTGATTTCAGTGTGGAAAGTATGGTGAAAGATGGAAGTTCCAGGAAAAGAGGCCCAGCCGAAAAAAAAAAAAGGCTTCCACCATACAGGTTAGACAGTCACTGCAGACTATGACCTGTCTGCATGGTTTGTGGTAAAACATGCTGAAAGGCTTTGCTGAAAAAAGGTCTTCATCAATGAACTAAAAGTACCATTATCTTAGAAGCCAGAACGACTAGGTAATGAAGACCTTTGTAAGTAATGCAGTTAAGACAAACGAAAAAAGTCTGACAGCTGTAAAAAAACCATAACTGAAGTAGGTGTCTTGCCTTTCTTCCCCTTCCCTATAATTCCACAGCACTACTCAAGACATGCAATAGCTAGAAGCAACCATGAGGCACACGTAGGATCTAGGGATGTGCTCAGTCTTGACTGATCTTAATTGCCCTACATATTTAGTCAGCTAATTGCTGTGCTTTCTATCTCACTCTTAAAATATGTACACACATATCAGGGTAAGGTAAAGAATTTTTATTAAATGGTTCAAAGACATGGTCAGAGCACAGAAGAGAGACAATTTTATCCCTTTTGGGAATCAATAGTTATATTATCCAAGCTTTGAGAGAATGTCCTAAATTATTCCTGAGCAGTTTCTTTATAATGACAAAGCTGCATCTTGCTTGGATGCTGTGCATGCAAGAACTGTGCTCTGTAGTACTGTGGACTACTCATTGAAGGCTCCTGAATCTGTTATCCTAAATTTCCAGTTCCAGACAGCACTATTTTCATAAAACATAACTGTTTGTTAAAATGCAGCTCATTTCTCTATGTTGCATTCTATCCATAGTGGCTCAAAATAAGTTTGAGCAAGATTTCACATAAGGCCCATTCCGCGGTAAGAGGGACAGAAAAAAATCACCTGTTTCAGGACGCTTCTTATACTATTGAAAAAGCATATTTTGGACACAGACACTGATTGGCTGAAACACTCATACAGAGAAGAGAATGAATGATGAAGGAAGAATATTTTTTACAGCTTACTGTTTGTGAAGTTCTACAGGTTCATTTGTTTGACAAGAAACTTCTATGGTAACGGACTAGAGTTGTTGCAAATTGCTGGAAAATGCTGATCAGCTGAAAGTGAAATATTACAGCTTTGGGAAAAAATTCAGTTTATAAGTTGATAAAAAGGAGAATTTTAATAAGATTAATGTGCTCCATTTCAACCTTTCTACAATGAACATTCTATTTTCTATTCTGAAAACTTTTTTTTTTATTTCTATGAAATACAGTGAAAATTAAAAAAACGTATTTCAAGTTTTGCTAAAAGAAACTATTTCCATTATGCATTATTTGATTAGCAGGATTTAGAAAGTTTTGGGGGATTTGCTCCATCTTGTATCAGGAAAAGATTTGCAAATGCAAAGCTTCCCACAAAATGAAAAATGAAATGATCTCACTGCTTTACAGCTAAGAGTGGGCAGTGTTGAAAACTACTGTCCTAATAACACAGGACAAGGCTGATGGCACTAAAAAAAATCAGAAAAAGTGTATCTAGAAATAAACTGTCCTCTGCATTATAACACTCCATAATATGTAGGAAAATATGTTCTTTTTCCTACAGAAACAGATTAAATAGAACATGATCATTTTGTATACAGCACCTAGTTCAAAAAGGCCCAAGAAGCTGTAAATACCCAAAGCAGGAAAACCAAAGCAAAACCACACTTGTGTCCACGTTCAGCAAAATTCTGAATTTCATTCTAATATTACAGCATGTGAACATTTAGTAAGTACCTGCTAAAATATACTGAAGAATGCAAGGAAACACAGGTTTAACTTAAAGACTTAACAGGGTAAGTCAGCCAGACACCTATGAGAATTTAAGCTTGTGTTTAAGCCCTTCTTGAGTAGGGCTGGTTTTCTGAACCAAATTAATATCTTAGTCAAAGCCTTAACACACACACAAAGCTGAGGCTCTGCAAAACATACAGTATTGATGGGAGCAGGCTGCAACCACCAGATCTGCACCTCTAAACTCATTCAGTATTTGATTTTCTGAGCGCTGAATAGTTAAAATATAATAGCGTCTGAGAGATGATACGGTAGCATTCAACCAGCTGATTGAATGAAAGGATTATTACAGACAGTGATAGGGCCACCTATTATCAAAAGTTGCCTGATACATCCTGTTACATTATCTTATTTCCAGCTGCTCATAACTTTCTCAAGATATACCAGCTTTTTTTCATACTCCGTCTGATGCAATTAGATATTTCCTTATAATCAACTAAGAGGTCTCAGTCCTCACCAGAATGAGGTTCTGAAATGCACTGTTTTGCCCAGGGTTTAAGAAGTCAAATTCATTTCATTGAAAAAGCAGTTCTGTTGCCTCCAGAATATCGAACGGTCTGGGACTGGAATTTGGCAAAGGCTACCACAGTGAGGAAAGTGCTTTTTGGCAGCCCCACAAACAACCTCCCAGGTCTGATCAGGCTATGATCCTTATGAAAAAAAAAATTAAAAAAAGAAATCACAGCTTGCACATGTTCAACAGGCCCTTGCCACAAGGTGCGGGGCTAAGTTCACTGAAGTGCGGCTACACCTACACACTTCACAGGTCTCTGTGCATTGCACAGCTGCAGACTGCACTGTAAGGCACAACACAGGGGAGTGAATTTACACAGGTCAGAACTTAAGCTGATTCCTTTCAGTCTGATATTCCCTAATGTTTGAATGCTTAACTACACAATCTTCAAGTTCTTTTACTTTAAATTATAATCAGGCATGATATGAACTACATCACATGAAGCCACCAACAGAGCCTTCTCACAAAAGTATTTAAAAAAAAAATCGCTATGCCAACAAAATGTTCCTGCAAATATCTGTATTTTAACTAGAACCAGGATAAAATACAAGCTTTGGAAAACTATGCCACAAAGAGAACTTTTAGGAAATATGAATTCCATTTGCTTGTGTAATTAACAGCCAAAGCAGCTACATGTAGGAACAGCCCGCTTTGATCATGGTTCACACTTGTGTAACAGAATCACAGAATCACAGAATCACAGAATCGCTGAGGTTGGAAGGGACCTCTGGAGATCATCTAGTCCAACCCCCCTGCTCAAGCAGGGTCACCTAGAGCACATTGCACAGGATTGCATCCAGGCGCGTTTTGAATATCTCCAGAGAAGGAGACTCCACCACCTCTCGGGGCAACCTGTTCCAGTGCTCTGTCACCCTCACAGTGAAAAAGTTTTTCCTCATGTTCAGATGGAAGTGTCTGTGTTTCAGTTTGTGCCCGTTGCCTCGCGTTCTGTCGCTCGGCACCACTGAAAAGAGTCTGGTCCCATCCTCTCAACACCCTCCCTTCAGATACTTGTACACGTTGATAAGATCTCCTCTCAGCCTTCTCTTCTCCAGGCTAAACAGGCCCAGCTCTCTCAGCCTTTCCTCATAAGAGAGATGCTCCAGTCCCCTAATCATCTTTGTAGCCCTTCGCTGGACTTGCTCCAGTAGTGCCACATCCCTCTTGTACTGGGGAGCCCAGAACTGGACGCAGTACTCCAGACGGGGCCTCACCAGGGCTGAGTAGAGGGGGAGAATCACCTCCCTCGACCTGCTGGCAACGCTCTTCCTGATGCACCCCAGGATCCCATTGGCCTTCTTGGCCACAAGGGCACATTGCTGCCTCATGCTTAACTTGGTGTCCACCAGCACTCCCAGGTCCTTCTCCGCAGAGCTGCTTTCCAGCAGGTCAGCCCCCAACCTGTACTGGTGCCTAGGGTTATTCCTCCCCAGGTGCAGGACCCTGCACTTGCCTTTGTTGAACTTCATGAGGTTCCTCTCTGCCCACCTCTCCAGCCTGTCCAGGTCTCTCTGAATGGCAGCACAGCCCTCTGGCGTATCAGCCACTCCTCCCAGTTTTGTATCGTCAGCAAACTTGCTGAGGGTGCACTCTGTGCCTTCATCCAGGTCATTGATGAAGAAGTTGAACAAGACTGGACCCAGGACTGACCCCTGGGGGACACCGCTAGCTACAGGCCTCCAACTAGACTCTGCGCCGCTGATCACAACCCTCTGAGCTCTGCCATTCAGCCAGTTCTCAATCCACCTCACTGTCCACTCATCTAACCCACACTTCCTGAGCTTGTATATGAGGATGCTATGGGAGACAGTGTCAAAAGCCTTGCTGAAGTCTAGGTAGACAACATCCACTGCTCTCCCCTCATCTACCCAGCCAGTCATTCCATCATAGAAGGCTATCAGATTGGTTAGGCATGATTTCCCCTTGGTGAAGCCATGCTGACTACTCCTGATCACCTTCTTTTCCTCCACATGCTTGGAGATGGCCTCCAGGATGAGCTGCTCCATCACCTTTCCAGGGATGCAGGTGAGGCTGACTGGCCTGTAGTTCCCTGGGTCCTCCTTCTTGCCCTTTTTGAAGACTGGGGTGACATTGGCTTTCTTCCAGTCCTCAGGCACCTCTCCTGTTCTCCATGACCTTTCAAAGATGATGGAGAGTGGCTTAGCAATAATGTCCGCCAGCTCCCTCAGCACTTGTGGGTGCATCCCATCAGGGCCCATGGATTTGTGGGTGTCAAGTTTGCTTAAATGATCTCTAACCCACTCCTCCTCCACCAAGGGAAAGTCTTCCTCTCTCCAGACTTTCTCTCTTGCCTCCAGGATCCGGGGTTCCTGAGGGCTGGCCTGAGCAGTAAAGACTGAAGCAAAGAAGGCATTCAGTAACTCTGCCTTCTCTGTATCCTTCGTCACCAGGGCACCCACCCCATTCAGCAAAGGGCCCACATTTTCCCTAGTCTTCCTCTTGCTGCTGATGTATTTGAAGAAGCCCTTCTTGCTGTCCTTGACAAGCCTTGCCAGATTTAATTCCAAACGGGCCTTAGCCTTCCTCATCGCATCCCTGCATAACAGGCACTTTCTCTGCATTAGAGATGCTTCCAAAGCTCCCATAAGCTCTTTGCACACACAGTGCATGGAGAGACTATACGGTGCTTCAATACTAGGGATGCACATTGCTTTTGCAATTTTTAAATGATACTCAATACTTTTTATTTATAGCTGTTCTAAAGGGCATTACTGTAAGGGCTGGGAGAGGTGCTTGCAAAGATCCAGTTCAAATTAATTGTTAGGCTTATTTTAGAACTAACACTTAGTCTTCACTTTAAAAACAAGACTAAGTCTTGACAGTGCCAAAGTCTTGCAACATGACTAGCTTCAAATGGCAGAAATCCTGCAAGATCTGATATTTTGCAATTTCCCTTCCACATGCCTTCCAGCTTGAGAAACAATTCAGAACCACAACTATGGGCATGCATCCAGCTCCGAAGATGAGTTGGACTAATCTCTATTTTAATCCCCCAAAGGCCCATCTCCTCCACTTGGTATCTCAGTTATGAAATGCACATTTTTAGTTCTGAAGTTTCTGTCTTTATCACTGTAAGTTTGGAGCTGATAGCGTTTGGTTCAGTTGAGAATGAAACACTTAGTGACCTTAGCTAGCAATTACCTTTTGCTGCTCTTCTGACCTCAGCAAAGAGTGGAGCATTCGCCTTCACAGCGCACTTGGATCAGCAGCGCTGGCAACTGGTGATGGGGAGCACTGGCATCCTCTAGTAGGGATCTCCCTCTGGGGTTTGTCTCTCTGCAGCTGCGAATTCTGGAGCCGTCTTCTCTCTGCACTAGACCATCTCAAAAACATTTTAAACATGTGTTTGCCAAGGTGGAAACAGTGATTTGAGCACTGCGAGACCCTCAGGTGAAACCATGTAGATTGTCAACATTCAGATGCCTTTTGAAATGGATAACACTGAGTTCTGTATCCTGGCACTCCGTATTCAGCTTGAGTCTGATGAATATCTTAAAGTATGCCCTGGTACAGCATAATAGCAGCTTGTTTAGATGGAGTTATTTTGAGGTGGGGATTAGCTCTTTTGTATATGATGCCTGATACAATGGGACTTCAATATCTGCCGCAGCCTCTAAGCTTTGCTACGACGCAGTAGATGAACTCTGGGTGAGCACAGGAGTCCCAGGGACATGTCGATGATTCAGTGCACAACACTCTGAGGACACATGACTGGGGGAGGATGCATGCAAGTGGCCTGACAACACCCCCTTCCATGCAACGAGCTGCCACAAGGCTCATTTCCCTGTGGATATGGCAGGTCATGTTTTCCTCCAAGTTTCTTCATAGATCCCCCTCCAGGCAGGGACCACTTCTTCTAGCACACCTCGCACGATAGAGGTTTCTGAGCCTAAGAGGGAGCCCTGGCTTCTTCCATAATGTGATTTGTACTTTGAACTAGTAAGTTTGGCTTAAGTGACTTAATCTGCAGCACCCAGGAAACCTGTGGCAGGGTGGGAACCCTGCTCTTCTGGACACCATCCAGCCACCTACATTAGCGAGGCCTCTGCCATGCTCCCTCAGCCCCTGCCTCGCTCGGAGGCCTGGGGGCAGGGGGCCGGCCGGCAGCAATGTCTCTCTCATACACAGCTCTGATTCATTCCCTGAGCAACAACCTGTGCAGCGCAATGCAGTGGGAGTACCCCAGGCGGAGGTGGGAAGCAAGTATGTGACCCTGTAACAGGAGACAGTGTCATCAGGAACATACAGAAGGTTAAGAAGCACATTTCTGATATTTCCTAACTTTTAAGTCTTGGAATTTGCAGCTTAACTTACTCAAAGTGCAAGTTTATATGTACAGATTGTATAAGATTATTTGCATTCTTTCACCCTGCTAGAGAGTGAACATGATGCACTTCTTTCCTGACGCATATAAATACTTAAGGATATGACAGAAGAACTTTCATTAACAGCTATTGCAGTTGCTTTTTTAGGACTATTTTCTAACCCTTTCCAGGACAGCTGGATAAGCTGTTAATATAAAAATTATCCTGATCTTTATTTTGTAACTTAGCATTTGTCTTCCAGGGCTGTAGCGTTTATGTTCCAGAAATCAATGGCAGCTGCTCAGTTTCAACTTGCCTGGAAGATAAAGGCCTGTGCAGTGCCATTGCCCACACAGGTGATTTATGAAGGCCTGTTTTCAAGTGCAAGCTAAAGAAGGCTTCAAAAGGATGTGCAGACTTACATGCTCCCCATGGAAGGGGCAAATTGGCAGGTTGCAGTTTCACAAAGCCAACTTAAAAAAAAAATGCTAGAAGGGGGCCAGTACCAAGGCCTCAGTGTCAAAAAACTCCTGTTCCTGCTTTAACATTGCAGCCTTTGTGCACTTTTCCTCATCTTGCTTTGTCATTTGTCCTCTAGGTCAACCCATTACCTCCATCTGCTTCAAACTAAATGTGCCAAGTAAAAATGAGGATTATCAGAAACAGTTCTATTTTTTTTTTCTAGAGCAAATTAGAGAGCTGGAGGTTATATTTCTTTTGAAAATTGACAACCCATTACCAGGCATAATGTAAAGCAGTTGGCTGCACACACAGCCACGCAATGTTTTGCTGGGCTGATACAGCAAAATCAAGGAACTTGTGTCTTGCATCCAGCTGCACATGCAGGAAAGGCTCCAGAATGGCACCAGTTCCAGTGCAACAGTCACACCAGAGCAGCTTATTCTCCCAGACAGTGGAAGTGCACAATTAGGTCACATTAAACATTGAAAAAATGCCACAACAGTTCCACACAACAACTAAAAGTGAGCAACAACGGAAAACAGCTCCTAGCTGGCAAAAGCAGCCGTACTTACTTTCTGTTA
This sequence comes from Apteryx mantelli, assembly GCF_036417845.1. Taxonomy (NCBI): domain Eukaryota; kingdom Metazoa; phylum Chordata; class Aves; order Apterygiformes; family Apterygidae; genus Apteryx; species Apteryx mantelli. Next base: position 40,125,222 of record NC_089980.1, on the reverse strand, counting down.
AAAGTTTACAGCTGAAGTATTCATGTGCGGAAGTGTGAGCAATTATCGGAGCAATGTGTGATAACATTTTTTCCCACGAAGGCAGTGAAGCCAGACAGCAAAGCAATGAGTACAGCCCCAGGGAGTTACAGCTCCCTCTGCACATGCCAAAGCTGAGGGGCCAAAGTTCTGCCTCCCTCCATCCTTGCGTGCTTTGACACATCCCTTCCTTTCCTTTGGGAGGGTTCACTTTGGAGGCAGAAAGTACAAGCTGAAGACTTTCAACTGGAATAGGTTCATCCTATGTTTGTACAGCACCAAGCATAGTAACTGGAGCTCATCGGCCTGCCGCTATAGGAACAATGTTCACAACGTCTTTGCTGTTGCACCTACACACTATGAAGTCTCTGTCCTTGGCCAGAGGTAGAAGAACCAGACAAGCACAGCCCATCCTGCTTACAGAATATGTCCTGTCAACATCACTTAATTTGGCTCAATTGATTTCAGTTTTGCAAAACTGAAATGGAAGATAGTCACTGTTTCGACTCTCAGCACTGTCACAGGTGACAGACACTCTGTTGCATGACTTTTGGCACTTGCCACAAAGCAATTGTGCTGAAATATTTCTATTCCATTGCTACACCAGCACTGCTTGTTAACAACATAAAAAAAAGGTTCTGAGCAAGGCCCCAAAAAGAGAGTAACATGGTATTTGGCGAGAACACACCAAAAACTACAAACATCTTCAGCACACCTGTCAAAAATGTTGGTCTATTTAGCTCTATTTAGTTGTGTACCACGAAGAACTCCCAGGTTGGTGTCCACCAAAAAATGCATTAGCATCACGGTCTTGCAAAAAAGAAATGGTACCAGGACCCTTGAGCATGGTTGTCATCCAGAAGGACTTGATCCCAGCCCTCTCTCTCAGATAAGCCCTGCTTGACCCACCAATTCAGAATTCACATGTGGACTGATAAACTTCCTTTTTTCAGCAGATTTCTAAGAAGAAATCTGGCCTTGAAGTAGTTGGATTGCTTGTGGAGCTTGTGGACTACAAAATCATCTTTAACTCTGCCTGTGCTGCACATTCCTATGATGCAACAGCAAACAACGTGCCTCAGAGATCTGACCCGGAGCTTTCGGCCGGACAGCACAGCTCCCTCAGCACATGAATTAACAACACAGTTCCCATAGTTTCCATTTTTCCATTTCTGCACCACGCTTTTTCTGTATAAATATTAATTGTCATGACCAGCATTCCTGTTGTATACATTCTCTCTAGAAGAGCATCACTTCTGAACACCCCCTTGATTTGTTCCCAAACATGAGAGCAGAACTCCTGTAGCCTATTTAGGTCAACAGATGAAAAGCACCCAGAAAAAGCTTTAGCACAGGGCAGAAGCAGCACCTCATCCCACGAGAAGCCAGTGAAGCCAGGTGCAACCAGAGGAGCGCTCAGGGAGCGCGACTCTGAGATTTCACTACTCCTGCAGTATCTGTAACCCATGTCTGAAAGCCCAAACATGTACAAATGCACACTAGGAGCAAAACTGGCAACTTAAAAGAAATAACCAGCCTCCAAAATACGTTGAGAACTGGGAAATTTAATTTAAGCTCCAGCCCAGTATAAATTGAAGTTGCTCAAGTTACAAAACCCTCATAAATCAGACTGGATAGGGCCAGTTATCATGCAATGGCACAAGACCACAATACCGTAATGTGCCTGCGAGGGGGACACCGATTGATTAACTTGCACATTAACTTTCCCGTCGTCTTTTGCGACAGCGCTGTCGAGCAGAAACATGTCACTGGTGATGCTGGGATGGTCCCTAGGAGTGAGAGAGGCCGGGAGAAAGCAGGCAGCGCGGGAGGAGTTAACTCGTGCAGCACCAGCTGCTGCTCCAGAGGTTCCCGGAGCTGTGTAAGCTCCCTCTCGTGGCTATTTGACTTTTCGCTGGAAAGGTGCAGAGGACTTCCCCAGCTGTTATTTCTGCCCTCAAAAAGGGGCGAACCCCGCGCTGCAGCAGTGCTTGACCCTGGCCGTAGAGCAGGCACCCACCGCCCAGCACAGCCCGGGCCGCAACGCCTGGCCGCAGCAGCACCTGGAGCCCTTTTCCCACCGGGAGAGATGGCCGTGCTCTTGTCCTTCCAACCACACCAATTACAACAATTTAAGTGATAAGAGGCATCTGGTTTTGCATGTGTTCGGTAAAGAGACCGTACTGGAAAAATCAAACTAAAAACTCCCCACCCAATTCTAAGGGCAGGCTATTTAGAGCAAGACCTTACCAAAGAAATCACGTTTCAGAAAATAACACATGACCATTTAAAAGGCCAATCCTAACCTTGATGGGAGAACTGGGACAAAAGAGGGGGAATGTATGATACTTGGAAAAATCAGAGAAAAAGAGGGTTAAATGGTTAAGTTCACTTCTTTTTAACATAACCTGTTCTTTTCTAACTTACCATGCCATCTTTATAGCTTCAGCCTGCTCTGTTTGGTATGCAGTAATTTAATTTGTATGTTCTGTGTTTCTGATCAGCTCTCATCTACCATACATGTTGTGATACGTTAGTGTAACGTGGTAAGTTAAGACTGCAAAGTTTCCAGACCACAGACACCCAAGAAAATCTAAGATTTCTTTGCTGTTCATGAAGTTCTCTCAGACTGTTTGACAAAACTTATTGGTGGCTATACATTTTTTAAATGAAAAAAGTAGTGAGAAAATAACTTTGTGGCATATTGGACTAGCAGATTGTTCAGACATTGTATAATGATAATAAAGTCTTTAGGACTCTTTGATTGACATATACAATGAATGTAGCTGTCAAACTTTTGTGCAGAAATTTTATTTTGCATTGACAAGCTATTTCACTGGACAGGGTTTTGCATAAAAGGAATAATTCACATTGTTGTGGTGCTGCTATTTACAGAGCATGGAGGACAGTGGAATTGTTACAATATAAATATTAATATACCAGTTTCTTCTGAACTACATTAATTTTGTATGCAATGTATGCTACACGTATACATCTCAATATAGGGAAGGAGGCATTGTTCTGCAGCGAGAAGGGGGGCCTAGGACTGCTGGGTTTTGTTGTTCATTCACTGATTCATTATGTGGCCTTTGAAAAGGCACTTAGTCATTCTGCAGCTTAATTTTTCTTTCTGGAGAATGGAGAATAATACACCAACATGGACTATTCCACAATTTTTGCAGTTACTGGTATTTGTGAGAACTGGAGAGGCTGCAGAAGCTGCTCAGGGTCAAGGGGCTCTTTGGACCAGGCCTTGTGCACACCAAGCCCAAGGGCAACTCAGAAAGTCTCTGCTCTTCTGAAAGGTTTTCTCCCTCCTACCAAAGCAACGGCAGTGTAAGCTTGGACTACCCAGCACAGCAGTCGCTGTTTGACTGTTACTTGCTTTGGTTAGAAGCAATAACTTGCCACAGATTGGCAGAATATATAGCTCAGTCACATGCAACACTGAATTCACCAGCCTCAGAGAAAACAGGCAGAAAACAACTGAGCAGGCAAAGCAGAACATAAAGAAAAAAAAAAAAAGAGTATAAGCAAGGATGAGTCTCACACTGCATTCACTGTGTAGTAACACCTATGAGCTGGTTGTGCATCTAAAGCTAGGAAATCACAGAGGCTTTCCCTGCTCCCTGGAGAAAGGTAAGCAACTACTGAAATTATCTTTCTAGAGTTGCACTAAGGCTGAGGTACTCTGTGCCCAGAGCCACACTATATGAGCACTGTATATGTAAAAGGAAATACTCACAGCTCTGCAGCTAATAAAAATGTTGGGCCCATGCTACGATACCAGCACTGTTTGCTGAACAGCAAGTGAAGTTATGCAAAAGACTTTCACAGCACAAACTTGGAAAAGGCACAATTATCCTGCTTGGGATGCCAAGGTCAGTAAGAACAAGTGTGTAAGAGTGGAACTGATTTCCTTTATTCATTCATTTATTTATTCATTTTCTTTGTAAAATAAAACACAATTTTAGAGACAGGAAGTTCATCTCTACCCCCAAAATAATGATACTCCTTGTAGCAATGCCAATTTGGTGAAGGGTGCCAGAGCATTGCAGAGCCATGTTTGTGTACCAGGGCTTTATACGTCACCAGGAATGAGACCAGGAGCCTTGTGTCACCATGCCCCAGGGAGGAACGTTGTCCCCACTCACATCATAGTCCTGTCCAGCTGTAACCATAATGCTGTAACTATGCAAAAAAACATCTGCTGGGGACTACTCCTGCAGTGGGTTGCTGTGTCCATTACTTAGGATGAAGGCAGCAGTTGCACTGCTCATTAGGAGTACAAGCACGGGGAGATCCCTTGCTTTCTTCAAGCTGCCCACTTCTTAAAGGCGACACTTGTTGGCTGGACCCCTCTGACAGTGCCACCTCCCTCTGCACCAGCGAGGTGCCTCAGCTTTCCCCACTGTCAGCAGCAGCAGCAAATGGCACGCTAGTAAGCGTGGCCAAATTTTAGCACTGAGAATTTGATTCCAAACAGTTAGGCATCTGCTCTAGCCAAACGGTTCAGCCATTTCCAGGAGTATTATTCGGGGAAACATACATTGCTTGGCCCATGTTAAATAAATCCAGACAACCTTTTATATGGGTTCTAGCTTCAGAAGGGGAACTTGAAATTTGGCAGAGAGCTGGCCTTTGTACAGAAGTGCGTCTATCCCTATTAAAATCTACCCAAATTTGGCCAGATCACAAAGCTAGGAAAAACTGCACTCAAGGGCTCAGCAAGGGCTTTTTAGACCAGCAGTTACCTGTTATTTGTGCTGCGGGGAAGAAGCCCCTTATCTCCCACATGGCTGCAGGGACACAGCTTGATTCGAGCTGCAGAGGGGGAGGACAGACATGGACCCGTAACAGCAAGAGACAGGAGTGATAAAAAAGGAGGTTTTGAGCAAGGATGAGGCATGGCCTGGAGCCTCAGCAAAAGGAGCACGTGGCAGAGGAGAGAGCAAAGCAGACAGGATACTTATTTGAAAACGGGCTTGCTTTTAGGAGCTCCTAGGGACTGAGGAGAAGGGCAGAAAGGCAGGAGGGGCCAGGACTAGAGCTGACATTTCTGAGACACGTGTATTCAGGCACCACCAGGGAGCCGACAGGAGCGGCAGGTTCAGCCGGCGGCTGCGGGTCCCGTGACGGCCCAAGTGTGGGTCTGGCACACCGCAGTCCCCTTCGCTATACAGCCTGCGTGCGGTCTCAGCGCCACAAGCACTGAGCAGGCAAGGGGCCACTGCAAAAAATAAGCTGTGATCAAGTAAGTCAGGACACTTATCTTATGTACAGACACAGCTGGAAGAATTAACGTTGAACTGACAATTTCATTGCTGGCATTTCCTAATTTTGAATGCTTGAATCTGCAGTCTCAGTAAAACTCTCTAAATGGAGTTGTGTGCAGTATAGCAAGACTTTCTGGGAGAAATATAAATATAGGCCCTCATTCTGCAATGAGTTTCACGCACCCAAACCCTTGCATTTTGATGACATCTCACTGACTTTTCTGCAAAATCAAAGCCATTCACTTTAAAAGCACAGACAAGAACATTTGTTCACACTGATGCAGTTGTAACTGTAACACATCCAGACAACTCTCCTTACCAAGGAAATATGGCTTGAGGACTGGCAGATAAATGCTCTTGTATTTAAAAAGGAGAAATCAGTATTTACATTTTATCTGTGGTATGGATGGGACTGATGTTCTATGAGAAGGTGCACTTGCACCGCTTCCCTTTGTTTCTGACAAATAAGGGTTAAGAGGACTTACAGATTTACAATGAGAGCACTCACCCTTTTGATAATGTTGCAGCATTTCAGTAATTCTTCAGTATTGGCTAGTGGAAAAAGTACAAAGGCAAGCAACTTTTATCTGAACAAGCATGTTAAGTAGAGGTTTGTCTAGACCGTGCTGTTCCTTCCTCACCACCCCAAGGAATTACAGCCCATCACAGCAAGGCGATGGTCTCAACGCAAGCAGAAAGATCTGTGGAGGAAATATGGGAAGCAGCTATTGGCAAAACCATCCCACCTTTCACAGAAAGGTATCTTTTCTGTCGCCTTCTGCAGACTATACAGTCCTCTCCTGTGGGATTTCAGAAGTAATTTTCCATGTACAGAGAACTGGCACATTGGCATCACTTTAGAGAACAGCTCCAGGTCATTAGTAGACCCTGGGAAAAGGATCACCATGCCTATTACCAAAAACTCACAAGTAAGTATGAAGGAGGGATCAAAGGAAAAGTTAACATATTTCATTACTCCTTTCCCCCAAGTACATCCACTGTCCCATTTTCTCACCCCAAAAAGCAAGACCAGATCCTCAATCCATCAGTATACAAATGCATTTGAAGTGCAGTGTCTGGCCAGAGCACGGCAGCAAGCAGACAGAGCCCACGTTGCTGCTGTTGCATTGGGACGAACAGCAGTTTCTCCTGCAGAAGGCTCCATGTAGTGGGGCAGTCTGCGAAAGTAGCTCAAAAAACATTTTTGTTCTGACGGACACAAGTGCTTAGTTAATGATTCACCCTAAACAACCAGGCAGGAAATTAAGGCAAGAAATGAGACAGCTTATTCTCCTTCCCTGCATTCCCCTTATTAAGAGCTAGATGTCAAGCTAGTCAGCCTAGCAATATGTGGACCTTGTATTATAATTTCTATTAGTAGAACCCCTGATGCTTTACACAGTCACTGTTTCACAAATGGGAAAATTGAGGTGACTTCTCTATTGTCACCTAAAGCGTCACTGTCAGAGCTTAGATCTTAGCCGCAGGCTGGGACTCTGCAAAATTCTTCTTTTCTGAGACACCTCTGAAAACTGTCTGCTTGGTTAAAGCAACATTGCTCGCTATTTTACAGGAGATAGTTAGCAAATGACACATTTGTTGTTTGCATGTTTTTGCCTGTGACACAACTTCAATACACCTTGTGAAACACACGCACAGAAATCTGAGGAGGAAAACCACATAACCAAGATTTCAATAAAACATCTTTTCTTTTAGAGCAGGCAACTTTAACAAGATGGTTTTAATGGGAAGAGGACTTGGTAGATATTTTAAAATATTAATCAGTGGCAGCACACTTGTTTTTGCTATACAGAATTTTATTATGTCATTCATTATATAGATTGCTAACCTGATAGAAAATAATCATTTGAGATGCAGTTGAGCCTGTGCTAATGGTATTAAAGTCCTATGATTTCCATATGCAATTTGAGAGACAGCGGCATGAGGTCAGGCTAATTCTGAATATAAGGTCTCCCCAGCACTTAATTCTTCCAGGTCACATACACCTTCCCATTTAGCCATTTGAAGGATAACCTAAGCTGATTACAACGTTTCCACAAAGGACTGCGTAGAGTGCCCATGCTCTCATTCCCTTTTGATTTAAGGGTTGCATAAGCACATAAACATAAGTGATTCCATGTTCAATAACTAAAATTAAAATTCCCTCTGCCCGTAGTCTCCTGCAAGAATGTGGCTACTCTGTTTGAGAAACCACATCCCATACCGCGTCGTATTCAGATGGCTTTCTATCAAAAGACAAAGCCCAAGTTCAACAACCATCCAGGACTGTCTGCTGATCTCTTGGAGCCCATAGCAGAGATTTCTTTGCAGTCCCAACAGTTGGGTCAAATCTGATGATCTGTAAAATCAGGAAAATGTTTGAGACTATCCTTTTAACCACAGCAGACATAGGGGTGTGTTTACGGGGCAAACACATTCAGGATCCCCTAGGAAAAAAAATGATTCTCTTTTTCCCCCACTTAAAACTTTCGTTCAGATGGAAAACAAGGTCTCAGCCTCCAGCATCCCCGAGAGGCGACGGAGCAGGCAGTTATGTCCGTACCGCAGTGACAGATTCCTGGGGTCCATCCACCCTTCGCTTAGAGGGTGTCTCACTGACATTTCGCCTTGACACTTAGGGTGACCGAGCTTGGAGCCCAGACCCCAGTCCCTGGGCAGACCGCACTGTGCAAAGCCGTCTAAAGGCTCATCGAGAGCTGCAGCAATGACAGTGGCAGGCAGAAGAGCAGCAGCCAGGGCAGAAGATGCACCTGGGCGTGGGGACATATTCCCAGCGTGACCAGGGCAGCAAGGCAGGCTCCGAACCCGCGTCCGCATGGGGCTGGCTATAAGGGCACCCAGCAGGCTCCCAGCACCAGGCTCCACTCCCAGCTCATGCAAACGTCTGCTGGGGATCAGGCCCAGGGGATTTCGTTGTAGAAAATAACTCTGAGTGTGAGGTCTGCCTCGGCTCTCAGGAAGAGGCAGAGCCTTCGACGCACAGGCTGAGGCATCACATCCCGAGGCATCACATCCCAAGCAGGCTCAGTCAAACAGCATGTCTATTTATGGTGTCAAGTTAAAGGTGCTATGACTCAGGTGCCAGAACAGAGCTCTCTAATAATATCTCCTAACTATATGCAGTATGTAAATACATTCTGTGGGCAGGAAATGTATGAAATAAAAAGGCATTTATTATAATTATTTTAAAGGAATGTTTAAAATATTTAAGTATTTAAATTGATTTAAGGCAGGGTAATAGCAACTGGGAAGAGAACGGGAGCTAGATAACCTCCTTCCCTCAGCTTTCTTCCTGGCCACATGGCAACATGAGACAAACTCCATTTTTCTGCCTCAGTTTCTTTATTTTTACAGCTACACCAGGCAATACTTTGCTGTTTACTAAACTGATTTGAGATATGTTGATGGAAAGGAATTTATAAAGCTTAGTATGATTTACAGCAATAAACTACAAGGGTATTTAAACTTTGATTTCTACTGACAAAGCATAAAGATCCCTGGATTTCTAGTTCAGTGTTTATAGTAAATTAATCTCCTATGAAAAAAGCTGGAGTGACAGCAATGAAGAGCAAAGCAAAGAGGCAGAAGGAGCACGTAGCTCTGCACAACCACATGTCAGCTCATAAACAGGGGTGCAGGGCAGAGCTGGGGACTTAACAGTCGCTCTCCAGGCCCATCTGAGACATCCCTGAAGAGGGTCCAAGATGATCCTGTGAGACTCGGATATTTGTCCATTGTGCTCTGGCGTGAGCCCACTGCGCACCCAACGCCAGCCAAGCTGCCGCTCCTCGGACGCCACCCACTCTTCCATCCCTGGCTGCTGCCTGGGAGCACAGACACAGGGTAGCAAATGTCACAAGAGCCATCAAAACGGCCACTGAAGGAGTAACAACATCGTTGGGCGCCCCAGTAAAGGGGCAGAAGATATTTAAGAATAATTCAAAATGGTCTCTTTTAATAGGGGATTGAACCCAACGGATGTTTTAGGCCAGTGACTCATGGTGCCCAGTGAACAGTCAGATAAGACTACACATCCAGTTACTGTTACTAAAAGTCAGCCAGCTTTAAACAACTGCTGCTTCAAAGCGGGATCTGAGAAACCACAATTATTTCTCGTTCAAACTGTAGAAGAAGAATGTGGTATTTTTGATATCAGCATGCAGCAGTGTTTGCAACAGCTGTATATGCTCAACTAAAAGGGAAATTATGTTTTCTGACAAATTTCATTTCTGATATTAAAAATCTGATCCATACTAGAAGATCCATGAGCTATGAAACGTGCATTACAGATGCAATTTTAGTCCCTAGCTGTCAGCATAAGCTTTGGACCAGTTGTATACTTATATGAAGTACACTCTACCAAACCCTGAAGCCATCTACCCCGCTTTCTAACATACAGAGAGAATAAAACTCCCTCCCTAGCAGAATTATGAATTAATTTTATTCCTTAGAAAGTTATAAAAGTGGTGGAAAGCAATGACTTTGAGGAAAATAGCAGCTGAAGTAAATTCTCAGATGAATCAGAGGAAACCTTTGACAGCAATTGTGGCTTCAAATTCTGAGAAAACAAAGAGGAGCAAAGTGAAGCAGACAGTCTTGTAACTGCCTCATTTCCAGACATGTATCTGGGAAACTCCTTTGATGGGGCTAGTATGAAAGCTTCATTGCAGGATTATCATTCAGGTGCTTTCCAGCAGGCACACCTATGAGAAAAAAAGTTGTCCTATACATATCCAGCTGATTAAATGGAACTATCAGTTAAGAAGAGACATCAAGAGAGATAATCAAGATCAAGAAGCAATTGCATCCAATTACCTTGGGCCCACTGAGCTGACCTGCCTCTTGTCCAGTTGATAACTGCTCCATCCTTTTGGCTTTTTGGCAGTTTTAAATAGTCAATTAAACCGGGGTGGGGCAGGGAGGAGCCGTCTGAAATAGCTGTTCTGCGTGTACCATGCTCTGCAGTCTCCTCCAAGAGCAAAGTGATCTCTTACGGAGGGCTTCCTGTTAGCTTAACCACCCAGGTAGGTACAACAGCTGCACAGCGGGACATTTTTGCCTGTTAAATTAGTCCAGAATCTGATTTTGACTTGCTGGAATAAAACACCTGACAGGTAAAGAAAACTTGAAACTTGGAGAAAGGCTGTTCCAAGGGATCCACAGCAGGTTTCCATAGAGTCAGTGTTTATACACAGTGTACTGCCTCTCAACATCTTGATAACAGATTAATTGTGCTGGAGCAATATATTCTGCACCCATTTGGCAGTTCCTAGCTTCTGTTAAAATTTCTCAGAGAGGCTTGGGCATGTGGGGATTTGAACTCTATCCAAGCTTTGAGGGGGAAAAAAAAAAGTTTTTTTGTCAGCATTCAGCTCATTTAGCTGCCATAACAGGGAACACAAGCCAAATGGAAGAGTCACCGTGTTTGCACTTTGGTCTCTTCTTGCAGGGACACCTGCTTATAGACAAGCCAATGTGACATTTTCCAGTGACTTTCTGATCAAGGACCAACGGCTTGGTGGGGTAAGAAACACCAGCTCCTCACTTCTTACCTTCTACCAACCCTGCTCCCTTCCCTGTCACGAGGATGGGTCTTGCTTGCTAGCCCTTGCCTGAAAACTCACGTCTCTAAGGTCCTGGAGGGAAGGAGATGAGATTCCCCTCATGGATTTAAGATAGATGACTACCAGGATAGTTTGAGACAACAAAGGTCCTGAGCAGAGAGCAACCAGGCACGTGCTAGGAGACTGGTATTGTCAGGAATACGAGGATGCATAGAGGTTTGAGGGACTGCCATGTCACTTGGAAGTAAGCTATTGCTGAGGCAATTATTCCTACAACAACATAAAGTCTTTGCTATCTCCACACTTATACTTAGGAAAATATTTTCTCCTCTGCATCAAATCATTCAGTATGTCTCTCTAAAATAAGTATCTTCTAGTTTAACCAACCAGACTCTGCCCTTTAAAAAGTCAAACCTAGAGATTAAGGTAATTTTTATGTGGTCAATTTTGGTCCCTCCTGCCTTTAGGAGGCTTTAAAACATCCAAATGATGCAGATTGCTTTAAAAAACTAAAAATAAATTCAAAATACTTAAACCTGAAAAACATAGTAGGGTTCTGTGGAGCTACTCTGTGGAGTAATCAAGGCTAAAACATTCTGACTTCCTTCATCATCAGAAACAGGCTTCAAAAATACGATGTAAAGATGGTATGTTTAGACTATTATTTCCAGCTCTGCTAATAGAAAGATTGTTTGGTTAATCCATTTTTTCTTTGCCTTTTTAAGTAAAAAATACTGTAGCACTCTCATTCATCTTAATGTGCCTTCTCTCAGTTTAAGCTTTTCAAGTGTTTGCCATTAAGGGAGAGGTTTTGTCCCAACATGAGTAGTCTCATTATGAATGGAAATGTGGGTACGTCCCAGTTTATAGTGCAAAGCCCTGATGTCACAGCTACTAATTTGTAATTAAAAAAACACACCATTTCTGAAGGATTTCTCTTGCGTATCCATTCAACATTATCTAGGCAGACAAAGTAAATTCTACATAAATCTTAACTAAAAATCCCAGCAAGCATCACCAGAAGAGCAGGTCTAGTCAGTTTAAATTTCAACAGATCATGAAATGAAGCAAAATGAATTACTTATACTGTTTGTCTCCATGCCAGCTTCAAAAAAAAAAGCTTTATTCTTAAATATGCCTACATTTTTAGTCATAATCATACACATAAAGCACAGAGACATGTAGGACCTCATTCAAGTGATAACATCTGTAGATGAGTTACAATGATTAATGTTCACATGACCCGTTTTAATATTCTTTGTGTTGCGCAAGAGCCTTTCTATTGCACAAGTGATAGCTGGGATCATAATCAAAACCCTTAGGGGTGTGTGCATAGGGAGAAAGCTATACCATTAACAATTACCTAAAGTGTCCCCCACAGCTGATTCAGACTGCATTCATTGGAAGATGTCAGACTAAACCCTTGGCCATCTCAATACCAAAATGAATTAGTTGAGCATGAGACCTTTGCTGTAGCCAAATATGACTATTTTTGACAAACATGCTCCAGGATGACTGTGTGTCATTCTAAAAACATTTGTTTGAGTATAAAAACCCATGGAAGACCTGCAAGCAACAGGGAGCACTGGAGTGCAATCTGGATTGTTTTGCTGAAGACACAGAAAGAACTGAATCAGTAACATGATAACATTACAGACAGTGAACACACAGGCAATGCAGCAGGCAATGAAGCACCACTGATGTTCCAAGGCAGATGTGGTAAGCAGAGAATAATGGAGACTCAGACTTTTCTCCAGCGAGCGCAAAACAAGAAATTTCTTATTTGGATGAGTGACTCAATGCTAACAGAGCACAAAGCTCAACTCTGTCCCTTAAGCACCGTATGGCCTGAGGGTGCAGGGCAGTACTCCTATTTCGTGGGGCATTTTGAGGAAGGAGGTGAGCATGCACCGTCTGTGGTCTCCTTCCCCACATCATGGCTTCTGTGCAAACAAAATCCCATCATGCAGGTCAAAAAGTGCAATAATTTTGCAGGCTGGATGATTAGGGAACTAGGACTATGGGGGGCACCAAAGAGGGTAACCAATGAAAGCTTTCCAACCTCAAACACAGAGGCAGCACTGTAGACCACTCTTTCTGAGTCTGTAACTGCCCCCATTCCCAAAATAAACCAAAACATCCCCTCAAAACTTTTCCTTAAGTTCCATTGTGAATTCACCCTAGATTCTTACCCCAAATAACAACATTTAATCAATGTAAAAAAAAGCACTTGTTACAATACACAAATAATTAAAATCTACAGTTTAAAATAATGTATTTCTAGGCCTAAAAGATACCCATTTAAAACTGCAGGCAGCATGCCATTCCAGACCTAATTGGCACTTCCATAATTTTATAAAATTTACAAGAAATTCCAATTACGTCAGTTTTTTTCCAACAAGTTCTAATACTTGTTAACCCATCAAGCACATACCTAGCACATCTTGCAGCTTCTCCAAATTTGAGGGATCTATATGTTAACCAACAATAATTGCACAGTAAGTTGGTGGAAGGAAAAGACTAGAGAGATATATGCACAAGTGCATTAAATTAAGCAAGACCTAGAATGAAGGTGCAGTTTTTGAAGATCATTCTGTACATGAAAGCATTTTAAGAGTTTTAACTCCTTTTTCATATTTACTGACACATTTAAAAAGCTTAAGCAAAGGCACTTTGTTTAAATTTTCTACCCATTTCCTCATCCATGCAAAGAAATTGTTTTTTCACAGAAAAGCATCTTCTCAAGTATGACTTCAGTAAGCTTGAAATTTTAAAAAAAAAAAGTCTTTTTAAGACAGTATTCCCTACATCCATATTGAAAAGGATGAGAGTACTGCAACCCTTTACAGAATGCACAGGGCATGCACTTTGCTTGGCCTGCATCTAGAACAGATGTAGTGCACATACTGAACCCTCATTAAAGTCACTCTGATGCTTCAGAACAAGTCATAGAAGCGTCACTTTCCTGGGAACAATGTCTATTTACACTGGCCATTCACATGGGAGATAACACTACTGTCTCTGCTGAACCTGAACAAATGATGTAGTTAAATATTTTGCAACCTTATGAGCACAGTGAGTAGAGTACCCCTCTGCTGAAACCCCATCCTACCTGGAAACCTCCACAATGGTACCCTCTTTGTAAAGATGCAACTACAGTTCCAGGTAGCTGCTTTCCTCGCTCAGTCACATCTAAGTTGTCCAAGCTTTGGTGAGTGGTATTTTAACCACCTTTGATACTTCCATCTTCTCGTTCTCATAATAGCTGGTGTCACAACTAGCTCTTCAGAGCTAGTTTATCTTTAGATAAAGTAGCTGAGCCCTGGACTTCTATTGTGGAAGGTCCTTCCCAACAGTTTCATAGTGTTCAAACAGAAAACCAAAGGTTCCTCAATATTCAAGATAATGATGGAAAAATCGAGTTCTGAACATCTGTAGTTTTGGGAAAAAACAGGAGTAATTAGCACAGTCAAAACTCACCTCATTTCAGACAGAAAAGCAAAGCAAATGCAAAGGATACCTTTGTGAAGACAGACAGAGCATGGGGAAGGTCAGTTGTAAGGGTACCCATTACCCTTTTCATTGATTTGCCTTCATTAGAAAATGAAGCAACATGTAAAGGTATGGATTCAAAGGCCCCATCTTCACACATATCTAAACAAGTTTAAATATCCCCTAAGAAAACAGATTTTAAATTAATATGGGGAGGGGAAAAGGAAAAATGAATGAAAGGAAATGTTTCTAAACCTTTAAGATTTCTAACCACTGAAGGCAAAGCAGAAAAAAAAATAGTTCATAGGGTCTGAGTAGCAAAGATGGCTGTAGACAAGCTTTTATCAAAGTCAAGCTCAGACACTAGACAGTGTGCCAGAATTAAAAGGGAGGAACACCTCCCTAGGGAAAGGGATGACTAAACTTCAAGTGGAGAATCTGATTACTTGGCTTTGTACACTGTGGCATTCATTTGTACTGTTAATTAGAGAATTTCCCAATGGAGAGAAAAAGGCATGATCTAATGCTGAGAACCATACACCACCCGGACTGAGTGCAATGAATCAAGCTTTGAGCAGAGAAGCTGATTTAAAACCTGCAAGAGTATGTCTAAAACATAATGTCCATCAGTACCTACCTGATTAATGTTATGGATTAGTAAATTGCATAGCTATTCACAAAAAAACCTGCTGTAGCAAAACAAAGAAACTATAAGCTATCATTGACTCAGGTTGCAATGGACATGATGAGAGCTAGACATTCTCTTGAGAAACCCAAAAGAAGCCCTTTGAAATGACCTTAAGGGAACAATAACATCACAGAAAGAATCATCTTATGTAAAGCTAAAGACAGCTGTCTGCTCAAAGAGTGCCAATAGATGATGACATGGGTGTAGAGATGTTATCTCTGTACTTGCGCTCACTGTTAAACAAGGTAGCTGGGCAGAATCTCTTATCTTGCAACTAGCAGGAACACATGATGGAGGAGAACCCACCACCAGAATGGCCCTATTGGGACCAAAGGAGCTGGTCCGCAAGCCCACATAGAGCCAAGCCAGATTTTCTCCTGTGAGCCTGCAACCTCCGGCTACAGAAGGTAGTAAAAGCTCCATAACTACAGAGGAAAAGGAGGGTTGGCCACTAGGTACATTCCGTGCCTGATCTGAGGTGGGGATCAGTTCTTGTGTCTGCCCTTCTGCTTCCACCTATGATGGGGTCTCCCCAAGAAGCAAAGGAAGGTCCAGCCACATTCAAAGTCTCAGACAATCTTATTTTGTTTCATTAGGTGGCATTGGTTTGAGAGGAGTGCAAGAATTAGAAATGGGACCTTTGTTAAAGTGTCTTAATCGCCTGACACTACTGAAGACCTCCAGGCAAGCTCTGGAGAGCACCAAAGTATGTAGTGCAACAGGCGACAAGCTGCTGGAAATTGGCTTCCAAGGCATCTACCAAGAAGAGCAGCCAAGTAGTGTTTCAACTCAACCTTTTTGGCAGCTGTAGCTCTGGAGTTCTTGCCAGGTTTAAATTCCTGAAAGATATACCAGACATCTGAGAAATTTAGGCAGTATTAAAGTGATACAGATACCCATCTTGGAAAAGGTTCTTTCCCAAGTTTATGCTAGAATGATTTAGGAGTACCTTTTCCTTTCTCCTCCAATGTAAAAGAATCTAGATGAGGTTACTTGGAATAAGTATTAATAAACTTTGAAGTCTGGAATCAAGATGAAACTAAGATCTTAGAGAAAAACAGCTGAAGCTGTTGATGCTTCTTACAAGCTCTTGGCTTTAAAATTCCCTATTTGCAGAACATTTCCCACATGCTTTTTTCTTAAGAAAATAAACACTAGTGATAGTGATGAGTCTGATGGTCAGACACGGCTCTGACACATTAGGACAGTTTAAAGCTACATCTTTGTACAAAGTCATGCCCACAAAGAGAAGAAAACATATCTTCAATTAAAAAGATTAATAGTTCCAACTCAGCTGGACAGTTAAAAGAACAAAGGGTGAAGATATCCTCTAAGTGCATATGTCATACTGGGGAACAGGGAGGGAGAGTACCTTTATGAATATTACTAAGGCATAAAAGTATTTGGCTCAAGTATCAGGCATATGCATACCCACAACATGAATGGTTATATGGGCAATCACTTGAAGGAGAAGTCTGGCTTTTTTCTTCTTGACATATAATGAAACTGAAGACAAATGGTGAGTAAATAAAACTGTGTTTCAGTAGTACAGAATGATAATCTCAGCAATTCATTGGTTCATGCCAAGAAATCCTCCTTGCACACTGCTCGCAGGTTATCCACTTTATCAGACTGGATGCAAAAAATAAAATGACAGAAGTAAGGAGGCAAATACAATGCCTCCACACAGAGCTTACAAAGAGAAAACAACACTTTGCATGGAAAGAACCCAAACTATGGCTTGACAAAAAGGCTGGGTTAGGAAATGAAGAGCATATGGCACTCGAAACTCCACATCTGTGTACATCCTGAGCAAGAAGAGCTGGTTGTGTCCACACAGCAAAAAGTGTTTGATTATAAGTACTGTCAGTGTATGTCTGTCTGTCTTGGGTTTACCATTCAGTGAAGGGAGGGAGTCAGACATTCCCAAATAATACAAACTAGTTCTTCTATTATACCACTTATCAGTAAACCTCAAAGTATTCCACAAAGGGTTCAAGCAGCATCATTCTTATTTTACTAATGGGAAACCTGAGATACTAAGTGGCAGCATATCTAACTTACCCTCACCTAGCAGCTCTGGTTCTAAGCAACTTTCTTCTATGACCTTTAACCAAAATCTGCCCCCACCCTTAAAATTAAGATAAATTTACATATGTCTCCTAACAGATGAGAGCTATAAGTAAAACTATTCCAAAGATTAGAAACCCTATAAGCAGTATTTATTAATCATTTTAGTAAGTTTTAAGATGAGAATCCTACTAAAGTCTTGTAACCTGACTTGCTTGACTCCACAGGACATCTGATGGGACAGAAGGGTATTTTTCAAAACTTTCATTCCCTAGACTGCAACTAAATTCTCTGACAGCTAAGTGAGAACACTCTCACAACAGGACATGTCAGTGCTATTTCACCTGCACCTAAGCTATTCCATTAACTTTTGGGGAGCTCAGATGCAGAACCATTTTAATGTTTCTCACACCACCAGCTGCTTCTGAGGTGAAACGGCATCAAGAACCCTTTTTATGAATTCATTTGTCCAGGTCTTCTGGGTTCAGTTAAATAATGTTGCTTCAAGAATCTTTGTACTGTGAAAAAACCTGCATGTTGCTTCTCAGTGTTTGACTTGGGTGATCAAACGAATGCTTCTGTGAAGCTTAAGAAACATCCTGTATAGGTACATCATCTCTTCTACACAACTTGCGCTATTGTACACAATCATGCTCATCCTAGGAGCTCTCCTGTATTTATTTTGTTTAACTAGGCATTTTGACATTCTGCACAGTCAATAGCTTTCCTGGATAGATTTTTTCCCCCCAAAACTCACCCCTAGAGAAGACAACACATAAGAGACTGATTCTAGAAATTTAACTTCAGATCACCAGGTGCTTTGAAACTATTTTGAGATATTTGTTTTCAGTGCAGCACTTGCACCTTACTTCTCTAAACACTCTAAATATTTAATCATTAGTATTATGAATGATCTCTGTAATAAGTTTAACAGAACTATAGCTTCATATTTCAAATACACAATTTGTAAGAGGTAAGTTTAATAAATGTAAGCTATGGAAATTATCAATTATGAATTTATTTTAGTAGAGTTCAAGACAATTAACCTGCATGTTTCAATGAAGCTAAAAAACACAAAGGCAATCTCAAATAGCTGAAAATAAAATGCTGAGAGACAAATTATATTTTTTAATTTATTAGTTCACTAGTGATGGGAGACGGAAAAGACTCCAAGCTTGTGTAAAGGCGCCTAGACTAAATGCATTTTCAGGAGGAACACTCTAGAAAAAAGATAATTAATAAATTAAGAAAACTGAAACAGTTCAGCAGAAAAACCCACAATATTTTTTGGAATGTTATATTGCCTTTGTGTCCAGTTATAACTGTTTACTAAGAGAATTTTGCTAAGTTTTTACAGTCTATAGAGTTTGTACCTAGTTGTTTTAGGAGTAGCTCTCAGCAGGGGTAAAGGAGAACCTCTCTGAAAAACAGCTATGTCTGTTCCTTAGTTTGTGCTAATTGGGGTTGTACTCTAGAACACACGCATATGTCATGTAACAAAATCATGCGCGCTCAGCCCACATATCGGGGGGGGGCAGCAGCAATCTTAAGATCCGAGTGAAAACTCACTAAATTAAGAATCTGTTGGAATTCAAAATGTGATAAAACTTCTAAAGAGGATAATTATCGGTCTTTGGGTCTCTGCTGATGTATTTCAGATACAAGAGAAATGGACTGGAATAAATAAGAGCTACTGATGATTTTCATCAGTTAGTTTTCCCTTTCATGTGTACAACAACTAAATATCTGTAACAATATGTATTGTTACAGTTTGACTTCAAAATGAACTCCTTAAAAACACAACTTTTTGCTCCCAAACAAACATAAAAAGAAAACAATACAGTAGTTTATACCCCATTTATTAAGACAGATGCCATCTACTACTTAATACACTGGTTTGGTAGCCATAAATCACATTATTTTCTTACTATATTAAGTTGCAAGACAGTTTGGCAACCAGTTAACAAAGACAAATTAGGCAGGGTGGAGAAACATTTAAGCTGCAGCGGGTTAAAAACCATCTATGCCAGCAAGATCTAAAACAAAGCACAGTTACACAAGGTGCTGGTGTGCGGCAAGTGCCATCACGGGCTGAGCACAGGGTGCTGGGGAGCGCCGGCGGCCCCGCGGCGCTCTGTGTTACACACTTGTTAGCCAGCTCCTCGAGTGCCCCGTGGAACTGCCAGGGGCCTGCTCAAAAGGAATGTCGGGAAAAGGTCCAAGGACTGTCTGGGCGCCACTTTTTTGGATGCATACCAAGGACTGCATCACCAAAGCTACAACTTTTTCTGAGCAGTGATCAAATCGTTTTGTAAGAATGAAGGCTTCTGGTAAGAAAGTTTATAGTGCAATCTGAATTAATTTGTGCCCACAGTGTCATTACTCATTCTCCCAAAACAGTTTAAATATAATAATGTAAGAATTTACTATCTTTATAAAGGTCTTACAAAGCAGCGCTTGTATAGTCGGTGACTACATATAGTTGATTTTAATAAATACAGCTCTACATGCTTCCGTAAAACTACAAGTAGGAAAGCAAGAAGTGACGAAGCAGCCAAATACTTTTGTACCTTTCAAAAGCTATTAAAACTCTCAGGACATTAAAACTCAATCTACCTTATCACGCAGGAAGCACACACAACATTTGATTTAACAACTTCTCACAGAAGAACAAACCTTAATACTACTTCCTCTTTCCCAACTTGCCACCAAGTTGTAACTCTTGTTGAGAAGTCATAGAATTTGCTTTACTTCAGACAATGAAGTTTAGATACATGTCAGTGTAACTGTGTGCTTAACATGCAAATTTGGAACAAGAGATACATCACAGGCATACAATCATGTATTATTTCTACTGAAGACAGGAGAGAAAAAAAAAGTCAAGCACCAAGAGCTTCAGCTCATAACAGATACGTTGTGTTGGCCCTAAGAAACCTATCTGATAACAGCTGTATTTTTATGCAAGTTTACAAAGTGAACATTCATTCAGCTTGAAAAGTATATACACAATAGTTACCTGGATTCCAAGGAATTTAGAGACATTATGGGGTTAACACCCAATAAATATACAATTTTTGTAAAAGGAATATTTTATACAATGGCAATGGTTCATTGAAATAACTTGGTTTTAAAAATTTGCATTCCGAAACAACTATAAGGTTAAAGTCATCAAGAGTTTTTGTTTTGTTTTTAAGAGTCTTTTAGACATAGCAATTGTGCAAGAAAGGAGAAACTGTTCTTGAAAAGAATCTTCAAAAAATCCTTGCCTCATCACAAAAAGTGTTTTATAAATCTTTCTACAAAAACATTAAACTTTTTTCTTTTCAGAGCCCTCAACAGTAGCATTTTTAATAAAAACAAAAGAAAAAATACATAAAATTCAGACCTTTAACGTCAACCGTATTTGGTAGATGCAACCAATGGTCAGAAGACAAATGATTCTTTGTATATCCCCATTATTGTGAAAAGGGAGAGAAATTAGCAATGTTATACTATGTTTTGTAAGAGTTAACACTTTAAAACCCAATGGATTTGGTTTCTATTGTAAGATATATATAAAAAAATTCATTATAAACAAAATACTCCCCTAGTCAGAGTCAATAGACATAGCTGTTTAGGTAAGTTTGGCCATAGCAGGAAAACACACACACCAAGCAACTAGCGATAATATGTAACTACAGCTTAAGATACAAAGAAAATAGTCCTTCTATCTGCAATATGTGCAAATAGAACAAAGTTCAGAGAAGATTTTTAAATTGCAGTTTATTAATGCCCACCATATTGGTGTACTTCAGTTGGCTTCAAAAAAAAACCATGAATGCACAAGTTCTTGGAGGCATCTTATTAACATATATATGGACTATGTAGATTCTTGAAGACTGTCAGATTTGGCACATATACAGTAATTTCACCATAATACTTTAGGAAAACCAGACTCAAAGAGCACTTTCATTATTTTAAATTTGAATGGTTTTAATATGAGACATCAAATCTTGTGATTTTAGAAAGAATCAGAAAATTCAAGTAATATGTTCATGGACACAAACTTGTTGCATTAATATTTCTGCTAAATATTGTATTTCAAGTTAGCTTTGGGGGGGAAAAAAAAGGAGCATCCTCCCTGCAGATTCCTCTCTGTATGGCACTCAGCACCTTCTGGCATTGCTCAGTGCTTTACAGATTTAGATATACATGCAACTTTGCAGCAGATGAAGCTCTGAAGCATGCTGCAAACAGTTCTTGGAAATCTGGCTTGCATATGGAGAATAAAGCAAACCAGTTTTGGATCAAAGTTCAGAATCTTTTGCTTGTTTCCAAGTAGTGCAGAATCAAAGTTGGACTTAATGACGTGACATTAGTGGATATGATGTCAGAACAACATCTAGCAAAGGCTTGAACTGGTCTTATCAAACACTACGATACAGGTCTTTCAAAGACTGCACACTTCTGATTTAAAGACTATTGCTTTTTAAGCTTCCCCTTGGACATGATTCATCTGTCATCTACTGTAATCAACACTCAGTCTCTTTGAGTTTTATTTTACTTCACTGCTGAAGAGCTATTATTGACAATGCAAGTGATGGATATTTTCTATAAGAAAACAAATACTGTATTTTAAGAAAAGCTATTTATGGAGGCAGTAAGAAGTAAATATAGTAAGTATGTTATTTAATGGAAACTTGGGGAAATAAGCATTGAAGCATTACATTTCCATCCAATAAATTAATAAAGGTTCTAACATTTATCACTTGCTTTCATAAGGAGTGCAAAAATAAGTCTTCCAGTATATTCAAAATTTGAAGCACAGAAATGCAAAACATGGCTTTGTAACTTATTTTCCTATGAGACATTTCATTCTGATAAGCAAGTTATTTGGACCACTTGTGTCTAAATGTCCTTAAGAGTATTTTCAGAAAAGTTATGCCTTTAAAACTGATTGGAGGGAAGGGAAACTACATAACCCCTCACATATAATAAAAAGACTATTTCTCCCTAACTCCAAGAGGACTAAAAAAAATGTATTTCTAAAAAGATTAGGATTTAATGCCCTAATTTTTATTTAACAGTATTCTATAAATGATGATCCAGTTACATAGTAAAAAATAAACTCCAAGCACTATATTTCAATGCATTCATGGCATTATTCTATTTACACATTTTTTCAATGTTAGATAACATGTAATATGGAAATTACAGTTATTATAATTTCCATCTCTTGGTAAAGTGTATAGAGCTGCTGCTGGTTTCCTAAACTATTATGATGTTTGTATTTATGTGCAACACCACAACTGAGTTCTGCTAGGTATTCAAAGATCTTAATTCCTACACAGCACTATGATTTCACTTTTTTCAAATACAGTTAAAGACCTTTGCAAGATCTTGTAAAACAATCCCACAGAGTAAGCCCTTTCTATAGATTGCTGCAGAAATGAGAATCACCTCCAAACAGTACTTTAAGATTAAGGCTCAAATAGCTATCTGTTACGTAATCAGATTAGATTTGAATCATGCTAGCAAACCTTATTAAATTGAAACTTACTGTTAAAAAAAAAATCAGTTTTGTGCACATCTTTGGAAGAGGACAATTATGAGATTTTCTAAAGAAAATCAGAACGCTGAAGTATGCCCCACAAACAGAAGGAAGCAGTTTAATATCTACATTCTCAACTTACCAAAGTTTTAGTGCCTTTAAAACTGAAGATGAATGAACTCCTTGATTAAAAAATGCACTGCAACTCTAGTAGTCAGCACTCAAGTCTACTATAATCAAGAAAGCTTGACTGGATTTTTAGCATAATCACTTTAGCAAGTTATTCTCCTGTATATTTCAGGGAAGCAAAGCTTCAAAAAAGTCATCAAAAATAAGCCAGTATGAAATGTTTCTGTATTTTAAGGGATCCTCTCTGTAAAAACACTATTTACACAAATGCAAGAGCAATCTTTCTAAAATTATGGTTCCCCCCTCCCCCCAAAGATTCGCCACATGGTAAAAAGTTAACTGAATGTGTAATCTGACCATGTTAGTATTGTTATAGCTAGAATCTCATCAGCTAGTTTATGACAAGCGACTGCAACAGGTGTAAACAAAACCAGATCCCTATATTGAGACAAAGCTTGGCTGCAAGTTGGCTGTAAAATACTAATATTAAAAGCAAGCTATAAAGTAAACTCATCTGGAATTGAAATCCAATTGAGGGAACAGTGAGAACGACACAGTGAAGGTACACTTGGGTGCAATTTCATGCTGGTGATTTTTTTTTCTTCTTTTTTAATGTAAGCAGCTATGCTTAGAGCAGATTTTAAACCAGGAGTTGCATATCCAACAACACACACAACTCAAAACTTAAGTGACCGTTAGCACATTTGTACACATACTTACACAAACTTGGTGATAAGTATTTACATATTCCGAACAAAGTTTCATTTAACAGTTGAAGTATTTTAACACATGGAAGAAGAAAAGCTACTACAAAGAATGCATAATGGGATCACAGATTTTCCACAAGCATATTAACATATGTTTTAAAGTGCTTTCTGGGTGCTTCAAATTAACCCCTTTCAGTATAAGCTTCTATGTAGTAGTGCTGTTCCAGTCATTACAGAATTATTTAAATCATTTTTCTTCAGGTGCACTGTGAATTCAAGAAAAACGATGACATTGTTGACATACAAGTTTTCAGCCCTACCAACATAAATGAATACACTACTTAGGTTCAGAGGAAGTTCTCAAATACTTTGGTTTATCATAATTTGGGATAAACATTTGATAGAACAGAAATTGCACCTCTCCACTAACTTTTCCACTAAAAAAATACCCCAACATAAATTGACAATATTCTTTGGTAAAAACAGGACATTTGACCGATTTGTATATATGTATTTATTAAAAATATTCTAAAAGTGAACAAATGCCACAGCTGTACTGTCAATTTACAGGAATTAATAACCATTCCTAACTCAGTGGGGAGTATCAAAATATTAAGCTTACCAGTCAGCTATATAACTGGCTGAAACACCTTCAGCAGCCACTATAGGGGGTCAATATTATTTTGAAACATTTTTTCCTAATATTTATCCTTTACATTGCAAAAACTTAAAAATGCTCTGTGCCTGCAGACAGTCCATTGTTTTGCAGCAACCACAGAAACATTATTCAGTTGTGTATATTGTTAGGTTTCTGATAAGCAATGTAACATAAATCAGGAATACGGTGTGCTGACCAACCAATATTCTACCGCACAGTATTTGTGCATTAACTATACTAAGTACTAGGAAAGCCTATTAAAAATTCAGTTAACTGCTACAAGTTATGTGAATATATAAAAACAGAGCAGATATACAAGTATAACACTGAACATACTGTACTTTATTAGCACAAAAAGCCAGAACAAGGCACAGCAAGCAGAAAAATACATCAATAGAAGGGTTAGTGTAGCATACAAGAGTAACGTTTATTGTACTTGCAGCCAAAGTGTTCCCTACCTCGCACAGGTCACCACCATAGAGAAGTAAGTTATAACATACTGTAGCAGCTGGTAAAGAAACTAGGGAGCACTCATAATTGGTACAAAACATTAACAGGGGACAGGGCATTCCAACAAAATTTTAGTGCAAAAATGTCTAAGACAGAACTGTTTTAAGTCCCATCTCTGATTAAATAAGCAAATAGAACTTAGAATTTTGTTTCTAAGTCATCTGTTGAAACTATAATCAGTGCATATTATTTCAAAAATATTTTAAAAAGCGCTAATGGAAAAAATATTTACAAATAAAGTGTAGCAGTACCTTTGAAACCTGACATTTATTTCAGATATCTATCAGGTTTTGTATTCTGATTATAATAATTCAACCACTGGTAACTTTCTCCATAAAAATATTAAACAACTTTAAGTAATTAAACAGTTTCTCTCTTCACTATTATCTTCCATCGTAAACTACAAGTAGTCAGGCCACCAATTTCTCTTTTATAAAAAGCTGCAAACTTTTGTTTCATGGCAATAATCTAATTCTGTGTTCTGCCACTTAAATTAATAATTCACACTGGAAGGTATTAAACCGTCCACAACAGTATTATTTTTGCTAACAATGCCACTTAAACCTCCAAGTGTTTTAAACAGAATTACAGTACTGAGCAGGCATATTCAAGTCTTCATGATTAGGAAACCTTCTACACTGAGAAAAGCATGATTCATTTGTTAGCATCAAAACACCATTAACTGTTACTGGACTGCAGGTCATCCCTGCTTCTAATGAACTGCTCTTCATTTTTCAAAAGAAAATACTCTTATCCTCTAGTATTTGGAAACTTTATGTTTATGAGCTAAATTAGTATTTTGAGTAGTGGAAAGTTTGTGAGAAGATACTTTAAAAAAAAAATACTTCAAATATTAGCAAAAATGCTCCTCTAATAAAGTCTTTATTAGCATTGCATGAATGCCCCATGGAAAATGCCTCATAGTTTCTTCATCCAATTACTACAGCTATAAAAGGGAAACAAAATATTTAGAAATTAGCAAAAATATTTTAATTAGGTCTAAATGAAAAACGTGCAGAATTGCGTCTGCTTATTGTTTCCAAGAGGCATCACAATTTAGTTTGATTAACAGCAGGCAGCATCTGACAGGATACTAACACTGAGCTTAAATAGGATATTGCAAAAAAGCTAGACGTTGTTGGTGCACTTGCTGCAGTTAAACTGTAACACACAAAAAAGCGTATTCTATAAGCTTATTGGGGACTCTGGATTCCATTTACTTTGTTTTAATCGGTTCCCGCTCCAACCATCGCACCCTGACTTTTTGTTTATAGTGATACTCCTTTAGAAAGTCTTGCAACATTGAAGGTAAAGGAAGGTCATCAATTCCATCATATGTAGTGCACCTGCAGATTACTGCCCGGCAGATATACTGCAGACTAAAAGGAAAAGTCCTGTTCAGAGATACAGTAAGCAACGGTTCAAAGAACATGCAAGAACTAGGATCTTTGTAGTGCTCTAGAAGCCCTGTAACAGTGGAGGAGTGAAACACACAGGGATCATGGGCATCAAAGCTAAAGTTGTGATTCCACTGCTCAATGCGTGCATGTAGGGATCGGTTATAACGGCGGAAGCTCACAGAGAAGAGGTAGTCCTCCTGCGCAGAATCCCTGAGCAAAAAAGTGCCTTCGGGTTTACCCTCCAGAAGTGCTTCTGCTTCATAACGGTCCATCACGCCCCAGTAACATGGGTTACCTGTGATCTGAAGCAAATCTGGCACAAGGCAATGGATGTAATCAATTTGAGTGTGTACTTTCCAAGCCCCTTGCCTGCTGATATGGCCATGGCTCTCTCCAGACATCTGACGCTGCTTCTGCCTGCGTGACTGCAGACAAAGTGTTGTCGTGTCCTCTTCCAAGTCACAATTTCCTGGTGGTGGCACATTTTTGTCCCCAGTCAGCTCAGTCATACCAGGGGCTAACTTTGGTCCTAGTTTATATAATGGATTAACCTGTGCTGTAGCTTCAAAAGTATGTATTTGGGCATTGGGAGGGGGATCAACCCCTTCTTCAATACTAAGTCTACGTCTCTCTCTGAGTCTGTCTTCTTCATCTTCTGTAGAAACCAAGGAAGGATCAAATGTATCAAAAAAAGTTGAATGTGGACTCACAGGAGCTGTGTGTTGCTTAATGAGATGCCACTTCTGAGCCAGATCTGAGCCTGCAGGAAAAGGGCATTTCTCAAGCATTAGTTCAGAGAGATGGATTTTTCTTTTGTTAGAAAACAGAGGTTTGGACTGTTTGCTGTAAGTTCTCATGGGAAAACACAGCCCAACAGTATCTTGTAGACGCTGTCGTAGAGAACGGCTACCTACTGTCCTGTTTGATACTGTATCCATATCATGGACAGAACTCACCCCATACCTTCTCTCCCTCCTTTGCAAACCACTTCGTGTTCTACCAAATCTTTTTTCAGTATCCAAGGAGCTCTGGGTTTTGGTAGAGCAGGAATGTTTCTTCTTCCCCCCCCAAGGAGCATGCCGAGAATAAGAGTCCCTTCGAGCAAGTCTAGCTCCTGTGGTGACACATGAGTCGTTCTCTTTCTCAATGCTTATTTCAACTATCTGAGGAATTTCAGTGACACAGTTTTGGTTTCGCCTTGCTGAGTTCTTTGAAGGACTTAAACCTAATTGCAAAGCAATGTTTTCTCTCAAAGGGCTGCTGGGTTGTTGTTGAGTCAAATCAGTTATCTGGATAGCTTTCTCTTTAGCAGACGAACAACTACTGGAGTTCACAACTACGTTTTCATTTTGGCTTCCACCTTCATGACTGAAGAGATTCTGGCACCTGTATTTGAAGTTGTTCCACATCTTTCCCACTTTATCCATGGATTACGTTATCTAAATTCAAGAGGAGAAGAAATATTAAAATACAGTTTTTAAAAGTAAGAATACATCTTCAGTTATCCATTAAGTTACTGACACAAAGACAATTTTGTTAATTGAACTTGAAAAAGTGCCCTAGTGTATGTGTAGTTATGTAGCATATAACATGCATCACATCATTTGGATATTTAGAAAACCAGCATGAAGAAAATGTTTGGGAGATTACAAACATCTTATTTAAGAACAGGCCTTCCCATTATTCTATAGGATCATTAAAAATGTAAGTAGGACTGCACAGTTGTATTTGATGGACACTAGGAATTATGCAATCACAAGTTCTTCGTTTTAGGTGTCATACGTATGGTACGACTCCCTGATCAGCTTCCAATAAGCAGCAGTAAAACAAACCCTGAAAAAGAACAATTAAAGTCACTCCTAACTCTGAGAGCAGTTAGCGAAATCCAAAGTCCACTGTAATTTTTCCCTATACATAATCTAAAAGTGAAAGCTCCAGCCACAGGTCAAATAAGTTTCAAACTATACTTGACAAGAGGAAAAAGTGTACTACAAGTTAGACTTTTTTTTTTTTTTTGGGGGGGGGGGGAGTAGTCCACCAAAAAACAAAGACAGACAGCAAGATAGCAGGAAAACTTTATAATACGTTAGTAAAAGCCATAGGTACAAAACATCTGAAAGAAGAAGAAAAAAAGAAGAAAAACACACACACAACACAGTCTGGCATTACTTCTTAGTCATGCAAGTGAAAAAGCCCAGGAAGCTTCTATTTTTAGCCAGAGCTTTTAAAAAGAGAGCAGCTCTGCAGCAGAGACATGATGACAGTGAATCATGAAGATACAGTAAAAAGATAAAAACATTAGCACTGCGTATTTTGCGACTGCTACTTTAGAAACCAAGTCTGATAATTGGAACAAGACTGCCAAAACACAGGACTGCCCTAGGACACACAGAAACAGGCTAATTCTGTACTAAGAAAAAGTCAGGCAGTGCCAAGCTAAATTAGATCTAATTAAGTTCTGAGAGAAGTGATAAATTGATAAAGGATTAAAACACGTCATCTTATTAAATTTAACTCTTAATATATATCCATAGAACACAGTTTCCATTATTTTAAAGAAGCATTCCTCTGTTGCTGCAGTACTTTTCTGTTCACAGCTAGAAAGGAATCTAAAGCAGTGACCAAACCCACTGGGTCTCATGAGATAAACAGGCGGATGATAAACAGGTACGCAATACTCTAGAGATCCAGTCTAGAAGTCCCTTAAGACAGAAGCACAGCTATAGGCCTATGATTTTATAACAATATCTACCGAGACTGAGAAAAAGTCAGAGGTATAGCTTACATGAAAATCCTGATAAAAGGATAATGAATGTGAACCACCCACTAGCTGTTACGAGAGCAGAAAGCAAGAGGAGCAAAAAATCCACCCCTCCCCCCCCAGATACTCCAGCAAAAGCAGCAAGGCAGGTATCTATATCCAACAACATAAAATAAAGCCTTAAGACTTTAGTGTGGACTTGGGGAAGTGAATAAAAGGAGAGGAAAAAAAAAAGAAAAGTCAAATCTTCACATTCTCTGGAGATTGCTGGTACAAGTTACCTAGAACACAGTGCTAATAATAATCTGAGCAACACACAAGAAGTTTTTAAGAGGGAGACAATATTTAAAATAGGTTTTAGACAAAGAAAAACCTGCAAAGAAAAGAAACGTTATATTTAAAAGACCTTATAGAGTGCTGTGCAGATGTAAAAGTGAAAGCGTGTAAAGACATAAGCAAGGAATGTCCTCCTGATCAGGAAATATTCCTAAATTAGACTTTTCTTTAGCAACTCCAGGCCAAGCTGCGAGAGGGGGCAGGAATAGTTCTCAGAGTAGCAGAATGAATTAAGCCATATCTTCTGCAGATTTGTAAGAACCATACAACCGTGTTTCATCCCATCACAATAACTGTGTAGCTGTGGTGTCTCACACAATATCAACACTGACAGGGAGGCAGCACATGTTTGATGGCCACCAGCCTGTCCACACAACATATATAAGGTGGAGTTCTATCTACTTTTCTTTCAAGGGGTATATCCGTTTATTTCTTTTCCTCTATCCAGACACCAAGATGTATAAATTTAAATTATCTTTGAGACACCTACTATCCCCTTTGTCAAATTCAGCTGAAACGAAAAGAGGTTTAGAATTTGGGGGCTGAGGGACATAAGGGAAAAGATAATAGATAACAATGATGTAACCTTTGTCCCCTTGGATGATCAGGCTAGAAAGTGTATATCTTTGAGACGATCAACCAGAACTGCTTTTCTGACCACACAATCATACTCTATTTAATATGACATTTATTCTCAAATTGCTCACTATTGCATTTACTTTGAACAATTAGTCTAGAATGTCTTTAGACTGTTATACAGGTTAAAAGTTTCCCAAATTCACCCAAAAATCCAAAATACACACCAACGCCTCCCTCCCTGTCCCCCAGATACTGACTTCACAGATTGCACTTTCCAAAAGTTTAAATTTAAAGGTTAACTACTCTTTGGTCACACTCAAGAGAATATAGATACCCTTCTTACCCAGAAAAGCATATAGAGTCACTGTATCTTGTCTTGAGAATATACCTCAACATGAGCTTGCTAGATTCCTTCTCTGAGTTGCGGACATGATTACTACAACAAGAAAAAAAAAAAAAAGATTTTTGTAAGTTATTAGAATACCTTTTCATTTAGATATTTTAAGTTTGTCACTGATATCAAAGGGCTTTTTAAAATAAATTATAAACACGCACATACAACAGCCTGCTCATTTTATATTTATTCTGCTTATTAACATAAACAAAAGGCTTCATGGAACTTTTTCTGCTCCACTAACCACATTTGTGAAATAGAATCCAGGGGAGGACCCTCAAATGAAGCTCTTGAGAAAGAAGAGCAAAGCCACAGCATCTGGGTCATTAAAGTGACAGACACAGCAGGCATACTCAGGCCTGCAAAAAAGGTTTCCACACATTTTGGTCTCAAGTCCAAAGCAGTGGTTCCCAAGTTGCAGTTGGCAGTGCCATGAGATCACCTCACACTGCCTCTCCTCCTTGTTTCCAGCTGCTACCTCACATCAAAAGGCAGCTAAAAATACACACTTTTCTAATATTACTTTTCCAGGTAAGCAACTGCTGCACTTGCCACAAGGATGTTATATGATTGTGAAGCAAGAGGAATATGAACCAGGATTCTAAAAATGGGAGAGTAAGTGGAATACAAGACAAGTTCTTTATTAAAAAGAGTAGGTCAGCACTTCCCTAAAATAATCGCATTGTTTTTCAGAAATCCAAGAGCAGTTGAAGGATTTAATAGAGCTTGCTCACATCAGTATTAGAAATATAGCAGGAACAGAAGAATAACTTGCTTCTCAACCCTAGAACCAAGTCTAGGACAATAGTAAGAGTTAACAGAAAACATTAAGAAGTTATGCTGCTGCTTTACATGTAGAACAGAAAGAAAAATATTTGAATATGATGTATACTTACTGGGATAAAGACTATGAAGATGACTAGTCACATTCAGTCACTAGTGAATATTAGAAGTTAATTTTCCTAGGCAGAAACTTCAAAATTATGTCGGAAAAGCACTAAGCATTTTCAGTTTCCACTCACCTATGATTACTATCGAACAACTCCATAAAGATAAGTTCCCTTCCAGAGAGCAGAGTTGCAAGTACAAAATCTTGACACAAAACTAAGATTAAACCAAAGGCAAAAGAACTTCACTTCTGCAACTTTAACATTTACAGTATATCAGTTTCTTCTTTTCTATTATGTTTCCAGCAAGTCTACAATATACAAGACAGCAAACACTACTGTAATTGATTCAGAGGAAGGGTCTTAACAGAGCAAAGGAGATGTAAAGCTTCTAGGATAAGGACTATAAACTTTTCAATAAGCATTACTTAAAATGTTAGTTCATTCAGGCTTAGAGGACACACCTGCATTCCAAACAAAACCAAAAATGCCTTTGTTTTACCGAGCACAGGTGGCAAAGGGGCTGCACACTATATTTTGACTAGGAAAGTCTGAAAAGGACATGGACACTTATCTTGCAATGTCATAATTAATGGTACTTATTGTAATTTCACATGTCACTCCATTATTCCTCAGTTCTGCTCAGAAAAGTGAACAGTCAGTATGCTGTCTATCATTGTATCAACTTTGCTGGCTAGCTGACAGGGCCTGTTGGACAGGCTGCCTGGTGGTCACCTGAGGGAGCGGCTGCTTTAGGAACCAGGCTATGCTAATGGAAAATGCTTTCTTGAATGTGGGCGACTGTCTCAGTTACCTCTCAATACCTCTGAGTTACCTCTCAGTACCATGTCAGAATAAAACTTCAGTCATTCTTAAAGTCTTTCACAGTCAATCTAATAATTTCATATTTGTTTAAATCAAAGCACAGCAAACTTGCACTTTTAACGGATTTCTTGTAGCAGCACTAATGTTGACAAAATACAAGTTACTTCTGAAATGGCCCTAAAGCCATCTTGATTTTAGGAAGCAGCAATGCCAGTGGTTATTTTATCTTAATAAAAAAGAAATTTGATTCCATCAAAACCCCCAAAATGAACTAATCCATTTGTAGATTGTTTTTTTCCCCAGGAAAAAAGTTATGCTAACATTCCCAAAACAATCTGTTTTCAACTAAAAATAGTTTCTATCTACCTCATAGAGGCATAAATACTGTAAAACATATTACATCTCCAGAAAAACAGGCACAGCATGCTTATTGCAAAAACAAGAGTCTATGAAGTTCTTTATTTAGGTATTTTCACATTATGACCACTTCAAAACATGGAAAAACAATTCTTATAAGTCAAAAAAATCAATAACCTGAAGGGAGTGGGGGGTACAGGGGGAGGGAAATCACAATCTCTCTGCTCCTTGCAAAATGTTTAGTTCAGTGCTAGCATGAGCATACACAGGCCAAGCAGGCTAACACATTCAGTAACACCATGGCATATCACCTTGGACCATGGAGGCAGAAGTAAAAGGAATGGAGAGATTCTACACATCTACTGTTTGGATTGTTCCTTACTTTAAAAGGATTCACTCAGCACTGACAAGAGAGACTCAATTATTAAAGACATTTTCTTCCACTGAAGTTCGCTGGCTGACGAGGTTAGTGTCCTATTTGTACATTGCCAAATGCCTACCAGCTACTGCTCCTGAAGATCCACTAACAGAGCTGCTCACATAAGCACTCCTCAACCTTATTCAGTCAAAATGAACAAGGTTTGTTCATTTAAAGTAACCCACTTGAGGAAAGAAGAGGAATACTAAAGCTTAAAAAGCAGTTTCCTTCCTTCCTATACACAATTCCAGAAATAATGAATTACTACTGTAGTACTAGAGATAACTTAAAAAAAAAAACAAAAAAAAACAAAGAAACCACAGACATGCACACAAGGAATAGATTGGCTTAAATGGAACATGCATTTCTCTACGCATACACAAAAAAAGTAGCCACTATGCACAATTTGAAGAACTTATTTGGGGGGCTGGAAGGAAGAGTTGGCTGGTTTTTTTAAATAGACAAGGTGATGTATACAAGTTTCTCAAGGTTTCATGAAAGCCTTATTGGGGCCAGAAAGTACTACTGTTTTTTCCTAGCAGGCTCTGATAACTTGGAAATATGGTTGTGCGGGAAGAATATTTGGAGATCTGAAGCTCCAGATCATTGACAGTTCATATACTTAAACTTGCCAAGAAGAATTAAAGGACACTGTGCTATAATTCCACCAACACACAAAATTGACATAAGTCAGCACTGCAGCCAAAAGAAATTGTCTCAGCCTCTTCCCATTCATGACCACCTGCTGGTGCAGGGCAGTATCTGTACACTGTATGGCTGCTCAGGGAACCAGACCAAGGAACTGATCCAGATTGAAATGAATTATCAGAAAAAGTGCAAGTGTCAATCATTTGCTCAATCTGGTTTATGACTTCTATACAAACGTTCATGCCAGTACAAGGGAGGAGCTGATGAGGAGGTAGGAAGAAGCAGCCAGGGCAAGACCTCTTCCTTCCACAGCAGTACTGTTTTGTTCTGCTCAGGGTGGCTTATAGATGGCTACTTCAAAGGAGAATTTCAGTTGAGACCTATATACTTATCAAATATGTGGCTCTGGCTGCAAAGAAAGTTTAGGACTGTATTTAAGCCATTTCTCTGAACATTCATGTTGAAAGTTCAGCCACTGAAAATGTTTATTTCAAAAATAAAATGCTGAGTTGGCTGGATGTGTCCTGCTAAAGCATACTAAAAGCTACAAGTTTCAAGGACTAAAAGTTGGCAGACTGTCAAGTCAAAGAAAAATAATGATATTTTGCCATTGTTCCAAGCTGAAAGTAGGAAGTAATCTCCTCCCCCTCCTTGCTGCAGATTCACAGTGAACAAAAAGCAGTCCTAGCCTGGACAGCTGATGTTCTGCCAGTTTCTTTCCAACCAGCTATGCACTGGTAACTTCAGTTCAAAAATACTGAAGTATTCCAAACAGCAGGATGCATCTTTGTTAGTATTGCTGTGCTTTGGGGATTAAAAAGGAAGATTTCAGGACTTACATGTGCTCACAGACAAGATTATAAAATATCATACAGTTGCTATCCATTTCTTTTCTGCTCACAAAATCCAAAATCCCTAAAAGAGAAAAATTCAAATGAAGAAGGGAATATGAATAATATTATATCAAGATAGAGAACAATTATTTCTGGAGTACTCTTTTCCCTTTACTTATACAAGCCTTGTGGATAATATAACTATCAGAAACAGAGCTAGTATTTCTAATTATATAAGGATTGAAGAAACACACAGCAAGCCTAAGTTCCAGATAACAATAGAGTAGTAATGCTGTACAGATCTACTGAGAACTGCACATACTGGTAGATATCTGCAGTAGAAGCTCTATAAATTCAAGTAAATAAGGCATAGAGTAATTCCAGGGAAAGACACCACCCCTCAGTCATTTAGACAGTATCCTGACGGCCACTGGATGTAATGTACAAATACACATGAGCAACATTAAATGGAAATGGAGTTTCTTTCACAATGATGTCAGGTAGGAAATGGAGCACAACTTCATCTTATAATTTAAATTGTTTTGACATATCAGAAAGAGGCCTGAGTCCTGTGCTACTCTCTAAAGACAATTCTTAGATCTAGCACTCCATCTAGAAACAGGAACTACTAAAACTCCTAGACTTCAGGTCAGGCTAGAAAGTTAAGAGTCTGAAAGTGATACTCTTTCAAAGAGTTAGCAATTCTAATATAGAAAAATACTTTGTTTCAATAGAAACTTTTAAGAAATTCCTTGTAAAGGTCATTGAAAAGAAAGGCATTCAAATGAACAAAACAGTGTTATGAGAACTGAGATTAAATTTCCGATATGTATTCACAGTGCTAAACCAATTTTGAATCTTCAGTGCTGTATAAGAATACATTGCCAAGTCTGAACTTACGACATTTGACCAGTAGGGACCTTAACAAAAAAATTCACATCCTTTAAATATGGTAGAACAACAATTATTGCATGACTTAGAATTTCTATAAGATCACACAACAGAAATTTTGCCACAATCATCCCTCAGTGCAGAATAAAAAATGAAAAATAAAAAAACCAAAACTGAAAAAGCATTGTTAGCATAGTAAGGTACCTGCTATGGAAGAGAACTGTAGATGACTCACTGAAATAATGTCTTCTGTTTAAGTCTCCTAGAACATAAGCTGCCAATATATTTTAAGTTCATGTGGGCAGAATAAACAGTTCCAGTCAGTGTTCAAGTTAAGCATGGCAGCCCTCTTGATGACCTCTGCAAAAGCCATAACTGTTCTGAGGAAAAGTGCCTACAGGAGTTCTCCCATAGCAGAACAGAATTTGTTTCTACTTTTAGGAATACTAAAGAGTATCCTCCTCTACCAAGTTCAAAAAATACAAATAGGTCTGAAATTTGTATAAAAAGTGATCTAATTGTTACTCATACATAATTCTGGGGAGTTTTCCGAGTTAAGGAAAAGCAGACATTAATATACTACACCTCACTAAATGCAAAGGGAATCGGAAGTGAAGTAAAAAATGTGCCAGTTTCATATTGCAGGTCCTTGACTAGCTCAGTAGAAACATTTAATTTAAGATACCTCATAAATACAGCATTCCATTCAATTGCAAATGGGCTATTTTGCAAGCAGCTAGTTCCTCTGTTCAGGGATCACCTCACACTGTTTTAACAGTCTTATTTCTTCTCAAATATTCTACATTTTTCACAACCTTAATAGCCTGCCTAATGCCTCTCCCTCATCACAGTCCCTTTACTCCCCCTCAGACCTACAAGCACCTCTCCTGCCCACAGAGCTCTTCCATGCCCCCAGCTACTTTTCATGTTTACTTTCTATCCAACCAAGCAAAAAAACAGATTTTCTAATATGCACTGACTAGCTAGTTGCCACCACTTAAAATGGATAAACACAAATTTCTACTTCTCTTTCTCTAGTGGGAGATCTACGGTAGTGACTAAATAGGCAAAAGCAGCAAAGCAGCACTGACATTTATGCAATTTGCAAGATTTCTTAAAAAAGGTAAGTCTTCCTTTCAAATTTGAGTGAAATGGACCAACAGGTTCAAAACTTTCTAGAAGCACAGAAACTGAAAAGAGAGTGGCAGCCTAGGCTATGATTTATTAGGAATCACAAATTTAAAAAATTAAGTTTGCATTCTCCTGAAGAATTGCTGCATACACTTAAAAAAAAAATTCTCTTGCACAATGACTTCAATTCAGAAATTCAGTTGTTCGATTCAGAAATTTGACATTTGTGCTGCAAGAAGTCCATATCCAACGAGGTTTTATGGATAGCATCTGTATTTTTTGTTCACTGTTAACATTACTGGAGCAAAGCATTTGACAGTAGCAAGGTCATATGCGCATCTAAGACATAAGGAAACTTCAGAAAATTCCACAGCTAAAAGTGAGCTCTATTTTGCTGCAGCACAAGTGACTTGGAAAAAATATGAAAGACATTTAACTGTAATTTATAGTATGACTATATTAATGACTGACCTCAAAAACTTGTTCAAACTCCCATGTGTCACTGCAACACTTAAAATGAGATTAAACTTTAAGCTGTTGGGGAAAAAAGTGCTGGAAAAGCCCGATATCTTATCCAGCTACAGATACACTCGATATCAAGCAGAAAAGTGGCCTGAGATGGATAGTTCTGAAAGTATCCACAACTATAGAAAATGTCCTTCATAATCAGTGATCTAACTCCTCATTTATTTTTCTTTTAGGCCAGAAACCAGACAAGTAAGCATTATCACTATAGTACCGCTGCTAATCTTGGATCGATTTCTGTATAAAATGTATGCTTCCATAAAATAGAAGCATATTTGAATAACTGCAGTATGAAACTGGGGGGGTTAACCTGCAACATAGCTGGAAAGCAAGGAGTTAAGGTCCTGTCTAAGAGCACCCTACAGCTGCTGTCAGCAGTCAGGCTTGTCAAGAGAAGCTCTGGGCTGTCTTGACAAGACTAATTGGCAGCAAGCACCTGGTTTCCTAGGCTGGGCAGGGGTAAGTAAAAGAACATAAACCCTGCAAAGAAAGGGAAGGAGCTGGAAGGCTGCCAGTAGGTCTAGGCTGTTTCATGTTTTCACTTTGATCCACAGGCAGCTTCATCCTGGACTAGACCCAGTTAGAGCTATCAGAAACATTTTTCTGAAGCTTTGTAGCTGAAAGGAACCTGCGCTTTATTGTTCTGTTCACATGAGCTCTGCCATGGAGCACCACCAAAATCTTTCCGTGCGTGTTCGCATTACAGCACAGCCAATTGCAACATCAATGGTAGTATTACATAGTTATGGCATTGAAATTTAGGTTTTCAAAGAAAACCAAAAGTTAGTTTAAATGCATTACTATGACTTTAAAATTAAGGGCTTGTATCTCAGGAAATCAAAAATGAGACTGTCCTGGAAGCAGTGATTTTGGCACAGAAGATATTCTGTATATTACATGTATAAAATATGTGCAAACACAGTGTATCTTTAAAATACAAAGCAAATTACAGTGCATCTTTAAGGAGAAGAAAAAATTAAACATTCCAGAAACTAGCTAAAAGACTGAATAAACAACCTCAAGTGGGACTTCCAGAAATGTGAAGATACGCATTTTGACTTTCAATAGGAATCATGATTTCAGTGAATCTGATGCTCTCTGAAATTCTGCCCTGCCATTTCTTTGTAAGATCAAGAACTCAAGTCAAAAAGTTTTAAGGCATGAACCTTACAGGTTCAGCCTCTGAAGCAGGGAGTTTTCTCTCCCACTCCCCCCCTTTTTTAAGGAGTAAGGAAAAAATACGTATGTTAGCTTTAACAGCAGTTTTATATTTTTGAACCAACAAGTGTCTAATTACACATACATCACATCAATATATTTCAGTTTTTCATTTTTTGTGCCAGCAAGACAATTTAAATATAAATATTAGAAAGTTGAAATTGCATTTCCTTAAAGCAAGTGCTCAGAGACTATATCTATGCCTCTTCCAAGTTTCACATTTCAGCAGTTTTACTTCTTTTGACTTTAGTCAAGAATTCTAACAGTATACAGTAGGATGAATATTTCCATAACTCAAATAATTGCAGATTTGTAAGCGTTAAAAGAAAAAGTCAGTGCTTGTACATAGTTTGTTTGAAAGAGGTTTCAGTCAAGAAGTATTAATGCTGAATTACAGAGTTTGTGAAAACAAGAGGTTATAATGGCACTGTTCTATAGTAATAAACCACTAGTATCACTGCTAAAAACCCTCCCAAATAGCAGTGAAGCTGTTTTCAATTGAGCACATTATATAGACAATTGCATCATTCCTTTAACCGATAGTGATGTTAATCAGTACTAATACAGAGATCTATTAGTAGCCTTTAAAAGGTAAAAGCTCAATGTAATGAGATTATAAATTACTAAGCTTAGAGTTACTGCTCTAACCAAAAAGTGTTGTTCAGAGTGACAGCAAGGCAAAAAAATCCACCGTTCTTTGCAGTATTTGCTGTCCTTTTGTATTCTATAACTTTGCATAAGCAAGACACTTTTCAGTGATTAAATTTAGAGGCTCTTTTGGTCGTTGCTCATGAGCAACTAAAGATACTTCCACATTTTTAAACAGAAAATAAAATACAACACTTTATTGCGCCATGCAAAGCAGGAATGCTCATGACTCGAAACATAAAAATGGTTAAATCTCAGGGTGCACCATAAAAACTTCAAGTAAAAAAGCCTAACTTTTCACATAGCCAAAATGTAAGACTATCACTGTGCATAAGAAATACATCAGAGAAAGAACAATTATTGGTAAGCAAGTCAGATCTGCCCTTCATCTTAAGAGCATCTATTGCTTTATAATCCATTTCAACTGAGGAGTTACCCAGAACACAATTATGTTATTACATTATCTGTAGGTAGCTGGTTCCTATTTCATAATAGGATGCAAAAGAGGCAATATTTTTTGTCAAGACATAGATATAACTTTCTTCTTGGCCTTACATAATGTAATCAGTTGCAACAAAACTATTTGAATAAAATGCTTATTCTGGCAAAGAAACATCTGTGTATGTTAACTGAGTAAGCCCCCACAGCATGAGAGTTTTTAAAAAAGTGTATGGGTTTGATTAGCTCCTATATTCTCCTGAAAATAAGTTATATAAATGCTTTGCCTTTTGATGTCATCTATTTAAAGTTGCCAACAACCTTCCCGGAGGATTATTCATATTGTTGCACCAAGACCTAGTCCTAGACCAGTAACTCATTGGTTAGCTACTGTACATTTCTCATGAAAAAAAGTCCAACACACTAGCTTGTGACACAACTCTTCAATGCCCAACAGATGCAACAGCTCATTCAGTACTGAGAAGGCACGAAGTATCTCATGTTTGATATGGATATGGTCTCATGTCTGATAAGCATAAGTTATAGGCTGCAGGAACTCCAAAAAGGTACACTGAAATAATGGACTAGAAAAATGAGTCTTTACAATAGCACTACCAACTGGGCAAGATTAGTAAAACTTCCTCTCTTTTGGCCCTAAATTAGACTTGTGAAAGCAGAGATTTAGTTGTATGGATGGGCTAGAAGACTGCATTTCATGCAGAAAGTCTGCAACATAACATCAAACTTAACTAAATTAAACTTGATGACCAGATGATGGACTTGACAGAGAGCAAGTGTTCCCCTCCCCCTGCCAAAAACCAAAACCAAAACCCCCAAAACCACAACAGAGGCAAAGTGAGCGACTGAGCCATTTCACAAAAGGGATGGTAAACTATCACCCCAAGCTGAATATAGGTGAAATGAACAAGAGAGTACAGGTTTTGGGCTGTTTCTCATTAGCAGAAGTTAGACACAGATAGGGTACTCTAAGGTTGAAAATCCTTAACTAACCTGCTATCACTTTGCTGCTAATTGAAAGGGGTATTTCTACTTTCCATTCCCATCCCATTGCATCCATTCCAAAATTCATCTGACCACTTAATGCTGATTCATTTTCATTAAACACCATGAAACTACCCAGTGTTCAAGTAGAATTGGCTCACTAAACAGAACCTTAGCCAGGAACGAGAAGCCAGAAGAGACAGAGCCAGAGTAGGAGAAACTCCAGGGTCTACCATCAAGAGCAAGAGGAAGCAGAACCATCTCTACCAGTGAGCTGTTAACAGTGAGCTGTTAAGAAGGGTTCAGCCACTTCCGTGAAACCTCACCCCTCAATGTGAAACCAAGTTCTCCTTATACTAGGAAACATTTGTTTTATTAAATGAAAGTCATAATTGTGCAGCAAAAAGTAGAAGTGAAGCCTTGAGACTAGGCTCATCTAGAAAAATACCGTAAATTTTAGAAGGTCAAATGATCCATAAGCCATGTAACTGCTAAAAGGAAAAATTACTATAAAAATGAAAGAACTATTCCCTTTCATTTATCCAAAAGGAAGATTCAACTGTTACTTGAAACCAAGCCACTTACATAAGCATATTCAAGGAAAAAGGGAAAAACTTTTCAGTAAATGATTTCAGGAAGCTAAGATCCTTAAGCACCCTGTGTGATGAAAAAGAATTTGGTTCTTGGTTTAGAAAATACAAGTTTCCTCAATTTATCACTAGGCGAGATATAGCAGTTTCCACATCTAGCTATTGTTATATAGTACACAGAAATTCCTGAATGGAAAATGCACAGGGTCATCACAATACTGACAATTGCAGAAATCTGTTCCTTAGTAGTAGACAAAAACTAAGAAATTTTCTTGTAATACCTTTAATGAACCACAGGTTGAGCACATCCTAAAGTGTTAGATAAAGCTGAAGGGTCCAAATAACTAAAAAGGTCTTGCAACTTTGCACAGATCTCAAACTCGTCTGCTACAGATCGGCCAAAGATTCCACCAGTCGAGCTGGGGTGGGGGTAAGGGAAGAAGGAGAGGAAAAGCCAAGAACACTAACAATTGAGTTGGTCTTATAAAATTGCAGATTTCTGATAGCACTGATATCAGTGACATTGGCATACAGCACTAACCGGTAGGTAACTTAAAAATCAGTCATGATTTTAAGAAAAATCAAGACGCATCTTTGTAAGAGCTCTGATAACCTGTCAGAGTGTAACTTTTTTCAGCAAAATCTGTCTGGTTTCTGCTATGCTGAATGAACACAGAAGAACTCCTGGTCGACATCTCTGATGAAATTCATACTGCTGCAGTGAGTTCTTCTGCTTCTAGTTCAGAGGAAGGAAGGGTGGTAGAAAGGACAGCAATTAAGATTCAGGGAAGGTTATTTCAAACAACTTCAGGCATCTACAAAATTGGCATGGATTTTGCTAATTAAATTTGGAGAAAAATCTGCTTTACAGGGGAAATCCTTAAAAAAACAAAAGGGTACTTTAAGTTCTACAGTATCAACAGACAAAGCCATCTTTATGAAAGCTTGAACTAGACACCTCAAAAGCAACAGTGAAATTCAAGCTACAGGTTGGGCTCAAAGGATTCTTTCCAACAACATGGACATATGTCTTGAAAAAACTTTTTTTTTTTTTATTAATTATTAACATCACCTAATGCTTCCCATTATCAGATCACATTTGATAGCCTATCCATCTGGGCTGATTTTACAGCCTGGGTAGCTACCTGAAACAGTTTTTCAAAGTTGAGGCTGTTCTAGGAAAAGTGTCCAAAAAAAGTTATATTCCACCTATCTTTAAAAAAAAAAGTTCTTCTGCCATCCTTACAGAAGTACAGACAAACTTAGTCCAGTTATGAACCCCTGAGAAAAAAAACCAAAACACTTCAGGTTCACTGTCTTAGCGTTTCCAGATTTTACCTGCTAAGTTCTCTAAAGAATCAGAATTGGGCCTTTTTGATGACTGTCATAGCAATCAGTACTGTCCAAATGCATGTACCCTGTTCTTATGGAGCAACTGAGTACACTATCTTCAACCCACCGTTACACATTAGAATGAAGAGCAGAATCCTTGTTAACCTTAGTAAAAATCTCAGCTGATACATTGGCAATACTACATGTGAAGCCATCACTGTAAAAGTGCATGTGTTGGCTGGGATTTGGAGGTATTGGGGAGCTGAAGGGAGAAGAAAGGAGGAGGAATAAGTTGAGCCCACGAGTCTGGAGCTGCTGTGTGCCAGATCTGCCTCAAGGAGACTTCTGTCCTTGCTTTGTGCCATTTTACTCTCCCCCCTCCGGTTCCCCTTTAGCTCAGGGGGACTGACTTCTCGCCTACAGTTCTGGTTCCCAGGCCCTGCACAGCTTACTGCAGTCCAGAGATGTACTTGCAAGGAAAATCCTGCTGCGCACACAGAGTGCAGACAGTCTCCAGGGAATTCCACAAAGAAATATCAGCATGTGCAGATTAAAAATTTTCAAAATGGGAACTGGCTGAATTTTGGCAGATTATCATATAAAAATAAAACATTACATCTCTGCCAGAGGTCATCCACTGACAAATTTCAAACCCATGTTCCAGTTCAGAGGTACACTAGAATATTTCAAAGAAGAGACTGCCATAAAAAAATGGAACAGACAATTATTCTAGTTTTGTTTCTGGAAACAGATGAACAATTTTGGCTGAAAGTTTTAAAAAAAATTAAATCCAAGGCAAAGAAATAGCATAAATTATGTCAGACCCAAAAGACTAGAGTTCAGCAAAGCTGTAAGCAACTGAATACAGCATCTTTTAAAATTTCCTAACACTTCCTATTTTTTAACGGAAATACAAGATGAAGGAAGATCACCAAGGAGAACAAGGATTCATGTATGAACCCCCATTCTCACTTATGCAGCAATGCACTTTGCTACAGAGGTTTACAGCAGTGCAACAAAATGAAACACTTTGGCAGTGATGCAGAATCACTACCATTCAAATAGTCCATGTAAAGTTTGCAAACTGATGGATAAGCAACTAGATACTTTCAGAGATCTGCATAATGGCCAATGTCAGGTTCAGTGAAATGACAGAGAAGTCAGATCCAGCAAACAAAGGGAAAAAAACAGTCTATCTTCCCCTCTAAAAATTCCAACTATTCATTTGTTTATTGCGTACACAAAGATAATAAATGATCGAATAACACTAACACTTTTTGCCATCTCATTTTCCTCCAGCAAGCTTCATTACAAGGACAGATCATACTGACCTTAGTGAGCCTCAGAGATACTACACTGAATTTGAAGACTTAATGGCACTGATCTTGTACAATGATCTTGCCCATTGGAAGCGCAGTGAGTAGTGGAGGGGAAGGAAAAGAACTGAGCAACACAGACATACACAGAAGACAATATTCTCTGAAGTTGTTACAGAAAACAGAGGACTTTTAGACCCACAGCAAGCAGAAGCTCCAAAAGTCCACAAAGAGTAGGTAAGACTTCTTGGAGAGTCTGGAGAAAAAAAAGAACCCTACCACAATGGTTTAAAAAAAAAAAAAAAAAAAAGGAGAGTTTTCTTCATTTTTCTGACACTTTTCAAAGCAGACCTGGATATCATATTTAACTTCAAGTCATACATAAATAAAAACAGGAACAGCCACAGCCACCAGATTCTTACTTCCAGTTTCCATTGCTCAGTTTCCACAACGGGTAATTTAAAGCTTTGAGAAGTACCATGGTAATAAAAAAGAGAATACACTACTTGCAGCCAAGCTATAATTGGAAGTACCTTTGAACTTAGCTAGGCCTGGTCCAAAGTTATAATTTCTTCCAAATACTGGTAGGCTGGTTTGTTGGGTTTTTTGGTTTGGTTTTGAGGCTATTTCTGCATTTTTTCCCCCCATGTTCATATGACTTTTGTACCTGAGGAGAGGGCTGAAAGATGCAAAGCAGCATGAGTCTCTTAACAGTACCACCTGCTGGCAATACATTACAGACCAGGGATGGCACACAATTTTGGTACCACCACCATTAGTGGTTATGGTACTACTGACAAGCTGCAAGCTTCAGTACTGGACGAGACTTCCATACACACATGGGACTTTATCTCCTTCTCCCTCACCATTTTACAATACACTCCTTTGCTGCTGCTACTCCTCACCACAAACACTCATCTCTACCTGCTTGCTGCATGCTCCCACCCTAAGCATATAAAGATAAAGCTTAGTCCCAGCTACATATTGCCCACGTAT
This sequence comes from Apteryx mantelli, assembly GCF_036417845.1. NCBI lineage: Eukaryota > Metazoa > Chordata > Aves > Apterygiformes > Apterygidae > Apteryx > Apteryx mantelli. The sequence continues at coordinate 40,081,034 of NC_089980.1, read as the reverse complement.
ATTACATTAAAGGTATGCCTGCAAACCCTTCTGACCAGTAATTCTCTATACGCATGTAGATGAGCCCCATGGTTAGCTCCTGCATATAGGCAGTTACAGATTGCATTTCACTACCTATGCTGCAATACACATCCCAGGATTCAGGTATAAATCTCCAGAGTCAGGAAGTATTCACTGACTATCTTTTGGGAAAGCTTCATAAGGCATTAGTGATACACATATTATAGCCTGCAAAACTCTGCTAGAGGATATGAGCTTGATTATGTGGGATTTTGGAGATGGTGCCTCCTTTTAACAGAGGAATCCATTATCAATAACCCCTCAGAGGTCAGGCCAAAATTTCCAAAACCTGTTGAAGTACAATCCGTTCCCATTAGAGAGCTAAATATATGGGTCAACTCCAAAATTAGGGAATGATGATGGTAACAAATATATATGCACGACTAACTGAGTAGGTAACAGTGCATAAGCACTGCATGGGTCTATACTTAAGGGATTTGCAAATGGGGCTATACTGCATCTTGTAACAGAGGGAGAGCTTTGTGCAAAGTTCTGTTCCCAGTTTGGCTTCCATCACTGTCCCAAATAAAACACCAGAATTTTTGCCAGCATAACTGTATCTGTAACTCCACTGTATGGCCTGCTACAACTGAACCATGAGGGTTTCTGATAGTATAACAACAACCGTTAAGATCAAGGCTACTTTTCCATGTCTATAACAAACTTGGCTACATTTGCAAACTGTTTATCTCTAGATCATTTCTTATACCAGTACTACGGGGTTTTTATAAAAAAAACACACACTGAGTGTTAGGAGAACTTATGGTTAATGAAACTTCAGAAGGAAAATACCCTTCAGAACAGAGGCATCACCTAAATACTGCTGCACGCTATTCCATGGGTAAAGTATGTCTCCCTACTGCTGCAGGGCACTGCTGTTACCTCCTGAGCCTCTCCAGGGTACTAAGCAATGTTCACAAACTAGCAAGACCTAATAGAAAATTCTATCAGGTAAGTAATCTATGATGTCGGCATATTCTTAAATCAACAACTGTTACCTTACTGTCCTCTCTGGATTCAGAATAAGTCGGAAAAAGACAAGGTACCATGCTTTACAGATGACATCCTCACTGTTGGCAGGAAGCTTGAAGTTAAAAAACTTCCACAAAATTGCTACTATCAAATTTTACAAGTTAGCTGTATCCCAATAACCTTCTCACCATATTAAATCAGTCTTGCATATCCTTGAGCAATAGCTCACAGTAGATCTACAAATTAACTAGTAACAAAGAGTTTTGAAAACCTTATTAGCACACTCCTGCTTGACTTTGGCAGAAAATGCATTTTTCAACTCCATTTTTTCTTAAATTAATCTACAGTTGCATTCTTCATAGAAAGACTGCTGGAAAAACTCAAATTGCTGGAAACATGAACTATAATTACTGACCCTCATCAAGTCAGCCAATGTTAAATTGCAAAGTAGATTTTTTTGGCATTAAAGCTATAACTTAACCGTACAAAGAAAAGTGAGTTAGGGAGTAACAGAACAAATGAAGCCCAACATTTGTGAAAACTCAGAAAATGAGACATGAGCAGTGAATTTACAGGAAAAAATTGAAAATGTATCCTGAACATGAGTAACCACTTTCTAGATTTGTACTGAATGACAAAAAAAGCAAAACTAATTCTTTCTACATCTTTGCTATGCCAAAGATTTGTCAAACATTGAGCATAGTATTCAAGCTGTGGGATATAATTTTATCAAATTTTGTAGTAACGGACAAACTGTAAACTACAGCTGCACTGCATTTTTTCTACTCACATAACAATGTTCTCTTTTCTCCACAATTTTCAGGTTCACTTTATTCACTTTTGCTATTTGGGATTTGGACAGAAGAAAAATCTTAAGTGCCTTTACATTTCTTGGCAAAACAGAAAATGTCATTACAGATGTTCCATTAAGAAATTTGTGTGAAATTATACATGCTTCTGTCAATTATGAAACTCTTATTATAGGCTTTAAAGCAAATATAGGGGCTGATAGATTCCTGACTACATGTAGACGTACTATTAGTATGCCATGTTAACTTTTTAGTAGCGTTACAATGATTAGCTTATCACAAAATTGATTAATCTCTCAAATTTGATGCAAGTTTTTAAAAATTATAAAATTAATTCCTGGGCTAAATGGATCTTTTTCAGTCTCTTTGTTTCTACTGCTGCCCAGACAAAATAAGCCAATTACCCACATAACTGAAACACTGCAATTTCATAATATTGTAATTTTTGAGCCTGTAAGCAAGAACTTTCAGAACTAAGACCATAGTCCGTTATTTATTTCTTAAGATCAACTAACAAATGAAGTAGCATTACAAATCTTCAGCTTATGTATGGTCATCTACAATGCTCAGCAAGAATGTATTTTCTCTTCAAATAAGCCAACTGTACTGCTGAAAAGAGGGATGTAATGCTCCTCTAGTGCTCATTACCAATGAGGATTTCTAAACATCAGCTACACATGAACAGCCTGAAAAAGACAACTAGTGATACACTGCTATGCTAGTTTTCTTCCATTCTTAAAATCCTGATCAAAACTAGTTCCAAAAAAGCCAAGCAGCGCTCGACAAAAAAATACAGAGATCAGTGGACTTGGGGAAGGGAAGATCCAAACAGTACAAGAACAGTGAGTTTACAAACTTTCAGACCACTTAAGCTAGCCCAGACTTAGCCTTTGGAAGCTAGTTTCTAGACTCAGTCTGGAAACAAGTTTATAAGCTTAATCAATGAAAAGTCAGTTCTGCCCAACTTACATACATTTCTCTGGTCTACAGCAGAACAAAATGTCCTTCCAGCTCCAAATCCAAATGCCATACTGAATCCAAGTCCAAACCTTAACCAAAAATACATAAAAAGATGACTACTACTTTTCAGAAACAAATTACTAACTGGTATGGACCTTAAGGCCCTAACTTCTTGTTTATTCTGTTCATGGCTGTGCACTAGGCAAATATCAAAATAAAAAACTTGTTCAATGCAGTGGTCATCAGTCATCCATTTCGGCAACTTTGAGATATAGCTGAGAACATTACTTGATAGTCTTTGAATTTTAGTCACACTCCTTCTGACAAAAACATTAAAAATCCTTTAACAGATGCTTCACTCCCAAAGGAGTTTGAGAGAACAAAACCACGTCATATGCATATAGGACTGATACTCCTACTGACAAAAATGCTAAAATCCTCCAACAGATGCTTCAGACACCAAGGAATTTGAGAGAACAAAACCTTATCATCTGCACATAAAAATTGACACTGGTCAATTCAGACCGAGGGAAGGCAATTTTCTCCCTTCTTATAGCACAATTATTTCAACATTATAAAAATTAAAACTTCTAACCTGACATATTCCCAGATTTTCTCTTTGTAGCTTCAGTAAGGAGTATTTCAGCAGTCCAGTCTGCAAGAGCCCTTGTATTTATTCAAATAAGTTTTGCTAGAATCCAATTCAACCAACATAAAAATACTGCTAGGTTATCAACTACCTTGTTGATTTACTGAACTTTAAAAAAATTTTAATTGAGACCTGAAACCACTGCAGAAGACCACAAGAGATAACTTTTTTTGAAATGGTCATATGGGAGGATTAATTACTAAGTTACCCTTATAATAAAGGGAGGGGGGGAATCCTCCCCAAACTGGATAGAAATAACAAACTCAGTTTTACACTGATTTTACCAGTGCACAATCTATTAAACTTCCAAAATAAATGCAGATTTTCTCCAAAAATCTGTTTCATAAAATATTCTCTTCAAAAGGTAAAGTAGCTTACCAAAGAAAACCAACAGTCAATGTCATAATCCAACATGCCTTCTAATATCTAAGGCAGGTTTTAAAAAGACAGAATTTTGATAATTTTGTTAAATCAACTGAAGTTTTGTTAAACCATCCTATAAGCTAATAAAGTAACCAAGCAGTAAGTAACCTGGCAGACAATGCACTCCTGAAGTACAGTAACAGAATATAACGCAAGAATGGCCCAGACTGTCAAAGGGCACACCAAGTTAATAACCTATCAGGCCAATACATACTGCATAGGAAAGAATACAAGAACAGGTGAACTATTTGATAATACATGCCCAATATCCTCTCCCTGTGCCAGTACTTTGCAATTCAGGGACTTTCAGAGGTAAGTACCTTTGCATTCTCCAAGACCATATTAACAACAACAATAAAAAAACCCTCCTCACTGAAATTGTTATATATAATTTGTCTTACATCTGTGACTTCCAGAATGAGAGACCCTGCCGTCAAATTCTTGTCTTCCTTCAGAGACAAAGCATCCAGATTTCGGGCAAGATAATTATAAGCAACTACTTTGGTAGATAAAACACCTACACTTTTAAAGATAAAACTGGTCTGATACAGAAATTGCAAATCCAATCCAACATATTTGTTGCCAATGTTTTAAAGAATGTCAAATGACCAAATGGGTGAAAGTCACTGCCTAAGCACTGGCTAGAGCTTACTGAAATGGCCAATGAGATCCTAACAGCAGAAACTGTTTGCTGGATCCAAGGGACTATTTTCTTACATTAAGGGTGCGGTTAGATGAGACAGGTTTAAGGAATAACAAATCACTGCAATCTGAAGGGACAACACAGCTCCATCACCCCTTCCCCACACACACACACCCCACACCAGCCCACTCTCTCCAGCTGACTTCAGTCCTCAGAGTTGATCTCCTTGGCATGTCAATTTAGCTCACCAAGCCAGCATCAGTTAATCCAGCAGAGAAAACAAGAGTAATATCTCCCTTCTACTGAAAACATCATCTCAGCAATCTTGTCTAAATGCTGCTTAAGTGGGTTAAATGAAGTGGTTGAATAAGTTGAGAAACTGTTTGGCAGCTTAAAAATACATAGTTATTCTCCTCTTCCAAGGAATGAGTAAGAATAATGAATGAGAAATGAGATCTCCCAAGTCTAAAATACTGCAGGATACAAGTGAATGGAGCTTTTTACTTACTGAGCAAATTTTAAATGGAAAATGTGTTTTGATAAAATCGCTGGGTTTACTACTCATCCAGCACATCTGAAGTACACATCAATTTTAAAATGCTATTTGTGTATTTAATTGAATTATAATATCTATCCAAGTGAGGTTTAACACGAGTTTTTTTTTTAAAAAAAGACATAATTCATCATCCCCTAACAGAAATGTGAAAATTAAAGATCTGAGAAACAAAACAAAGCATGAATTAAGCAGTATAAATGCTTAACCAAAGCTATCACACAAAGATTCCACACCACCAAAGCTGACTGAAAATTAAAGATAATTTGCAATCCAAAGCTCATTCATTTTATCCATATGCTATTCAAAAGAATAAGAGACCTCTTATTACACTAGTGGAATGATTAAAACACTTCCTTCTCCATAAAGGCCAGTCAAATTTAAAAGTACTCCAAAAAAAAAAAAATTTAGTAATGGGGTACTTTTTCCATCAGCAAGTCAGTCAATGAATCAAGCTCTGCCTCAAAGCCACATTGTAAAAGATGAAAACCTAATGTAGATAGGTATGGAAGCAGATGCACCTAAGCATATGTAATTCCAGGTATAAAAAGTTAAAGATATTTCAGAGATTGAACTCATGGTGTTCAATTTCTGTTCAAGAAGTAGGGTACTTGGAGGTCTGTCCTAATAAACATGTTCTTATACAAAAAGTCTCATCCTTAGCTAGCCAAGTTTCTTGAAGAAAATTAAGTCAAACTGGCATAAGCAATTTCTACCATCTAATTTTTGCTATTTGTTTTTAAGGCCAAATATTCTATGAGACAATCTTGATTAGCTTTTATTGTCGTTTTCATCAAGTCTACCTAATTCATTCAACTGCACTCCTGAGCGCCTATTAAGTTAATGGAATTATTTACAAGGTGCTAAGTACCAGGCCCTTTTATCCCAGAATTACAATTCTTAATCCTATGATTAACATGTAGGTTTTGAGCAATGAGGCCCAAATGATTTCCTCTACCAGAATGACTTTTGAATTACTACCAGAATTCTTTCTGCTGAGGAGGAGCAAAAAAAAATTTTTTTTTAAATCAGATTTAGTATTACAGGAGAACTATTTTATACTGCTCCTACTGTATTTAAATTTTTTTGACAATCTTTGAAATACCATCTTGGTAAATATACTCCAATCATAAATCTCTGAAGCACTTCCAAACACAGCAAAAACTTCAGGCTATAAGAAATTGGTGCTTGCAATAATAAGTATTGCAGTAATAAGCAGTATAACAATATTCTAAGAATGTTCCATGCACCTTCAAAAGGGATAGGAATATTTGTTATTAAAACCTTGTGTTAACATATAGACCTTATGTAGTGCACTGAAATTTAGCTTCTTATTATGCTGCACCAAGAAGGAAAGCAAAGTCCAGAATTGTTTGATTCTTTACCAACTATTGCATAGACCCAAACCTTCACATGATAATAACACATCAGCTGATAACACAGTACATAATCAAGTAATATCCAGATAGCCAGGAACACACCTTATATGGCAATATAAAAGAAATACTACAGAGTCATCAAAGAAGTATTACCTATCTGGGCAGCCTCCAACTCCCCCTGCTTATCCCAATCTTTCAAAGATAGGCTTTAAATGTTTTGCAGCTGTCCAACATTAAGACTAAAGAATTCAACAACCACGGCTGTGTAAAAGTACAGGCAAGAAAGAATCTACTACCATGTTACCCAGGAATTCACGACCAGCTAGAGGCACAGAAGAGGCTCCTGACTGCAAGTTACTTTAACAAAATATGGATAAGGTTCCAAGAGCAGATAAACCTGTAAAATTACTCTTTTTTTCTTTCCAGATAATTCTTCAAAGGAGTTTCCACTATATAAACTATCACAGACTATGCATAACTACATTGAGTTTTAGCCAACCTCTCTCACAGCCAAAAATATCAACCACCAGCACTGCACACATTTTCTTACTGAGATTTTCAGAAGGTCTGCATAATCTTATAACCATGAAGTTAGTGAGCCATTTCATATTTCCTGAAACTAAACTGCACATTAGATGATTCACCAATTAGTGTATTCATGAAGCTTTAAAAAGCGATCAAAATTTCATTTTTGTTGAAAAGTTTAACAGAGATGTCCAGCTGTATGCATGGAAAGAGCATGTGGTTTGTTTTTTTTTTTTTCTTTTATTTAACTTAAGTAACAGCTATGTTAGTTGGTGAAAAATATTCAGTGTGTCAGAGTTAATTTATAGAGCTGACAAAGTATAAGGGCTCCATAAGGTATAGCACACATTTACTAAACTTTAAATATAATATTTTAACTAGATATAGCTTAGATTAAAATAAGCTGTCCAGCAACCCAGCCACATAAATATGTATAGTTTCAGGACACTATTTATTAGATCAACTACATGTTTGTTTCAGACTAATACACAGGTTAACAGTACCAGAAAAGTTGATGATCCTTCTGATCCTAAAAACCCACAAATTGAAATGCACTTTTTAATCCAGGAAGGTTATTTTAGAAGAGAGCAGGCATCTCAATACAGTGCATGCCATGACCACATGGAGGAGATGCATTGCCTGTTGCTTAGTACAAACGAGCACAGTGGCCTTATTGAAGCCTCTAGGCGCTACCACAGCATAAATACTAAGTTCTAATTTCCCCTTAAGTTTGAAGAAACTACCAAGCATAGCTCTTGGGGAAACCGAGGCAAGGAAATCAGCCTAGAATAGACAGCTATTCAAGAATTACTTAATTATGCATCCCATTTTAGGAATCAGTGTTTTAGGAGTTTATGATGAAGTCATTGCATCAAAGGTTACTTTTTCATTCTACAAAGTCAGATAGGCTTTATTAAATCAGGTGATTTAAGCTTTCCAATGAAGAAAGAGGGGTATTTCTTAGATTTTACATTTGCCTTCACCATTTACAGTAGGAAGTGAAATATCACCACTTTAACTGAATCTTAAAAATAGATAAGCCTATTGTATGAAAGTCATCTTAATCTCAGGAGTCGTCTAGTAAAAACTGAGCTATTTAGCAACAGGGTATCATAGGACAAGGTTGTTTACAACTATTAACAGCAATCATCAGTATTCTTAATTTTTCCTTTGATTAGGCTAAAATTCATCTCCTACTCAACTTTAAACCTAATGAATGAGATCAGAAAAATGCATGGTATATCACCTTGCACAATTAGTCCATTAGGAAAACATGTGGATTGCCACAACAAACTAGAACAGTCACTTACCTAGAGCCTTGCCCTCAGAGTGACAGGTTTCACATGTTACAAAGAAGATTAAAAAAATCTTGCTAATAGAACACAGTTCCTTTCTAATCCCTTCCCTCTGCTCTCTCTCTCTTTCTTAGATGTACCTGCTACCATTAAAAAAAAAAAGAGTTACAGAGGAGAAATTCAGATATTCCTCCAAGGACTAAAACAGACATTTTTTCAAAGCTCTCACATATATGAAGTCATGCCAACCTACTGCATGCTACCCAGCTGTCTGAATTCACCAATTCACTGTACTGCTAGTACAATTCTGAAACCAGAGTAGACACAAGAGATTTAGACCAATTAAAAAATCAGAACAAATTTTAGCAGCTCAGTCTAACAGGTCTCAGAACCGTTTTGAGACTTCAACTTCTCTTTTTTTGTAGTTTTCTTTGGACTGACAAACCATACATCCTGAAAGTATAGTTAATTCACTCTACCACAGCTATTAACATATGAAAAGACACAAAAGACAAAATCAAATCTATTCTTATGTAGACCCTATCACTAGTGCTGTTGCTTTGATATCAGGTGTATTTGAATATACGGGTTTATAGATTAACAACTGAATGAATTAGGAGATTGTCAACTTGGAAACTTGCCTCATTCCAAAAATGATGTGAGATCACATGAATCATGCCTCAAGATTCCTATGACATAACAAAGAAATTGTCCTAATGTCATCTGCATGCACAGTGGCACAACAAGAGATTGAAACTCAGAAGAAAAAAGTTATGAGATCTTAATCAATAAGACAAATTGCATTTTGGGGATATGATGTACTGCATGGTCATTACTGAGTGACACAACCCCAATTTTCCTTCCAGAAATGGACTTATGAAAGGACATTCCATCCCCCTTGATAATTTGTTAGGACTCAAAACTTCTGGTGCACATAAATCACAATCTCAATGTTGCACAAATGTACTTTGTGGGGAGGAATGGAGCTAGAAATACTCTTTTGGAAGAGTACTATATCTTGGAATAATGTCCCTAAACTGAAATTAACCAGGCCTACATAAAAGAGAATTAGGAGCTACATCATCATTCTAAGATTCTATGTTAAAAATAAAAGCACTTCCAGAAAGTCACGTTCAGACATTGATTCAATACTGAAGTTCACAGAAAAGGGTCTACCAATGGAATAATCTCCTTCCAGTCTCAGGACATAAGTCACATGATATTAACAAGATTAAAACTAAAGTATTCTACAGTTACTTTTTAAATGCTAATGTACTTAAAAATCTTTTAAAATATTTACCATGCTGCTTGCAACTGCAGAAGGGTCTTCATTGCCAGTCTCAGAAATAAAGGCAAAAAAAAAAAAAGTGCCATAAAAGGCAATTGCTTGTCTCAAAGGGAATTTTAACTTTAAAAAAAGAGAATTACACAAAAGACGTTATGATAAGATGAAAATTCAAGAATACAGAACACTTCAATATATGTGAAGCATTTGTAGTATTCAGATAACCATGAAAGAAAGTAGTTTGCAGCCTTCTGCACAACCTTTTAAAGTCAGGAAAAAACTCCCAGGATTTTCACTCTGATTTTAATATTCAGTGCACATACCTAGTTCACCTGTCTTCTAGCGGAGACGGATCAATTTAAAATGAGATCCAGTCATCTTCTGTGCAATTTTTATGGAACATATTTATTTTTAAATAAGGTTATATAAATGCAAGCTTTAGCAGTACTTTCCATTCATATCATCTCCCTGCAAACAGTTCATTTGGGCTACATCTATCCTAAAATGTTCTCTTGTTATACAAGTATACTACAGCAAAAGCACTCTTGAAGTTGTTGCAATTTATGCAAGCAAAGCTGTACCTTTACCAGATTAGGCTATGTCACAAACCATAACACAACTAGCTACAGCAGCAAAAGCACTAGATCTGTAATAGGGTTTGCATGGCAGCATCCCATGACCAGGGATCATACCCCATCTAAGCCTCTAGGGTAAACACAGCCAAAGATTTACAGTTTACAGTCATATGAAACAACGTATAAAAATTCAATGATCCTTTAGAGAAGACAGGGGAAACATAGAAGCATTCTGTAAGCGATTCAGGGAATGAAACTGTAACCATTGCACATCCTGTGTTCCTGGGAGTACACGCTCCGATGAAAGGCAGACCTGCTGCAACAAACATACCGGGGACACAAGCGTGCTCCACGGGACTAAGCTAGTGTGACTCCCCGCAAGCACCGAATTACAAAGTTAACAACAGCAGAAATAACATGATTTATAGCTTCCACAGTTCCAAGAAGCCGTTCACAACTTTGAGTTGGAGGCATAAAAAGAAGTCTTCCAAAGTTTTAGTTATCCGCTTGCTTATGAGAGGAAAAGCACGGCATTTTAATTCACCACCCCCACAAAGAGGGGGTTAACGAGTAGGGTTTGTGCCCCGAAGAGCCTTTAATGGCAGTTCGGCAAGGGCAGCTTCCCGGCGGCCGAGCATCCCGCACCGCGGGGCACCGCCGCACAAGCCACCGCTCCGGCACCAGCCCCGCGACCCGCCGGGGGGACCCGAGCCACCGCCGCCCGCCGGTGCCGGGGTTGCTCCCGCCCAGAGCCGCGCTCGGCGGCGGCGCCCCGCGCGGAGCGGCCGGGCCGGGCCGGGCGGAGCAGAGCTGCCCCGCTCCCCTCCCCTCCCCTCCCCCCCCGCGGCGGCCGTTGGGCGCCGAGCCCGCCCCCGCCCGCGCGCCCGGCCGCGGCCCTTCCCCGACTCCAGCAGTAGCCGGCTGCCGCGGCCGGGAGGCGGTGGCCGCCTCCCCCCCGGCGCCGGGGCCGCGGCCTCGGCAGGCAGGGCGCGGGGCCGGGCCGCGCTGCGGGCCAGCGGCAGCGGCCACCGGGGGGCGAGCGGCGCAGCTCCCGTCCCCCCGCCCCGCCGAGACCGGGACCGGGACCGAGCCCCGCTGGCAGCCACCTACCGCTCCGCTCTGCTGCGGCGGCGACGCCTCAGCGCCGTCGCGGTGGCCCCAACGGCCGCAGCATCCTCCACCGCTGCCGCGCCGACGGTGCGAGCCGACGAAGCCCCCTCCCTGGCCCCCCTCCGCCGAATGGAAAATAGTTCCCCGGGCCCCGGAGCGGGAAGAGCGGGAGCGACACCTCGGCAGCCAATTGGAGCCGGCCTGGCCCGCCGCAGGGCCAATGGGAGCGGCAGCCCGGCTGGGGCGGTGCCACGCCCAACCTATGGGGCCGCCGCGTTCGGACTGACCCGCTAGGATGGCGCCTGCTAGCCTCCATTGACGGCCATCTTGGAGTCGGGCACAATACCCAGTCTGGGAAGGGGCTCGCCAGCAGCCATTTTGGGTTCGGGCGGGGAGCCCAGCGGAGGGGCCTGGTCACGTGGCCGCGGCGGCGGGAGGGAGGAGGGAGAGGAGGCGGCGGGGCCGAGCCGAGCCGAGCCGAGCCGCCCGGGCCCGGCCCGGCCCGGCCGCCCGGCCCAGCGGCAGCTCCTGTGGGCAGCACGGGCCTGCAGCCGAGGCCTTGCCCGCCCCCGGTGCTCGGAGGCCGCGGGTCAGGCCAAAACTCAGCCGGAGACCGGCATAAAAACAGTAAACACTGCGGTTGTTAGCTGCGTGCTGCTGGAAACTTTTTTCTCCCTCCTAAGCCTTTTCTAGGCCTAGAAACTCGGCGTAAGTGCAAGTCGTGCACCGTCACCACGGCTTAAAGAGGCGCCACGAGCGGGGTAGAGCTGTGGCCATGGCGGGGGTCACGGCTGGTCGGCTCCCCACCGACGGCCCCCAGCCCATGTCAGCGCGCACCGGCCTCCGCGCCGGCCCCGGGGATGGGCCCTCCCTCAGCTCACGACATCTTGCGGAGCGACTTGAGGAGGGGTCTCGCCTGTCCGCAGAGGAGCCCTCCCGCCAGCTCCCGCGGCTGCTAGCCGCATGCCGTGAGGCGACCCGTGTTGGTGACCCGTGTTGCCGGCCCGCAGCCCGTCCTCCGGCCGTGGTGCCGCTCGGCTCCCGCTCCTTATGCCGACAGCTTTCCCCAAGGCTACCATGCTTACCCACTCAGCCACCGGTCAAAAGCTTTTAAGAAGCGTTCCCAGCATAATTTATAGGATTTTTTTCTTTTTAAAAAGATGGCTACTTGGCAAACATACCTGCTTCTCATATAGGTAATGCCTCCAGCTGCCCTAGTGTTGTATTTGGAGAAGTCAAACAGTTTCTTTGTAACCGGAAAGGACTACTAAATGCTTACAAATTCAGATTCTTGAAGAAAGATGTTTATTATTGGAAGGGATTAACACCATGTTCACAATAGTCTCCTCCCTTCCCTCCCTCCCTACAACTGGGAACAAATTCATTCCTTGGCTGAAGCACAGATGAAGTACATCTAATCACATCAAGCAACACAATTGCCTGTTGCTACTCCAGTACAAAAAGACAACTTAGTATTCCAAATAATGGAGTGCATCTCTTCCCTCTGCATCTATCAGAGAAACTGGGACATTTCAGTGTGGAGGGTGGACAACTAGACAGGAAAAACTGTTTGGACAGTCAGGCTCAGCAGGCAGTGGTTGATGGGTTGTACTCTACCTGGAAGCCGGTAACAAGGGGGTATCACAGGGGTCTGTATAGGGACTGGTTCTGTTAAACATCTTAATCGATGACCTGGAGGAGGAAATGGACTGTTTGGTCATCAAGTTTGCAGGTGACACCAAAATGGGGGGACCAGTCAACATGCTTGAGGGCAGAGCTGCCATTCAAAGGGACCTAGACGGGATGGAGGAATGGGCTGTCAGGAACCTTAGGATGAGCAATTCAGCAAGGACAAGTGCAAAGTCCTGCACTTGGGAAGGAAGAGCTCCTGCAATGATACAGGCTGGAACCTAACAGGCTGGGGAGCAGCTCTGCAGGAAAGGACCTGCAGGTGTTGGCAGACAGCAAGCTGGGCATGAGCCAGCGGTGTGCCCTGGCAGCAAGGGAGACCAGCAGCACCCCAGGCTGTGTCACCAGGAGCATAGCCAGGAAGCTGAGAGAAGTGATTATCCCCCTCTACTAGGACCACATCTACTCTACTACAGCCAGTTTTGAGTCCCCCAATACAAGAAAGACATCAGCAAACAGGGGCAAGTTGCCGTGGTGGCCCTCTGCCACCACAGGTGGCACCACAATGGCTGAAGCGGGAGTGGAGGCTGGAGCACTTGCCCTGCGAGGAGAGGCTGAGGGAGCAGGGCTTGTTCAGCCTGGAGAAGAGGCGGTTTGGGGGGCACTAACAGCAGCCTCCTAGTACCTACAAGGAGGAGGTTATTGAGAAGATGGAGCCAGGCTCTTCACAGTGCTGTATGGTGGGAGAATGAGAGACAACAGACAAACTGAAACAAGAGAGGTTCAGGCTGGATATATGGAAAACCTTTTTTCCCATGAGGACAGTCAGGCAGTGAAATGGGTTGCCCAAAGAGGGTGTGCAGTCTCTGTCCTTGGAGGTTTTCAAGACCCGACTGGGTAAAGCCCTGAGTAACCTGGTGTGGCCTCACAGCTGCCCTGCTTTGAGCAGAAAGTTGGGCTAGAGTGACTCCTGAAGTCCCTTCTGAGGTCCTTTCCAATGCAAGATCCTAAAACATAATGATACAAACATGTTATTAAAATTTCACCGACTTAAGGGGTGTAAAATGTCACAGCCATATTTTAGATGAAGTCCATCTACTTTCCATCACCAAGACTGCTTCCTGATCAGGGGCATCACCAAAAGTTGCTACTTTACATCTGAAGATGGTAATAGATGGTCACCAAATGTAGGCTTCTGGGTCATTAGGCAGATGATATGAATCCTAGAAGCATTTGTTTAGTTGAAAGTGGCTGCAACAGCCCAGAACAATTCATGGTGGGAAGCGGTAAAGGAAATTAAGTGGAAATAACAGATCCCTGGCCTCACACTACTGTTTGTTACTGTAGCTATCTCTCTCCATTAGCTACTTCCTAATTGCTTCACAGCTTGTACTTCTTCACTGGGACCCAGCAGAAGTGCGATGGGAGAAGAATCTGCACTGACAGTTGTCAGCAAGTAAAAGTCCTATAGGTGCTAGCAGCTGAGTATGAAAAAAATTCCCCAAATCTAGGAAAGACCTAGTGTTTGCAACTTCTTGCCTCAGGCATTGTGTTGTCTTTTCTAGAGGGGTAAGAGAACAGTCTGTGCTGGAGAAGTTTCTTGGTCAGTCTGAGTCTGTGGAACAATCTCCCATGGACACCAAGGGCTACTTCACACCTCACAACAACCTCTTCTAAATACACAGTGTGCTTTTTTGACCTTGCCTCCCGCACACAGAACACAGTCTGGTATATACATTACCAGTGGAAAAACCCCAAAGATGAAACAGTACACTGCATGAGTATCCACTTCCTCCTTGGAAGAGGATAAAAATTATAATGAGCCATACATAATTGATGTTAGTTGCATTCAAAATGATACTGATGAGGCCAATGTGTGATTTTACATTTCTAGAATAGAATAGCACTCATGGAGGATTCATGTGCACCCCGCTCAGATGCAGCTAGAATTGCCACTGGCAGGCCTATGTAAACAATTCAAGAAAGAATGAGGTTGCAAATAACAATGGACAAAATAAAATACATATATAGCCAGCCTGTGACAGGATCTAGTTAGTCTAACAGTTAACATCACCACATCACCAGAGAGGTTTTGCTTCAAAAGCATGACTTAAGATTAAACCTACTTTTTCTGCAGTATTGAACTCACTTGTATGACAGTTGCATAAGCCAGTTTTTACTTCAACTTTCAGACTGTTTCCCTTTGTAATTACTTCTGTAGCAAACTAGCATTCATTTCCAATCATAGCCTGTAGTAAATATTTTTATGCTAGATAGTTACAGAGACTTCTCAGAAGTAATGAAGTTTTATTAACATAAACCCCCAGATTTGCTGTATCTGTTGTTATTCATAGAGCAAATCCTCTTGATGTTACTGTTTCTGTCAGGATTAAGGTTCAGTTTCAGCTAGAAAAATATCAGTTAATCCTGCATCCCCACAAATGCCATGTCACTGTAACCAGAGATTCATCAAAAATATCATTCACACACTTCAGCCCCATTAAATATTTTCATCTGATAGAGCAGATATTTTTGTGCATGTGTAAAGTTTGACAGCCCGAGACAGAAATGATTAATAAAGTAGACCAAAGATTTCAAGCTATTCATAGAGTGTGGAGCAATGGTTCAGTAGGAAGATCATCAGACCAACATCTCAGAAATCAGTGTTTGCTGCTCTTCTACAAACTTTTCACATGACCCAGAAGGAACCCCTTAGTTCACGAGGACCTTACCTCCCTTATGCAAACACGGGAGCAATGCTTTCCTAGTCAAAAAAAGGAGCATCTCAAGACCATTTGTGCAGAAAACAAAGTCCATTTGTGAGTCCATTTGTGCAGAAAACAAAGCACTAATATACTACAGTGAAACAGATCATTACTCCTAAGAGCATCACATTCCCCCAGTTAGGATTATATCCATTTAATGGAACCCCCATCTACTCACTATCAGACCTTTTCAGTTTATCAAGCTGAATTAAGGCCTTCAGTCTAATAATTACTTCTTGTTCCTAAAACCCAACTTCTTTCAACTCTACTTTTGCAAATCTGCTTGTCTAAAGAACCTCCTTCTCACTTATTTTCTTCCTTTTATTTCCACAGCCAGGAGTATTTTCAGGTCTTTTCTTAATTGTTAGCTGGATTAACTCCTTCATGGAAACACAGAAGAAAAAAAGGAAAGCCAATATAACTGAGCAAAGAGATGAATAACAAAATGCCATGTGATTGTAATGAACGGATGCAGAGCTAGCAGCGTAGCCACTATTAACTGACAACCTCTATTCAACTTTGGTCAATCAAGTTACTTACTGTTTGTGAACCTAAATGTGGCACTCCTGGGGGTATAGTGAGTTCTTTCATTATGCTCCATTTTATAAATCTATCTGAATAGTTCATTACTTAAAGTTGGCAATAGTCAGAAAAAAACTCTGACAAAACCAAAGCTTTTAAAGCTTCAGAAAACTGCTGTTCAGAAGACAACATCTGAAAGGGAGTTTCACTGCTGCCACAGAAGTTTTGAGAGCTGTTAGGATTTTCTTTGATTTTGCTTTTTAAATAGTCTCTTCTGACAAAGTAAATAGATAGGTTTCTCTTATTTCTGATTCTCTAATGATCTATGTGGTGCAAGGGTATGATTACAGGACTGGGAATTGGGGATCTCTGACTTCCACTGTGACCCTAGAAAACTCATTTGTGCTGCATTTACAGTACAGCAGGCAAGGGTATGTAATGTGATTTGGTGCATGCATCAGCATTTGGGGAATTAGTAGAATTCCTTATTAGTTGCACCCAAATCCCCTCAGGGCTCAAGGGAAAGAACAACTCTGGGATATAGAAAAGGGATTGTCCGTTCCATGGGGATTTTCAGAAATTCTCAGCTGCCTCCACATGCTCTCCCAGACACTCTGGATTTTGTCACATCAAGTACACAGCTAAATCAGCAAATGTAAAGTCTTGGCACATGCATACAGTCTGACTGCTTTAATTGTATTTCAAGCTCAGCACTTATAAAAACCAGAGCCTTGCTGTCTCATCCTGAGGACCCAGAAATGAGTGTTCACCTCGGAATGTTTTAGCTCAACTGCATTTATATATTTGCATTAAAAAAAAAGAAGAAAAAAAAAGCCTCAGCATATCCTTAATAAGTAAAAAAAGTGCAAGACTAGCTTAATGACTTCAAATCTTCCCATTGACTGACCATGGTCAGATGCAGTTGCTTTTTAGATAGCAGGCAGAAGAGGATAGATATGCAGCTGCTACCACATTATGTGATCTATGTGAAGTGCCTGCACCATACTGTAGAGTGCAGTTAGGGGAGCTACAACCCCCTGAGCATCTCAAATAAATCCACTGTCTGAAGAGAAAGTTGGACCAGATGATCTTCTGAGGACCCTCTCAACCTTAATTATTCTATGATTCTTTTCCCATTTTTAACACACCAAAAACTTAATTTTGATTTTAAAAAGATCTATCAGTCAGAACTAGAAGTGTAACTGAAAGAGTATTAAGCATGCAAGCTGCTTTTTAGATTTTACCTGCCCTCTGTGCCAAACCTACTGACATCAGAGTGTTCACTCCATATTTTGAGATCTGTGCATGGACAGAAGGGACAGTCAGAAGTTTATCTCACTTTCTCCTCTCCCTTCCAAAAGCACAAATCAAAAAATCAGTTATTCAGAGGAAATCTGTGCAATGGACTAGGCATTCTCTGATTGCAGAGCATTGCACATGGGGATGATGTCCCCCTCTTTCCTGCAGAAGGGCTTTTGTGTCTTCAGTTTATTTTGCTTTGTTTTGTTTTGTTTTGTTTCCTCAGCTATGTTACTTGGTCTAATAGAAGGTGTTAACCTCTCTCTACCAATCTTCCTCCTTGGCCTTGATTTCCACTCTTTCCACAATTCTCAAGTAACAGACCCCCATTCCAGCTTCTTTGCCTAGTAATTGGAGAGATGGCAGCTATTTCTAGAGGAGACATAAGCACACAAGGCTTACAAATGGATGGCTCCGTGCCCCCTGTGACTTTGAAAGCACATTGGAGCAGACTCTGTTTTGCTTTTACAGGACAGCGAACTCCCGCACTGGTGACAGGATTATTCCGAGTGAATTCTACAGCAGAGTGACGCAGTCTCCTTCCCTTGGGGCCTGCCTCTCCCACCATTTCTTTCCATGGCCTGTTTTACTCCTCCACCATCACAGCTGAAATTCAAATATATAGTGATTTTGCAACCTGGGAGCAAGGGTCTTCTATTCTGGTCTGCTACTCAGCCAAAGAGCCAGTAACCAAACAGAGGGAAATTATCAACTGCTTTGTTCTGTTTACCATGTGTTTCATTTTGGGGATCTGATGATGGGATGGAGGAAAAGAAAGAAAATAGGATGCTACTTACTATAAAGGAAATACCACGTACCAAATCTCCTTATATGGCTTTAATTATTCATGTTGGAGATTCGAAAATATCTGCACCATCCATTGGAATGGAAGTTAATTAAACTCTCATTTTTTCAAGAAAGCATTCTTTAGCACTAAGCACTAACTGGTCAAAAATGCAGATATAAATTAAACTTACATGGAGTTTATTCTGCAAAATCTAATCCTTAAACGTGTCTCAGAGAGAATTTAGAGAGTGGAGAGAATAAAGGATCAGGCCTTTTTAAAAAAAGAAGTTTTTTACATTTGAATGAATTTTGTGTGTCTGCGCACAGTCTTGAAAAGCATTTATCATCAAGGGATTTCTGCTGCAACTAATCTAACATCTTTTACGATTTCTTGTTTAAACACACAGACGTTCTACAATAAAAATCCTTTGCTTGTTGCCAATCAATTATGTGCAATAGGTCTTTATTTGGTTTGACAGTTTGTCCATCAAATTATGGCACTGGCTCCCTCAGAGGATTCAAGTCCAGTGATTTCCTTGCAATTACTCTTCATTCACTAATAATCATTTCTGTTAGTTCTTAAGCTAGACATCTGCGCATTACTTGCCAATGACAGCAGAAGGGGCAGTCAAATGTTATCCCAAATTTAAATTGTTCATATAAAAGTTAATTAAACAATCACTTGCCTGCGGTGTTAGCTTTGAGAATAAAAAAGGCAAAAGTAAGCCACAGCCTCCAAGTCCCAAATGTGTAATGAACTTGGGATCAAGTTTTTTAAAAAAGTAAAATTTCTCTCATATAATTTTAACAGAAATAAAAGTGTTTGAGTTAGAGAATTTTGGTATGGTGTTTGGCACTGCTTCTAAAAAGGCATTTAGCAGTACAGGTAGGCAAGAAAATCACCTGAGACACAGCATGCAGAATACATATATTGAGCTCTTCCTTTCTATGATATTATTCATGACAGGGTTTGCTCATGTGATGATTTAGGGTATATCAGGGTATATTAGACTTCAGGCTAATGGAATCATGTTTAAGACCAACAGAATAAACTAATCAGCATGGATCTGGGGGTGCAATGGCTAGAAAGTTACTGGCAGCTGAGCAAGTTTACCTAAATCTGGATCAGTTTGAAGACCAAATACACATCAAATCTTAGCAAGCATTTCCCCAGTTTTTATATAGCTAGTCATCACATACCAGAGCACTATACTTTTATTCTGAGTTCATAGATATGCCAGTCATGGATTTACCTGGAAGGCCTGTCATTTCCCTGCTTCCTGTTAGCGCTGCTGCATGCTCTGACTCACGCGGGACGGGATGGTCCGGCCCTGCAGCTGTGGAGCTGTCACTAGCCAAATCACAGCAGGATCCTTCCCTGCACATGCTAGCAAACATCACGGCTATGAAGAACAGCTCCTTTTGTCTGGCCAGTTGTTAATAAATTAGATTCTCTAGAAACCAGTAGAAATCACTTCCCTCTCTTTCAAAATAACATGGCATTGCCATCTTGGCTAGAAACAGGGAAACATGTCGACTTTAATCATATGTATACTTTTATATCCAGAGGGGGTACACCATCACTAAGGCAAATATATATATACATATTCTCACTCCTTTAAAAAAAAAGATTGAAATGAAAGGGAACAAGCTTGTTCAAAAAAAAAAAATATATATATATATATTACTTAGAATAATTAGGGATACATGGCTTTGCAGGGTTTATTGTATTCCTCCTGCTGCCTGGCAGTAGTATTGCATGGTTGCACACATGTCTACATGTCAGACTTATGTTTTTTTATGGCAGTTATGTTTGCCTCCTCCTCTGTTTAAATCATTGCATTCAAAGTGAACCTGAATCAATGAATTTCTCAAACAGGACAGTGCAGAATGACCACTGGACTGAGGTAATGACTAAGACAAATTAGAGAAGGCTCACAGAAGAGCCTTCAAATGCCTAGAGATGGGAACATATGCTTTATACTGTGAGGTTTCAGGAGCTCAAGCTATTTACCTAACCAAAGGAGAGGTCATGAGATGAGTTGATTACAGTGTATAAGTAAATATGCAGGGAGCAGACTAAGATAATGAAGACTCTTCAGTATCTCTCATGGAAAGGTATAACAAGAAGGACCAGCTGGAATTTGGACCTCATTAAATTCAGATTAAAACCAGAGTTTTTTTAACAACTTGGAACAGTTCAACAAGGATTTTGTGATCTTTCTCCATCACTAAAATCAAGATTGTTTTTCTAAAAAATATGCTGCAGTATAAGCAAGAATCAGTTCAAGGCAC